>NC_042629.1:5009843-5609843 GCF_901001135.1 Rhinatrema bivittatum
CTTCTAGGCTGCATGGCAGCAGCGTCTCCACGAGGGAGACGCCGCCGAGGTTCGCCACTGACTCCGCCCCCTCAGCGGCATGCGCGAAGGACGTCATTTTAAAGGACAGCCCCCGATCTGACGTCAGATGCCGGCAAAGTATTTAAGCCGGCGTCTGACTGCAGGAAGTTGCCTTGCAATTAGGTCTCTCTCCTGAGTGTCTAGATGCGTTCCTGTGGTGTTCCTGCTGATCCTGGTTCTGCTCCTGTGGTTCCTGCTCCGCTTCTCCGGATCTTGTTACCGCATCTGTTAGTTCTCTGGCTCCTGACCTTTGCTTGCTTCCGACTCTCCATGCTGCTGCCTGCCTCGACCTTCGGATCATCTTCCACTGGTCTCCTTGATGTCTCCTAAAGTCTCAGCGGTCCTGGTCCCTACGGGCTCCTCCTGGGGGGACCTAGGACTTCCAGGGTGAAGTCTCATCACTCACAGCCATCGCTCAAGTCCCAGCGTTCCAGGTCCCTATGGGCTCCTCCTGGGGGGATCTCGGATCGCCTGGGTGAAGTCTCCATCTGCCAGTCAACTGTGGTTCTGCCTCCCGGCCTACCCTTTCGGCGGAGCTCTCCATTCCGCCAGGCCAGCCCAAGGGTCCACCATCCATTCAGCAACAGTAGTTACACGATCTTAGATTCCGTATTAGGAGCTACCACCCAGGAAAAAAGATCATAGTGGATAATACTTTAAAATCGTCGGGTCAGTGTGCTGCAGCAGTCAAAAAAGCAAACAGAATGTTAGGAATTATTAGGAAGGGAATGGTTAATAAAACGGAAAATGTCATAATGCCTCTATATTGCTCCATGGTGAAGACCGCACCTTGAATACTGTGTACAATTCTGGTGCCGCATCTCAAAAAAGATATAGTTGAGATAGAGAAGGTGCAGAGAAGGGCAACCAAAATGATAAAGGGGATGGAACAGCTCCCCTATGAGGAAAGGCTGAAGAGGTTGGGGCTGTTCAGCTTGGAGAAGAGACGGCTGAGGGGGATATGATAGAGGTCTTTAAGATCATGAGAGATCTTGAACGAGTAGATGTGAATCAGTTATTTACACTGTCAAATAATAGAAGGACTAGGGGGCATTCCATGAAGTTAGCAATAGCACATTTAAGACTAATCAGAGAAAATTCTTTTTCACTCAACGCACAATAAAGCTCTGGAATTTGTTGCCAGAGGATGTGCTTAGTGCAGTTAGGTTCAAAAAATGTTTGGATACGTTCTTGGAAGAGAAGTCCATTAACAGCTATTAATCAAGTTTACTTAGGGAACAGCCACTGCTATTAATTGCATCAGTAGCATGGGATCTTCTTAGTGTTTGGGTAATTGCCAGGTTCTTGTGGCCTGGTTTAGCCTCTGTTGGAAACAGGATGCTGGGCTTAATGGACCCTTGGTCTGACCCAGCATGGCAATTTCTTATGTTCTTATGACACTCTACTACGAGGCTTTGATTCCAACACAGATTTTCTTATAGTTTTTTTTTAGATATCTCTGTGGCTTTTGACACTCTAGATCATCAGATTCTTGTATCAGGTTTACAATCCATAGGTATCTCTGCGACCGTTTTAAATTGGTTTTTATCCTATTTGTCTGGCCGACACAACAAATTAATATTGGTAACCTTTGATCAGACCGATATACGATTTCTTCTGTTTTTCCACAAGGTTCTTCTCTATCTCCTATTCTTTTTAATATTTATCTGCTTCCTCTCTGTCATATCTTTCTTCTCTAAATATTCATGCAAAAATATATGCTGATGACATTCAGTTCCTGGTTCCATATAATACTTCATGGTCTTCTACTTTATCTATGGTGACATTATACATAAACACTATTAATTCCTGGCTATCTCACAACTGTTTAAAACTAAACCCGTCCAAAACAGAAATCGTTCATTTAACATCAATTTCTAGTTCTACAATTGGTCCCCCATCTCATCTTTCTATAAATGGATTATCCATTCTTATTCAAAAACATGCATCTAACTTGGGAATATTGATAAACTCTGATTTGTCAATGACACAACACATCTCCGCAGTAACTAAAAAATCATTTTACAAACTACAATTGTTAAAACGACTTCACCCTCTGTTGTTTCATCAGGATTTTCGAACAGTCCTTCAATTGCTCGTGTTTTCCGGTCTTGACTTTTGTAACGCACTCTGGGTTTACCTGATTCTACTATTCGTCCATTACAATTAGTTCAGAATGCTGCCACACGTATACTATCTAGTACCTCTTCAAGAAATCATATAACCCCAATACTCTGTTCCTTTCACTGGCTCCAATAAAATGTTGACCATAATCCACTCACTTATATTCAATCCATCCTCAACCTGGCTATGTTCCATTTTACGCATTTACAAACCAACACAAAATTTAAGATCTTTATCTAAAAACTTGCTAGATATTCCGTCAATCCACCTTGCAAGGCTAGATATCACACGAAAAAGAGCATTCTCAGTCGCTGGTCCATCCATTTGGAACTCTCTGCCTAAGTTTCTTCGTCAAATATCAAATTCACAATAATTTAAGAAATCTTTAAAAAGCCACCTATTTCAAATTGCCTTCAAGATTCCAGTAACAGAACACACCTAAATCCATATTTCTTATTATCCTTTGGTACCCTCTCTCTCTCCATCCAAAAGCAACCTTTTTATGCGGTTGAGACACTTGATTTCTTAGATTAACTTATTTTATTTTATTGTATGACCGTTTGTCATTTTTAATGCTTTTATTTGTTAAATTAATTTTTATTCCTATGTTTATAAGAATTATGTTTCTATTATGTATGTTTTGTTATGTAAACCATTTTGATTAATTTGTATTTATAAAAGCAGTAAATAAACACTTTTAAATAAATAAATAAATCCTGCCTTCAGATAAGTGGCTTCTGGCAGCTGCTTTTACACAGCACACTGGCAAAACGTATTTCCCTGGTTCCTCTTCCACCAAGTCTGCCACATCCTTAATTTATGACTTTGCTTTTCACTATTATTGAGTGAAACAGTCTGCCAAATATGATGGAGCTGAAGTTACACACACAATGAGCAGGAACAGATGGTTTGGCTGCTAACCCGTCTTGTAGGCTCTCTTCTACTAGGGCTTTGATAAGAAATGTTAGACTCTGAAGCCATTTAGTGCAGACAACGCTGATCCTTGTCACTCCAACACTAACAGTCCAGAGCCTTCTCTACTCATGCAGGTAGCCAGATCTGGCTCATAGGTTTAAAGTGTCTAGCAAAAGCCAGGAGAGGCATAATCACATTGCTTCAGATTTACCTAGGAGTGCACTTCTCAAAATGCAGACTGGGCAGCTATCTCAGAGTGGGGGGGGGGGGGGGGGGGGGGGGGGGAGTACGTGTTAGTGGCCGCCCCTACACATCTGTCATTACATAGGGTGACCCCATTAGGCCAGCCCTTACTTCATATGGGAGCAGTTGGCTGTCCAAACACCTAAGGGCAGCCAGAGGATTAAATCTGCTGCTGATCATAGCATGAAAATCCAGAGTTAGGCCTTGTGAGCATGACTAATTCTTCTGCTTTGATTGTCTGTGGAAAGCAGCTGACCAAGAAGAATCTCTCTGCATCATTCTGTCCTAGCTGTACAGGCCCATCAGACAAAGTCACTTCCTTATGTTATAAAAAGACAGTTTTTCAGTTTCAGTTTTCCTTTGTCTTTGCTGGTATGATTTTGTTTCTTCAAATATGCCAGAAAACCCTTCATTGCTGCCAAGGAGTGCATGAGTCTATGATGACGTTAATGGAAAGTAATAACTCTGCCTTTCTGATGTCTTTAGGAACATTTTATCATTTTCTAGTGCATTTATTTTTATTTTATTAAGGCTTTTATATACCGAATTTCTTGATACAAATCAAATCAATTCGGTTTACAATGAACTAAGTAGAATATACAATTAACCAATCAACAAGAGATACAGAGCATACAGTTACATTATAACAAGGAAGCCTTAACTTGGAGTAGGAAAATAAAGAAGGGGTGAACGGAGCAATAAATATATAAAGTGCAATAAAATAGTGCATATGATCGGCGGTTTGCTGAGTAATTCACCAGTAGTGGGAGGCAGGGATGCTGCGTTGGGAGCACTGGTGGATGAGAGGCAGGAGCACCGGGGGCACAAGCTGAGCATCTGCCTCTTATCTAGGGAGGCTGGCAGCAGATTGTTATCTCATGTGAAAATCAGGAATTAGGAGTGTCATCACTCACAACTCATTACATCACTGATTAATGCTGATTAATTACATGCTGTAAGTGAAAACCCAACTGATGGAAGCGAGCTTTTGATAGACAAATGTTCTGATTGTACAGACAGATATAGGATAGAAATGTATAACTTCTGAACAAAGAGAATTCACATGAGAAGCTGAGCAGCACCTGTGTGTAAGTCGCACATCACAAACGGATCAATACAGAAAAACCAGCGGGAGAGCCAGTGAGCGCCCACTCTCCCGGCGCACGCCCAGGCCACTCTCCTGGGTGCATGATTCAGAAAAAAAAAAAAAGTAAATGAGGGCCCGCGGTTAAAGGAGGCGCTAGGGACACTAGCGCGTCCCTAGCGCCTCCTTTTTGACAGAAGCAGCGGCTGTCAGCGGGTTTGACAGCTGACGCTCAATTTTACCGGCGTCGGTTCTCAAATCCGCTGACAGCCACTGGTTTGGAAAATGGACGCCGACAAAATTGAATGTCCGTCTTCCAACCCACAGGCTGCGGGCAGATGTTGTATGGGTAATGCCCTAGTTCTGCTCTGCACCCATTGTTGGGGGTCGAGGGGGTTCCTGAGGATGCAGAATATATATTTACATTTAGCCCAGTGACAGTCACATGTTCAGTGTGTCACTCATGTGAGAACCATCTGTCAGGTGTGTCACGGCCGAAAAAAGGTTGAGAACCATTGCATTAGGGTATGGGGATACCTAATTTTAATATTATGCTGTTGTATAACATTAACATTTACAGTACTGTGCTGGACTTCCAATTTTTCATTTCATGCATTCTGTTTATAGTGTGCCTTTCTAAATCCAAAGTGAGGAAGCACATGGAAAAACCATATAAATACAGTAATATACAATAAGATAATAGCAGTCAAGGCAAATGAAGCTATACAAAAGCAAAACCAGCAACTGTACACAATAAAATACTTACAACAAGCAATTTGTAAATGAAAAGCTGCTGTAGAATAAGAAAGATTACAGTCGGAGTGTGCAAAACTCAAGATCCAAGGTTGTACTTGAGAACAATTCTGCCTTCAGGTGTCTCCTGAGATGAGGGAAGTTCTTTAGGCCAGCAAGTTCCAGAGCTGACTTCTTTCAGGTTGGCATCTGCTATCTCCAAATCAGGTTTAGAAAAAGCTATTTCAAGATCCAGAAGTAAGCTTGGGGTTTGTACAGCTTTTACCCCGTTCAGGGGCGTTCTATTTTCCGGGTGAGTTGTGACAGTAACATATACAGATAGATGTTTCAAATCTGTGTGGGTTATTGTCCAGAAAACCTTTGCCCACAAATAAATCAGGTGAAAAACTTCATGGGTATTTTGTATGTGCAGCAGTTTTCATAGGAAAAGTGTGTGTGTGTATGAATGTTTGTGTGTTTGTGTGTGTACATAAAGGTGTATGTATATAAAGTGTAAAGGGAACAATGAGTAAGATGATCTAATTTGAAGATGACTTAAAATTATTATAAATAGTGAAATCACAAGCAGATTGTGAGAAATTGCAGGAAGATCTTGCGAGACTGAGAGATTGGACATTCAAATGGCAGATGAAATATAATGTGGACAAGTGAAAGGTGATGCACATAGAGAAACATAACCCACATTGTAGTTATTTGATGTGAGGAGTTACAATCCAGGAAAAAGGATCTGTGTGTCATTGTGGACAATACTTTGAAATCCTCAGCTCAGTGTAAAGCGGTGGTCCAAAAAAAACAAACCAGAATGTTAGGAATCATTAGGAAGGGAATGGTGAATAAAACAGGATGTCATAATGTCTCTGTAGCTCTCCAATGTGAGACCGCACCTTGAATATTGTATGCAATTCTGGTCGCTGCATCTCAAAAAAGATATAGTTGTACTGGAGAAAGTACAGAGAAGGGCAACCAAAACAATAAAGGGGATGGAAGGGCTCCCCTATGAGGAAAAGCTAAAGAGGTTAGGGCTGTTCAACTTTATTTATTTTTATTTAGATTTTTATATTCTGTTTTTCGCACTTTTTTCAGCACTTCAAAGTGGATTATGTTCAGCTACTGTAGGTATTTCCCTCTTTCAAATAATACAAAAACTAGGGGACACTCTGTGATGTTAGTAAGTAGCACATTTAAAATGAATCAGAGAAAATTATTTTTCACTCAATGCACAATTAAGCTCTGGCATTCATTGCCGGAGGATATGGTAAAGGCAGCTAGCGTAGCTGGGTTAAAAAAGATTCGCACAAATTCTTGAATAAGTAGTCTATAAACTGTTATTAACCAAGTAGACTTGGGAAAAGCCACTTCTTATCCTTGGACAATTAGCATCATGGGATCTATCTACTGTTCGGGACCCTCCAGGTACTTATGACCTGGATTGGCCAATGTTGGAAATAGGATACTGAGCTTGATGGACACTCGGTCTGAGCCAGTATGGCATGTTCTTATGGGGTTCACATTGGAAATTGTATGAATATGAACCAGATTATATATTTTGCTGTTGTGTTGACCTAGAATATGTATGAATATGAACTAGGATATGTATCTGCTGTAGTGTTGACCTGGAATATGGATGTTGACAGTGTGGGAATGTTGACCAAGAATATGGATGCTGATTTTGTAAACCTTGGTGATCTTCTTTGGAATGATGGTATATAAAATCCCTAAATAAATAAATTAGCCTCAGTCTCTCTCTCTCTCTCTCTCTCTCTCTTTCTCTCATCACTAGACTCAAATCTAGAATATTGGAGTTGATTTTTGGTTGTGTTGAAATTATTATTTTAAAGTTCTCTGTTTCATGACTGTCCTTTTCAGTAAATTGCTACACTCACTGTTTGGAAGGCTATGTATTTGTGCAATGACCCTTGAATAGTATTTTCATAGAATTCTTTTAGCTTTATGAGTAATTTATTGCGTGTCCCATCCATGCCCGGGCCTGCTCACCTCTCCAGTTCCTCCAAGGGCCCCAGGTCGTCCTCCCATGCAGCGGTGGCAAGCACAGCCAGGTCTCGGCGTCCCGCAGCGGCAGTTGCCGGGCCTTTGTCCTCCAGCCAGGCCTCATGGCAGGGCTCGGTGTCTTCCGTGGCATCGGCCCCGCCTGGCACATTAAAGGGCCGGGGCGGATCCCAGCTCCGCGGTGCGCTCTGATTGAGCACAGTATAACAGCAAGCTCCTACCCTCACTTCTTTGCCTTGGCAATCGGATCGATCACTTAGTGATTTCTAGTTTGCCTATGTGTTCCAGCCTTTGTTCCAGTCCTGTTCCAGCGTCCTCCTGTTCCATTGTCCTTCTGTCTCCTCGTCTCCCTAGGTAGTACCTCTCGGACTGTCTTCTCGGTACTGACCTCGGCATGTTCTTGACTACGTTGATCGCTGCCTGCCCCTGACCTTCTACCTGTTTCTACGACCACGTCTGCATGCTGCCTGCAACTGACCTCTGCCTGAACTCGACTATGTCTGACTGTCTCCTTGAACCTGACCCCTGCTTTGCCTGTCTATCCACGGACTGATTATTGGCTCTGACCTTCACATTGGCTGACTACGCTTCCTTGAATCTGGCCTTGATCCTTGCCATACATTTAGAGACTCTCTTTTGGCCTTCTCAGGCACCCAGGACTTCTGGCCTGAATATTGACCGCGCACCCTTGATCGTGGTGGGGCACACCCTGAACTTCCTATCAAGGAGATCCTGCAAGGCCCACCTAAGACCAGCTAGCCTCTGTCTCCGCTTGTGCTCCGCCTCCTGGTGGCAGATGCTCTCTGGGTCCGACCAGGGAGCCTACCAATCCTGCACTAGGCCAAGGAGTCCACCTCCTGGCGCAGCAGGTTGCCAAGGCCATGGATTCGGTGGAGTCTCCCGCCATACGCACCATCCCGGGTCTGGCCACAATTATTCAAGAACAACAACGAGCCATAGAGACTCTAGCCTCCTCCCATAGAGGAACTCCGCTCTCAAATGCAGAACGCAGCAATGGCCAATCAAGTGGGCCTACCCTGCTACCGAGAGCATCACTGGCTCTGCCAGCACCTCCTCGCTTCAACGGGGATCCACGCCTCTGCCAAGGCTTCCTCAATCAATGTTTCATGCAATTTGCCCTTCAGCCCTCCTTATTCCTGAAGGAATCAACAAAGATAACCTTTATCCTTTCTCACCTTGAGGGGAAGGCCCTGGCATGGGCTTCTCCACTTTGGGAGCGCTCTGACCTCCATCCTCACTCAACTGTCCCAGTTCATCACTGCCTTCAAATGGACCTTTGAAGATCCTGGTCATCAGGCGGTTGCTGGTCATCACCTACTCCACCTTCGTCAAGGCTCCAGATCCTTTTCGGAGTTCACGGTGGAGTTCCAGACACTGGCAACGGAACTGGGATGGCAAGAGGATTGCCTTCGGGCACTCTACCTTGAGGGTCTATCACCTGCTCTCAAAGACGAACTTGCTGTCCGTGAGATTCCAATATCTCTAGAGGACCTGATTTCCCTCGCTGGGAAAATTGACCATCGCCTCAGACAATGGCACCATGAAGTGAAAGCACCCCGGCCTTCTGCTCAATGCCCAGCATGGGCCCCTAGCCGTCAGCTGAAGGCTCTACCAGTACCGCCTCCCTCCAACGAAGAATCGATGCAAGTCAACCGTGGGCGGTTGTCTCCCGAACAGCGTCTTCGGCGTAAGAAGCAAGGCCTCTGCCTTTACTGCGGTGCCTCCGGACATCTGAGGGAGTCCTGTCTGGTCTGTCTGGAAAACTTCAAGGCCTAAGCCCGGTGGGGGTCCTGAGCTTGGGCGCTACTGTCACCGGCCCCCAACTTCTACTACCTGTTAATCTGTCTATGGAGTCCCACTCCTTCGCCACCACTGCTCTCATCGATACAGGAACAAGTGGCAGCTTCATAATGGATGACATAGTGAACCTTCTGAAAATTCCAGTACAACTCCTAGAAGTTCCTCTACGCATTGCCTTTATCCAAGGGGAATATCTCCCTGGATGTAACATGCACCGCACGGTGGCCTTCCGTCTTACCGTGGGAACCCTACATGAAGAAGAGATATCCCTATATGTTTTAAAACATTCAACACACCCAGCTATACTGGGCCTCCCTTGGCTCCAAACTCATAGACCCCAATTTGACTGGCAGTCCCTCCAGCTGGTTCAGTGGGGCCCACAATGTCAGAAACACTGCTTGAAACAAGTATCCCCAGCAGTGACTGTCCTGAAGACCACTCTCGCCGGCCTTCCGGCTCAGTACTCTGACTTCAAGGACATTTTCTCGAAACAAAAAGCAGACACATTACCTCCACTCCGAAAGTATAATTGTCCTATCGAACTTCTACCTGGTACTACACCTCCCAAGGGTAGGACATATCCACTCTCGCTTCCCGAGACCCAGGCGATGTCTGAATATATAAAAGAGAACCTCAAGAAGGGATTCATTAGACCTTCTGACTCTCCGGCAGGAGCAGGCTTCTTCTTTGTTAAGAAGAAGGATGGAGTTCTTCGTCCTTGCATCGATTACCGAGGGCTAAATGCCATCACCCGTAAAGACCACTACCCATTACCTCTCATCAGCGAATTGTTCGACTCTCTACAAGGGGCCCAGATCGTCACGAAGCTCGATCTGCGAGGAGCGTACAACCTCGTACGCATCCAGTCCAAGGAGATGTATGGAAGACCGTGTTTAACACCAAGGATGGCCACTACGAGTACATATGCCTTTCGGCCTTTGCAATGCCCCTGCGGTGTTCCAACGCCTGATGAATGAAATTCTCAGAGATCTCCTTTACTCATTTGTAGTGATGTACTTGGATGACATCCTGATATTCTCAAAAGACCTGAAGTCCCATCGCTCCCATGTCAGAACCGTTCTACAATGCCTCTGAGAAAATCATCTTTACGCAAAACTTGAGAAATGCATCTTTGAGCAGAATCATCTGCCATTCCTAGGGTACATTATTTCCAATCAAGGATTTACAATGGATCCTGAAAAACTTCAGGGAATTCGTGACTGGCCCCAGCTAGTAGGCCTCCGGGCCATGCAGAGATTTCTTGGATTCACGAATTATTATAGGAGCTTTATAGCCAACTACTCTACATTAGCCGCTCCACTCTCTGCAGTGACCAAGAAAGGAACCAATGTCCGGGTTTGGAGTCCCCAGGCCCAATCAGCATTCCATACACTAGAGGAAGTATTCTGCTCTGGTCCCTGTTTGCGACACCCTGATCCAGGCCGCCCATTTGTCATCGAGGTCAACACGTCCGCTATTGGAGCCGGTGCGGTGCTAAGCCAGTACTCCTCCAAGGGTACACTGGTACTGTGCTCTTTTTATTCTCATAAATTTTCGCCTGCGGAGCAGAACTACACCATCGGTGATCGGGAACTACTAGCCGTTAAACTAGCACTCCAGGAGTGGCACTCTTGGCTGGAAGGCACCCAACACAGATTTGCTATATTCACAGATCATACGAATTTGGAGCACACCTCAGAGGTGCAATTATTAAACTCTAGACAAGCCCACTGGGCATTATTCTTTGAGCGATTCAACTTTGAGCTGTGCTACCAACCAGCCTCAAAAAACCTTTGCGCATGAGAGAGAGAGCATGAGACGCACTCTCATGCTCTCTCGAGCCGGAGGACATCCCAGACATCCCAAGACACATCGTTGACCCGGCCTGTGTGCCCCTTGCAGTAACTACAACAGAACCTGCTGGGAAAACAGTCGTCCCACAGTGACTGCATGAATGCGTACTCCACTGGGCCCATGATTAAAAACTAGCTGGACATCCTGGTCGAGCACGAACCCTAGAAATGCTGAGACATTTTTACTGGTGGCCCAGCACGATAACGGACTCTTGCAACTAAGTGGACTTATGTCCAATATGTGCACAACAAAAGCCACCTACCGGCCTGCCATGGGGACTTCCTCAGCCACTCCCAGCACCCACTGAACCATGGGCCAGCATATCTACGGATTTCATCACTGATCTTCCTCCATCTTGAAACAATACTGTCATCTGGGTCATCATCGACCGTTTTTCTAAGATGGGACATTTCATCCCATTCCGGAGCCTTCCATCAACTCCTGAACTTGCCAAGCTGTTCTTGACTCATATCTTCCGCCTACATGGGCTACCTAAGGAAATCATATCAGACAGAGGCCCACAGTTCGCCGCGAAGTACTGGTGATCCTTATGTCAAAATGTAACATGCAATTAAGCTTCACCTCTGCATACCACCCTCAGGCGAAAGGCCAAGCCGAAAGGACTAACCGGACCCTGAAGGCCTTTCTCGGATCGTATGAAAATGATCAACAAGACAATTGGGCCGACTTACTCCCCTGGGCCGAATTATCTCATAATACACATCTTGCTGCTGCCACAGATGTCTCCCCATTCTGTGTGGTATTCAGACGCCAGCCACAATTACCCTTGCCTGTACCACTCTCTGTGCCTTTGCCAGCAGCACAATTCATGGCACAAAGTATCCGTAACATGTGGAACCAAGTAAAGGAACGACTCACCCAAGCCACAGAACATTCAAGGAAGATTGCTGACGCTCATAGACGGTCATCTCCACTCTTTAGACCCAGTCAAAAGGTATGGCTCAATACCAAGCATATTAGACTGCGACTCCCCTCACATCATTTGGCAGCAAAATACATTGGACCTTTTCCCATCCTTCGGAGAGTGGGAGCAGTCACCTACCAGCTACAATTGCCGCGATCCATGGGTATCCACAGTACCTTCCACGTTTCACTACTGAAGCCACTCGTGCTCTCATGGCCTTCCCGCAAAGATCCTCCTCCGCCACAAGTGTCCACCGAGCCAGATCATACCCTCCAGGTAAGAGAGGTCCTCAACGTCCATTGGAGTCTAGGAAGCTGGGAGTATTTACTCTCTTGGGAGGGGTATGGGGCCAAGGAGAACTCTTGGGAGCCCTCACAGAACATCCTGGACAAGGACCACCTCAAGGCCTTTCATAGGGCACACCCAGACAAGCCTCGCCTGAGGAGGGGGAGGCCTAGAAGGGGGGGGGGTACTGTTGCGCATTCCTTCAGCGCTCGGCTGGCGCCCAGGCCTGCTTACCTCTCCAGCTCCTCCAAGGGCCCTGGGTCGTCCTCCCCTGCAGCGGTGGCAAGCACAGCCAGGCCTTGGCGTCCCGCGGCGGCGGTTGCCGGGATTTTGTCCTCTAGCCAGGCCTCACGGCGGGGCTCGGCGTCCTTCATGGCGTCGGCCCCGCCTGGCACCTTAAAGGGCCAGGGGCGGATCCCAGCTCCGCGGCACGCCCTGATTGAGCACAGTATAACAGGCCGCTCCTACCCTCACTTCCTTGCCTTGGCAATCGGGTCAATCACTTAGTGATTTCTAGTTTGCCTATGCTTTCCAGTCTGTGTTCCAGCCTTTGTTCCAGTCTCATTCCAGCCTTTGTTCCAGTCTTGTTCCAGTCCTGTTCCAGCGTCCTCCTGTTCCAGCGTCCTTCTGTATCCTCGTCTCCCCAGGTAGTACCTCTCTGACTGTCTTCTCGGTACTGACCTCGGCCTGTTCTTGACTACGTTGATCGCTGCCTGCCCCTGACCTTCTGCCTGTTTCTACGACCACGTCTGCATGCTGCCTGGAACTGACCTTTGCGTGATTACCAACTACGTCTGCACGCTGCCTGGAACTGACCTCTGCCTGAGCTCGACTACGTCTGACTGTCTCCTGGAACCTGACCTCTGCTTTGGCTGACTACCCACGGACTGACTACTGGTAATTGACCCCTGCTTTGCCTGACTATCCACAGACTGATTATTGGCTCTGACCTTCGCATTGGCTGACTACGCTTCCTTGAATCTGGCCTTGATCCTTGCCATACATTCAGAGACTCTCTTTTGGCCTTCTCAGGCACCCAGGACTTCTGGCCTGAATCTCGACCACGCACCCTTGATTGTGGTGGGTACACCCTTGAACTTCCTATCAAGGAGATCCTGTGAGGCCCACCTAAGACCAGGTGGCCTGGGTACCCAAGGGCTCAACCTGGGGGTACCTCGGGTTGATAGTGGCGAAGCTCCAGCTAGCCTCTTGTCTCCTCTTGTGCCTCCGCCTCCTGGTGGCAGGCGCTCTCTGGGTCCGACCGGGGAGCCTACCAATCCTGCACTAGGCCAAAGGTCCACCTCCTGGTGCAACATAATTGACACAGTCTGTTGAAATATTGGACTATTTTGGATAGTGGGGTGATGGTACATCGGAAGCTCCCTTAAAAGGAAGAATCCTGCAGTGCATTGGTGTAACTGGGCCTCATTTTTGGAGAGCAGACAGAAACGGGCCACCTCTTACAGTTTAGTTTACCACATATTCATGGAAATGGGCACTACTAAATCATTTGTAGATTTGATGTGAAATCTTGCCATTGGCTTCATTGCTTATAGGTTTCAGACTTCAGCTAAATAAATAATCCTGGCATCTGTCTTTGTACTAATGTGTTTTAGGCACATGTGTACTCTTCTATGATTTATTATTGATGTGCTTCTTTCTATGGCTAAATCTTGTATTTCTATTTAGATTTACCCGGACCTGCAAATTACCAATGTTGTTGAAGCCAACCAGCCAGTGACAATCCAAAACTGGTGCAAGAGGGGTCATAGACAGTGCAAGAGCCACCCTCACATTGTGGTTCCCTACCGCTGCTTAGGTAAGTGCTGTAAGAGCAAGCAATGGTCATACTCTGTGATCCTTCAATGGTTATATAGCAAAGAAGAGGCCAGAAAAATATCACAGATCTTAGTGCAGTATGCCAATCCAATAAAATGATTACCTCATGTCACATGACAAGCTGTAGACAGCTCAGTGACAGCAGGTAAGGAAAAAGGCTCATTTAATTGGAACGGACAGACTAGTCCTAGTCTGCAGGGCTGTCCTAACTGAGATCACTGAATTCTCCGTTGAAATGAATTTAGCTTGGATAGGGATGGTCTTTCTTTCACTTTTCTTAATATCTACCTAGAAATGTCTTGATGTTTTACAGTTAATGGTAAAGCACAAGACCTCAGTTACAGCTTCTTTCACTGCTCAGGTTTTCCTAGATTTAAGATGGCTTCTCTTAGAAGCTTTAGAAGTCCTGCCTCTGTAATCTACTGCTTCTCTGTATCCAAATGAGCTTACACAGCTCCTGCAGAAGCTTTCAATTTTAAAATGTTTTCTATTCTGTACTTGTTTTATATCCTGCCTGCCCCCACAAAGGGCTTGAAGCAGTAAAAATATAGCAATTAGACAGCTTAGCAATAGTCTGGTCTCCTTTCATAACCTGATTTTCTGTCTCCTGCAGTTGTACAGAAAATGTTTTTGCAAAAGCTGCTCTTGTTAGCTTGTACTTTCCGTCTCCTCCCTCAGACATCAGTTGTAGCGCTTTGAAGTGTGGATGTGATGAAACATACAGAATACAGACAGGCACGAGAATTTAGGCTTGGATCGTGTACAGAGGCTGAGTCAATGATGCTGTTTGTACTTCATGAATCAGAATTTGAAAATTGCTGTATGCCGCCAATCATGCCTCATATAATGATCATCCTAGCTAGGAATGATTGAGGGTTGTACAGTTTCTATTTAGAATAAAATGTATATAGCAAAATTGCCTTCAATTTAGTGTCTTTGCCGAGCAGTGGGTGAAAGTGTTCCTAATCTCTGCTGAAAACAGAAGATGCAGAGATGGAGTGGAGGAGTAGCCTAGTGAGAATCAGGATTCAAATCCTGCTGCTGCTCCTTGTGACCTTGGGCAAATCACTTCACCCTCCATTGCCTCAGGTACAAGCTTACATTATGAGCCCTCTGGGGAAATACCCACAGTGCCTGAATGTAATCATTTGAAAGGCGGAATATAAATCAAATAAAAAGAAAGGAGTGGTGAAAGGGAGACCCACAAATAATGGGAAAACAGCTTTCTTTGAGGATTGTAGACACCTGGAACAGACTTTCAGTGAAAGTGACAGCCAAAACAGTAGCAGAATTCAAGCATGCTTGGGACGGATATGAAAGATTTTAGTGGCGGAGGAAAGTTGAAGACCCAGATTGAGTAAGAGCTGTGACAGAACAGTAGGCAGTTTGAATGGATAGACAGTTCTCTTCTGCTGACATCTTCTCTGGATTCTATTTTGCTGGGTGTCATTTAGGTCCTTTGTATTTCTTTCCTGTCTAGAATCAGTAATTCTGGAGCCTTTCATTAAAGTGCATCACTCAGCACGTAAGCCAGAATGTCTAAAGTTCCACCTGTATTTTATAAACTGCAACAGGAGCCGTGAATCATTGCCCTGAAAGTTTCAGTTCACACACATTTATCTAACGCAGGGATTCGCATGGTTTATAAACCTGTTTATAAAAGGATGTCCATATATTTTCTGTGGTATATAATTAGAATGAGGGTGAAATAACCCCCTGTTTACGCACAGAGACAGGATTTTATAAAGTTGGTTGATTTGTGTATTTCTTGCTTATGGAAATATCTGTGCATGCACTTCCAGCCGAGACCTCCACCAGTTTGCCCACATCCTCTACCACTTGCTTCAGACCCCCACCACCCAAAAACTGAAAAAGAGAAGTTAGATTTAATATCTGCCACTTGATTAACAGATGTGAGAGTGTGCACACGTGTTTGATAATGTTTATGCGCATGTAAATGTGTGTGTACACTTCCAAACCCCACCGTGGAATGCTCTCAGGGTACCATCAGTGTGCCTGTACTCCCATCCTTCTGAAAATTCGCTTACTGTGCACAAAGGCTATCTAGGTGTGTATATGTTGATTTTATACGCACAACCCCCATGTAAGTCCCATTAGGACCAATTAACGGGCATCTGTTTTCCTGTGAAAACCATCACATTGCTGTACGTATCCACTTGAATTATGTAGCCATCAAAGCATGATTTTTTGCTTAGGAATGAACAAGAAATGAAGTGGAATGAGTAAACTCTACTTCCATCCCCTTAATTCAAGGGCCCTAGGTAAAGAAGACATCACAGTTAGCCACCAGCACTAAAATACTTTGCTGGCAGGGAGTTACTGCATAGTCTCTTTCAGTTTAACATGCATGTCTCAGCTGTGATCATGTTTATGCCAGAATAATAATCTCTGCTCCCTCTGTATGCTGATGTTTTCTGTGAGGATGCAGGCCTATGTTATCACCGGCCTGCTCGCTCCATGTTCTGAAACTCTTTGTGTAAAGTAATTACATAGCAAAATGCTGCAGTTGTGATGAAGCAGAATCGTAGCTATTGAGATGTTTACAAAGCTTTGTGGTGAGCCAAATATTGGAAGTTGTGGACTATAAAAATGTTAAATAAAGAAATAAAGAAAAGGAGAGATGCTTGGGGTGAGCTATGTTGATCTGCCCGAGCAGAAGGCGATGAGAGCGTTGTAGGGCTGGCAGCAGGGAAATATTCTTGCAGGGTGCACAGGAATGAGTGGGCAGACCAGATATGCCACTTGGCCTTTTGGTAAGCAGTATGTTTATTTGCTGTTCTTGTATTTAAGCATCTGTTAGTAATCTGAGATTAAAACCATTTCCTAAGCAGAAATACGTTGTGTCCTAATTTCACTCCAGTTTGGGAAACACCACTAAATTTGTTTTCTCGGTCCTTTTTAGTTTTAATTGGAAGTGTAGTCTCTGCAGCTAGTGCATGTGTTTTCCTTGTGAAAACCTCATTTGAGTCTGTTTCTAGTCCCCGTTGTCTCTGACGTACCTTGATTACTCAAGGGCTTTCTGAATGTCGTTTCCCTCCCCCGAGCTGCTTCTGTGTGTGTGTTTGAATTTGTGAGCAGATTGTGCCCTCTTTGGCCCTCACCAGTCCAAAGCGGCTCTGCTGCCCTGCCTGGGGATACATCCAAGCTCTGCTTTACAGCCTTTCCCCTGAACTGAAAGCTTTCTCTCAGTAATGATGGCTGCTTAAGAGAGAGAGGGTCATAGGTGAATTGGTTTTCCTCTTCTAGTCCAAATTAGGAATGCAGAGCTTCAAAGCAGAGTTGTGATTTAGCATTAGGAGAGGATTGGCATTCTCCATCTTGAAGCACTGGGTTAATCTTGTTGCTTGGAGGCTGTTGCTGCTTTCCCCTTTATACTGCATTCAGAGTAAGGAATGGAAAGCTGCAGAACTGGATGCTATCAGACAGGAAGCTGCACATGGAGTAGCCAGGCTACAGTGAGCCTCATTCCTTCTGCGTCTGCAGACAGTGGCACAAGGTAGAGGACAACAGAGCATGGGAGGAACAAGCTTAGCTCTTAAACCTCCTTTTTGGAGATCTTAGGGTGTCACCAGTATGAGGGGGGATTGGAAGAGGAGCCAGAGTTGCTTTCTGTCTCATTGCCCACCTAATTATTTTTGTGTTGCCGTTTTTCTTTGTACATCACCTTGCGCTGGGAGGTATTCAGAGGGTCAGCTGTGTTAGTCTGCTGGAGCAGAAATGACAGCAGGCAAGTGGCACCTTATAGAGTAACCCATTTTTTGAGGCATGAGCTTTCCAGGACAGAATTCACTCTGCCAAATGCAAAGTAAGTAAATGAGCGTTATCTACAGCAGGAACACTCTCCCACCAGACCTCCGTCAAGAACATTGTCTCCAAACTTTCAAGAAAGACTTAAAAACTTGGCTTTTCAGTCAAGCTTTCCCTGAAAACCCAAGTTCTCTCTGGCGCTGGTCCTAGAACATGGACTAAGGCCTAAGGCCAACAGTTAATGGGCACACCAAACTCTCTACACAGCCCTCCCAGGACTCATCCGGGTTTCTCCCTCCTATTGTTTTCTTCAGTAGGCTCTACCCCTTACTCCTTCCTGCCCCCTCCCTCCCACCCCCTTTGCCATCCTTTCCCTCCTTCTCTCCCCCCTTATCTAAGCTACTTAACCTTCCTACTTGTTTTAATGTATCTTGTATTAAATTATTTATATTTATTTTTATTCTTATTTTTATTTTTTATTAATTCTGCGTTGAAGCTGCTTTCGGTTTGTAATTGTTCCTTGTTTCCAAATGTTTGAATGTTATAATACGGATGGTATACACCCCAGAGTTCTGAAGGAACTAAAAAATGAAATTTCAGACCTATTAGTAAAAATTGTAACTTATCATTAAAATCATCCATTGTACCTGAAGACTGGAGGATAGCAAATGTAACCCCAATATTTAAAAAGGGCTCCAGGGGCGATCCGGGAAACTACAGACCGGTTAGCGTGACTTCAGTGCCAGGAAAAATAGTGGAAAGTGTTCTAAACATCAAAATCACAGAACATATAGAAAGACATGGTTTAATGGAACAAAGTCAGCATGGCTTTACCCAGGGCAAGTCTTGCCTCACAAATCTGCTTCATTTTTTTGAAGGAGTTAATAAACATGTGGATAAAGGTGAACCGGTAGATATAGTATACTTGGATTTTCAGAAGGCGTTTGACAAAGTTCCTCATGAGAGGCTTCTAGGAAAAGTAAAAAGTCATGGGATAGGTGGCGATGTCCTTTCGTGGATTTCAAACTGGCTAAAAGACAGGAAACAGAGAGTAGGATTAAATGGGCAATTTTCTCAGTGGAAGGGAGTGGACAGTGGAGTGCCTCAGGGATCTGTATTGGGACCCTTACTGTTCAATGTATTTATAAATGATCTGGAAAGAAATACGAGTGAGATAATCAAATTTGCAGGTGACACAAAATTGTTCAGAGTAGTTAAATCACAAGCAGATTGTGATAAATTGCAGGAAGACCTTGTGAGACTGGAAAACTGGGCATCCAAATGGCAGATGAAATTTAATGTGGATAAGTGCAAGGTGATGCATATAGAGAAAAATAACCCATGCTATAATTACACAATGTTGGGTTCCATATTAGGTGCTACAACCCAAGAAAGAGATCTAGGTGTCATAGTGGATAACACACTGAAATCGTCGGTGCAGTGTGCTGCGGCAGTCAAAAAAGCAAACAGAATGTTGGGAATTATTAGAAAAGGAATGGTGAATAAAACGGAAAATGTCATAATGCCTCTGTATCGCTCCATGGTGAGACCGCACCTTGAATACTGTGTACAATTCTGGTCGCCGCATCTCAAAAAAGATATAATTGCGATGGAGAAGGTACAGAGAAGGGCTACCAAAATGATAAGGGGAATGGAACAGCTCCCCTATGAGGAAAGACTAAAGAGGTTAGGACTTTTCAGCTTGGAGAAGAGACAGCTGAGAGGGGATATGATAGAGGTGTTTAAAATCATGAGAGGTCTAGAACGGGTAGATGTGAATCGGTTATTTACTCTTTTGGATAGTAGAAAGACTAGGGGGCACTCCATGAAGTTAGCATGCGGCACATTTAAAACTAATCGGAGAAAGTTCTTTTTTACTCAACGCACAATTAAACTCTGGAATTTGTTGCCAGAGGATGTGGTTAGTGCAGTTAGTATAGCTGTGTTTAAAAAAGGATTGGATAAGTTCTTGGAGGAGAAGTCCATTACCTGCTATTAAGTTCACTTAGAGAATAGCCACTGCCATTAGCAATGGTAACATAGAATAGACTTAGTTTTTGGGTACTTGCCAGGTTCTTATGGCCTGGATTGGCCACTGTTGGAAACAGGATGCTGGGCTTGATGGACCCTTGGTCTGACCCAGTATGGCATTTTCTTATGTTCTTATGTTCTTAAATCAGGGAAGCAAACCAATTTGGCAGTGCAATAATAATGGGTGATTTCAACTACCCCAATATTGACCCTTGGTCTGACCCAGTATGGCATTTTCTTATGTTCTTATGCTAATGTTCATTGTTTAAGTATCGCCTCCCAGCGAAAGTTCTGTTTCAATGTAAACTGGTGTGATCTGTATTCTTTACAGGAATGTCGGTTATAGAAAAATTCAAATAAATAAATAAAGTGCACTCCTTTTAAAAGTAATTTCTCTTCAGAAGGCAATGCAGTGTAATGTAAGTTACTTCACAGTGACTTAATTTGGATTACCTCTCGTAATGCTTTGATGCAGTCCATGTGACCCTGTGGAGTCCAGCGTCGTTTCTCAGCTACGACTGTGTCTGTGTGCTGGATGCAGCTCTCTGACCTCTGCCAGCAGGAACTGGAAGGTGTTCGCTTCAAGCTTTTCCTAGAGTCTGTCCTGGACACTGCTTGCTCCGTAATTAGATGCTCCCATCTTCCCTGAGAACATAAGAAATTGCCACTCTTTTTAGTTTGTCAATCTGGCCTACTACATCTTCCAGGTTCACAGTGATTTCGTTCAGTTCGTCTGACTCATCACCCCTGAAAACCATCTCTGGAACTGGTATCTCCCCAACATCCTCATTAGTAAACACGGAAGGAAAGAATTCATTTAGTCTTTCTGCAATGGCCCCGTTAACCCCTCAGTCATCTTATGGTCCAACAGACTCCCTCACAGGTTTCTTGCTTTGGATATATTTTTAAAAGTTTTTATGAGTTTTTGCCTCTATGGCCAACTTCATTTCAAATTCTCTCTTCGCCTGTCTTATCAATGTTTTACACTTAACTTGACATTGCTTATGTTTTATCCTATTTTCTTCAAATGGATCCTTCTTCCAATTTTTGAAGGATGTTTTTTTGGCTAAAATAGCCTCTTTCACCTCACCTTGTAACCATGATGGTAATCGTTTTGCCTTCCTTCCACCTTTCTTAATGTGTGGAATACATATGGACTGTGCCTCTAGGATTGTATTTTTAAACAATGTCCAAGCCTGTTGAACACGTTTAACCTTTGCAGCTGCACCTTTCAGTTTTTTTCTATTTTCCTCATTTTGTCAAAGTTTCCCTTTTGAAAGTTTAGTGTTAGAGCTGCAGATTTACCTATTGTCCCCCTTCTAGTTATTAGTTTAAATTTCATCATGTTATGATCACTGTTGCCAAGTGGCCCCACCACCGTTACCTCTCTCACCAAATCCTGCGTTCCACTAAGAATGAAATCTAAAATAGCTCCCTCTCTTGTTGGTTCCCGAACCAATTGCTTCATGAAGCAATCATTAATTACATCCAGGAACTTTGTCTCTAGCAAGGCCTGATGTTACATTTACCCAGTCAATATTGGGGTAATTGAAATCTCCCATTATTATTGCACTGCCAAATTGGTTAGCTTCCCTGATTTCTCTTAGCATTTCATCATCTGTCTGACCATTTTGTCCAGGTGGACGGTACTTTACTCCTATCACTATACTCTTACCCAACACACATGGGATTTCTACCCATATAGATTCTACTGAGCATTTAGTCTCTTGTATGATCTTTATCCTGTTGGACTCTATACTCTCCTGGACATAAAGTGCCACACCCCCACCAAGTTGATCCTCCCTATCATTGCAATATAATTTGTACCCTGATATAGCACTGTCCCATTGGTTATCCTCCTTCCACCAAGTTTCTGTGATGCCAATTATGTCAATCTCATCATTTGCTGCTATACACTCTAACTCTCCTATCTTACTTCTTAGACTTCTGGCATTGGCATACAGACATTTCAAAGTGTGTTTTTTGTTTGTTTTAACAACTTGCTTTTCAGTTGTTTGGGATAATTCGGAAATCATTAGCTTTGGTGATTTTTTACATATAGGCATATGGACTATGTTTGCTTTTAATGGAACCTCTCTGTTGGGATGCCCTAACTCTCCTGTTTCATTAGTATCCTTCAAGGATACATTTCTCCGAACCATGCACTGCTGAGTGACTGTCGGCTTTCCCCCTTGTTCTAGTTTAAAAGCTGCTCTATCTCCTTTTTGAAAAGGATGCTGGAGCTGCTTGCATTCTCTGAATACCGTCATCCCACAAACATGTCAGCAAATACAAGGTCTTAAAAATGTTCCAGGTGAACAAGGTCACTGGAACTCCTTCCTCTCATGGAGAACAGGTCCTTCCTTCTCAGTTTGCTCTAAACTGTAACTGCTTTTTATTGTTGCTTTTTATTGTTTTATTGTTTTATTTATTGTTTTATTTATTTATTGTTTTATTTATTGTTTTTTATTATTTATTGTTATTTATATTTTTTATTTATTGTTTTATTGTTTTATTGTTGCTTTTTATTGTTACTCATATGTTAAGAAACGCTGTTTAATGTAACGCCTTTATTGCGTCAGTTTTGTTCTATGTAAACCGACCTGATTCGATACTTGTATTGAGAATGTCGGTATATAAAAATCCGAAATAAATAAATAAATAAATAAGTGTTGCATAACCCAATGTTTTGATGCTAGATTTGTTTCTGGATGTCTGTGAAAGGCCCTTTATGAAAAAAAAAAACAAAAAAACAATGCACCAACCCCCGGTCTCCATCCAAACACACCAGAGTAGCAGCTCATTTCCAAGAAGGCCCTGGGGTAACCTGCATGGAGCGACCATGGGCAGACTGGATAGCTTTTATTTTTTGCCCTGTACTTCCTCCCTCCTTTCTTCTGCGATTCTGGTACCATGAGCCCTCATTCACAGTGACCCAGGGACTTTTCCTGTCTTTTACTACAGCTCTCCTCGCACTGTTGTAGTCTGGTTCTGAGGGCTCCTTTCACAACCCAGCATCATGGGCTCTAAATCCATGACATCCAGCCTCCACAGCATCCCCAGCTCCAGCTGATCTAGGCGGCAGAATAAAACTGGGGACCTTCCGCATGGCGGCAAGCAAGGTGGTTGCATGGATCATTAGAAAACGTGGGACCAACACCCTGAAGGGGTCCTGAATCTTGGGTTTAGTATTGGCTTTATAAGAGAAAGATGACGAGTCCTGAGGTGGAGGCCATACTTGGGACTGATAAGGGAGGGGCATGGGGAGTTGTTGTTTGTCTGAATATGGAAATTTATAAGCTCTTCTACCCAGAGTGAAAACATTGCAATGAGGCAGACTGAATGGGGCCAGTTTGCTTTTTTTCTGCCATTGAGCCTTATTCATCAAGGCATTTTCCATAGACACAGAATGGGAGGAAAGCCTTAGTGAATCAGGCAGTAAATTTGTGTGTTACTGCAACACTTAAAGAAGTGACATCTGAGGGTGGAGGGGAGCTGTATAGTTTCTCACAAAAATATATTTCTAAAGAGAAAAATATACTGGTATCCTCTTGATCGTTAACTATGAGTAGCTTTGTAGGAAAGATGATTTCATAGTTTTGCCTGTGTGCTGTGTAACCAATTCAGGATGAATTATCCTTAATATTTGATTTCATCTTCATTTTTCATGATATTATTTATTTTCATTTCCTATTCTGGGGGATTACAAAGACAGTGTGAATTTAATTCTCAATCATTGCCTGGTGTCATTATGTTAGTCCCACCACTCCCATGTCTGGTTGCTGGAAACCTTTCTCTGAGCTCATGAACCCCTCTCCTCCTGTCTGTGGAGAGCTTTTGCTGCCTCCACATCAGAAGATTGTGAAGATCGAGTGCAGGATCAGGATGGCATGCATTTGGGGAATATTATTTAGTGTGTTTGTGCTTTTAATAGTCAGTAAGGCAGCAAATAAACAGTAGTTAGTGTGTTTATTTTTAATAGTCTGTTAGGCAGCTAATAAGCAGTAGTTAGTGTTTGTATATTAAAAAAAAAGATAGCCAGAAGCTAGAAATAAGCTAGGAGCAGTGTATACCTAACTAAAAAGGTTGAAAAGTTCAGATCATTTACTCACCTTGGAAAGGTGTTGAGGTAGTGTGTGATTTGATTTGATTAGGTACCAACATTTGATAATCAAGAGAGCAGTGAGTCACTCTGGCTGACTAACTGAAGTGTTAAGGTTGTGTATTTGATTTGAATAGGTACCATTGTTTGTTAATCAGAACAGCAGTGAGTCACTCAGGAAAACTAACTGTAGTGTAATTCTCCAAAGGGATTGTTTTGCATTAATTTACCTTAGAAGCACATTATATATTTTAAGGGAAGAGCTCAGTAACCCACATTCCAGTGGGAGGACTGAGAGGAGAGGATCACCTTGCTGGTGGCTGAAAGGAATCAGTAAGTTTTTGCTTGGGACATTGTCTTTTTCAAAAGTATTGGGGCAAAGTTAACTATTTGGGAATATTATTTTGTGTGTTTGTGCTTTTAATAGTAAGTAAGGCAGCAAATAAACAGAAGTTAGACTGTATTTTTAAAGAGTCAGTAAGGCAACTAATAAGCAGTAGTTAGTGTGTTTATTTTTAATAGTCTGTTAGGCAGCTAATAAGCAGAAGGTAGTGTTTGTATATTAAAAAAAAAAAAAGATAGCCAGAAGCTAGAAATAAGCTAGGAGCAGTGTATACCTAAGTAAAAAGGTTGAAAAGTTCAGTTCAGTTACTTACCTTGGAAAGGTGTTAAGGTAGTGTGATTTGGTTTGATTAGGTACCAACAATTGTTAATCAAGAGAGCAGTGAGTCACTCTGGCTGACTAACTGAAGTGCTAAGGTTGTGTGATTGATTTGATTAGGTACCATTATTTGTTAATCAGAACAGCAGTGAGTCATTCAGGGCAACTAACTGTAGTGTAAATCTCCAAAGGGATTGTTTTGCACTAATTTACCTTAGAAGCACATTATATATATTGCAAGGGAAGAGCTCAGTAACCCTCAAACCAGTGGGAGCACTGAGAGGAGAAGATCACCTTGCTGGTGGCTGAAAGGAATCAGTAAATTTTGCTTGGGAAATTTTCTTTTTGTAAATTATTGGGGCGAAGTTAACTATTGGGGAATATTATTTAGTGTGTTTGTGTGTTTGTGCTTTTAATAGTAAGGCAGTGATTCTTCCCCTTTCATATCCAAGTTATTTTTCCATGTTTTTTGTAACTTTCTCACATCCAAAATATTGTTATAATATTTGTCAAGTTTCATACTATATTTGTTCTTGTATTGGGAAATGTTCTTTACTTTGTTACTCTCTGCCTTTACTCACATTGTTAATTGTAAACCGGGTTGATGTGATTCCTATCATGAAACTCGGTATAATAAAAATAACAAATAAATAAATAAAATAAATAAGTTAGACTATTTGTATTTCCCAACCCTCCCACCCCTCACCCGCCCCCACCCCTAGCTCATCCTTTAATTTATAGGCAAGTGCCACATTCACACACAAAAAAAACCCCAAAACAGTCTTTTAACTTCACTTCACAATTTCCCCACACCTTATTGAGAGGTTGATTATTCCCCTATAGGCCACTACCAGACATATAGTGAATTCACTAATACATTTAAAGGACGTTAATTAGACACATTCCTACTCCCATAGCAACCTAAAACTTACCTAGGAACTGAACAAATTTGAGATGAAGGCAGCAGTCCAGCAGCAAGAGGGGGGCTTCCCAGTCTTTTGCATAGAGTGTCACATGTATGATTTTTTACCTGCCGGTGAGAAATTGTTCATGTGCATGTGATGCAAAGAGCTCCTGTCTCTCAGAGAACGAGTCTGATCTCTGGAGGCTAGAGTGGCAGACCTGGTGGAGCTGACGCAGAGAGGTATATAGATGAGACCTTCAGGGACATAGTAGCCAAGTCCCAACTTCAGACTGGCAGCCCTGGTGCTGCCTTGGAGAAAGAAGGTCTCACGATTGAAGAGCATCAACCTGGTTCAGCAGGAAAGGATCCTGTAGCAAGGGTCTGCTCTCCAGGTGGTGCATTGTCCTTTCACACTGAGGATGTGTCTCCAAGGCCTACTGCTCAGGAGGGAAGGGTTAGGTTGGCCATCATAGTTGGTGATTCGATTATTAGGAATGTAGACAGCTGGGTGGCTGGTGGGCGTGAGGATCACCTGGTAACATGCCTACCTGTTGCGAAGGTGGTGGGCCTCACGCGTCACCTAGATAGGATTTTAGACAGTGCTGGGGAGGAGCCGGCTGTAGTGGTACATGTGGGCACCAACGGCATAGGAAAATGTGGGAGGGAGGTTCTGGAAGCCAAGAAAGAGATCTAGGCGTCATAGTGGATAACACATTGAAATTGTCTGTTCAGTGTGCTGCGGCAGTCAAAAAAGCAAACAGATTGTTGGGAATTATTGGAAAGGGAATGGTAAATAAAACAGAAAATGTCATAATGCCTCTGTATCACTCCATGGAGAGACCGCACCTTGAATACTGTGTACAGTTCTGGTCGCCGCATCTCAAAAAAGATATAGTTGCGATGGAGAAGGTACAGAGAAGGGCTACCAAAATGATAAGGGGAATGGAACAACTCCCCTATGAGGAAAGACTAAAGAGGTTAGGACTTTTCAGCTTGGAGAAGAGACGGCTGAGGGGGGGGATATGATAGAGATGTTTAAAATCAAGAGAGGTCTAGAACGGGTAGATGTGAATCGGTTATTTACTCTTTCAGATAATAGAAAGACTAGGGGGCACTCCATGAAGTTAGCATGTGGCACATTTAAAACTAATTGGAGAAAGTTCTTTTTCACTCAACGCACTATTAAACTCTGGAATTTGTTGCCAGAGGATGTGGTTAGTGCAGTTAGTATAGCTGTGTTTAAAAAAGGATTGGATAAGTTCTTGGAGGAGAAGTCCATTACCTGCTATTAATTAAGTTGACTTAGAAAATAGCCACTGCCATTAGCAATGGTAACATGGATTAGACTTAGTTTTTGGGTACTTGCCAGGTTCTTATGGCTTGGATTGGCCACTGTTGGAAACAGGATGCTGGGCTTGATGGACCCTTGGTCTGACCCAGTATGGCATCTTCTTATGTTTTGTCGGACTGCCTTTCAGAGCTGCAGCTGCTATGGAAGTGGCTGTGTTTTCTTATTCTGGAATCGGACTTTCCCCAAGGAATCGTACCAGCTCCTAAGTCATGTAGCAGGTTGTACCGAAAGCCCCTCTGCTGTGCCTTCACAAATGTGCTATTTAGTATTTAGGGAAATGGTTTTATAGCTCTCCTGGGTGTCCCAGTAACAAACTCATCTTTGCTTCTGATTCTGAAAACACAAAGTGTGGGTTTTTTTTGCCATGAGCAATGTTCTTGGCCCCAGCACTTAGCTGTTCTTGACTTTGAGCTGAAAGGGAACAAGAGATTCAACAGCCTTGCTCCCTTTTTAATGTGCCTTCCCCCACCCTGACTTGCTGCAGAGTGCGGCTATCCAGGCTGGGCCAAGGCATGCCATGCACCCTATATTACAGGGGATTTAAGTGTGCAACGTGTTTGATGTAATAATCCTGTTTAATATGGTAGGCAGTTTGCTTTCCTTATAGCTTATTAAAATAAAAATAATATTTAACTGTGAAATGTTACAATTAGACTGCCAGAGTAGTTTTTTCTTGTTAATGTAATTCTTCTAGAATGCAAAGATCAAAAAATTGTTCCCCACCAAGCCTAATTAGAGTAGGATAAAGCAAGAGATGATTTTCTGAACTAATTCTCAGCATAACCTGCTCTCGATCTCCAGCTGAACAGGAGGATTAAAAAGTGAAAACACACTGTCGTAGGCTTCCTGCTTCCCAGAATTATCTGACACGCTCTTGTGAGGCACAGCATAATGTACAGAGGCACGCTGGGTTACTCTGTACCACATGAGCCAGGCAAAAGGTCAACTGCAGAGGAAGTGGGGGTGTCTTCTGCCCCAGGTAGCATTGCATGGGGTAACGGAAGGGAGGGAAGACATCGTTTTATTTAACTTATAATGAAAATAGAAGATTGTAGGCTAAAAATGGCCTTGCCTTTTGTTGACTGCAGTTGCAGCACCTCTGTGAGTGGGCGTAACTCCAGACATGCAGATGTCTCCTGGGATTTCCTGAAGTAATGATGCTTGGTGAGCAGGAACAGAATGTAATTATATTGCAGCTAGAAGTGGGAGGAACACTAAATGTGCGATATGCCTGAAGAATAATCAGCTGAGGTGAAGAGGATGAGGACAAGTCTTTGAGGCCTGCAGCAAGCAGTGCCACACCTGGAAAGGATTTTGTACCTATTCTGTATTTGCATGTTATGTAAAATCTAACTGACATCTAAGCCCTGAGTGGAATAAAGGAACAAATGTACTTATAAAATGAAGCTGAGCAGAGACAGGCGAAGGTTGGAGAGTAACTGCACTGGAGGGGGAATTGTGAATCTCAAATGTGCCACAATCACGCTAGCTAACGAATCGTTTGCACACCTGGTATTTCAGGGCATGAAATTTAATACCCTGAGGGAAGGGGGAACAAGGAAATTCAGTTAGAGGATCTCTGTTGGCAAGAGGATGGAAACAAAGCACTGGGGTAACCTGCACGGCACATGTTGCTGGCAGACTGGAT
Source organism: Rhinatrema bivittatum (assembly GCF_901001135.1). Taxonomy (NCBI): domain Eukaryota; kingdom Metazoa; phylum Chordata; class Amphibia; order Gymnophiona; family Rhinatrematidae; genus Rhinatrema; species Rhinatrema bivittatum. The sequence continues at coordinate 5,038,219 of NC_042629.1, forward strand.
GGGCCATTTTGATCTTTGTGCCATCACTGAGTATCTTACGGTTTTGAGGTACGTTTGAGGGTCAGAAAATATCATACCTGAAAAGTAGACTACAAATCAAATATATCATACAGGCATGGGTGCACTTCTGGTGCCCGCAGAGGTGCAGAGACACATTAGTGGCAGCTACCTGGGCATAAGGAAGTTTGTGGCACTGCAGAATGCCCTGCTTCTGTTCCCTCCTAAATTTCTCCTGCCCTATTCCTACTTTCTCTCCTCAACAGCATGCTCTTCTGTCCTTACTCTCTCTTCCTCCTTTCCCCCTTCCACCCTCCTCTCTGCCAAGTCCCAGCATGTCCTTCTTTGACACTCCTCTCCACCCCTCACCCATGACCTTCTTTGACACTCCTCTCTACCCCTCACCCATCCCTCCCCCTCTGCCTTGCCAGCTTGCAGCTGGTGAGTCGGGGAGAGGCAGGAAGGCAATGCCCACCTCCTGCAGCTCACTGACACTGACCTGCCAGCCTGACATTTCTGGGCTCCAGTGCTGAGCTGCTGTCCAGAAGTTTGGAATCCTTCCCTCTCTAGGACTGGTTTCTGGAGTTGTTTCTTCATAGTATATGTTGGAGAAATAATTAGATATTGAAAAAATCCCCAAATCAGAGGATGGGGAGTCATTTGGAAAGAAGACATTCTGTGCTGGAAGGCAGCGTGAAGCGGAGGGACCCTTGAACTGCCACTGGTGTGATGAGTTGTGCCCGCCACTGCCACCCTTAAACCTGTTCCCTCTGCTTCCCTTGCCTGGGCATGCCCAAGCTCTCCGAGGCGCAGCACAGTGCATTCCTTCCTTGGAAATTATGAACAAAAACAATTGCTCACACTTGCATTAGTTGGCTCTGGTACCTTATGTTGCATCTTCCTCAAAAATCAAATAATCCGTTTTCTCTCCTATGTTTTCTAGTTGACTTGTTCTTTGTCTACTTCTTAGTTTCATTATTCTGTTTTCTGCCATTTCTTGACTGTTTTCTCTTTTTCTGGCTTTTTCTCTCTCCCCTCTGTCGTATTTCCTCCATTTTACTGGAATCTGACTTGATTCATTTCCTCACTCCTGCCTTCTCCTTACTTCTCCCTTCCTGTTTCTCCCTCCCTTTATCTGCTTACTGCCTGCCTCCCCATCTCTCTGTATGAGGAGGAAAAGAATGGGAGATGGGTGAGTGAGGGAGAGAGAGAGAGCTCCTGACATATTGGACTGTAAAAGCAAAAGAAAGAAGACAACTTAATTGCAAACAAACACTGGTGATGAGTGGAACTTTAAATGAAACTTCACAAATCTCTGCAAAGCAGGCCAGCACAGAAAGTGGGCCCGAGCAGCACCCAGAAGGGACATTAAGATAGGGGATCCCGTCCTGTGTGAGACTTCACGCGTCTGTGCTGAGTGCATGGACACATTCAGGCTTTCTGCTGCTTGAATCTGGCTGAGCATGGTTAGTGTTGGTTATTATTCATTCAAAGGCTATTTTACACATAAGCTGCACAGTTGTAGTTTAATATTAAATAAATAAGGAGGTCCATATGCAGGCACAGTCTGGATAGCAAAGTTAGCTGGATAAACTTATCTGACTAACTTTGGCAGTATGTTCAGCAGTGCTGCCGCACTATTGAAACCAGGTGGCTATCTTATAGTTAACTTGACCAGACTTAGCCGGCTAGTTACACCACCAGAATACCCCTAACTTATCTGGCTAAATCCTAGCCACCTATCTTATTAGTTAGATAAGTGCCCACATATTCATTTAGCTGGCTAACTGCCTTTGAATATGGACCCCCTTATGTACAGAATTGGCACGTCAGAAATAATGATATGCTACATATTTTTTAATGTATTCTCTGCCTTTTGTGAGTGGTCAGCCACTTCCGAGTGGATTTTCTGTAATATACTGGCCTAACCTGAGTTCTCCTGGGAACTGTTACACCACCAGGTAATACGTATCGTGCTACAGAGAAGGGGACTGGGCTGCCAGTGGCTGTAGGATTTTGGTTTGTTTGGTTCATTTGCAGGATGCTATGTTGTTACCAGGGATATCAGGTACTTATTCCTACTTTTAGCAATAAGAGGAATTTACCTTCATGCTTTCTATTCTATCATTTGGTTCTTTCTCAACAGATTTAATACTTCTGTTCTGATGTTAGCAACGCCTGCAGAGTGCAAACTGGTACTGCCCCCCCCCACCCCCCAGCCGAGAGGAGTTCTTTGTAGCCTTTCAATTGGGTCCTGGGAGTAAAGAGCAGATGTTGTAGGGCTTCCCTCGGCTGACCATTCATGGAGCTCATTTCTTATGGGGTGGTGTTGGCAAACTGTGATGCCGCTTCTATCTTTTCTGCTGACTTCTAGCAGACCTACTGGTGCCTGAGAAAACTGTAGGTTTAGTAGTTTGAGATCTTCGAAAGGACCAACAACAAAAAGGGATTTGACTGTAGGGATGCCTTGTAACGTGGCACTGGTTAAAATTTTGCAGAAAGGCTGCAGAATTGTTTCCCCAGGTAGGGACAATTGAATTCTTTTTATTCATAATTCACGTGCATCTCAGAAAAAAGGGCCAGAGGTAACCAAGTCTCTGTTGCTGATGTAATATTTGCAGGAATGATTCACAGCAGCTTGCAGAGACCTGATGTATTTGTTTTGCTGGGAAAGGCTGAGGCAGCACCTACCAGCACAGTGACAACACTTTAATAGATAAAGGATTCTCAAATCAGGGAAGCTAAGCCTTCTGGAGCCCAAAACAAAATATGTTTAAACTTAGTTATTTATAACTTATTATACTAATCGTGTGCTTTCACTCTCTACTCTTCCATCCTGTAAACCCCTTGTTCTTTGTAACTTTATTTTCATAGTTAATTGGTTACCCCTTGTTTCAATGTAAACCGGTACGATAAGACACCAGTCTTGAGTATCGGTATATCAAAAGTATTTAAATAAATAAATAAAATAAATGTTTTAAGCATAGTTACATAGTATATGATGGCAGAAAATGCCTGCTCAGTTATATCTCAGCAGCCATCCATGAAAGATGATGTTTAACTCCGGAGCTAAGGTTAACTTTCCCCAGGAGCAATGGCTGCAAAGTGATCACTGATGCTCCTGAGTGCCTGTTAAAGGGGCTGCCAGTGTTAAGTAAAAGGCCTAGCAAAACTGTCCTTGCACATCCCCTGCTATTCCATCCCATAGACGTGTGTTAAAGAGTCTCCCTCTCCCCGGAGTGTATGGGGATAGCTCCTGCCCCTAACACCGCTCAATATTGGGGTAAGTGGGAGGGATTATTTTTTTACATGGGGACAGGGCTTGAAATTAGTACTTTAAAAAAAAAAGCATTTATTACATGGGATAAGAGAGGATGAGCAGGAATGGGAGAGGTTGGGTTGGCTAAATTGCCAGGGGAGGACCCATATAACCACGCCTCCCCTGTAACAGCTCTCAGTAACGTTCTGACTCCAGCAGATGTGAGCAGGGGACTTGTGGTCCCCAGCTTGTTAGCTTAGGGCTACCTCCTCAGGGGGATCAAGTTTAAAAAAAGAAAAAAAAAAAAAAAGGAAGTTTTAAATTTACATTCCCTGTACGTACTAGGATCAGTCCAGACGGTGGGTTATGTCCCCCGTCCAGCAGATGGAGTCAGAGCAAACTTCTGAGGGTGCTGGCATATAAGCTGGTGCAACCCTCCTAGTCCTCAGTATCTCTCTGACTCCAGCAGATGTGAGGAGGGGAACCCGTTGCTTCCCCTGGCTAGTGGCTTGTTCCACGGTTTTTCTCTTTTCATATTTCTTTTAGGTTGGATCAAGCAGTACAAAAAAAAAAAAAAAAATTGTTATTTCTTCTTGGGAGTTTTTTTAGTAGTGAGGAGGTTTGGGCTTGCCGTACCAACTCTTGCTAGCTGGACTGCCTCTGTGGTGCCTTCCTCAGTTCTCCTCTCACTCTCTCTCTCTGTCTTTCCCTTCACTTTTCAGCGCGTTGGGGGGAAAGTTTGGTAAGTTGTATTTTTTTCTTTACAGCTTCGCAAGCCGTACGGAGGTGGAAGCTGGTGGGGCCAGCCTCTCCCCTACCCTGAGCCGCGGTTTCCCTCCCCTCTCGCGGCCCCGCGACGCGCCAATTCCCTGGGGTCGCAGCGCCAGGGAGGTCCCTTTCCCCTGCCGCTCCTGGGGGGAGGACAAGAGTAGAGCGAGGCGAGGCAGGCCTGCTCCTCCCGCGGCGCGACTCCCGACTTCGCTCCAGCACCTCAGCCCCGCCCGAGCTCAACGCGATGCAGCGTTCGCGCTGTCCTTCCTGCGGCGGCCCGGGACAGGGCGGATCGCGAGATGGTCCGTGCGGCCGGTGTCTCCCTGGGGGGGAGACGAGCGCCGCTCCCCCGACGATTAGAGCTGGAGAGCAGCGTGGGATCCGAACCTGAGGAGACTCCGGAGGATTTCTCGTCGTTGGTACCGCTGGTTCCAGACCCGGGTCCTCTCCCCTCCACCAGCGGACTTTCCAGGGACCCTCTCTCCTCCCCTCCCCCGGGGCCGCCAAGTTTTTCGGCCGACTTTGTGGTGCTCATGCACCAGGCCTATCTCCAAAGCCTGAACCCTGCGGGGGGCGGGTTGGCTGCAGTTCCCCCTCCGGCCAAGTCCCCTAGGATTACTGGGACTGCGGCTGCGGTACTGGGGAGCGCGGGGGGGGGGGTCCCAGGATGCCCTTGGCCCTTCCGTCGTCCCTGGGAGGGACGTCTCCTCTGCCGGACCCAGGGGGGGACCCGGCACCTCAGGGGGACGATGAAACGACTTCGGCGGTCCACCTGGAATGTGATGACCCTCGGGTGCTCCGGATCTTTCGTAAGGAGGAATTGGCGGAGCTCATTCCCCATGTTCTTCAGGAGTTGGACCTTGACCCTCCTGTTGAGCCCCCGGCTCCTCCAGCTCCCTCCGTAGCTTCCGCCACGAAGAAAGGGGATCCCGTGCTGGCGGGCTTGCGCCCACTGGCTAAGACCTTTCCTATTCATGATTCGTTTCTCCAGCTGCTAGTGCGGGAATGGGACACCCCGGAGGCATCCCTCCGGGTCGGCAGGGCTATGGACAAGCTCTATCCTCTTCCTGGAGACTTTCTGGACCTCCTTAAGGTCCCCAAGGTTGACTCAGCGGTGTCCGCTGTCACGAAGAGAACCACGATCCCGGTCACAGGGGGTACAGCTCTTCGAGACCTGCAGGACAGGAAGTTGGAGGTCGCCCTGAAGAAGATTTTTGAGGTCTCGGCACTGGGGGTCCGAGCAGCCATCTGTGGTTCCCTAACTCAGAGAGCCGGGCTCCGATGGGTCCAACAACTCCTCACCTCGCAGCAGTTGCCGCCGGAGGAGGCGGCGCAGGCGGACCGGCTGGAGGCGGTCATAGCCTATGGAGCGGATGCGTTGCACGACTTATTGAGGGTTCTGGCGAGAACCATGGTGTCCGCAGTCTCCGCCAGACGACTTCTGTGGCTGCGCAACTGGGCGGCGGACCCTTCCTCCAAATCTAGTCTTGGGGCACTACCCTTTAAGGGTAGATTTCTTTTTGGCGAGGATCTCGACCAGATTATCAAATCCCTGGGTGAGAATTCGGTCCATCGGTTGCCCGAAGATCGCCAGAGGTCCTACCGACCATCTTCCTCGAGCTCCAGGAACCGCGCCCGCCCTCAGCGGCGTTACCGGGGAGCTAGGCAACAGGGACCCAGGACGCCATCCGGGAGATCTCAGTCTTGGACCCGGCCCTTTCGGGGTCGTAGACCGGCCAGGGACTCCTCGGCTGGGGGAACCTCTGGTAAACCGTCCCAATGATGCCAGGCCCGTCCACTCCTCGCTACCCCGGATTGGAGGTCGCATCGCCCTGTTTTACGAGGAGTGGACCAACATCACAACGGACCAGTAGGTCCTGGACATCCTAAGACAGGGCTACGCATTGGAATTTGTCCGGCATCCCAGGGACAGGTTCATCTTCTCTCCCTGCGGGTCAGGCTCCAAGCGCCTGGGAATCCAGCGCACGCTAGACAGGCTCCTGGACTTGGGAGCCATTGCGCCCGTCCCCTCAGGAGAGGTGGGCTCGGGGCATTATTCCATTTACTTCGTGGTCCCCAAGAAAGACGGTTCCTTCCGTCCTATTCTAGACCTCAAGGAAGTCAACAAGGTGCTTCGGGTCTCCAGGTTCCGCATGGAAACACTCCGCTCTGTTATCGCGGCGGTGCATCAGGGAGAGTTCCTGGCCTCTCTCGATCTAACGGAGGCCTATCTGCATATTCCAATTCAGACGGCCCATTGGCGGTTTCTTCGCTTCAAGATTTTGGGTCGACACTTCCAGTTCCAAGCTCTGCCCTTCGGATTGGCAACCGCGCCCAGGACTTTTACCAAGGTCATGGTGGTGGTGGCAGCCGCACTCAGGAGGGAAGGAATCCTGGTCCATCCTTACTTGGACGATTGGCTCATCCGGGCGAAGACTCTTCCGCAGGGTCGGTCGGCAGTCGACAGGGTGGTGTCCTTCCTTCAGTCTCTCGGCTGGGTGGTGAACTTCAGCAAGAGCAGCCTGCTGCCCTCCCAGCAATTGGATTTTCTGGGGGCACACTTCGACACGGTGCAGGGAAAGGTCTTCCTGCGCCCAGACAAGGCGCAATCCTTGCGAGATCAGATCGTTCGATTTGCCTCTCTCCCTGTGCACACGGCACGGGACTACCTCCAGCTCCTGGGATCAATGGCCTTTGCGATAAATCTCGTGCCCTGGTCCTTTGCTCACCTGAGACCTCTGCAAATGTCTCTGCTATCGAGGTGGAAGCCTGTGTCTCAGGATTATCAGGCGATCATCCCTCTCTCTCCAACCGCCAGGTACAGCTTGAAGTGGTGGTTGGATCCAAAGCACTTGGCCCAGGGTTGCCCACTGGAGACCCCGGACTGGATAGTAGTCACTACCGATGCCAGCCTGTCCGGTTGGGGGGCAGTCTGCCTCAGGAGCTCCGCTCAGGGTCAGTGGACAAAGGAACAGACAACCTGGCCGATCAACCGCCTAGAGACCAGAGCGGTGCGTCTGGCGCTTATGCATTTTCTGCCCTCGATCAGGGGTCGGTCGGTCCGCGTTCTCTCGGACAATGCGACTACAGTGGCTTACATCAATCGGCAAGGGGGCACCAGGAGTCGTCAGGTAGCCCTCGAAGCGGCTCGGCTGATGTCTTGGGCGGAACGGTTCCTCGTTCATCTGGCGGCCTCGCACATTGCCGGGGCAGACAATATTCAAGCGGATTACTTGAGTCGTCAGGCCCTGGACCCCGGAGAGTGGACTCTCTCCGACGAGGCGATGGCCCTCATCGTACGGCGCTGGGGGATTCCCGCCATGGATCTCATGGCAACCGCCGCCAACACCAAAGCCCCACGGTTCTTCAGCCGCAGAAGGGAGCGCGGCGCGGAAGGGGTGGACGCCCTGGTTCTTCCGTGGCCGTCACAAATTCTCCTCTACGTTTTTCCCCCTTGGCCTCTGGTGGGCAAGGTGCTGCGGCGGATAGAGTTGCATCAAGGATCGGTAATCCTGGTAGCTCCGGAATGGCCGCGTCGGCCGTGGTTCGCAGATCTACTCAACATTGCGGTAGACGGTTCTCTTCGGCTCGTCCACCTCCCTCGTCTTCTCCATCAGGGTCCGGTATTTTCGGATCAGGCGGAACACTTCTGTCTTGCGGCCTGGCTTTTGAAAGGAGTCGTCTCCTGCGGGAGGGCTACGCAGTCTCCGTGGTAGACACTCTCCTCAGAGCGCGGAAGACCTCGACCTCGGTCGCCTATGTGCGGGTGTGGAAGGTCTTCGAGGTATGGTGTTCTACACGGGGTGCCCATGCAACAGCGGCCTCGCGGCAGCAGATCCTGGAGTTCCTTCAAGAGGGGCTGGAGAAGGGTCTTTCCTACAATTCTCTGCGGGTACAGGTGTCGGCGTTGGCCTCGCTGGCTCGCTCTTCGGGAAGGCCCGATCCCTCGTCTCATCCGGATATTTCCCGGTTTCTGAAGGGAGTTAAGCATCTGCGGCCACCGGTACGTCAGCTTTGTCCTTCCTGGAACCTTAATCTGGTGTTGCGGGCTCTAGCAGAATCTCCTTTCGAGCCCCTGCGTCAGTGCTCCCTCAAGGATATCACTCTGAAGACGATTTTCTTGGTGGCCATAGCCTCGGCGAGGCGCATCTCAGAGCTCCAAGCTCTCTCCTGCAGGGAACCTTTCCTTCGTTTCTCAGATTCGGGAGTCTTCATCCGGACGGTGCCTTCGTTCCTGCCCAAGGTGGTTTCAGCGTTTCACTTGAACCAGGTAGTGGAACTTCCGTCCTTCCCACCGGACGCCCCTCAATCTCTCAGGCGCCTAGACGTGAAGCGAGTTCTCTTGCGTTATTTGGAAGTGACGAATGAATTTCGACTCTCCGATCATCTTTTTGTCCTCTGGTCCGGGACTAGAAAGGGCCAACAGGCGACGAAGACCACCATTGCGCGCTGGCTCAAGGAAGCGGTGGCTTCAGCGTACATCGGCTCCGGAAAGGTTCCTCCGATAGGAATCAAGGCTCATTCTCTGAGAGCCCAGGCCACTTCCTATGCGGAGTCGCAGCACGTCTCCGTTCAGGAAATCTGTAGGGCAGCGACCTGGAAATCCTTACATACGTTTTCCAGACACTACCGGCTCCACTTGCCGGAAGCGGAATCGGGCTCCTTCGGGGACAGGGTTATCCGAGCAGGGTTCTCAGGGACCCACCCGGTTTAGGGACGCTTTGGTACATCCCACCGTCTGGACTGATCCTAGTACGTACAGGGAAAAGAAAATTATTTCTTACCTGCTAATTTTCGTTCCTGTAGTACTTAGGATCAGTCCAGACGCCCGCCCTGGTCGTGATTGGTTCTGGGGGTTTACCTGCTCGAATCCGCTTGCTCCTGTCCTATTGCTTAGCCTCCTTCTTTGGGGGCTTTCTGTCTGCGTGTGTTGTTTCTGTTGTCAGTTCTTTTGGCAAGTTGTTCTGGTTCACTGTTTTTACCGTTATTACAGTTGCCTTTCTGGCTATGCTTGATCCTTCCTCCTCGGTCTATCCAGTTTTCTGTCGTGGCTTTGATATTCTCGATACTGAGGACTAGGAGGGTTGCACCAGCTTATATGCCAGCACCCTCAGAAGTTTGCTCTGACTCCATCTGCTGGACGGGGGACATAACCCACCGTCTGGACTGATCCTAAGTACTACAGGAACGAAAATTAGCAGGTAAGAAATAATTTTCTTGTTTAGGTCACTTTGCTAAGGCTCCTCTTACAGCAGGGGGAGAGCTCTCCGCTGGTGCTGGCTCATCGCTCTCTAGCCTGGTGACTTGCTGACAGGCTGTTGCCTTTTTTCTTTCTTTCTTTTCTCATTTTCCTCACTGAGGGCTCAGTTGGGGTAAGTGTACTTTTGTTTCATCTTCTTTTTCAGCAGAAGACTGCAATTTTTTTGACTCCGTTCGGCTCTCTGAGGTGAAAGTCGGTAGCGCCGGGAAGGTAATTCCCCGTCAGTTCTTCTTCAGGTCGGTGGGGGACCGCGGCAAGCGTCCGTTGCTGGGTCGGCGCTCATTTTAGGCGCGAGCCACCTGTAGAGCCTCCCCCCCCTCTCTCTCTCCCTGCGGCAATGCAGTCCGCGGCGCCTTGTGAGGGCTCCGACAGGGCCGGATTATTTTCTGAAGAGGGTCTGTGCTCAGGCTGTTTCCCCGAGGGGGAATGTGTGCCAGCTACTAACAAGGACGTTCGAGCTGCAGACCGCGTGGGAAGGAAGCGCCAGGCCCCGTTCCCTCTCAGCGCTGGAACGGCGGCCATTTTGTTGCAAGATTCTGATGCCGCGCTTTCTGAGGAGGACACGGATAATCCGTTCCCCACTTCTAGGCCCGTTTTGGACCCTTACTCCGAGTCTAATCCTGGTAGGCAGAGGGGGGATCCCCCGGTGGGTGACCCCTCAGGATGCCAGGCCTTTTCCCCTGAATTCATAGTCCTGATGCACAGGGCTTTTCTTCAGAGCAGAGACACGACCTTCGGGACCTGGGGACCCTCTCCCCCCAAGATACCATGTCCTACCCCCCTCCTGGGTGGGACCCTCCCTCAGGCTCGCCCCCCTTTAGTAGGCGGGGGAGCGGGGACATCTCGTGGCCCTACCGGGACACCATCGATAATACAGACTTCGTCGGGGGAAGGACAATCCCAGGACCCTGACGTGGACGACCCCACCTTGGCAGCCCAGGTGGAGGGCGACGACCCTAGGGTCCTCCGCATCTTCCAAGCGGCGGAGTTAGATGACCTCATTCCCTACATCCTCCAGGAAATGGATATTGATCCCCCTCCAGAACCGGTGGGGCCTGACCCGGCTCTCAAGAAGGGGGACCCCCTCCTAGCAGGACTGTGGCCTCTAGCCAAGTCTTTTCCCACTCATCACAAGATCTTGCAGTTGATCACTCGGGAATGGGATTCCCCTGAGGCCAACCTTAGGGTCGGTAGAGCCATGGAAAAATTGTATCCTCTGCCGGCCGATTTTTTTGGAAATTCTCAAAGTTCCCGCCGTAGATTCTGCGGTATCAGCGGTCACAAAGCATACCACTATTCCTGTCACTGGAGGGACGGCGTTGAAGGATATGCAGGATCGGAAGCTGGAGGTTTACCTCAAGCGTATCTTTGAGGTCTCGGCCTTAGGGATGCGGGTGGCTATCTGCAGTTCCCTCGCACAGCGAGCGGGTCTTTGGTGGGTGCAGCAGCTTCTCACCTCCCAGTCCTTACCAGACGCTGAGGCTCACCAGGCGGACAGACTGGAAGCCGTGGTTGCCTATGGAGCGGATGCTTTATATGATCTTTTAAGGGTCCTAGCCCGAACCATGGTGGCGGCGGTCTCAGCGCGTCGGCTCCTTTGGCTTCGCAATTGGTCGGCTGATGCCTCTTCCAAGAAATGTTTGGGGTCCCTTCCTTTTATCTTTTTGGTGAAGACTTGGATCAGATCATCAAGTCCCTTAATGAGAACGCGGTGCACAAGTTGCCCGAAGATCGACCCCGTTCGTCAAGATCATATAATTACTCCAGAAACCGTTATCGTAACCAGCGGAGAGCGCGTCCTCAGAGGCAACAGCCACCTCGGGCTCCCTCTTCTCGTTCGCACTCCTGGAACCGGCCTTTTCGTGGGCGCCGCCAGGGTAAGGAAGCGCAGGGTGCTGGTACATCCGCTAAATCTACCCAATGATGCCAGACAGACCCGCGAGGTGGTCCCTCGACTGGGGGGTCGCCTTGCTCTCTTCTACGAAGAGTGGGTCCAAATCACGTCGGATCAATGGGTTCTGGATATTCTAAGACGAGGTTACGCTTTGGATTTTGTTTGCGCTCCTCGGGACCGGTTCCTGTTTTCCCCTTGCGGGTCCTTAATCAAACAGGGAGCCATGCGGCAGACCCTCTATCGTCTCCTTCAATTGGGGGCCATAGTGCCGGTGCCAGCTGCCGAACTGGGCCGGGGGCATTATTCAATCTACTTTGTGGTTCCCAAGAAGGAAGGTACTTTTCATCCTATCCTGGACCTCAAGCAAGTCAACCAGTCCCTCAGTCCCTCGTTTCCGCATGGAGACACTCCGTTCAGTGTTAGCGGCAGTTCATATGGGAGAATTCTTGGCTTCGTTGGATCTCACGGAGGCGTATCTCCACATACCAATTTTTCAAGGTCATCAGCGTTACCTACGCTTCAAAGTTTTTGGGTCAACACTTCCAATTTCGCGCTCTTCCCTTTGGCCTGGCCACAGCTCCACGGGTTTTCACGAAGATCATGGTGGTAGTGGCGGCAACCTTGCGCAAGGAAGGCATCCTTGTGCATCCTTACCTAGACGATTGGCTCATCCGTGCAAAGTCACGAGTGCAGTGTATCCTCGCAGTCGACAGAGTGGTACAACTTCTCCAATCTCTGGGATGGATTGTCAACTTCACCAAGAGCAGCCTGGTCCCGTCCCAGTCGTTGGATTTTCTGGGAGCTCACTTCGACACCAAGAATGCCAGGGTTTTTCTGCATCCGGACAGAGCTCATTCTCTGCGTCAGCAGATTCAAGGATTTATGGCGCTCGAGATGCCCACTGCCTGGGACTACTTGCAGGTACTGGGGGCCATGGCCTCGACCTTGGGCATTTGCGCATCTGAGGCCTCTGCAGAGATCCCTACTCAGCCGGTGTCGAGAGATTTCCAGGCAATCCTTCCTATTCCGAGAGGAACCTTCATCAGTCTCCATTGGTGGCTGGAACCGCGGCACCTAGCTCAGGGGGTGTCGCTGGAGGACCCGGATTGGGTGATTATCACCACGGACGCCAGCCTCACAGGCTGGGGAGCGGTCTGTCGGGACAGCTCAGTCCAGGGTCGATGGACAGAGGAACAGTCGAAGTGGCCCATCAACCGCTTGGAGACCAGGGCGGTACGTCTGGCATTACAGGGTTTCTTCCCCATAGTACGCCATCAAGCAGTCAGGGTGCTATCGGACAATGCGACTACAGTGGCGTACATCAATCGCCAGGGAGGCACGAGAAGTCGGTTGGTCTCTCTGGCAACCGACAAATTGATGGAGTGGGCAGAGCTTCACCTCCAACGACTAGCGGCCTCGCACATAGCGGGAGTGGACAACGTACAGGCGGACTTTCTCAGCCGACAAAACTTGGATCCCGGAGAGTGGGAGCTCTCGCAGCAGGCGATGCGGATAATAGTACGGCGATGGGGGACACCGCACGTAGACCTAATGGCAACCGCCGGAAATGCAAAGGCCGCCCGCTTCTTCAGCCGCAGGTGGGAGCGCGGCGCCGAGGGCGTGGACGCGCTGGTCCTGCCCTGGCCGCGCCACTGTCTCCTATATGTTTTCCCACTGTGGCCCCTCGTGGGCAAGGTCATCCGCAGGATAGAGGCACACCAAGGGCCGGTGATCCTTGTGGCGCCAGAGTGGCCCCAACGACCGTGGTTCGCGGATCTGCGCAATTTGACGGTGGAGGGTCCCCTTCGTCTCGGTCAGCTGCCAAGTCTTCTACGCCAGGGACCAATATTTTTCAAGGAGGCAGATCTCTTCTGTCTTGCGGCCTGGCTTTTGAGAGGCGTCAGTTAAGGAGGCGCGGTTATCCGGAGCCGGTTATTTCAACGCTACTGAAAGCACGTAAGATGTCCACCTCTGTTACCTATGTTCGAGTCTGGAAGGTCTTTGAGGATTGGTGTGGAGCGAATGACATTCTTCCCATGCAGGTCTCAGTGCCACAAGTCCTTTCCCTCTTGCAGGCAGGTTTGGATTTGGGTCTTGCTTACAATTCTCTTCGGGTTCAGGTGGCAGCCTTGGGGGCTTTTCTTCGCAGTGGAAATAAGGAGTTTCTGTCCTTGTATCCAGATGTCTCCCGTTTCCTTAAAGGAGTGAAACACTTGAAGCCTCTGATTCGCCCACCTTGTCCGTCGTGGAATCTGAATCTGGTGCTCCGAGTCCTCTGTGGTTTGCCGTTCGAACCTCTAAGCTCGGCTACCATCAAGGACGTCACTCTCAAGACCATTTTTCTCGTGGCAATCAGTTCAGCAAGACGTATTTCCGAGCTGCAGGCCCTATCCTGTCGTGAACCATACCTTCGTTTCATGCCTGAAGGGGTTTCGCTGAGGACGGTTCCTTCTTTTCTCCCTAAAGTGGTTTCAGCATTCCACCTCAACCAATCGGTGGAATTACCATCTTTTGCCTCTTCTGAGTCTGGAGACCTGCGTAGACTGGATGTACGGCGGTCTCTGATACGCTATCTGGAGGTGACTAATGATTTTCGGCTCTCCGATCATCTGTTTATCCTCTGGTCCGGACCCCGGAAGGGTTGCATGGCCTCCAAACAATCTATAGCGCGGTGGTTGAAGGGAGCGATCATAGCGGCGTACCTTGGCGTAGGTAAGTCCCCTCCGCTGGTTGTCAAGGCTCATTCTCTTCGAGCCCAGGCGACATCTTGGGCGGAGAGCTCCTCCGTCTCCACTCAGGAGATTTGTAGGGCGGCCACCTGGAAGTCGATCCATACTTTTGCGAGACATTATCGCCTGGACGTCGGTGCTCCGTTGGGCGGTCAGCTTGGAGACAAGGTAATACGAGCAGGGCTGTCTGCGGCCCACCCGTGATGGGAAAGCTTTGGTACATCCCACCGTCTGGAATGATCCTGGTATGTACAGGGAAAAGAAAATTATTCCTTACCTGCTAATTTTCGTTCCTGTAATACCATGGATCATTCCAGACATCCTCCCTTGGTTTGGGGGTTTGCTTGTGGGACATCCCTGCCTACCTGTCTTAACAATCTTTTACTCTGTATTTCGAATACTGCGCGTCTTTTTTGTTCACGCACTGCTGTTCGCAAGTTCACTGTTCAGAATTTAGTTGCTGTTTATTTGGACAGTGGTTATTTCAATTCCTTTTTTGATTACTTGATCCCTCTGTTTTTAGTCTCTTTCTTTTGGGCTTTGTTAGTCTAGTTACTGAGAGCTGTTACAGGGGAGGCGTGGTTATATGGGTCCTCCCCTGGGAATTTTGTGTTCTGACTCCATCTGCTGGACATGGAACATAACCCACCGTCTGGAATGATCCATGGTATTAAAGGAATGAAAATTAGCAGGTAAGGAATAATTTTCTTTTGGGTGTGGGATGGCCTCATGACCAGCCTTACTCACCCCAGACACTGCGAGTCTCGAATGAGTAAGCAAGGACACCACCATCATGCTCTGTGAGGCGTCACCCTCACTGTGATTTCCCTTAGGCGTGCATGCACACACTCAGCCCAGATTTAAAGGTCCCATGGCTGGAAGACAAGAGCAGCATAGATTGATGACATCAGCACTGTCAAGGATTTAAACCCAGTTCAGCTCCTAGTCGGCAACAGGTCCTCCTGCCTTGCCATGCTGTCTGCAATATGTGTTGCTTTCCAGTCCTGTTGCTTCCTGTGCTGCCCTGGCCTAGTTATCTCGCTGCCTTCCTTGAGTCTCCCTCTGATTGCTGCTTGGATCTTGACCATTGCCTGGATACCGACGCTGCCTGATCTTTGCCTGCCCTGACCATTGTCTGCACTCCACCCTCCGGTTTTTGGCCTGATTATTGCTACCACCTGATAATTCTCTACAGGACCTCACCTAATTCCTACCAGCCTCCAAACCCAAGGGCACAACCTATGGCGGAAGCCCAACTTCTGTCTCAATGTGAGCATGTCTCCCTGCCGTCAGCAGTCGCCTAGCCATTTCGTTAACTTGCCACAGCCAAGAACTCACATGCCCAAAGGCATTCCCACCAGATATGGAAATGTTCCTGCAGTTTTTAGTGCCTTATGATGTTCTTTATTGTTTTGTTTAATCATTTGTTTAATTATTGTCTCTAATTGCTAATCTTCTTTGTCCAGACTGTCTTTAGACAAATGGACATGTGTTAAATTGTATTAAATAAATAAAGAATCAGGAATAACCTGGCAGTGCTTCCATTGCTTTCCTGGCTGGCATGTGGGCCCTTGTGTTACCCAGAGGTGGTGGGTGCACAGGAGGTGTCCTGGCAGGGAAACAGGACTTGTTTTCTGACTTATCCCCCCCCCACCCACCCACCCACTAATAATCTCATGTTACTTCCAGTGGATCATCGCCTGTGATGGGAAATAACTTGAATTTGATTTATTTACAGATGCAGCATGGGGAGGGTCATTTTCAAAGCCACTTACCCTGGTAGATAGAGACTTACCTGGGTAAAGTGGCCCCTCTGCAGCCACATACGTCAGCGGGGGATGGAAACCGTGCACATTGATTGGATCTTGACATCTACATGTTGTGTTCCCGTGAAGTTTTGCCTGCTGAAATAGCAAGTGCATCTCGCACAGGTCCTCCGTACACGTGGGCAAGCTTCCCAGGGAAGTCCCCAGCCCCCCTTTATTTGTTTTCCAGAAAGCTCTGCTTCTGGAGACAGCACGTGCTAGGCATTGTTCTGGCTCTGCAGAGTTGGGTGACGGTTTCTAATCTTTGCTCTTTTTCAGTTGGGGAGTTTGTGAGTGATGCTCTTCTGGTCCCTGATAAATGCAAGTTCCTGCACCAGGAAAGGATGGATATCTGTGAGACCCACCTGCACTGGCACACGGTTGCCAAAGAGGTACTGCACCACTGCTGGCATTCCTGCAATTTCATACTGTATTAACGGGTTTTGATTTGTTTTTTTGACTCAATTTTATTAGTTGTAATTCATGTATTAATGCATTATATGTTATTGCATTTTTATGAAAAGTATTGTTGTCTGCTTTGGGCAGGTCTTTCAACTGATAAAGCAGGGAAACTTTGCAAAATAACAATTGAAATGCCCCATCCCTTGGTTACCATGACACTAGTGCTCGGAAATAATGGTGAACAAACAGAAACCAAAAAAAGTGATTTGATTGAACTAATGTAGGTCCTAATTTAATAAGATGAGCGTAAGAAGGAGGGCAGTCCTTTCTTGTCAGATCTGAAATGTCTGATCCTTTTAACTTCAAAAGTCTTCTGTTCCTGAATTGTTTTAATTTTTCCTTTAATTTTCCTGGTCATAAGGTGATCGATGCAGTGACCAGAAAGGGCTCAACAAAGACCTGAGTTTCTTACCTCATTATCGGGCCGATACAGTACCGATGCGTAAAAAAAAAGTGCGGCAGTGTCGGGCGCCCGCTCATTTGACGTGCGCGCATTTTGGTTCTCGATCTGCTCGATTCAGTATTCAAATTAGATGCAAATCCAAGCAGCGCCATAGGAGCGCCAAAAGCGCGCCTATGAAGCAGTAGGCATTCGCAGTCGATTTTACTGTATACAGTATCCACAATGCGCTGGATCCATACCTGTCATTTCTAATTCATTTTGAAAATGTAGGAAATGTTATCGTTCTGGAAATATTACATTCCAAACTTTTCATTAATTTGGAAACATCCAATTTCCCCCCCCCCCCCCACCTTTGTGACATCATCACCTTGTCATAATCCTACCTTGGACGTATATATAAGTCGCATCGCCAAGTAGCAAAAATCCCTTTGCATTTGGTTCGGGCCAGGACAGAGCGGTTACAGCAGTACCTTTTGGATATCATTCAGAAGATCGGCAATGCTTTCAGCTGGTAAGTGGATGGTTCTTTCCAACAGACCCCGCATGGACACTGGGGCCACTGCCCTGAGCATCCGGATGTCCTTGATCGGAGGACCCGCTACCTTCCACGTCCGGGCGCTCAAGGCAGCGGCCATGGACGTTGGAAGGCAGCAGGGCCTCCGATCATGGATGTCCGGAAAGAGGCGGGAACGTCGGCCCCTACCTTCCATGTCCGGGCGCTTGTGAAGGACTGGAAAGGCGCTCAAGGCAGCCTGGACGTCCGGAAATAGCTACCTTCCAACGTCCATGGCCGCTGCCTTGAGAGCCCGGACGTGCAATGTAGGGGCCTCCGATCATGGACGTTCCCGCCTCTTTCCGGACGTCCATGATCGGAGGCCCCGTTGCCTTCCAACGTCCATGGCCGCTGCCTTGAGAGCCCGGACGTGCAAGGTAGGGGCCTCCGATCATGGACGTTCCCGCCTCTTTCCGGATGTCCATGATCGGAGGCCCTGCTGCCTTCCAACGTCCATGCTCATGTAGTCCATGACGCTATTCGATGCTGTCCGTTGGATATTCACGACTGTCAAGAGCACAGCACCACACTAACGCCAGGGTCAGGGTAGGCGGTAAATATTGAGGGTAAAGACACGGAAAATGTGCAGGTTAAAGACGTGCTATTTTGGGCGCGCGTTACTGTATCGAGGGGAATAGCTAATCAGCTCATTATACATCATTAAACACCATTAACATAGCATCTATATGCAGCGGGCGTCAGTTGTTACGTGTTGTTTTCAGCATGCGCTAAGGACGTGGTAGAGCATATACTGGATCGTACGTCCGTCATACGCGTCTAAAACACGTGTCCAAGTTGCTTAAAAAAGCGCACAAGCTGGCCCGCGCCTTACTGTATCGGCCTTATAAATTTATCCTGCCTGTTACCTCTTGATCACCCCTCAGCCCAGGTTCCCTTCCTCATCAATGGAAGGTCTGTTAGGATTCACATAGATTACATGGCAAATGCCATCTTCTGCTTATTCTGTTCTGACTTGAGACGGGGAGTATGAGCTCCTGAAAGCTGGGCAAGAAACTTATTGTTAGTCTGATAAAAAGGTATCTTTCACTAACCTTTATTTCCGTGGTAACAGAGCAACCACTTTACTTGCACCATTAGCCTCATGCCCTGTATCTTGGTTGCTATAAACGTGTTCACATATGATAGCACCAGATTACAGAATAAGGAGGAAAGCCATGCCATTTAGATCTTAACTTTGTCCTAGTTAGTATGAAAATAATTCTAAGGAGAGTTAGGCCAGTGCACCTGGGTAAATTGGTATTTACCTCAGGAAATTGCTCTCTAGAAAAATGAGGTCAATTTTCAAAGGTATTAATGCGAGGAGAAAATGTTTTCTTTGTGTAAATTGCTCTCTCTTAATATAACATAACATAAAGTCTTCCCATACTGGGTCAGACCAAAGGTCCATCAAGCCCAATATCCTGTTTCCAACAGTGGCCAATCTAGCTCACAAGTTCCTGGCAGGATCCCAAGGGGTAGATAGATTCCAAGCTGCTTATCCCAAGAATAACAGTGGATTCTGCAATTCCACTTTAATAATGGTTAATGGACTTTTCCTCTAGGAACTTGTCCAAACCTTTTTTAAATGCAGCTACACTAACAGTTCTCACAACATCCTCTGGCAGTGAATTCCAGAGCTTAATTATACATTGAGAAAAACATTTTTCTCTTATTAGTTGTAAATATATTTACCCAGTAACGTCATTGTGGGTCCCCTAGTCTTTGTTCTTTTTGAAAGAGTAAATAACCAATTAACGTTTACTCCTTCCAGTTCACACATTACTTTATAATGTGGCATTCCACAACACATGTGAAGTTTTATCCATATGAAGAGGAGGTGTTCCCAGGGGTGTATTTTGGTCACTGAAGGAGAATAGCACTCAGTGGGCTTTGAAAATTGTCTCCAGTCGGACAAGAGCTGTGAGCTGGGCTGGAGGATGCAGGCTGTGTGTTTAAACTCTTTAATCTGTATCAGCAGGTGTGCCGCAGTCTGTGCAATTTCTAATTTCCATTCCCGGACACTCAGACTTGCCTTTTACATAAGGAGAAAAGCAGACCGCACCTGCTTATGCGGTTTATTGTGGATGAGTTTGTGCCGGGATAGAGCAGCAAGAGCCCCTCTGAGCCCAGATTCCCCACTGGGACTCGTTGCAGGGAAAGCCAATTCTCAAATGATTTCACTCGGGTGATGAAGCAGTTACCCAGCTACAATCAGGGGCTGAGAGCTGTTGTCCCCCTCTGTGGATACTTTTACTCCTGTCACAGGGGGTGCAGAGATTTCATTGTGAAATCCCTGTGTGCGCTTCATGGCAATGACTTTGTATCTGCTGTGCTGGCCGGCCCTTGAATTGTGCAAGGAGAAAATCGCAGAGAGTAGGCCATGGGCATTTCAGTAATGCAGAGTCTGTAAGGAGCGCCCTCTCTTCTTCTTCACTGCCTAGAAGTGTCAGTATTTCAGCTTTTGTTTTTCTGCTTAGTCCTGCAGTGAGAAGAGCATGAATCTTCATGACTATGGCATGCTCCTTCCCTGTGGAATCGACAGGTTTCGTGGTGTGGAGTTTGTCTGCTGCCCAGTAGCAGATGAAAATGATAATCCCGATTCAGCTGATGCAGAGGACGATGATTCGGACGTCTGGTGGGGAGGTGCTGAAGCAGATTATGCAGATACCAGGTATCGTTTTACTGACTGACAGGAAATAATTCAGTATAACTGCCCCTCACCCCTGTATACCAAAGTCCAGGACCCCTCATTGGACCAAATAACATCCCAGGTGGTTGGTGGGGGCTCTCCTCCTCTGATTTTGTGGCTGTGCCAGGGCTATAGTGATAGCAGCGTGGCGCCCCCTTCCCCTGGCCTGGTGCCCATCTTGCCTGCCACGTTTTACTGCTCACAGACAAACAGAGTCCCAGTAGTGTGGTGAATGAAACGAAGGTCAAATAAGTGAAAGTTTGGGCCAGCAATATGATGTCTCTGTTGGTGTGATATCTACGTTAAGAACCTCTCATACAGAGTGATGAACGAGGCTTACCTTGTTGTGTATTTACATTTACTATTGATGGCTTTTTCCAGATGAAATAATGCATTAGATATTTTTTGCTGGTGTAAGTCAGGCTGTGCTGGGAAGAGGATGTGGGAGGGAATTAGTTGTCATTCTTTTTTGTACGCTAAGCAATACTGTCAAACTGTGTCGCAATAGATAATGACATTTCCAACAAGATTTCTGTTTGTATTACATGACCTTTAAAAGGGATGAGTGGACTGAAGCACATGAAATTAATTTACATTTGGAGCACAGCTTGATCAAGAGGCGAACGTTTTTATTCTGATGTGAGACTGCAGCGGTTGCTTAATGGGGGACACTTTACATCCTTGTAGGTTTGTGACTAGTTCTCCCTTCATGCTAGGACCCACAGAGGATCACAGATTTCTTAAGGTAGCTCAGGAAGTGGCTTCACCTGCACTTTTCCTACTTATTGAAGTGACCACTTTTCTTTGGATTAGTGACAGCCTGCTTCATTAGAAGGCAGTTCTGAGGATGGCTGATATATTGAATTTTCCAACATATGCACATGTTTTCCAATGTGTAGTCAAGCTGCAGAAATAGCAGATGCAAGTACCTTGGTACTTTTGGAAAACATCCATATACTGGGAAAGTGAAATATGCATGTGAACATCTTTCCCTGCCCCTACCTCCCAGAGCACCCTTTCCACTGTGGGTGAAACGAGGTGGCCCAGCAGGGAGCAGTTGTCCGCCCCATGGATCTCGCCAGTAACGCCTTCTGAGAAGTCACCTTGGTGTGTGCTCTGAAATGACTGAGAGCACAGAGGTCATCGGGGCGATTTGGAAGATAAGCATTTTATGCGTTTGATCAATAAATAAAATAAATAGATTTTCTATACCGTCGTTAAGTTGAGCCATCACAATGGTTTACAAATTATAAAATACATAGGATAAAACATACAAAGTTAATAAAGAGTTGAAACCTAAACTAATAATAGAACAATAAATATTTTAAAAACATAAAAGAAATAAAACAAGAATGGGTTAAATGAAGCCTAAGATTCCTGGCCATCAGGGTGGAAGAACGAGTGCTCTTCTAGCCTTACTGAGAGCAGGTGATGTGGACTCTGTGTGCATTTTCTGATTCTGTGTGCACTTTTCAAACCGTTGCACTGGCATGGGAAGAAATTGGAAGGGACCGCATGGACTTTGCACATCTTGGCAGCTTTCTTAGCTGAAACTTTCCCTTTGATCATTTGTGCAAAGCCTGGGGATAAAAAGCCCACTCAGACACTTCTTCAGTGCGGGCGCTTTGAACATTGTTTTTAGCTTTTTCGGGAGATGCTGCCCCCGCACTTGCCTGTTGGGTATCTGTTTTGGCTCTGATGTCCTGGAGAGAGCTTACATTTGCCCAGCCTGCTTTTGACTCTCTGCACTTTCCGTTCTTTCGTCAGTCTGGGCTGCAGAGAATAAAAGAAAGAAGTATGGTTAGAATCTGGAGGGAGAGAAGTTAGCACCTTGTGATTTTATCAGTATGTCCTGCCATTTTCCTTCGTTTCTTTAACTGTAGACACCATAATGCAAGGTTAAAAGACTTTGGTTGTTATGACCCTAGTAATGAAGCTAGAGAAAACAGTTAATAGCTGGCCCCTTTCCTATGCACTTTCTGCTGTGAGGCCGAGGAAGTCTGAAGTTGCAATTCCAGTCTTGTGCTCAAAAGTCGAGCCTATTTATTTGTACTGTACTCGCTCCCATGTGGAAATCAGGAACTCCTGAAGAACAGTGTACAGGAAATGCTCTGGTGGATCCTACCAGGGCTTGAATGATTCCCTGAAATGCATCTGCCTGGGAAGCAGCATGCCAAGCATCTCGGGAAGATGAGTGGGAACTGATTGAAGCAGAATGCTTTAGAGCCAGCCTACGAAATGTTTACACTCTGTGCCCCAGGAAGTCACTGGAGAAGGCTGTGAATAATTGAAAGCATCTCCCAGCCAAAGGCTGCTGTTATTGTGTAATGTGGGTTAGACCTGTGAAAAGCTCAGTACAGTTCACGGCTGCTTTCCTTGATCATGGATATTAGGTTTAGCATTAAGAAGACGACAGTCACTGTCTGATTCCTTCCCTCAGCAAGAGGATCTATTAATGAAATGAAGTCATTAAGGGAGCGGGTGAGGGAGCAGCCCAGAAGTCAGATAAATATTGGGATAGTGCTAATGGAGGAGCGGAGAAGAATGGAAGTGATGAAGCAGCTTATTGCTTTCAGAGGCAATTGCAGGAGTGCAGCGTCAGCAGCTGAGTATAAAACTGTAACCGTTGGTGATGGACGAGTCCTTGCAGAGAAGCGATGGATATCATTTGAGAAATGTCGACGGCTTTAGCACACTCTGCCCCAAGCCTGCAGGGGTTAGAGAATATTCATCTCTTCCTTCTTAGCCTGGGAGAGACCTCATGCCAGAATATTAACCTTAAGACTGATTCACAGGGTGAAGCTCTGGAAACAGATCTTAACATTTTGTGTGGTTGAATATCGGAACGGATTTTGCTATGGCATGCCTATAAGAATAAACTTATATAAGCTTGCTCAAAGATTTGATCCTGTATGGTATGTTGAGTCTACAGTAACAAAAGAAGGAGCTGCAAATCTTATCCTATGGAAAACCTATGAAAGAACAGTTGGCCCTTGAGAAACATTTAATCTTCCCTGACACCAAGACCTCTGAGCTTTGGGCGAGAGTTCAGAGTGCAGACCAGGGCAGAACTCAGAGGACAGGAAGGGCCTGGCAGCACTGCTAAAATAAGCAGTCTGTTGACTGCTTATTTTAGCATTCAGATGAGCATTAAATGACTGAAGGTTGGAGGTGCAGAATCCCTGAGTGTGCTGGAGCTGTAATGCACGGTGACATCTCGGACGTGGCTCGTCCCGGCTCTTGCACACATCTGTATATCACACATTGGGATTCCCTTTATTCCACAGTTCTAAGCAGGTAACAAAAACACATTTGTAAAATAACAAAAAACCCATACTAGGCCATTAACAGCAACAGAGGCAGAGACCTGACACTAAACGCCAGACAGAAATGCATTCTAAGCTGTGTCAGACAGAGGCCAGTTTACCCGTGTGCTGAAATATTTGCAATTGTTAACATATGTTACCAGCTGGTTATCACATACAATCTAGTTTATGTATGTTATCAGCACTTTTAGCACATGTTAATTAGCTCACAAAAGTTTTAATGCGAAAACCTATGCTAATGATTTAATGAGATTCAAAATGACAAAACAGGCGATTAGTGTATTAAAAACACACATTAAAATGTGAAAAATTGAGCACAAACCCATTAACACAAAAACCTTAACCACACTCTCTTCATACCAATAAGCCATGGTTCAAGCTTTTTAACTGAGGTACAAGGTGAGGGCTGAGAATGAGAACCTATATAATAAGACCTGCCACCTGACCTCCACTGGGGGAAAGACTACATAAGATTTTCTCTACTGGGTCAGACCAAAGGTCCATCAAGCCCAGCTTCCTGTCTCCCACTGTGGCCAATCCAGGTCATAAGGACCTGGCAGAATCTAAGAGGTAGGAAAATTCCAAGCTGCTTATCCCAGGGATAATAAGTGGATTTCCCCAAGTCCACCTTAATAATGGACTTTTCTTCCAGGAACTTGTCCAAGCCTTTTTAAAATCCAGCTAACACTAACAGCTTTCACCACTTCCTCCAGCAACGAATTACAGAGTTTAATTATGCATTGAGGAAAAAAAATATTTTCTCCTATTTCTCTTAAATGTATTACCTAGTAACTTCATTGTGTGTTCCCTGGTGTTTGTACTGTGTATGTTTGGAACATGGCCAACCTCCTGTTCAAAAAAAACCCTAAACAAATAAAATAAAACCAGAATCTCCCAACTGGCTCTGAAAGCATGGGAGAGATTTCCCCTGGAAGATTTAATGTGGAGCTGAGATGTGTTTGCTACAAAAAGGCATCAGGCACATTAATCAGGAAGCACTAGAGGGATTCAGGAGGTGGATGCCCATTGCTCACACTGCACAGAGCAGAGACATGCCCCATTTTCACAGACTGACTGACTTAGCTTTTAATAATTGAACGTTAGCCAGTAAATTGTTTGAGTTGGTAAAACCTTCTGAAAGTTATATAAAAAATATGGGGGTAATATTTGGGCATTAACCAGCTGGCTATTCAATGGTGCAGCTGCACTACTGCATACAGCTCTATAGCATGACCAGAATTGATCGGATAAGATATCCAGCTATCTCTCGATTTTGGAATCAGCTGGATAACTTCTCCAGCCAATTTAATTCCATCCTGGAACGCTCCTATATTATTCAGCTAAATTTAAGAGAGATAATGAGATATCCATCTATAAGTGAGCCAGATAAAGGCCCAAATATTCAAATGTTGACATTTAGCTAGATAACTAAAAAATCAGCTAAATACATTTGAGTATGGATCCCTATATGTTTAAAAGTTGAATGATTAATTTCAAGTGTGCACCAGTAATGATAGATAAGGTGAGGGAAGATCTTAATGAATGGGATCAAAGAAACATAGAATATCTCAGCAGATAAAAATCACATGGCTCATCCAGTCCCTTTGTGTTGCAGTACTGCACATCTCACCCAATCTTCAGCTTTACCCAGAGAAAGGTTGTAACAGACACCAGCAGAGTGCTGCCCCTTCACTCACCCAGGGGGGAGGGTACAGCATAGGGGAGCAGAGTGCTGCCCCTTCACTCACCCAGGGGGGAGGGTTACAGCATAGGGGAGCAGAGTGCTGCCCCTTCACTCATCCAGGGGGGAGGGTACAGCATAGGGGAGCAGAGTGCTGCCCCTTCACTCATCCAGGGGGGAGGGTACAGCATAGGGGAGCAGAGTGCTGCCCCTTCACTCGCCCAGGGGGGAGGTTTACAGCATAGGGGAGCAGAGTGCTGCCCCTTCACTCACCCAGGGGGGAGGTTACAGCATACGGGAGCAGAGTGCTGCCCCTTCACTCGCCCAGGGGGGAGGTTTACAGCATACGGGAGCAGAGTGCTGCCCCTTCACTCACCCAGGGGGGAGGGTACAGCATAGGGGAGCAGAGTGCTGCCCCTTCACTCGCCCAGGGGGGAGGGTTACAGCATACGGGAGCAGAGTGCTGCCCCTTCACTCGCCCAGGGGGGAGGGTTACAGCATACGGGAGCAGAGTGCTGCCCCTTCACTCGCCCAGGGGGGAGGGTTACAGCATAGGGGAGCAGAGTGCTGCCCCTCCACTCGCCCAGGGGGGAGGGTACAGCATAGGGGAGCAGAGTGCTGCCCCTTCACTCGCCCAGGGGGGAGGGTACAGCATAGGGGAGCAGAGTGCTGCCCCTTCACTCACCCAGAGGGGAGGGTACAGCATACGGGAGCAGAGTGCTGCCCCTTCACTCACCCAGGGGGGAGGGTTACAGCATACGGGAGCAGAGTGCTGCCCCTTCACTCGCCCAGAGGGGAGGGTACAGCATACGGGAGCAGAGTGCTGCCCCTTCACTCGCCCAGGGGGGAGGGTTACAGCATACGGGAGCAGAATGCTGCCCCTTCACTCACCCAGGGGGGAGGGTTACAGCATACGGGAGCAGAGTGCTGCCCCTTCACTCGCCCAGGGGGGAGGGTTACAGCATACGGGAGCAGAGTGCTGCCCCTTCACTCGCCCAGGGGGGAGGGTTACAGCATACGGGAGCAGAGTGCTGCCCCTTCACTCGCCCAGGGGGGAGGGTTACAGCATAGGGGAGCAGAGTGCTGCCCCTCCACTCGCCCAGGGGGGAGGGTACAGCATAGGGGAGCAGAGTGCTGCCCCTTCACTCGCCCAGGGGGGAGGGTACAGCATACGGGAGCAGAGTGCTGCCCCTTCACTCACCCAGGGGGGAGGGTTACAGCATACGGGAGCAGAGTGCTGCCCCTTCACTCGCCCAGGGGGGAGGGTTACAGCATACGGGAGCAGAGTGCTGCCCCTTCACTTGCCCAGGGGGGAGGGTACAGCATACGGGAGCAGAGTGCTGCCCCTTCACTCGCCCAGGGGGGAGGGTACAGCATAGGGGAGCAGAGTGCTGCCCCTTCACTCGCCCAGGGGGGAGGGTTACAGCATACGGGAGCAGAGTGCTGCCCCTTCACTCGCCCAGAGGGGAGGTTACAGCATACGGGAGCAGAGTGCTGCCCCTTCACTCGCCCAGGGGGGAGGGTTACAGCATACGGGAGCAGAATGCTGCCCCTTCACTCGCCCAGGGGGGAGGGTTACAGCATACGGGAGCAGAGTGCTGTCCCTTCACTCGCCCAGGGGGGAGGGTTACAGCATACGGGAGCAGAGTGCTGCCCCTTCACTCGCCCAGGGGGGAGGGTTACAGCATACGGGAGCAGAGTGCTGCCCCTTCACTCGCCCAGGGGGGAGGGTTACAGCATAGGGGAGCAGAGTGCTGCCCCTCCACTCGCCCAGGGGGGAGGGTTAAAGCATAGGGGAGCAGAGTGCTGCCCCTTCACTCGCCCAGGGGGGAGGGTTACAGCATACGGGAGCAGAGTGCTGCCCCTTCACTCGCCCAGGGGGGAGGGTTACAGCATACGGGAGCAGAGTGCTGCCCCTTCACTCGCCCAGGGGGGAGGGGTACAGCATACGGGAGCAGAGTGCTGCCCCTTCACTCACCCAGAGGGGAGGTTACAGCATACGGGAGCAGAGTGCTGCCCCTTCACTCGCCCAGGGGGGAGGGTTACAGCATACGGGAGCAGAATGCTGCCCCTTCACTCGCCCAGGGGGGAGGGTTACAGCATACGGGAGCAGAGTGCTGCCCCTTCACTCGCCCAGGGGGGAGGGTTACAGCATACGGGAGCAGAGTGCTGCCCCTTCACTCGCCCAGGGGGGAGGGTTACAGCATACGGGAGCAGAGTGCTGCCCCTTCACTCGCCCAGGGGGGAGGTTTACAGCATAGGGGAGCAGAGTGCTGCCCCTTCACTCACCCAGGGGGGAGGTTACAGCATACGGGAGCAGAGTGCTGCCCCTTCACTCGCCCAGGGGGGAGGTTTACAGCATACGGGAGCAGAGTGCTGCCCCTTCACTCACCCAGGGGGGAGGGTACAGCATAGGGGAGCAGAGTGCTGCCCCTTCACTCGCCCAGGGGGGAGGGTTACAGCATACGGGAGCAGAGTGCTGCCCCTTCACTCGCCCAGGGGGGAGGGTTACAGCATACGGGAGCAGAGTGCTGCCCCTTCACTCGCCCAGGGGGGAGGGTTACAGCATAGGGGAGCAGAGTGCTGCCCCTTCACTCGCCCAGGGGGGAGGGTACAGCATAGGGGAGCAGAGTGCTGCCCCTTCACTCGCCCAGGGGGGAGGGTACAGCATACGGGAGCAGAGTGCTGCCCCTTCACTCACCCAGAGGGGAGGGTACAGCATACGGGAGCAGAGTGCTGCCCCTTCACTCACCCAGGGGGGAGGGTTACAGCATACGGGAGCAGAGTGCTGCCCCTTCACTCGCCCAGAGGGGAGGTTACAGCATACGGGAGCAGAGTGCTGCCCCTTCACTCGCCCAGGGGGGAGGGTTACAGCATACGGGAGCAGAATGCTGCCCCTTCACTCACCCAGGGGGGAGGGTTACAGCATACGGGAGCAGAGTGCTGCCCCTTCACTCGCCCAGGGGGGAGGGTTACAGCATACGGGAGCAGAGTGCTGCCCCTTCACTCGCCCAGGGGGGAGGGTTACAGCATACGGGAGCAGAGTGCTGCCCCTTCACTCGCCCAGGGGGGAGGGTTACAGCATAGGGGAGCAGAGTGCTGCCCCTCCACTCGCCCAGGGGGGAGGGTACAGCATAGGGGAGCAGAGTGCTGCCCCTTCACTCGCCCAGGGGGGAGGGTACAGCATACGGGAGCAGAGTGCTGCCCCTTCACTCGCCCAGGGGGGAGGGTTACAGCATACGGGAGCAGAGTGCTGCCCCTTCACTCGCCCAGGGGGGAGGGTTACAGCATACGGGAGCAGAGTGCTGCCCCTTCACTTGCCCAGGGGGGAGGGTACAGCATACGGGAGCAGAGTGCTGCCCCTTCACTCGCCCAAGGGGGAGGGTACAGCATAGGGGAGCAGAGTGCTGCCCCTTCACTCGCCCAGGGGGGAGGGTTACAGCATACGGGAGCAGAGTGCTGCCCCTTCACTCGCCCAGAGGGGAGGTTACAGCATACGGGAGCAGAGTGCTGCCCCTTCACTCGCCCAGGGGGGAGGGTTACAGCATACGGGAGCAGAATGCTGCCCCTTCACTCGCCCAGGGGGGAGGGTTACAGCATACGGGAGCAGAGTGCTGTCCCTTCACTCGCCCAGGGGGGAGGGTTACAGCATACGGGAGCAGAGTGCTGCCCCTTCACTCGCCCAGGGGGGAGGGTTACAGCATACGGGAGCAGAGTGCTGCCCCTTCACTCGCCCAGGGGGGAGGGTTACAGCATAGGGGAGCAGAGTGCTGCCCCTCCACTCGCCCAGGGGGGAGGGTTAAAGCATAGGGGAGCAGAGTGCTGCCCCTTCACTCGCCCAGGGGGGAGGGTTACAGCATACGGGAGCAGAGTGCTGCCCCTTCACTCGCCCAGGGGGGAGGGTTACAGCATACGGGAGCAGAGTGCTGCCCCTTCACTCGCCCAGGGGGGAGGGTTACAGCATACGGGAGCAGAGTGCTGCCCCTTCACTCCCCCAGGGGGGAGGTTACAGCATACGGGAGCAGAGTGCTGCCCCTTCACTCGCCCAGGGGGGAGGGTTACAGCATACGGGAGCAGAATGCTGCCCCTTCACTCGCCCAGGGGGGAGGGTTACAGCATACGGGAGCAGAGTGCTGCCCCTTCACTCGCCCAGGGGGGAGGGTTACAGCATACGGGAGCAGAGTGCTGCCCCTTCACTCGCCCAGGGGGGAGGGTTACAGCATACGGGAGCAGAGTGCTGCCCCTTCACTCGCCCAGGGGGGAGGGTTACAGCATAGGGGAGCAGAGTGCTGCCCCTTCACTCGCCCAGGGGGGAGGGTTACAGCATACGGGAGCAGAGTGCTGCCCCTTCACTCGCCCAGGGGGGAGGGTACAGCATACGGGAGCAGAGTGCTGCCCCTTCACTCGCCCAGGGGGGGGGGTACAGCATAGGGGAGCAGAGTGCTGCCCCTTCACTCGCCCAGGGGGGAGGGTTACAGCATACGGGAGCAGAGTGCTGCCCCTTCACTCACCCAGAGGGGAGGGTACAGCATACGGGAGCAGAGTGCTGCCCCTTCATTCGTCCAGGGGGGAGGGTACAGCATATGGGAGCAGAGTGCTGCCCCTTCACTCACCCAGGGGGGAGGGTTACAGCATACGGGAGCAGAGTGCTGCCCCTTCACTCGCCCAGGGGGGAGGGTTACAGCATACGGGAGCAGAATGCTGCCCCTTCACTCGCCCAGGGGGGAGGGGTACAGCATACGGGAGCAGAGTGCTGCCCCTTCACTCGCCCAGGGGGGAGGGTTACAGCATACGGGAGCAGAGTGCTGCCCCTTCACTCGCCCAGGGGGGAGGGTTACAGCATAGGGGAGCAGAGTGCTGCCCCTTCACTCGCCCAGGGGGGAGGGGTACAGCATAGGGGAGCAGAGTGCTGCCCCTTCACTCGCCCAGGGGGGAGGGTTACAGCATACGGGAGCAGAGTGCTGCCCCTTCACTTGCCCAGGGGGGAGGGTACAGCATACGGGAGCAGAGTGCTGCCCCTTCACTCGCCCAGGGGGGAGGGTACAGCATAGGGGAGCAGAGTGCTGCCCCTTCACTCGCCCAGGGGGGAGGGTTACAGCATACGGGAGCAGAGTGCTGCCCCTTCACTCACCCAGAGGGGAGGGTACAGCATACGGGAGCAGAGTGCTGCCCCTTCATTCGTCCAGGGGGGAGGGTACAGCATATGGGAGCAGAGTGCTGCCCCTTCACTCACCCAGGGGGGAGGGTTACAGCATACGGGAGCAGAGTGCTGCCCCTTCACTCGCCCAGGGGGGAGGGTTACAGCATACGGGAGCAGAGTGCTGCCCCTTCACTCGCCCAGGGGGGAGGGTTACAGCATACGGGAGCAGAGTGCTGCCCCTTCACTCGCCCAGGGGGGAGGGTTACAGCATACGGGAGCAGAGTGCTGCCCCTTCACTCGCCCAGGGGGGAGGGTACAGCATACGGGAGCAGAGTGCTGCCCCTTCACTCGCCCAGGGGGGAGGGTACAGCATAGGGGAGCAGAGTGCTGCCCCTTCACATCCAGGGGGGAGGGTACAGCATACGGGAGCAGAGTGCTGCCCCTTCACTCACCCAGGGGGGAGGGTTACAGCATACGGGAGCAGAGTGCTGCCCCTTCACTCACCCAGAGGGGAGGGTACAGCATACGGGAGCAGAGTGCTGCCCCTTCACTCACCCAGGGGGGAGGGTTACAGCATACGGGAGCAGAGTGCTGCCCCTTCACTCGCCCAGAGGGGAGGGTACAGCATACGGGAGCAGAGTGCTGCCCCTTCACTCGCCCAGGGGGGAGGGTTACAGCATACGGGAGCAGAATGCTGCCCCTTCACTCACCCAGGGGGGAGGGTTACAGCATACGGGAGCAGAGTGCTGCCCCTTCACTCGCCCAGGGGGGAGGGTTACAGCATACGGGAGCAGAGTGCTGCCCCTTCACTCGCCCAGGGGGGAGGGTTACAGCATAGGGGAGCAGAGTGCTGCCCCTCCACTCGCCCAGGGGGGAGGGTACAGCATAGGGGAGCAGAGTGCTGCCCCTTCACTCGCCCAGGGGGGAGGGTACAGCATACGGGAGCAGAGTGCTGCCCCTTCACTCACCCAGGGGGGAGGGTTACAGCATACGGGAGCAGAGTGCTGCCCCTTCACTCGCCCAGGGGGGAGGGTTACAGCATACGGGAGCAGAGTGCTGCCCCTTCACTCGCCCAGGGGGGAGGGTACAGCATACGGGAGCAGAGTGCTGCCCCTTCACTCGCCCAGGGGGGAGGGTACAGCATAGGGGAGCAGAGTGCTGCCCCTTCACTCGCCCAGGGGGGAGGGTTACAGCATACGGGAGCAGAGTGCTGCCCCTTCACTCGCCCAGAGGGGAGGTTACAGCATACGGGAGCAGAGTGCTGCCCCTTCACTCGCCCAGAGGGGAGGTTACAGCATACGGGAGCAGAGTGCTGCCCCTTCACTCGCCCAGGGGGGAGGGTTACAGCATACGGGAGCAGAATGCTGCCCCTTCACTCGCCCAGGGGGGAGGGTTACAGCATACGGGAGCAGAGTGCTGTCCCTTCACTCGCCCAGGGGGGAGGGTTACAGCATACGGGAGCAGAGTGCTGCCCCTTCACTCGCCCAGGGGGGAGGGTTACAGCATACGGGAGCAGAGTGCTGCCCCTTCACTCGCCCAGGGGGGAGGGTTACAGCATAGGGGAGCAGAGTGCTGCCCCTCCACTCGCCCAGGGGGGAAGGTTAAAGCATAGGGGAGCAGAGTGCTGCCCCTTCACTCGCCCAGGGGGGAGGGTTACAGCATACGGGAGCAGAGTGCTGCCCCTTCACTCGCCCAGGGGGGAGGGTTACAGCATACGGGAGCAGAGTGCTGCCCCTTCACTCGCCCAGGGGGGGAGGTTTACAGCATAGGGGAGCAGAGTGCTGCCCCTTCACTCACCCAGGGGGCAGGGTTACAGCATACGGGAGCAGAGTGCTGCCCCTTCACTCACCCAGAGGGGAGGGTACAGCATACGGGAGCAGAGTGCTGCCCCTTCACTCACCCAGGGGGGAGGGTTACAGCATACGGGAGCAGAGTGCTGCCCCTTCACTCACCCAGAGGGGAGG
This sequence comes from Rhinatrema bivittatum, assembly GCF_901001135.1. NCBI lineage: Eukaryota > Metazoa > Chordata > Amphibia > Gymnophiona > Rhinatrematidae > Rhinatrema > Rhinatrema bivittatum. The sequence continues at coordinate 5,070,152 of NC_042629.1, forward strand.
TTACAGCATACGGGAGCAGAGTGCTGCCCCTTCACTCGCCCAGGGGGGAGGGTTACAGCATACGGGAGCAGAATGCTGCCCCTTCACTCGCCCAGGGGGGAGGGTTACAGCATACGGGAGCAGAGTGCTGCCCCTTCACTCGCCCAGGGGGGAGGGTTACAGCATACGGGAGCAGAGTGCTGCCCCTTCACTCGCCCAGGGGGGAGGGTTACAGCATACGGGAGCAGAGTGCTGCCCCTTCACTCGCCCAGGGGGGAGGGTTACAGCATAGGGGAGCAGAGTGCTGCCCCTTCACTCGCCCAGGGGGGAGGGTTACAGCATACGGGAGCAGAGTGCTGCCCCTTCACTCGCCCAGGGGGGAGGGTACAGCATACGGGAGCAGAGTGCTGCCCCTTCACTCGCCCAGGGGGGAGGGTACAGCATAGGGGAGCAGAGTGCTGCCCCTTCACTCGCCCAGGGGGGAGGGTTACAGCATACGGGAGCAGAGTGCTGCCCCTTCATTCGTCCAGGGGGGAGGGTACAGCATATGGGAGCAGAGTGCTGCCCCTTCACTCACCCAGGGGGGAGGGTTACAGCATACGGGAGCAGAGTGCTGCCCCTTCACTCACCCAGGGGGGAGGGTTACAGCATACGGGAGCAGAGTGCTGCCCCTTCACTCGCCCAGGGGGGAGGGTTACAGCATACGGGAGCAGAATGCTGCCCCTTCACTCGCCCAGGGGGGAGGGTTACAGCATACGGGAGCAGAGTGCTGCCCCTTCACTCGCCCAGGGGGGAGGGTTACAGCATACGGGAGCAGAGTGCTGCCCCTTCACTCGCCCAGGGGGGAGGGTTACAGCATAGGGGAGCAGAGTGCTGCCCCTTCACTCGCCCAGGGGGGAGGGTTACAGCATAGGGGAGCAGAGTGCTGCCCCTTCACTCGCCCAGGGGGGAGGGTTTACAGCATACGGGAGCAGAGTGCTGCCCCTTCACTTGCCCAGGGGGGAGGGTACAGCATACGGGAGCAGAGTGCTGCCCCTTCACTCGCCCAGGGGGGAGGGTACAGCATAGGGGAGCAGAGTGCTGCCCCTTCACCCGCCCAGGGGGGAGGGTTACAGCATACGGGAGCAGAGTGCTGCCCCTTCACTCACCCAGAGGGGAGGGTACAGCATACGGGAGCAGAGTGCTGCCCCTTCATTCGTCCAGGGGGGAGGGTACAGCATATGGGAGCAGAGTGCTGCCCCTTCACTCACCCAGGGGGGAGGGTTACAGCATACGGGAGCAGAGTGCTGCCCCTTCACTCGCCCAGGGGGGAGGGTTACAGCATACGGGAGCAGAGTGCTGCCCCTTCACTCGCCCAGGGGGGAGGGTTACAGCATACGGGAGCAGAGTGCTGCCCCTTCACTCGCCCAGGGGGGAGGGTTACAGCATACGGGAGCAGAGTGCTGCCCCTTCACTCGCCCAGGGGGGAGGGTACAGCATACGGGAGCAGAGTGCTGCCCCTTCACTCGCCCAAGGGGGAGGGTACAGCATAGGGGAGCAGAGTGCTGCCCCTTCACTCGCCCAGGGGGGAGGGTTACAGCATCCGGGAGCAGAGTGCTGCCCCTTCACTCGCCCAGGGGGGAGGTTACAGCATACGGGAGCAGAGTGCTGCCCCTTCACTCGCCCAGGGGGGAGGGTTACAGCATACGGGAGCAGAATGCTGCCCCTTCACTCGCCCAGGGGGGAGGGTTACAGCATACGGGAGCAGAGTGCTGTCCCTTCACTCGCCCAGGGGGGAGGGTTACAGCATACGGGAGCAGAGTGCTGCCCCTTCACTCGCCCAGGGGGGAGGGTTACAGCATACGGGAGCAGAGTGCTGCCCCTTCACTCGCCCAGGGGGGAGGGTTACAGCATAGGGGAGCAGAGGGCTGCCCCTCCACCCGCCCAGGGGGGAGGGTTAAAGCATAGGGGAGCAGAGTGCTGCCCCTTCACTCGCCCAGGGGGGAGGGTTACAGCATACGGGAGCAGAGTGCTGCCCCTTCACTCGCCCAGGGGGGAGGGTTACAGCATACGGGAGCAGAGTGCTGCCCCTTCACTCGCCCAGGGGGGAGGGTTACAGCATACGGGAGCAGAGTGCTGCCCCTTCACTCACCCAGAGGGGAGGTTACAGCATACGGGAGCAGAGTGCTGCCCCTTCACTCGCCCAGGGGGGAGGGTTACAGCATACGGGAGCAGAATGCTGCCCCTTCACTCGCCCAGGGGGGAGGGTTACAGCATACGGGAGCAGAGTGCTGCCCCTTCACTCGCCCAGGGGGGAGGGTTACAGCATACGGGAGCAGAGTGCTGCCCCTTCACTCGCCCAGGGGGGAGGGTTACAGCATACGGGAGCAGAGTGCTGCCCCTTCACTCGCCCAGGGGGGGAGGGTTACAGCATAGGGGAGCAGAGTGCTGCCCCTTCACTCGCCCAGGGGGGAGGGTTACAGCATAGGGGAGCAGAGTGCTGCCCCTTCACTCGCCCAGGGGGGAGGGTACAGCATACGGGAGCAGAGTGCTGCCCCTTCACTCGCCCAGGGGGGAGGGTACAGCATACGGGAGCAGAGTGCTGCCCCTTCACTCGCCCAGGGGGGAGGGTTACAGCATACGGGAGCAGAGTGCTGCCCCTTCACTCACCCAGAGGGGAGGGTACAGCATACGGGAGCAGAGTGCTGCCCCTTCATTCGTCCAGGGGGGAGGGTACAGCATATGGGAGCAGAGTGCTGCCCCTTCACTCACCCAGGGGGGAGGGTTACAGCATACGGGAGCAGAGTGCTGCCCCTTCACTCGCCCAGGGGGGAGGGTTACAGCATACGGGAGCAGAATGCTGCCCCTTCACTCGCCCAGGGGGGAGGGTTACAGCATACGGGAGCAGAGTGCTGCCCCTTCACTCGCCCAGGGGGGAGGGTTACAGCATACGGGAGCAGAGTGCTGCCCCTTCACTCGCCCAGGGGGGAGGGTTACAGCATAGGGGAGCAGAGTGCTGCCCCTTCACTCGCCCAGGGGGGAGGGTTACAGCATAGGGGAGCAGAGTGCTGCCCCTTCACTCGCCCAGGGGGGAGGGTTACAGCATACGGGAGCAGAGTGCTGCCCCTTCACTTGCCCAGGGGGGAGGGTACAGCATACGGGAGCAGAGTGCTGCCCCTTCACTCGCCCAGGGGGGAGGGTACAGCATAGGGGAGCAGAGTGCTGCCCCTTCACTCGCCCAGGGGGGAGGGGTACAGCATACGGGAGCAGAGTGCTGCCCCTTCACTCACCCAGAGGGGAGGGTACAGCATACGGGAGCAGAGTGCTGCCCCTTCATTCGTCCAGGGGGGAGGGTACAGCATATGGGAGCAGAGTGCTGCCCCTTCACTCACCCAGGGGGGAGGGTTACAGCATACGGGAGCAGAGTGCTGCCCCTTCACTCGCCCAGGGGGGGGGGGTACAGCATACGGGAGCAGAGTGCTGCCCCTTCACTCGCCCAGGGGGGAGGGTTACAGCATACGGGAGCAGAGTGCTGCCCCTTCACTCGCCCAGGGGGGAGGGTTACAGCATACGGGAGCAGAGTGCTGCCCCTTCACTCGCCCAGGGGGGAGGGTACAGCATACGGGAGCAGAGTGCTGCCCCTTCACTCGCCCAGGGGGGAGGGTACAGCATAGGGGAGCAGAGTGCTGCCCCTTCAAATCCAGGGGGGAGGGTACAGCATACGGGAGCAGAGTGCTGCCCCTTCACTCACCCAGGGGGGAGGGTTACAGCATACGGGAGCAGAGTGCTGCCCCTTCACTCACCCAGAGGGGAGGGTACAGCAAACGGGAGCAGAGTGCTGCCCCTTCACTCACCCAGGGGGAGGGGTTACAGCATACGGGAGCAGAGTGCTGCCCCTTCACTCGCCCAGAGGGGAGGTTACAGCATACGGGAGCAGAGTGCTGCCCCTTCACTCGCCCAGGGGGGAGGGTTACAGCATACGGGAGCAGAATGCTGCCCCTTCACTCACCCAGGGGGGAGGGTTACAGCATACGGGAGCAGAGTGCTGCCCCTTCACTCGCCCAGGGGGGAGGGTTACAGCATACGGGAGCAGAGTGCTGCCCCTTCACTCGCCCAGGGGGGAGGGTTACAGCATAGGGGAGCAGAGGGCTGCCCCTCCACTCGCCCAGGGGGGAGGGTACAGCATAGGGGAGCAGAGTGCTGCCCCTTCACTCGCCCAGGGGGGAGGGTACAGCATACGGGAGCAGAGTGCTGCCCCTTCACTCACCCAGGGGGGAGGTTACAGCATACGGGAGCAGAGTGCTGCCCCTTCACTCGCCCAGGGGGGAGGGTTACAGCATACGGGAGCAGAGTGCTGCCCCTTCATTCGCCCAGGGGGGAGGGTACAGCATACGGGAGCAGAGTGCTGCCCCTTCACTCGCCCAGGGGGGGGGGTACAGCATAGGGGAGCAGAGTGCTGCCCCTTCACTCGCCCAGGGGGGAGGGTTACAGCATACGGGAGCAGAGTGCTGCCCCTTCACTCGCCCAGAGGGGAGGTTACAGCATACGGGAGCAGAGTGCTGCCCCTTCACTCGCCCAGAGGGGAGGTTACAGCATACGGGAGCAGAGTGCTGCCCCTTCACTCGCCCAGGGGGAGGGTTACAGCATACGGGAGCAGAATGCTGCCCCTTCACTCGCCCAGGGGGGAGGGTTACAGCATACGGGAGCAGAGTGCTGTCCCTTCACTCGCCCAGGGGGGAGGGTTACAGCATACGGGAGCAGAGTGCTGCCCCTTCACTCGCCCAGGGGGGAGGGTTACAGCATACGGGAGCAGAGTGCTGCCCCTTCACTCGCCCAGGGGGGAGGGTTACAGCATAGGGGAGCAGAGTGCTGCCCCTCCACTCGCCCAGGGGGGAAGGTTAAAGCATAGGGGAGCAGAGTGCTGCCCCTTCACTCGCCCAGGGGGGAGGGTTACAGCATACGGGAGCAGAGTGCTGCCCCTTCACTCGCCCAGGGGGGAGGGTTACAGCATACGGGAGCAGAGTGCTGCCCCTTCACTCGCCCAGGGGGGGAGGTTTACAGCATAGGGGAGCAGAGTGCTGCCCCTTCACTCACCCAGGGGGCAGGGTTACAGCATACGGGAGCAGAGTGCTGCCCCTTCACTCACCCAGAGGGGAGGGTACAGCATACGGGAGCAGAGTGCTGCCCCTTCACTCACCCAGGGGGGAGGGTTACAGCATACGGGAGCAGAGTGCTGCCCCTTCACTCACCCAGAGGGGAGGTTACAGCATACGGGAGCAGAGTGCTGCCCCTTCACTCGCCCAGGGGGGAGGGTTACAGCATACGGGAGCAGAATGCTGCCCCTTCACTCGCCCAGGGGGGAGGGTTACAGCATACGGGAGCAGAGTGCTGCCCCTTCACTCGCCCAGGGGGGAGGGTTACAGCATACGGGAGCAGAGTGCTGCCCCTTCACTCGCCCAGGGGGGAGGGTTACAGCATACGGGAGCAGAGTGCTGCCCCTTCACTCGCCCAGGGGGGAGGGTTACAGCATAGGGGAGCAGAGTGCTGCCCCTTCACTCGCCCAGGGGGGAGGGTTACAGCATACGGGAGCAGAGTGCTGCCCCTTCACTCGCCCAGGGGGGAGGGTACAGCATACGGGAGCAGAGTGCTGCCCCTTCACTCGCCCAGGGGGGAGGGTACAGCATAGGGAGCAGAGTGCTGCCCCTTCACTCGCCCAGGGGGGAGGGTTACAGCATACGGGAGCAGAGTGCTGCCCCTTCATTCGTCCAGGGGGGAGGGTACAGCATATGGGAGCAGAGTGCTGCCCCTTCACTCACCCAGGGGGGAGGGTTACAGCATACGGGAGCAGAGTGCTGCCCCTTCACTCACCCAGGGGGGAGGGTTACAGCATACGGGAGCAGAGTGCTGCCCCTTCACTCGCCCAGGGGGGAGGGTTACAGCATACGGGAGCAGAATGCTGCCCCTTCACTCGCCCAGGGGGGAGGGTTACAGCATACGGGAGCAGAGTGCTGCCCCTTCACTCGCCCAGGGGGGAGGGTTACAGCATACGGGAGCAGAGTGCTGCCCCTTCACTCGCCCAGGGGGGAGGGTTACAGCATAGGGGAGCAGAGTGCTGCCCCTTCACTCGCCCAGGGGGGAGGGTTACAGCATAGGGGAGCAGAGTGCTGCCCCTTCACTCGCCCAGGGGGGAGGGTTACAGCTTACGGGAGCAGAGTGCTGCCCCTTCACTTGCCCAGGGGGGAGGGTACAGCATACGGGAGCAGAGTGCTGCCCCTTCACTCGCCCCAGGGGGGAGGGTACAGCATAGGGAGCAGAGTGCTGCCCCTTCACTCGCCCAGGGGGAGGGTTACAGCATACGGGAGCAGAGTGCTGCCCCTTCACTCACCCAGAGGGGAGGGTACAGCATACGGGAGCAGAGTGCTGCCCCTTCATTCGTCCAGGGGGGAGGGTACAGCATATGGGAGCAGAGTGCTGCCCCTTCACTCACCCAGGGGGGAGGGTTACAGCATACGGGAGCAGAGTGCTGCCCCTTCACTCGCCCAGGGGGGAGGGTTACAGCATACGGGAGCAGAGTGCTGCCCCTTCACTCGCCCAGGGGGGAGGGTTACAGCATACGGGAGCAGAGTGCTGCCCCTTCACTCGCCCAGGGGGGGAGGGTTACAGCATACGGGAGCAGAGTGCTGCCCCTTCACTCGCCCAGGGGGGAGGGTACAGCATACGGGAGCAGAGTGCTGCCCCTTCACTCGCCCAGGGGGGAGGGTACAGCATAGGGGAGCAGAGTGCTGCCCCTTCACTCGCCCAGGGGGGAAGGTTACAGCATACGGGAGCAGAGTGCTGCCCCTTCATTCGTCCAGGGGGGAGGGTACAGCATACGGGAGCAGAGTGCTGCCCCTTCATTCGTCCAGGGGGGAGGGTACAGCATACGGGAGCAGAGTGCTGCCCCTTCACTCGTCCAGGGGGGAGGGTACAGCATACGGGAGCAGAGTGCTGCCCTTCACTCGCCCAGGGGGGAGGGTACAGCATACGGGAGCAGAGTGCTGCCCCTTCACTCGCCCAGGGGGGAGGGTACAGCATACGGGAGCAGAGTGCTGCCCCTTCACTCGCCCAGGGGGGAGGGTACAGCATACGGGAGCAGAGTGCTGCCCCTTCACTCGCCCAGAGGGGAGGGTACAGCATACGGGAGCAGAGTGCTGCCCCTTCACTCGTCCAGGGGGGAGGGTTACAGCATACGGGAGCAGAGTGCTGCCCCTTCACTCACCCAGGGGCGAGGGTACAGCATACGGGAGCAGAGTGCTGCCCCTTCACACGCCCAGGGGGGAGGGTACAGCATACGGGAGCAGAGTGCTGCCCCTTCACATGCCCAGGGGGGAGGGTACTGCATAGGGGAGCAGAGTGCTGCCCCTTCACTCGCCCAGGGGGGAGGTTACAGCATATGGGAGCAGAGTGCTGCCGCTTCACTCACCCAGGGGGGAGGTTACAGCATACGGGAGCAGAGTGCTGCCCCTTCAAACACCCAGGGGGGAGGTTACAGCATAGGGGAGCAGAGTGCTGCCCCTTCACTCACCCAGGGGGGAGGTTACAGCATACGGGAGCAGAGTGCTGCCCCTTCACTCACCCAGGGGGGAGGTTACAGCATAGGGGAGCAGAGTGCTGCCCCCAGTGGCCACTCTTTGTACATTCATGCACTTCAGCTTCACAGGCTGGTGTTTTGTATCTCGTGTTTTGTATCTCGTTGTGTTTGTGCTGCCAGAAACTGAAGTAAGTTATCTGTCACTGAGCCTTGGACTGCAGTCTTACATCTTTATGGATAGAGAAAGTTCAGATTTCTGTATTAGCACGCGGCTTCTTTATTATAGCCTTGTGTCTTTTCCTGAATAGCAAGGTTTACAGTAACCTCTGGGGCACAGGAATGCTGAGTTAATATTGGTGCTAGCATTAGTGCTGTGTTTGTAAACAAAGGCTAATAGCCCTGCCTTACCTCCCCGATTCTATGCAGATTCACACTTCCAAAATCACTTAAAATCATAATGGGAGGAAAATGAATTGCCAAAGGAAGGCAAATCCACCGTGCTATTCAGTGAGATTTACAGAGGAATGCTCTGAACTACTGAGCAGTTTTCACTCCCATATTTACTGCTGCTGCAACTCAGGGGCAGATTAGCTTGTTTTTCAAAAGTTCTTGGATGTGCATTTTCTTTCAAGGTTTGTGGGGTGTTTCACCACACTTTTCATGCTGTTCTTCCTAGCTACTGCTCTGCCAGCCAGCTCTTGCTGCAGGGCTGCGTCCTATTCGTATTCACTAATTCATGATTTGCACTCCACTCGTTATCATAGCACTGATCTATAAATACTTCTGCAGGGAAGGTTCCCACACAAGCACAGCACTGAGCTGCTGACAGGATGAGGCCTGCACCTCAGAAACTCCAGCAAGCTTCCTTTTTACAGAAGGACTTTCCTTTTTGGGACCTGTATTCTGTATAAGGCCTGCAGGGACTCACTGTGACAGTATTTTGGGAACAGAGCCAGTGTCTCCACAGTTCATATCTGCTCCCTCCTGCTACTTCAGCAAGTCTCGAAAGCTCTCTGGGCTTGACTGCCACACTCGGAGGCTTGAGGCCGCCCTCCCCCATGTGTTGGTGCTGGACCCTGCTTCCCCATGTCATTCCCTTACCCCCTCAGCACTGAGGTTATGCAGCAGATACATGTGCCTCTGTGACGCCCGCCCTGAACACAGCAGCTATCAACAGACACCAGGGCTCCCACTGCCTCTGCGCCTCCCGAAGTGCAGCTGAGGCCCGACACCCAGACCTGACTGTGCTCCTGTCTCTGGGAACACATCTTTTCATTTCTTCAAACTTTATAACCCGCGTGTAAAAGATGTTACCTAAGCGGTGCTACAAAATTTAAAACAATCATAAACTTCAGATAACATAAAATAAAATGCCTATTAGGAGTGACACCAAAAAACAAACCGGAAGCCGATCCAATATGCAGAGTAGCAACCAAGAAGAGTAGATTGGTAAAATCAATGTGGTGTAATAATAAAGAATCCTTGATTTCACCGATCTACTCATCTTGGTTGCATTAGGAGTGACACTACAACTGTATACACCACAGAGCGACATAAGAGCACAAAACAAAGATCTCCTAATGGTACCCTCCACTCAGAACACACACCTAATGCAAATCAGAGAGCAAATGATTTCCATAGCAGGCCCCAAGCTGTGGCACTCTGTTCCAGAGCCATTACGTCAGATAACAGAAAAAAAGAACTTCAAGCCTGAACTGAAAACATGGCTTTTTAGAAAAGCTTACGGTTTAACGTAATGCTGATAATTACATTGACAGGACAAGAGATAATGCGAGTTGAGCTGTCATTAGATAATGAATGAGATAAAGGTATTACTAGTATGATTTGATTCTATTTTCACTGTTGTGTAGTCTTAGAATGAATTAATATGAACCAAATTAGATAAAGAACTACTTTGATATCCTTGAAGATGTATACTTATGAACTAGAATATGTACTGTCCGTGATGTTGAATTAGAAGAGTGATGTCCGTTGGCCATGAATATGAATGCTAATACTGTAAACCGTTGTGATCTTCTGCTGGAGCGACGGTATATAAAACACCTAAATAAATAAAGGAAAAAAATACAATTAAAAGTCCAGCAATACACAATCAGAATTAAAATACAAATGGAATAACATTAAACTAACAAAGAATTCAACATATTAACAATGTACAGCATCATCTGCAGGTTTTTAATGCCAGTCTATGGGCAAATAGGTTTTGATATTCAAATTATATCAAAGAACTAACAGAAACGTAATATTGAGGGAAGTTGTTGTAGCCTAAAACAATACTTTGAAAGGCTGTTTTGGTAACCACTGATTAAATTCTTGGAAATCTCTATCACAAAGCATCCATTCTTGAGCACTTTTTGGAAGTGAAACTGTGATTGCATTTTATCAAAGAAAACTGAAGAGGGAGCATTGGGTGAGCTGCAGCTTTCTGTGTCCGTCCTCACTACGGCTTTCACATCCTGCATCTCTATATTTCATGTACTTTTAACATCTCAAAACCAAATGTCCGTATTTAAGAACTGGAGTTTGTCATCTGGCAAGTTACGGTTTGTGTGACAACTTACCTTCCTTTTCTTAAAATGTGCTTTTTATTCCATCAGCTGTCATGAAAGTCACTTTGCATTTGAAATTTCCTGAGGCAGCTGTTTGGAGAATAAGAAACCCATCTGAAAAGTTTCCAGTCTGACTGAGTTTGTTGTGTGGCTTCAGTGGAATCTGTTGCTTGTTTCAGTGATGATAAAGTGGTGCAGGAGGATCCTGAAGAAGAGGGGGACACGGCTGCGGCTGCTGCCGCTGACGATGAAGATGATGACGGTGATGAGCTGGAGACAGAGGTAGAACAGTATGAAGAAGCCACTGAAAGGACTACCAGCAGTGCTACGACCACGACCACAGACTCTGTAGAAGAGGTTGTGAAAGGTAACCTCTCCTTTACTGTAGATGTGATTTGTAATATGGGTGTCCAGTCACACTGTGCCAAAGAAAAGAAATGTTCCAAACAGCAAAATATGTTAACTTGATATCTGTATGTGTGCTCCTCTATTAATTTCACTTCTAAAGCTTCTTTTTATCAAGGTGTGCTTTACCTGTGTGTGCAATTGTATGTGAGGGGATTTACAGTGTTTAAAGTTCCCTGCAGTCTCCTGCATCAGATTACAGATTTGACGAGCTTGAACTTGTCCAGGACTTTGAGTAGGATGTGCTGAAATTAATATCAAAGAAATTTCCAAAGACCATTAACTAACACTCGGGCCGACACAGTAAAAGTTGCGGGCGAGCACCCGCTCTCTATGCGCGCACGCAGGCCACTCTCCTGTGCGCGCAATTTAGTATCGGCCCGCGGTAAAAAGAGGCACTAGGGACACTAGCGCGTCCCTAGCGCTTCTTTTTTGACAGGAGTGGCGGCTGTCAGCGAGTTTGACAGCCGACGCTCAATTTTGCCGGCATGGGAATAACTAATAGGTCCATTAACATGCATTTGCATGTTGCGGGCGCTATTAGTTTCGGGGGGGTTGGATGCGCGTTTTCGATGCGCTATTACCCTTTACTGAGAGGTGTTCTCATAATTTCATTGAAGGGAACCAGTTTCAGCTGAGTTCTAAAATCTGATAAAACTAGAGACAGGTATTCAAACAACAAGACAGCAAAGGTGATTCTAGACAAAACAGGTATCTAGGATCTTTATAAGGAACAAGAAAGTGTTGAACATGACGTTGCTTTACACTCCGTTCAGCCCACACTAATTTGGGAAGCACACCTTGATGCTATTTTAAAAGGACACAGCCTGCAACGTGCCCAGCATGATTCAGTGTCCAGCAAGAAAACATGCGGACTCTCTGTCCCAGTGCTGTGTGCTGCCCTGCATAGGACTGAGCTTAATCCGTAGGTAACTTCTTCCTTTGCCCAGGTTGGCTGGACCTGGGGATGCTGCAGAGAGGCATCGCCCCTGGAAGGAGGGCGCCTCCGCCATTGAGCACTGGTGACAACTAGCGGCCAGATGTGGGGTTCTGGACAATCACTACCATGACTGCTGAGGTGGAAGAAACCCTCCAGTTAGTTGTGAATGAGGCTCATGGTACTATAGCCCTAGTTGGAGCTGAGGCCCAAAGTGCTGGACAAACTCCTCCCTCCCCATCCTGATGAAGTGATTTTGTGCTATATGGGGGTTTTATTTTGCAAGGCAGCTGCCAGCAGTGCCTACTTTCTTCTGCTGCTGGTTCGATCTCTGTGGACACCTTCTGCTGGCTTAAAGTCCCCCAAATTAAATTTTTCCAAAATGGGAAGACCTAAGAATTCTCTTGTGGCAGTGCTGTGCTTGAGCCCTATCCTGGGCCGCTGCTACATAGCCCCAAAACAAGCAAACAATTGTGCAGAAACAGTATTTATTCCTGTTGCAGGTTTCCTCAGGCAGCACGCGTGCATTTATAAAATCGAAAACACTGGCAGGAAAAGTGAAGAAATGTAAATTTCTGGATGTGCTTGGGCCTTTGTCCTTGGGCTGCAGCCGTAAGGTAGTCCCTGGCACATTGTCATGGCCACAGTAAATTCCCATACACGAGTCCTGCTGAGATACGGAATTGAAGGGACACCTTGGCTCCTTTATTGCTAGGGCTTCCTTGCATTTGGATTTCTCCACATCCAAATTACCAAACTAAACTGTGAGTTCTGAGAAGTCACTGGTGGTTATAACCAATAACTACAAATCTTTGGGACTGTGGAGATTTTGCCGATGTATTTTTCGGCATGGACTTGCGTTAGTGGGCTCCCTAACTGGGTCTGTTTCCTTCGCTTAATGCTGCACGCCCTCAATGCTCTCCACTTTTAACAGGAGGGGAGGCCGTGGGTCATTTCCCTTTAAGCATCCACAGTGGATCAGCGCCATGGGGCGTCTTTGCAAAGTCCGCAAGATAAAGCGGTGAAACCCCCACCCCATCGCCACCCACTTACCCCACATGGGAAATTTTGAAAGGATTATTTTCCGTGAGTAAACATCTGTTTAGCCATGAAAATCCTATGTAAACTGCTTCCTAAAGGCAAGAGAAAATCCCTTTACAAAACACTGCACAGCGTCTCCTGAAGGTTCCTCCAACAAATATCTAAAGCTTGAGGCTACAAAAGGTGGACTTGTACAGGTTTTTCTGTGTCCTCAGCTTAGAGCATGAAACAAAACAACATTACAGGATGTGATAGCTGGAGAAATAGTTGTAAATTCAGCAAAAGACTTCTGAATGTGGTTCCTGCAAGAAATTCAAGGCAGTGACCTTTCAGCCCCACAGAAGTCCCCGCCCTGAACTGGCCATTAGGAACATTTGTGAAAACGCTTTCAACTTATTTTATTAGTGCTTGCCAGCAGTCCATTGCAGCCCTAGATCAAGCATTTGTATCTGTATTTTTTCTATATAACTTTATCTATATAAATAAAAATGTTAAATAGTTTGGACAAAATCGCTAATCTCAGAAACCACTGAACCGATTGCTTTCAAATTTGGACATAACCTTCATTTCGCATACAGGAAGGTTCTTCTGTACTTACATTACAGATATGTCACACCTGTGACAGGTAAAATAGGTTTAAAAATTGTTTCGAGAAAACAGCGCCATCTGTTACACCTTATACTAACACACGCTACACTAATCATTTCGCCAGTCCAGGTCCACGTTTCACTTCCATTTTAACACATTCGCGCGCTTTTTTCGCCGGAAGATAACTATTTCCTTTACAAATAAAATACACCCACCACCCTCCTCACACCCCCCACACACATGCCAAATTGATTTACTTCCCACAGCCTCCCAACACACACAAAACCACCCTCCTCACACCCCCCACACACGTGCCAAATTGATTTACTTCCCACAGCCTCCCAACACACACAAAACCACCCTCCTCACACCCCCACACACACATGCCAAATTGATTTACTTCCCACAGCCTCCCAACACACACAAAACCACCCTCCTCACACCCCCCACACACATGCCAAATTTATTTACTACCCAGGCCCTCACAACACACACAAAACCTGACAGAAGTCCAGGAGGCTCCAGCGGGGGGCCAGGACCGGTCTGGGACACATCTCCTGCACTACGGCCGTCGGCTGCCAGCAATCAACATGGCGCCGACGGCCCTTTCCCTTACTATGCCACTCGGGGACACCAATGGCGGCAGTAACCCATGTGACATAGTAAGGGCGAGGGCCCCTGGGCACCATTTTCAGGACTGGCAGTCGGCGGACCTTTGCCCTTACTATGTCAGAGGACCTACCGCTGCCATTGCTCCATCCCACTGACATAGTAAGGGCAAAGGGCCGTCGGAACCCGTTTCAGTGCTCGCAGCCGATGGACCAACGCCAATACATCGCTCCTGGACCGCTCCTGAACGCCCGCTCCACCGACTGACATTTTTATCAGGTCTTGGGGGGTCTGGAGGGTGGGGGGTGGTAATGAATTTATTGCGAACATCTTGGGGAGGGGTCACAAGGGGGGGACAGGTTTCATTCATTCAGCAACTCTGGGGGGGCAGGGGGGGGCTACTGTTTTTCGCAGGGCTGGGGGAGGGGGGGCAGGAGAGTGTGGGGTGGTTAGTTTAAGAGAACTTTTCTCATAGGGTTGTTTTTTGGGGGAAGGGGGAGGTTCACACACAAATACATACACTAAACTTGCACGATCTCGGGGACGCACCAAAATAGCCCTCCCCAGACCACAAAACAAATTTGGAAGTGCAAATTTGGTTAGGCAGTCCCCTATTTGGCTCCATAACGTGCACAGATGCCCAGGGACAGACCACAGGTAGCACCAACAATTTTAATTTCCCAGGTCTTGGGAGGGGGCAAGAGGGTGGGGGGTTATTATTTGATTTAAAGGGTTGGGATTGGGGGGGTTGGGGTAGGGGGGTTCCCACAGAAATAGAAAGACAAAGGTTTTCTGATCTGGAGGGTAGGCAGTAGGCGGGGGGAGGGAGAATGAGGGGAGAGGTGAGTGTGAGGGGAGAGAGTTGGGGACAGGGGAGGGAAGGGGGGGTGAGTGACCAAGGGGGAGGAGGATGAGTGACTGAGGTAAATGAGCAAGGGGAAGGGGGAGGGAGGGCAAAGAACCTGACTCTGCCACTGCAACGCGTGGCCAGGTACCGCTAGTTAATAAATAAAAAGCACAGAGCAGTTGAGTTTGGTGACGGCCGGTCCCAGCTCTGACAGGAATCTTCTTCTAAAGCATTTCAGTTGAATCTGGGTTCCTCTCTTGGGATTCGGGGGTGTTGCCTTCTTTATTCAGTCTGTTGTCAAACATGTTAGTGTTGAATTGGAGCCTGGATCCCCTTCTGCTCAGCGGCCAGCGCTGAGGGTCACAGCTGGGCCCTGTGCTTTCAGAGGCAGAAGAAACGTTCTTTTTCCTGCTGCTTGAGATGACTTCTTTCCCTTTCCATTGATGTCATGGGTCTTCCTGGATGGGTCCCTGAGGACGATGTGCCAACCTTAATTGTTAATGAGATATAATTTGTAGCAGCTGCAGACAACAAACAAAGTCTTGATTTTCTTTCATCACTTTCTTACTGTTTCAGACCTTGTTTTGGATCATGAAATGGATCTGAGAGATCAAAGCTTTTAGCAGTAGTTTCTCAGTAAGGGGGTCTCCATTTTTCTGGCTGAGATTTCAGCTCTCATCTTTCATGGAGGAGTTGGTAAGAACTGTTCTCCTCTCTTTGCTCGTGGAATTACAAGTAACAAGATATTGCTTTGAGTTGATGCTTCCTTTTGGCATTGCCACCAGCTGTGCATGGAGAAGACTCAAAACATCTGGAGTGTTATGCCCGTCGGTCGCAGCTTTCACTACTGCATTCCCCATGGCGGCCTGGACGCCGCCGCCATCTTCCTCGACTTTGGGCCTTCCTAGGCGTGCGTGCGCCACCGGGCCCTCCTTTGAAGCCTCCTCGGCGGGAACCTCAGGGGCATCTCCAGTTGATGACATCATCAGACCGGTGTATTTATTTATTTATTTAACAACTTTTTTTTATACCGACATTCGTGGGTACATCATATCGGTTTACAATGAACTATGAGAAATAGGGGAGGGACTATGAGGGGAGGGGAGGGAGTAAAAACAACAAGGGGGGAGGGATTAACAGAGAAAGGCAGAGAGTAACAAATTGGATGAATGTTTGTAAATAACATGTATGACATTATATAATGAAGTGAGGGGAAAATAATAATAATAATATTTAAACTTCACCTTCGCCCTCTGCTAGCCAACTTGGCAACAAGTTCCGTACGTCTTCGACAACTGCCTACGTGTTCCTGAGACTACGCTTCGTGCCTTGGACCTGGACCCTGTCTGGTACCCACACCTCGGGGGCCAGTGCCTGCATTAGGGACTCACTCTCCTTGCCTACCCAGCTCCTCGGGCTGACTCCGCGTCTCCTAGGGTTAGGGTTAGGACTGCTGGCAAGCACTAATAAAATAAGTTGAAAGTGTTTTCACAAATGTTCCTAACCTGCAGGGCCTCCCGTTCCTCAGGAATACCTCTGGGACACCTCAGCTACCCATGAGTTCCTCAGAGGGACTTCCCCGCTCCTCGGGGTTGCGCCCGCAGCCTGAACAAGACTGTCCGTGCCTCCCGCTCCTCGGGACCGTGCTTATGTATTACAGTGATTGCCAGAGCTTCCCCGCTCCTCGGGGTAGTGCTCTCCGGCTTCCCTGGGACTTGCGCACTTCCCCGCTCCTCGGGGTTGCGCCTACATACTATATTGAGACTGCCAACACTTCCCCGCTCCTTGGGATTGTGCCTACGTACTATATTGAGACTGCCAACACTTCCCCGCTCCTTGGAATTGTGCCTACGTACTATATTGAGACTGCCAACACTTCCCCGTTCCTTGGGATTGTGCCTACGTACTATATTGAGACTGCCAACACTTCCCCGTTCCTTGGGATTGTGCCTACGTACTATACTGAGACTGCCAACACTTCCCCGCTCCTTGGGATTGTGCCTACGTACTATACTGAGACTGCCAACACTTCCCCGCTCCTTGGGATTGTGCCTACGTACTATATTGAGACTGCCAACACTTCCCCGCTCCTTGGGGCAGTGCTATGTCATCACTAGAGGCTCAGCTCGGGCTTCCCTGTCCTGTGGGCTGGCCTATGGCGTTACATCATCATCCTACACTGTGCAGCTCCTCCCTTCAGGGTTGCCCTCCGGAATCCCTCCTGATTGGCCAAGCCTCGCGCCTCCCACTCTGTGGTCTATCTGGCATTCTTTCCCTTAGGGTCCCTGCCAGGGCATTGCCTCCAGTCTACTCTCTACAGGAGTCCTCTCCTGGTGCCACGGGACCTCTCCATTGCCTCACCCAGAGCTCTCCGCTGTCTTGACCTTGCCTCCCGATGGTGCAGACCTATGGGGGTTGTTCCCACAGGTAGTAACAACTTGCATCTCGGGCCAAGGGCCCACACACCCACAGATCATAATATGGAGTACGCCATGTTGCCCTTTGGCAGTGACTCTAGGGTTTGTAATCTGAACAGATTTCATTTAAATGTTTAGTGGAAGAAGAGAAAAAGTAAAAAAAAACCAAAAGAAAAAGAAGAAAAAAAGGCAATTGAAGTAATTCTCTGTTGAGCTAGGCGTGTCTGACAGCGGGACCTCCATGCTCTCAAAAGCTCGTGTGCAACGTCCTCGGATTAGTCTTATCTTGCTCCAGTACAGAGCTTCACAACCTTCAAGCTGGACACAAGGTAGCAAATGTGGGGCATACCTGTTCAGAATAAATAGCCAAGATGCTTTGACGTAGAGAGGGCCATGCACCATGTTACCCTTTTCTCAGCTAAAAACTCAGCCGGCCTCTTTCATCATGCACTGGGATATTCACACAAACTTTTTGAAACTTTCAGTGACAAATAATTTATGTCCCGTACTTGAAAAGTTGTTGCCAAATAAATGAGAGAGCAGAAAGTCAGTGAAGCCTGCACATCCTCCTCTACTTTCAGTATCCTTTCCATTTCTTACTCACTAGAGTAGATCTGACTTTGCAGCCCTGGAGTTTGTACCTCCTGGAGGGAACTGCTCGATGCTGGGAGATTTAGAAATATTTCATACATGGGTTGCTTACTGTGCCAATGAAAAGTCCCTCGTCTCCCACAACTACGGTGTAGGGTGACCACATGGTCCCAGCTGAGAAGGAACACGTAAGTCAGCTCTGCTTTTTCAACTCCTGGGAGTTTCTCAGCATGAGAACCTTTGAAACAGAAAGGCAGAATTAACTTGCCCAAATCCACAGCAGCCATGCCGCTGTGCAAGATCTGCCATTCAGACAGGCAAGAGAATTCACTTACAGCTCAGCGACCAGAAAAATGCTTGCAGCGTACATTTTACTCCAGTCCGCACTTCCTGTAGTTACAAATTCCTACTGGCCTTGCAATTAGAAACCTACATGAAACAATTGTCACTGCCACGCTTGCGTTAGTACGCTCTACAATGTATTTCTATATAATAACGTGACCAGGCTGTACAGTAAATTATTTTGCTTTCCTTTTACGTGTTGAAAGCTAATTTCCTAATGCAGATAATGCCTCTATGATTAGCATAAACCATGATAAAGTAAGTTTTTAATGAGAAAACTTAGAGGTGGCCAGATATTGTGCGGAGAGTGGTTAGGTTTGGTTTGGTTTAAGGCGCAGCTCTTTGTATTGCTTTGTAATGAGAGGTTAATGGCTCTGCCTGTAGAGCATTTTGTCTCGGTGCAGCTGAGGCAGACATCGGTTCTCAGATCTGCTGCCATCTCACAGCTATGTCGGATCTTTCATTCCAGTCCAGAAGATTGGGACGCCTCTTTGATCCTCAGCTTGCAGATGAATGCTAAATGTGTGATGATC
Organism: Rhinatrema bivittatum; assembly: GCF_901001135.1. Classification (NCBI taxonomy): domain Eukaryota; kingdom Metazoa; phylum Chordata; class Amphibia; order Gymnophiona; family Rhinatrematidae; genus Rhinatrema; species Rhinatrema bivittatum. The sequence goes on from NC_042629.1 coordinate 5,088,560, forward strand.
TGCCTTTCGGTATTCTCTCCCAGCTCCCTAAAACGATTTTGGAAGAAATCAGGAGTTGTATTGCCTGGAACTGGGGGGTGGCTGAACAGTTAGTCCTGAGACCCTGTTCTCCCCTTCACCACTAGCTCTGCAATTTTAGTCTTCTGCTCAGAATTAGACTGTAAGCATCCATTTCAATAAGGGTGTGATTTGGGGACAGGAGGAGAGTGTCTAGCAATTCAGAACAGAGAGATGAAGGATTTGTTGGAAAGAAATTGATGATAACTCTGTTGTGAGTCACCACCATCCTGTTTTGTTAAGGCGTGTCCTCTTCTCTGGGTCTGTAGCCATGCCAGCACGGCCTGCAGGCTTCCTATGTGTGGTGGAGTGAGGTGGTCTCTTGCTGAATTGAAGGTCATTCTCGGTCTCACTAGGGTCACAAGAGAAGGTCAGGCTATAAGGGCTCCTTTCCCTTCATTGCATCATGGTGTAATGGAGACCTCTTTAGGAATTACAAATATGGAATAGTAGCAATTATTTCAGAATACCAACCTAAGGCAACATTATTCCTGGTTTCTATCAATATGTTAGTAATGTTGATAGCAGAAAATCCACCCCCACATGCAAACTCTGAATATGCACGGAGTACAAATACTTTTATCTATATTGAGGGGCTGCAGCTTTCAAGGGGAAATGCTTGTTTACCCACGGAAAATATTTTGAAAATGATCCTCCAAGGGCTTTACCTGATGTCTTTATCATATTGCCTTCACTTGTCTCTAACATGATCTGCATGTTTTTGACACTGTATGGCTATGTCTACAGAAATAAAAACATGTTTAAAATGTATTGCCTGTCAACATGCAGCTAACATTCCAAATGTTTGGAGTGTGCGTGTGTGGGTGTGACCTTCCAAATGTTTGGAGTGTGTGGGTGTGACCTTCCAAATGTTTGGAGTGTGTGTGTGTGTGGGTGTGACCTTCCAAATGTTTGGAGTGTGTGCGTGTGTGGGTGTGACCTTCCAAATGTTTGGAGCGTGTGTGGGTGTGACCTTCCAAATGTTTGGAGTGTGTGTGTGTGTGTGGGTGTGACCTTCCAAATGTTTGGAGTGTGTGCGTGTGTGGGTGTGACCTTCCAAATGTTTGGAGCGTGTGTGGGTGTGACCTTCCAAATGTTTGGAGTGTGCGTGTGTGGGTGTGACCTTCCAAATGTTTGGAGAGTGTGGGTGTGACCTTCCAAATGTTTGGAGTGTGTGCATGTGTGGGTGTGACCTTCCAAATGTTTGGAGCGTGTGTGTGTGTGTTTGCCCGGATCGAATGGAGGTGCTCCCAGGTGGCGTTGTTGGAGTGGCCTTTACAGTTGCATACTTCTGGATTTTCAAACACATATGCAGAAGTTTTCCAGAAAACTTTGTGTACAGTTTAGCAGATGTGCAGGTAGTTTTGATGGGATCATTTTCATAATGAACATACGTGCATAAGTTCACTTTAAAAACTGGTGTAACTTGTGCATATGTATTTGCAGAATTTCTTGTGCGGACTGTTACAAAATTAATCCCTTAATGAATGTAGTGCTAATTAGAGCTGTAGACGTCCATCAGACAGTTAGGAGAAATGCCCCTATGTGTGTACAGTTACGTGACCGATTCTGTCTGCAGAGTGAGCATCTGCCATCTATTAGTGCTAATGGAGGGAGATGTACCAGGGAGGCGAGTTCTGTAACCTTGCAGAAGACAGGGAATGTCTGTGCATGCATTTGCTTTGAATATTATCCCTGCATAAGTTCCATCTGCTATCCAGAGTGTGAACATTACTTGTGCAAAGTTATGTGCATATTTTGTAATTCACAAAGTGTGGGTCTGGGGCAGGGTTCTCCTTTATGCTCCACATGCATAAATGTACCTTTACATCAGACTGGCAATTTTATAAAAGCCCAATTATTACCACAGAATGGCCTTATTTAACTTGAGCTAGATTGATAGCCTCTGGGTAACTTTGAGCTGTGTATAGTAGGAATCATAGGACTTGATAGTGGACTGGGAAGTTGAGGACATTGCCCGCTAAACATGTGAAGTGAGGTTTTGTGGTCAATTTTTAATTTTCTGTTTGGAACATTGCTGGTCAAGGACTCTTGATGTCCATGCAGGGAAGTCTGTGCGCACTCCTCACTGCCCAAAACTACATTACAACAGTCACTATGTTTCCTCTCATTTCAGTGGAAATGACAAGCTCAGGAACGCTCTCAGTAAAGGTTTGCAAATACTGTGCTCAGAATAATTTCTCTCTCCGTGCTTTATGTCAGTAAAACCCATGCCCTTTCACAAATATGTGCTGTGCTTTTACACAGAGAGAGATTGTCAAATATTCCCATCCTTAAACAAGAGGGGCTGGCCCTGTGACTTGGCTGTGGCCTGAGATTTGTAATATTATGATCTCGGGCTCTGGATGGCAGGAGAGAAGTGCAGACTTCCAGCAGACTGGGAAAGACAATTAGAGGGTGGGAGTGGAATGAAAATAAAGCCGCAGCTTCTCCTTCAAAAGTCAAGTGGCCAAAGCAGATAAGAGAATGACCTGTGGGGTTGTTGTGTCCATCCATGTCCCAGTTAGAGTTGCAGCGTGGAATTGTTTTCTGGCTGGGCCTGTTTTTCAAGCTGAATCTGGTTCTTGCACATCTCTTATGATCAGAGGTGTGCTCTGAGCAGGCCGAGACTGGGCCGTGCCGTGCAATGATCGTCCGCTGGTACTTCGCCGTGACGGAAGGAAAGTGCGCTCAGTTCATTTATGGCGGCTGTGGCGGAAACAGGAACAACTTTGAAACGGAGGAGTACTGCATGGCGGTGTGTGGCAGCCTTCGTAAGTGCACCTCTAGCCGCATCGCTCTGTCTCTCGCCACTGCTTCATAACTGCCTTCCTTCTGGTTCTTGGGGCTGGGGCTGTGTTGCAACTAACCCCATATCTGCTGCCTTTCCCTGTCACTACTCCCGGCCTGCTCGCTGCTGGCTCTAGTCAAGTGGAGAGCTTCTGGAAACTAAACTGTAATCTGGTCAAAGAGAAATGATCTGCTAAATGTGTTAAAATCACCCTGCAGCTTTTCTGCAATCCCTTCTGCAGACTCACACTTCTCATGGTGTAATCCATGTTGTACTTTTATTAAAGTGAACCTGGCAGGGTTGGATTTAATATCTCTTTTAATGATATTGTACTTTGTTGCTGCAGTTTTCCATTGATTTTTCTATACATTTTAAAAAGAACTTTCAGATTCCCCCCTGTAGATTTGTTTGTGGCACACACAGTAGTCAACAAAATCTGTTATTTAAATTTCCATATCTGTGCTGCTGCATCACAGAAGACAGCAAAAAGTTTACAAAGAAAATTTAGTGTCTGCAAAAGATGTGGATGACAGGTTAAAAGGGGCTTGTTCTGAAGGGCAAGGTAAAGGGCCGGTTCCATGTGTTGCAGCCCTGCATGAAGCCACAGGCATGGCTCAGTCTGCAAACAGATTTACCAGTCCTGGCTAAAGCAATTAGCATGGCTAATGCCTCTGTAAGCGTTAGTCCAGGGGAGCTGCGGGAGTTTGTTTGGACTGTTCTGGTCTGTCCCTGGGTGGTGCTTTACTAATTCTCTGAAGAGGCCTGCATCTCACAGATATTGTAACAAGACGTTATTTCTACGCTCCTCTCATATCTTTCATCTTTTCTAAGGTTACTGTGTGCCTCATTCTGCAATTAGTTCCTATTTTCTCTGGAAAATAAGAGAAGTGGAGCCTGGAAGTTAATTCTGTATTTGGAAGGCTTTTATTTTTTTTTAAATTATTGACCAGTCTGTTCACTCAGTGCCTACAGGTTTAGCACTTATAACAGGGTTTGAGTTGGCCCTGTACCATTATGAGATATCTTTTCCTGGTTTTCTCTGTTTTGTTTGCCAGAGAAGATGAGGATTCCTCTAAATCTTCCACCCTTGACTTCTCTCTAAGCACTTCAGCTGAAGCCTCCCCATGCAGGGATTCTCAGTGCTTGTGGGAGGACAGGGTTTTTTGGAATAGAAAGTGCACGTGGAGCAGGAGGGAGAATACAAACTTGAGGCTCAGGAAATTCACTAGCATGTCCTGGAAAGCTCTCTGGGTATTCCCGGAAGTGAAGGATCTGAGGTTGGAATAGTGAGAATCACATCTTAGTAACTTGAGCACCGTAGATTATATGACAACAGCAGCAATCATCTAACTGGCTGTTGTCATATAATCTACGGTGCTCAAGTTACTAAAATGTGTTAGCACAAGCTCTGTGGGTCGTTCTTATCCATGGAGTTTGTACCAATAATCAAAGCAAAAGTACCCAGGTAGATTTGCTGTTGCTATTGCCGTAGAGGCAAAGAACGTGGTTCCCATGTTCCCTTCCATCCACTATGAGAAATTTCACTTTGAGAACCAGTTGTGCAGGTCTATGTACCTGCAGACTGAGCAGTTCAAAATCACCCTTACAGCACTGACCAAAAACAGGTATCCTGTTTTTACTCATTTTTAAATAATACACCTTGTCTTTTTGTCACTCTTTTGCAAACCACTCCTGGTGGCCTGACAGTGCCCAGCACAGCTGCTAGCACCCCTGATGCTGTGGACAAGTACATGGAGACTCCTAGTGATGAGAATGAACACACTCGCTTTCAGAAAGCCAAGGAGAGGCTGGAAGGCAAGCACCGGGAAAGGATGTCTCAGGTGAGCACTCAGGCAGTCTCAGGACTTCAGCCTCTGCAGCAAGTATAGCTCATGTCGCCATGTGCTTAGGGAAGATAATTTTCGAATAGTCTGCTTGGTGGTAAAATCTGTGTACATTAGAGTGAATTTTTGAAGAAGTTATGTGTAAAAGTAGCATATATCATAGCAATTTTGAAAAGCTAATTTAGACACCCAAAACTTTTGAAAATTGCCTCCAGTATTTTTAGAGTGCATGTATTTGGTTTGAAAATCCTTGGAAACTTTCCAGATTACCTCACACAGAGTTACTGTGCTACTCCCCCCCCTCCCCCGAATGCCTGTTCTGAGTGCATATAACAACGCACGTGAAAGTGGGGGGGGGCATCTTCTCTGCATACACTTGGGTTTCATGTCCCCCACCCAAAGGAAGCAATTTTCAAACTCTCCACATTGGCTGTAGCCAGGGGGCACTGATAAATACAACAAAATGAAGAATCCACCAAGACAGGAAGTCAGTATTAAACTACAAAATATAAATCCTGAAACAATTGGAGAGTGGGTATCTTAGCTCAGAGAGACCTCATATATGGATGCCAAAAGGCTAAGCTAATGAAAGCTTTTGATAGCATTGATAGCATTAAGTGATTTTAATCATTGGTCTCTGTGGGCTGTGTATGAGGGGTGCTCAATCATGAAAGCTACCCAATATGCACTTTGAGTCTGTATGTACTTCCAACACGGATTGCTCAATTTAAAAGCTTAAATCCAAGAGTTGTACTTATCTTATGTCCGTTGACAAGTACCCGACCCCCTGAAGGAGGTTCTCTCCGAAACACACTGTGTCGGGACTATGGCAGAGCATACCATTTTAACATCATTTTAAGGCTTGTCAACGGACATAAGATAAGTACAACTCTTGGATTTAAGCTTTTAAATTGAGCAATCCGTGTTGGAAGTACATACAGACTCAAAGTGCATATTGGGTAGCTTTCATGATTGAGCACCCCTCATACACAGCCCACAGAGACCAATGATTAAAATCACTTAATGCTATCAAAAGCTTTCATTAGCTTAGCCTTTTGGCATCCATATATGAGGTCTCTCTGAGCTAAGATACCCACTCTCCAATTGTTTCAGGATTTATATTGTGTTGCATTCTCTGATAGCATTTGGAGCTGGACACAAATTGAAAATGTGTGCTACAAAAAGAACAAATTCCTGACGCAGTTAGCTAATGGTGTGCTAATGCATGTTAATACAAAAATGGGCTTAGCACACACAAAACATGCTTTATGTGCCTTTTTGTTGCAGAAAACAGGAGTTTTGCACACAAAACATGAATTGGAGCACAATTGGACTCCTAACAGTTGTGCACAGAAAACATGAGTTTGAGGCAAAAGTTCAGCTCTTCAGTGTGGTGTGCTGAAAACACACATCAGGTTTTATTCATGTAAATGCCGAGTAGAGGATTTAGTCCCACAAAACTAATGCAAACTCCAGAAACCTTACCAGCACTATGAAAGCACGAGGAAAGCCTGTTCACCACTCTGCATTTGGCAGTAATGGCTGCCTTGATTAATAAGGGATTTGCATGGAGGAGTGCCATGCTGATGTGTGAGCCCAGCCTGGCCCACCTTAATACAGCGGGGCCTTAGCGGAAAAGAAAAGAGCAGGTCCCTTTCACTTACGGTGCTTTTCTGGAGTGAAGAATCTCATTGTTTTCTTCCGAGGAGAGCGCCCAGTTCTTTGCCAGTCAGAGCCCTGAAATCCCTTCCACATCCCAGCCCTTCTGACCCTAGCACTGCCTTAAGGTTCAATCTACGCTGCCCAAAGGCAGCAGAATGGAAAGCCTGATGCCATGAGCAAAGCTTGAGAGGGAAAATGGATTCAACTTTTTTCCACTAAAATAAAAAGGTGCAGGCACATCTCCTAGTCCTGTTCACTGGGGAAGGCTTGAGCACCTGATGGCCCCAGCCCTCTCACTCCTCTAGCCCTTAGCCCCCCATGAAAACTCCAGCTTTGCCTTTAGGCCCCCTTCTAACGTCCATCCGACATGCCCAGAACCCCCAAGGTCATGGGGAGCACCGTCTGCCTGTGCTGCTCCTGGTGGCATGCAGTGAAGCAGTACCAGCGCTGCTTTCAGGAGCCAGGCCTGGGACGCTGCATGCCTGCATCTTCCTTTCATTGGATTGCAGGGTGAGGAACATGGAGAATCCGGCCTGCTGGTCTGGAAAGAGCTATCTCTTGCATATAGCTGGTTAAGATTAAAGTTATCTAGTTACACATACCCAAATAAACAGAACCAGTTATATTCATAAGAACATAAGAAATTGCCATGCTGGGTCAGACCAAGGGTCCATCAAGCCCAGCATCCTGTTTCCAACAGAGGCCAAAAACCAGGCCACAAGAACCTGGCAATTACCCAAACACTAAGAAGAACCCATGCTACTGATGCAATTAATAGCAATGGCTATTCCCTAAGTATAATTGATTAATAGCCATTAATGGACTTCTCCTCCAAGAACCTATCCAAACCTTTTTTGAACCCAGCTACACTAACTGCACTAACTACCTTCTCTGGCAACAAATTCCAGAGCTTTATTGTGCGTTGAGTGAAAAAGAATTTTCTCCGATTAGTCTTAAATGTGTTACTTGCTAACTTCATGGAATGCCCCCTAGTCCTTCTATTATTCGAAAGTGTAAATAACCGAGTCACATCTACTTGTTCAAGACCTCTCATGATCTTAAAGACCTCTATCATATCCCCCCTCAGCTGTCTCTTCTCCAAGCTGAACAGCCCTAACCTCTTCAGCCTTTCCTCATAGGGGAGCTGTTCCATTCCCCTTATCATTTTGGTTGCCCTTCTCTGTACCTTCTCCATCGCAATTATATCTTTTTTGAGATGCGGCGACCAGAATTGTACACAGTATTCAAGGTGCGGTCTCACCATGGAGCGATACAGAGGCATTATGACATTTTCCGTTCTATTAACCATTCCCTTCCTAATAATTCCTAACATTCTATTTGCTTTTTTGACTGTTCAAATATAGTTGGGTAAATTTAATGGAGCATATTCAGTGGGTGACTTGTCCCGGTGAATATACATCACAAGTTAACTGGCTAATTTTAATTGGATAATTTGTCCACTTCCTACTTTCCTTAATATCGACTGTGGTGCATTTGGATTTAATTACTTGCCCTTCCAGTCCTGTGCTCAGAGTGAGTTGCGTTCAGGTACTGAAGGTACTTCTCTGCACCAGAGGCCATACAATTTGAGGCAACAGAGGCTGAAGTGATTTATCCAAGGTCACAAAGAGTGTCCATGGAAGAAGCAGGTACTCAGCCCAGGCCACTCCTGAGTGGAGTTACCCTGTCAGTGGGGTCCTGGTATGTCATGTTCACATATAACCTGCCTGAGGCAAAATTCACATTTTACCTCCTTTCCATTTAAAAAATATTCAGCCAAATTGTATGAATACAGCTCTCCTTTTCCTACCTTCACTACTGAATTCTGTATTGTCATAGTCAAAGTGTTGCTGCTGTTAATATTTAGCTTGGGCATCCAAATGGCAGATGAAATTTAATGTGGATAAGTGCAAGGTGATGCATATAGGGAAAAATAACCCATGCTATAATTACACGATGTTGGGTTCCATATTAGGTGCTACAACCCAAGAAAGAGATCTAGGTGTCATAGTGGATAACACATTGAAATCGTCGGTTCAGTGTGCTGCGGCAGTCAAAAAAAGCAAACAGAATGTTGGGAATTATTAGAAAAGGAATGGTGAATAAAACGGAAAATGTCATAATGCCTCTGTATCGCTCCATGGTGAGACCGCACCTTGAATACTGTGTACAATTCTGGTCGCCGCATCTCAAAAAGATATAATTGCGATGGAGAAGGTACAGAGAAGGGCTACCAAAATGATAAGGGGAATGGAACAACTCCCCTATGAGGAAAGACTAAAGAGGTTAGGACTTTCAGCTTGGAGAAGAGACGACTGAGGGGGGATATGATAGAGGTGTTTAAATCATGAGAGGTCTAGAATGGGTAGATGTGAATCGGTTATTTACTCTTTCGGATAGTAGAAAGACTAGGGGGACACTCCATGAAGTTAGCATGGGGCACATTTAAAACTAATCGGAGAAAGTTTCTTTTTACTCAACGCACAAATAAACTCTGGAATTTGTTGCCAGAGAATGTGGTTCGTGCAGTTAGTATAGCTGTGTTTAAAAAAGGATTGGATAAGTTCTTGGAGGAGAAGTCCATTACCTGCTATTAAGTTCACTTAGAGAATAGCCACTGCCATTAGCAATGGTTACATGGAATAGACTTAGTTTTTGGGTACTTGCCAGGTTCTTATGGCCTGGATTGGCCACTGTTGGAAACAGGATGCTGGGCTTGATGGACCCTTGGTCTGACCCAGTATGGCATTTTCTTATGTTCTTATATTCTTATGTTGTACCTTGCCTGCCTGTGTGTTTATGTGACAGGATGTGGAGAATGAACCTGTGTGAGTTTGTGTGGCCACCCTCTCCCATTCCACTTGTATACATTGCTCAAATTTATTGGATTTTATGGTTTCATCTTTGTATTAATCATTGATGTATAAATAATACAACTCAAGCCAGCCCCATGGGCAGCGGAGCACCTTTTTATTTTGGGGGCAACCAAACTCTGCCCCAAGCTCCACCCATTTGAATAGTAAAACCATATTAATAAAAAGAACAAATATTTCAGAACAGCCAATGAAAAGAACATCCAAAAATTAAAAATTCACATAACTGTTTTAATATTTCCCCAAAACCCAATAAAATATAGTTTTTTGCTTAATCGTCTCTTCATTTGCCAAGTGTCTCTCTTGTTAACAGCTGCTAACTCTACCCCCAGTATTATCCACTGTTTTCCCAGTTCCATGTAACCCTGGTTCTATGTAATGCTTGTTGCAATATTGTGTTCCACTGTAAACCGATATGATATGTATCTTGCCACATAAATGTCGGTATAGAAAAGTTCAAAATATAAACAAATAAATAAAATATTAAAAAACAGTGGGCACATCAAATGACACTAAAAATTAAAACAAGCAAAGAGTACAAAAATTCCCCGCCCCCCATACCTGTGCTCTTTTGATGGCCAGGCACCCTGAGAATGTTATGGAATTGGGGGGAGGAAGGCCACACAAACTTTATCCTCTCTCTCACACAGGTTCATTCTCCACATCCTGTCACATAAACACACAGGCAGGCAAGGTCACAGATGCACATTCACTCTTACACACACACTCTCATACACACACATACTCTCACTCACACATACACATACACACTCTCACACACACACACTCTCACACACACTCACACTCTCACACACATACACACACACCTACACACTTACACACACACATACACACACACACCTACACACACACTCACCTACACATACACACACACTTACACACACCTACACCTACACACACACTCACCTACACATACACACACACTTACACACACCTACACCTACACACACACCTACACACACACCTACACCTGCTTCGGCCGCCGCAGGACAGGCTCTAGGGTGGCCCAGCCAGACCTGTTTTTGGAGGATTGTGGCCTTGCCAGGTGGACTGCTTCCTCCTCCTCGGTTGTTGGTGCTGATGACATCATCCAGACAGCAGCCAAGAAAGCAGAAGTGACTGAGGCACTGCAAAGCAGGGAGGGTGAGGGGATCGCAGTAATTTGGCTACTGTGGGGCCCCCCTTTTGGACACCTATGCCTGCCCCTACAACATACTATAACAAACAGTTCTGAAGGGACTTGAGTAACTTTATTTACATAACACATTTCATGCAATTATAATTTCACCATAGTAACACAGTAAATTATATCAGAAAAAGACTCAAGTGGTCCATCCAGTCTGCCCAGCAAGATTTGTTTTTATGGTAGTAACTGCTGCTCTGTGCAGGTCCCCTCCGTGCCTTCTGCTAAGAACAGTAACTACCACTTTGTGCAGATTACCCCTTTTATATATATATTTATTCATTTTCATCCAGATTATCATTTATTTTTCTAAATTGATTTGTGTAATTTGGGAGGAGTGCTCTCGAGCCAGGGACCCCAGTACAGCTGCATCTTCCTTACCCCCTTTCCTTAGGCCCATTAATGGAAGTCGGACTCTGAAATTCCAAAGAGAAGGGCTTATTATATGAGAAGACATTCGAATGGATGATGTAAAGTTTAAGTACTTTGTTTCTTTTTGTGCAGGCCATGAGGGAATGGGAAGAGGCAGAACACCAGGCAAAGAACTTGCCAAAGGCAGATAAGAAAGCTGTTATCCAGGTAAGAAAGCTGCTGCCTGGCAGATGATCGTGAGAGCTGGCGAGACGTGGCCCCTGGTTATCAGCAGAGAGGCCAGAGACTGAATTATCCGCTCATAAGAGCAGAGTTGAGGAGCATTGACATGGCTGCATGGATAAATGGAAACCTTTCATTTCCAGGTTGTCAATGTGACACCTTTCTTGAGCATTTTCACTAGAAAACTTTTTTTTTTTTTAAATCCTTTATTAAGTTGTATTCCTGGTATGGAAAACTTAGTTTTAAAAGACTGCTTGGCCTGGCCTGGTGGCTCCATGGCTGAAGATCTCTGGCTCGGCTGGGGATGCTTTGAGACAGCAGTCTCAGCTGGGAGTCGTGTTTATCATTAAGGGGGACCCCTGCTGCCAGATTCAGACTCAGGGTACAGGGCTTCTGACCTCAGTACTATTGTTAGAAGGACCAGTCCGACCAGACTAGGAACAGGTAAAGGTGTGGGTATGGGGGGGGTCCATTAAAATAGTGAACCTCCCACCCATCCTGGGGCATTGCGAATGAAGGCTCATGGCACCAGATCCTGGTTCTGATTGAATTGGCAAAACAAAGAAAATTGTGTGAACACAAATATTGTGTAAGGAGATTTGGGTTTATATAATGCTGTATCAATGCAAGCTGTTGGCAGATCTTTTTATAAGCATCCTGTTAGTGTCTGATGAGAGGATGCTGTTACGTAGTTACTCAAAATGCTAGGTAGAAAGTTTACATACAAGAACGGAAAATGATAAAATGCTTTAAAAGGTTTTGGATTCCATAGGTGTATGTCTCTTGGTTGGCTAATCATTTGTAATGCAAAATCATACAAAAAGTCCCTGACTGGGATATTTCTATTCTCACTGGGTGGAATCAGTCTTCATTTCACTCAGGACAGATTACAACTGTGGTGAGCAACTTGACAATTCCAATTTAAATTCCAAAAATTCTGTTTAAAATAACACTCTTAAAAACCTCTTGGAGTAGGTTTAAATCCCTCAGAAGACCGGTAGCCTGTCATTTAGACTGTAAGCTCTCTGAAGCAGGAACTCTGCTATATAATATACCACAGTTGGCACAGTGAGCAATGCTGTGAGCTTATGCTCTTTCCATATGACTGACATGAGGAGAAGAGATCTCCCCATTGTCCATTTTAAAGTGTTTGCCTTTGAGCATGTTTCTCTGTTCTTTTACTCCTAGCATCCCTGCTTGCTGCTTTCCCTTCAGTACCATTCCTGTTTACATGTTTTGCATGTGGAGGGATGAGAACGACCAGAGAGTAAAGAGCAAGCTGCTTCCTATATTGAAAAACTTAATTCCGTTTTGATTGGTTCATTCACTACGGAGACTCCAATTGATGGATTAAGAATAAGCAATAGAAAATCAAATGGTTTCTTTGATTGGTGTTAGAGCAGGGAATTTTCTGTGTTCAAGTCCTATAAACGTACAAAGCAGTGAATCACCAGACTGGTGAGGGCCAGCGAAACGTCGGTCATTGGCACCTGGGAGCCAGGAGAGAGGTAGTCAGGAGTGCTGACTGCCAGCTCTGATCTCATGACTTAAGTCATCTGCATTATATAAAGACTCTTTTTGCTTCTTTTCCTGAACTGCACAGCGTTTTCAGGAGAAAGTGGAATCCTTGGAACAGGAAGCAGCAAACGAGCGCCAGCAGTTGGTGGAGACTCACATGGCCAGAGTTGAAGCCATGCTAAATGATCGTCGTCATGTTGCTCTGGAGAACTACATCACAGCTCTGCAGGCTGATCCTCCCAGGGTAAGTACAAACCATGCACACCCCCCCCCCCCCAAAAGTCAGTGTTCTGCAATATTTCAGTCTGTAAAGGAGATGTCTTTGAGCATAGTGACCTGTATGGGTATTGGTAGTAGGCAGTATGTGGCAGAGTATTAATGACTTTAGCAATTCATACTGTCATCTGGGTCACAGACTGGGACGTTACTATGGTTTACTGCAGTCTGAAATGCCAGAATAAGAAATAAGAGAAATTCTAAATAGATCCAGTTACTCTTAGTTCACTGTAATCTTGTACTGCACTGCACAGCACAGTTATATATTTCCAGGCCTTTGTTATAGCTGCAAAGGAGATGCCGTTTCTGTACTTGCCAGTGATAACATGTGCACACATGTGCCACTTTTGAAGAAACGTCTATTGATGAAATCAGTAATATCATTGGAAAATTAAAATCTAATTACTATACGCTAAGTGACTGCTCAAATGTGTCCTTTAAAGGTCTTAGGATGGGTATTGCCCCTTTTGTTAGGGATTTTGTGAATCTGTCCTTGAGTGAAAGCATTCTATCAGTGTTATTGAAAGAAGCTTTGGTGAGACCAGTTTTAAAAAAAAAAAAAAAAGTGAATTTAGACCAATATGATTTTAAGAATTATTGTCCAGTTTCCAACCTTCTTTTTCTGGCTAAACTTTTAGAGAAAGTAGTCTTAAAACAATTGCAGAGTTCTATGGATGAGTTTGACATTTTAGATTCACACCAATATGAGTTCAGGCCAGGCCATAGCACAGAGGCATTATTATCATCATTATGTGATGTATTTAGGAGGGGATTTGATTCAAGACCAGATTTTTTGCTTGTTTTACTTGACGTGTCAGCAGCTTTCAATACTGTCAACCATTCGATTCTTTTAAGATGTTTGCATGACATAGTGATAACTGAGTTGGTCCTGAGGTGGTTTTCTTCCTATTTGGATGGAAGATGCTTTCGGTTACAAGTCGCTGGCAAATAGTCTGATATTTTGAAGATCTCAACTGGAGAATCCCAGGGATCTGCCCTCTCAGCTCTTCTTTTCAATATACATTTGAAACCCATTTGTCATGTGTTTGCAGAATTGGATGTCGAGTGCCGTAACTATGCGGACGACATCCAATTTTATGCACCGATAATGAGGTCATACCCTGAAGCATTGAGGAAAGTATCTTATTGTTTGTCGCACTTGCAGTCTTGGCTAACTAAGAACAGGTTAGTTATTAACGTAGTGAAAACCGAGATTCTTTATCTTTCAAGGTTCCCATCAGACGATATGCCTAAGCATTTAAAAAAATTGATAATACCAAAATTTCGATCTCTCAGGAAGATCGTAACTTAGGAGTAATCTTTAATGCTTTACTGTCTTTTCCCTGTATGTACCCAGATCAGTCCAGACTCCTGGGTTTTGCCTCCCCTCTAGCAGATGGAGACGAACTGACTCTGCCCTATACCCTGAGGTGTCACCTACAGTCTGCCAATATTTCTCTGTCTCCAGCAGATGGTAGAGGTGCAAAATCCTACAGTCTGTAGATAGATAAATAGTTTAAAAAAATAATAATAGAATACAAAGTTTCCAAAGGGAAATAGTTTAGAAATAGTTGTTTTTTCTTTCTCAAAGACAGAAGAGTTTCCTGATCCTCCCAGGGGGTTGGCAGGTCCTGCTGGGACCATCCCCCCTGGTATTTCAGGCTGGTGGAGCTGGGGGTCGGGGACCCTGCTGCCCTACACTGCTGACAGTGCTCGGGGTGATACAGGGGAGCCCGGTTCAGGTTTGGGAAAAAAAAAAAAATCAAACACTTGGTGTTTCTTACTGCCGGGCCTGATTCTCCGTCCCCCCAAAGCTGTACTGTGGAAAGCCACTGTCTTTTTTTCTCTCCCTAGCCTCTGCCGGTCCCCCGGAGTTTCCTAGCTTTTAGATGCCATGTGTGTGGGGACGCGCGCGGATTTCACACGATGGTCTATGCTATGCCTGCCTTCCCGGGGGGGAGGGCACTTCGGGAGCCACCGGGGGCGACGGTTTGAGGACGCACCGGGAGCCTGGGAGGCTCAGTTGATTGCGGCACACTTCTCCTGATCCGTTCTCGCTCAGCGCGGGAATGGGCGCCATTTTGTCGGCCTTTTGCGCTGCTGCACGTACAGCGGAGGGGGAATAGATTTCCCCTCCTCCCTTATCCTGCAGCAGGCAGCCTCTAGGGGGAGCAGGCTGATGGAGGACTTAGCATTCTCGGCAGAGGAGTGCCCCGGGGAAGCTTCAGACTCCTCCTCCTCGTTTTCCTCCGACTTTGTTCTGCTGCCTCACAAGGCTTTCAAAGCCAGGAAGATAGCTAAGAGACATTCGGGAGGAAGCTCTCTCTCCCGCTCAGCTCAACAATTGGCTAAAGTGGAGGTCCAGGCCTCCGGAGGGGAATGGGGTCACAAAGGTTAAGCGCCCCCTGCAGACTGCGCCATCTCGTCCCATCAAGTTTCGGAGCCGGAGGAACAGGAAATGAGGAGCAAGCCACCACAGGGGGCAGACCATGAGGGTGACCAGGACCATAATTCTCACAATCATGGTCCCCACATAGTTGAAGGGGATGACCCTAAGGAGGTCCTCCTCTTCTGAAAGGACAAGCTAGGCTCGTTTATTCCCGTGGGTCTGGAGGAACTGGGCATTGACACCCCTCAGGAGGACTCTCAGATGGGGGCTATTGATCCAGTCATGGTGGGTCTCCGTGGTCCGACCTGGTCCTTCCCTTTTCATCTTTCTGTCACTGACCTGTTGTTTCGGGAGTGGGACACTCCAGATTTAGGTTTGAAAGTCAGTAGAGCGATGGATAAAGCTGTACCCGCTACCAGAAGAAGCGCTAGACCTCCTAAGGGTTCCCAAGGTAGATGCGGCGGTGTCAGCAGTCACTAAGAAGACCACCATCCCGGTGACGGTTCGATGGCCCTCAAGGATCTCCAAGATTGTAAGCTCGAGGTCCAGCTCAAGAAGATATTTGAGGTTTCAGCGCTTGGAGTGCAGGCTGCCATGTGCAGCAGTTTCTCCGTGAGGGCAGGTCTTCGCTGGGTACAGCAATTGCAGAGTAGCACATCTCTCTCAGAGGAAGAAGCTGTTCAAGCTGGGCGGCTGGAGGCTGTGGTGGCTTACATAGAAACATAGAAACATAGAAATGACGGCAGAAGAAGACCAAACGGCCCATCCAGTCTGCCCAGCAAGCTTCACATTTTTTTCTCATACTTATCTGTTTCTCTTAGCTCTTTGGTTCTATTTCCCTTCCACCCCCACCATTAATGTAGAGAGCAGTGATGGAGCTGCAACCAAGTGAAATATCAAGCTTGATTAGTTATGGGTAGTAGGGGAAGTAGGGGAAGTAACCGCCGCAATAAGCAAGCTACACCCATGCCCATCTGCTTTACCCAGACCGTGCCATTCAGCCCTTATTGGTTGTTTTTCTTCTCCCCTGCCGTTGAAGCAGAGAGCCATGCTGGATATGCGTGAAGTATCAGTTTTTCTTCTCCCCTGCCGTTGAAGCAGGATATGCATTGAAAGTGAAGTATCAGGCTTATTTGGTTTGGGGTAGTAACCGCCGTAACAAGCCAGCTACTCCCCGCTTTGTGAGTGCGAATCCTTTTTTCTTCTCCCCTGCTGTTGAAGCAGAGAGCTATGTTGGATATGCGTGAAGTATCAGTTTTTCTTCTCCCCTTACAGTGCGGATGGCCCTCTATGATCCGCTACGGACTTCAGCCAGGTCTATGGTTTCAGCTGTCTCTGCCTGCAGGCTCCTCTGGTTGAGGAACTGGTCTGCAGATGACTCCTCCAAGGCTCAGCTGGGCTCTCTGCCTTTCAAGGGCAAACTGCTCTTTGGGAAGGACTTAGAAGACATGATTCAATCCTTGGGGGAGAACAAGGTCCATCGGCTACCGGAGGATAGACCCAAGACGAGAGGTTCCTTTCTTCCTCGATCACGTTTCCGGGGAATTGGAGATTCTGGTCTTCCCAGTTGTCAGGCTCCTCGTCTAGACAGAACTCCGGCAGACAACAGTCCTGGTCCTAGTCCTTTCGGGGGCGACGCTTTGGTAGAACCGGGACCTCTCAAGCTGTGGGAGGAGTTAAGTCCTCCCAATGAGGTGAGGCCGGTCCATTCCTCTGTTCCGGTAGTAGGAGGCAGTTTGGCTCTGTTTTACGAGGAGTGGACCAAATTAACTTCGGACCAGTGGGTCCTCAATGTAATAAGCATGGCTATGCCTTAGATTTTGCTCGGTGCCTTCAAGACCGCTTTCTCATTTCCCCATGCTCGTACAAAGAAGCGTCGGGTGGTGTAGGACACATTACATTGCCTACTCGAGCTCGGAGCCATTGTACCAGTTCCTCCTGCGGAACGGCGGCTATTCCATTTACTTCGTGGTGCCCAAGAGGGCACGTTCTGACCCATCCTCGATTTAAAGAGGGTCAACAGGTGTCTTTGAGTTCCGCAGTTTCAGATGGAGATCCTATGGTCAGTAATTGCTTCAGTGCACAAGGGAGAATTCCTATCATCGCTGGATCTGACCGAAGCGTATTTGCACATCGGAATCCGGGACGACCACCAGAAACTCCTGAGATTTTCCATCCTGGGGAATCATTTTCAGTTTTCTGCTCTGCCTTTTCGGCTCGCCACGGCATCCAGAACCTTTACCAAGGTAATGGTTGTGGTGGCAGTGGAACTCCGGAAGGAGGGATTCTTAGTTCATCTGTATCTGGACGACTAGCTGATTCGAGCGAAGTCGGAGTCTCTTTGTCGCTCTGTGGTGCACCGGATTCTTCAACTCTTGAGGTCGCTAGGTTGTATAGTCAATCTGGCCAAGAGCCACCTGGTTCCCTCCCAGTCCTTGGAGTTCCTGGGAGCCCTGTTCGACATGCAGCTAGGCAAAGTTTTCCTCACCGAGGAGCGGATCATCAAGCTGCAGGGGCAAGTTCGGGCCTTGTTGGCCAAGCATCTCCCCAGGGCCTGGGACTACTTGCAGGTCCTCGGCTCGATGGCTTCCACCTTGGAGCTAGTCCCATGGCCTTTCTCATATGAGACCTCTACAGTCATCATTGCTTTCCCGATGGAACCCGGTGTCCAAGCAATTTCATCTTCCACTTCCTCTTACAGACTCTGCATGTTCCAGCCTCGATGGGTGGCTCCTCTCGGACAATTTACGCCGGGGCATGGACTTGGACATTCCCTTTTGGATGGTGGTCACCACAGACACCAGTCTCTCTGGCTGGGGAGCGGTTTTTCAGGAGAACGGTGCAGGGCCAATGGTCAGTGAAGGAATCCCTGTGGTCAATCAATCGTTTGGAGACCAGGGCAGTGCGGTTAGCGCTACAGGCTCTTCTTCCGGTGCTGCAGGGGACATCGGTCAGGGTTCTGTCGGACAGTGTGACAGCAGTGGCTTATATCAATCGCCAAGGAAGAACCAAGAGTCGGCTGGTGGCAATCGAGGCTCGACAGTTGATAAGCTGGGCGGAGCAGCACCTAGTCAGCATTGCAGCCTCTCATATCGCCAAGGTTGACAGCGTTCAAGCCAATTTTCTCAGTTGATCCCGGGTAGTGGGAGCTCTCCGAAGAAGGCTTCCATCTTATATGTGACAGGTAGTCCAGACCAAGTGTGGACTTGATGGCGATGTTTTGAAATGCCAAGGCCCCCTCACTTCTTCAGTCGGCACTGGGAGCCAGGAGCGGAGGGGGTGGATGCCCTAGTTCTCGCCTGGCCAAGGAACGTCCTACTGTACGTGTTCCCACCTTGGCCTTTGTTTGGCAGGTCCTGCAGTGCATAGAAGTTCACCCAGCAGAGGTGATCTTGGTGGCATCGGAATGACCGAGATGTCCGTGGTTTGCAGATCTAGTCAACCTAGCGGTGGACAGACCCCTGAGGTTTCGGGGATTCCCAAATCTACATCAGGGGCCCGTTTGGAAGAGGCAGATCGCTTTTGTCTAGTGGCATGACTTTTGAGAGGCAACGACTGAAGAGCAAAGGTTATTCAGACACAGTGGTGGCTACCCTTTTGCCTTCAAGAAAAACCTCTACCTCCCTGGCCTATGTCAGGGTCTGGGGGATTTTTGAGTCTTCGTGCATAGAGCACAAGATGGAGCTTTCTCGGGCTTTGGTGATATCTTGTCCTTCTTACAAGCTGGCCTGGCTAAAGGCTTATCTTGCAGCTCTTTAAGGGTGCAGGTAGCGGCCCTCGGTTGTTTCCGTGGTAAGATACGAGGTGTAGCCTTAGCCGCACATCCAGACGTGGTGCATTTTCTCCAAGGGGCAAAACATTTGCGTCCTCCGGTCCAAAATCCTTGTCCTTCATGGAGCCTGAATTTGGTTCTCAAAGCTCTGTGTGCGGCACCTTTTGAGCCTCTGAAGAGGGTGACGCTAAATGATCTTACATTAAAGGTGGTTTTTCTCGTGGCACAGCAGGTGTCAGAGCTTCAGGCTTTATCCTGCAGGGAGCCCTTTTTAAGAATTACGGATACAGGAGTGTCTTTGAGGACAGTTCCTTCCTTTCTCCCAAAAGTGATATCTTCCTTTCATATGAATCAATCGGTGGAACTCCCATCCTTTCCAGACTTGGACCGCTCTGATCCCCAGTCTAGAGATCTGAGGAAGCTGGATGTGTGGTGGATTCTGTTGCATTACTTGGAAATTACAAATAGCTTCCACCTGTCAGACCATCTTTTTGTGCTGTGGCGTGGCCCTAGAAGGGGGCATAAGGCGACTAGGGCTACTATCGCCTGCTGGTTGAAAGAGGCTATTGGTTCAGCATACCTGGTTCATGGCCGGTCGGTCTTCGGGCACATTCTTCCTGATCACAGGCAGCCTTATGGGTGGATTGTCAGCAAGTTTCACTGCAAGAGATTTGTAGGGCAGCTACTTGGAAGTCTTTGCACACCTTTGCTAGGCATTACCAGTTGGATGTCCAGGCCCCAGGCTCTAGGGGGTTTGGAGAAGGTGCGCTTTGAGCAGGACTCTCAAGGTCCCACCCCACGTAGGGAAGCTCTGGTACATCACAGGAGTCTGGACTGATCCGGGTACATACAGGGAAAGGAAAATTGGTTCTTACCTGCTAATTTTCATTCCTGTAGTACCATGGATCAGTCCAGAGTCCCGCCCATTTCAGCATTGGGGTAACGGAGAGTCTGCTCATTCAGTATTTCTTTGTTTTTCTGTGCAGACTAGTTTTCAAAGTTATATCGGGTTGTGCTCCCACTTAGGGTTCGTGAGCAGGATGTTTGGCATTGCAGGGTTTCTCCTCCCTCTGTCCATGAGGGGGTAAAATTGTTAATTGATCATGTTGGTCTTAATTGTTCTGCTTTGATACAGTGTAATACTGACGGACTGTAGGTGGCACCTCAGGGTATAGGGCAGAGTCAGTTAAAACTTCTCTGTCTACATCTGCTGGAGGGGAGGCAAAACCCAGGAGTCTGGACTGATCCGTGGTACTACAGGAACGAAAATTAGCAGGTAAGAACCAATTTCCCTTTCATCCACAAACAGGTAGTGCAATTGTCCTATTTCAAATTACAAATGCTTTGACATTTGCGCCCATTTTAAACGAAAGTGATTTGAAAATGGTCATACATTCATTGGTTATGTCAACAGATAACTACTGTAATGCATTATATATTGGGTTGCCCTTAAACACAACGCATGCACTTCAATGCATTCAAAATTCTGCAATGAGAACTGTGGCCGGAACATAGTTTTTTTTCAACACACAAAGCCTTACTTGTTAAGGTATCATTGATTGCCTATTGTCTGGAGAATCAAGTTTAAGGTGGCACTTTTGCCCTTTAAGGGCATTAATGGGTTAGCTCCACATAGAATTAAAACTATTTTGAAGTTGAAATGACCTACAAGGGCATTTAGATCCAGCACATAAATGCTTTTGGATGTTCCATCTTTTAAAGTGATTCAACTTGACGAGTCGCATGAAAGACTCTTATGTTCAGGGACCTACAATTTGGAACTTTTTGCCAAGGTGTGTGAAAGTTGAAACTAGGCTGTTGAGGTTTAGGAAATTGATAAAAACTTTCTTTTTCCAACAAGCATTAGAGACATGAAGGTAACACAGTGAAGAGTTGATGATTTAAGCAGTATGGGAATGGTCTAGTGCGCAATGGTTTATTAAACTTTAGGTCCTGTGTCTGTTCTTAGTGTATGTATGTTTTTAACTATTTTATTTTGGGTGTTGCAATTGTGGATGTTTTAATTGGAAACCACCTAGGAATGTTGATAAGGGGGTTAATATATTTCTAAAATAAATAAATAAACATTGCCCTGAACTGTAAAATGTTTAGAATAACTTCAAACAGGGAACAAACAGTTTAGGGGTTCAGAAGCAAAAGACTCCTCTTCCTTGCTTTTCTACTAAGAATTGAAAAGGATCCCACAGTACTGACGATTAACAGAAGGGACCTGCTAGGTTCAATCTGACAGAAATCTTTATTACAGTCTATGGAAACTGCAATGCTTTCTATAAGTGAGCTTGGCAAGTCAGGGAGCCCTGACTGGCACAGAATTTGGTTGGATAATTTCTTTCAGAAATTGAGGAATGAGATGATGGAAAATTGGAGGGACTAGGACTGGTTAGCACTCTGCCTGGGGGGAGATTTCATATAATATGCTGCCATATTTCTCTTAGCTGAGCAAAGCATCTATATGCAGACCATGTTATGGGTTTCTTAAATTATTTATCACATTTTCCAAAATATCTTCAAGAAAACTAGAGAAGCAAAATTAAGAGTTACAAGAAGAAAAACAATAAAATAATGGCATAACAGGGAAAACAAAATAACAATAGTAACCCTAGAGGAGACCAATTCTACTATCTGAAAGAAAACGCTTCACAGCAAACAAACTAAAAATACCTAAGAAGCAGAAATAATTTGATAGGAGAGTAAGGAGGAGATGGCGGCACGGATGGAATTGTAAATGCCGGGGCTGAAGCCTGCCCTTGCTGAACCAATCTGTCACGTAGGAAAAGCATGGGTAGGTTGCAAGAAAACACAACAAACATTTTTATACTTAACTAAACCCAAGGAAATTTAACAGAACTAAACAGTGCATCCACATGAATTACCCTGGGTCTTCTCAACAAGAACTGCGTTGGCAACATGAGGAAACAGTCTCACCCTCATCTGAACATAAGAAATTGCCATGCTGGGTCAGACCAAGGGTCCATCAAGCCCAGCATCCTGTTTCCAACAGAGGCCAATCCAGGCCACAAGAACCTGGCAATTACCCAAACACTAAGAAGATCCCATGCTACTGATGCAATTAAAGCAGTGGCTATTCCCTAAGTAAAATTGATTATATGTTCTAGGTTCTATGCAATGCTCTCAGGCAAGTTTAATTGTTTCACTGTAAACCAGTTTGATTTGTATCCAATGCAAGAAGATTGGTATATAAAAAACCAAAAATAAATACAAATACATTTAAATAAATAAAGAAAGAAAGAAATAATAGCCGTTAATGGACTTCTCCTCCAAGAACTTAACCAAACCTTTTTTGAACCCAGCTACACTAACTGCACTAACCACAACCTCTGGTAACAGATTCCAGAGCTTAATTGTGCATTGAGTGAAAAAGAATTTTCTCTGCTTAGTCTTAAATGTGCTACTTGCTAACTTCATGGAATGCCCCCTAGTCCTCCTATTATGCGAAAGTGTAAATAACCGATTCACATCTACTTGTTCAAGACCTCTCATGATCTTAAAGACCTCTATCATATCCCCCCTCAGCCGTCTCTTCTCCAAGCTGAACAGCCCTAACCTCTTCAGGTTAGGGCTGTTCCTCATAGGGGAGCTGTTCCATCCCCTTTATCATTTTGGTTGCCCTTCTCTGTACCTTCTCCATTGCAACTATATCTTTTTTGAGATGCGGCGACCAGAATTGTACACAGTATTCAAGGTGTGGTCTCACCATGGAGTGATACAGAGGCATTATGACATTTTCCATTTTATTAACCATTCCCTTCCTAATAATTCCTAACATTCTGAAGAAAGAAAGCTTTCCGATTCTTAAAAAATAATTTGAGTAATCAGTCCAAGGCTCAAGTCACTAATTGTTGAAGGCTTGGCCATGCTCTTGTCAGAGGTTTTCACAGGGGCAGTTAAATCCAAAGTATCCTCAGACAGATCAGACAATTCAGCCTGAGGCACTTCAGCCTCTTTTTTCTTATTTATTATTTAGGGGTTTCTTATATACCGAGGCACGTTTGCAAAACATCACCTCGGTTTGCAAAACATCACCTCTTAATGAGAGAAGATGATAAACTCTCAACCTTAGGGGAATAGATTGTGCTGACACCTTCAAAATTGCTACAAATATCTTTTAAACATCTCCAAGGCAGAGACCATAGGTAATTTAGGAAAGTTTGTAATCCAAAGAGTCTTACCAAATTTTCCAGTGTTGATAGTATATATAGTATATATCATCTTTAATAACAGCATCTTAAACCACTCTAGATCTCTCAAGCTTATCTTCCACAAGTGAAAGTTACTCAGTTATCCATTTTCACATTCTTATTGATCACTAGGACTGGCTGGGCCATTAGGGACTTTACCATGCCAGTTGCCTTCCAAATGACCTCCAATGTAAACTCAGGTGGCCTCTGTAAATGAAAACCTTCCCACTGAGGCATAGGGGAAAGCCAGGGGAGCTGTTCTGGCAGCTTTTCCCTCATTGCACCGAGGCCATAGCTGCTTCCCTCCTGCGGCCGCGCAGCTGAGTGAGTAGAGCCTGGGATTCATGATCCATTGGTAAACCCTTCCGATCCGGTCTCTAGGGGAGACAGACGCTCCCTGTTCCCCAGTGACCGTTCACACCACTGGCCTCACAGGGTGAGTTCCAGGTCTACCCTTCTCTTTCTTACCAAAATGAATTAGGAAGTATAAAAAGAAACCCGTAACTAGAGGACAAAAAGCAGCCAGCACTCCCAGGGCACCGTCTTGCAATCCTCCGACATCAGTGCCTCCTGTCTGCTGACAGAGACCTCCCTCCCTCCATGAGACGTTAAAGGTAGCTTTCTTCTCTGCATTATTGTTCAAGCATGAATGGAGTTATTTGGCATTACTGATGCAATAACCATTAGTATTTTTTATTTTATTTATTAAAAGTTCCTGTAGTCCGCAGCTTCTGCAGGGTTTAGTGCAGTTTACATTTTTAACATATATAACACTGGGCAACAATGAAAGTGTTACTGACCTAAAAAGGTCCTACTCTGTAGTATCTTGATGTGCTGAACACAAATATGGCCATGAAAAGTTTTATTGGCTCTCGTTTTGAAGATATTTAATATAGTTCACTTTCTATGTTTAGTCATGTAAATTTATCCAGTAGGACTGTAAATAAGCCTAGAATGATGTAATATTGCATCATATTGCATAATACCATCATGCACTCATCATCCAGAGTTTATTACATCATTTTCTGATGCAATGCAGTTCTACTGCTATGCTGCTGCCGAGTAAGCTGACGTCAGCAGTGTACTATATGAAGCCCAGTCAGAAAGGGTGAGCATTTGAAATATTCATGCTGGCTGACTACTGCTGGACACTCCGCAGAGATGCTCCCGAACAGGTGTACAAGAGACAAGCAAAGAAATCTAAGACGTAGTCTATGACTTCATTTTTCAAACGGTATTAACCGTAGGTCTCCTACTATTGGCGTACAAATTCAAGATGTAATTATATTATTGCCATATTACAAAAAAACTAGAGCCAATTTTGCATTTTCACAGTCACATTCGTGTTTAGCACATGGAAATGTATAAGAATTGACTAATTTCATTTCCGTAACATGACTTTTGTGAAAATTTGTTGCCCAGTGAAATTGATTATGTCACATTATTCAGACATTCAGTGGTACATCATTAATTAATGCATTTTATGAAAACTATAATTTCCAATATTAAAAAACTAAAAATGTTATTTGAAAGTGGGTCACTTCAGACATTTAAGTAAAGTTTAAGCTTTTTTTCATATTTTTTAGACTTCCTAGTAGAAGAGCGAGCAGCACTGTAACTTGTGTTTTCTTTGAGAATTGTGCAGTGCTGCTCAGTAAGAATTTAATGAAGTTCTTCAATCCTAATGCCCAGAGTTGTCCTGACATGCTATAAAGATGCTGCACCTGCAATATCACAGTTTTCCCCTGTTTTTCTCATGAATCTGGTCACTTTCACTAGAAGGAAGAGCACAATGTAATCCAACTATTTATTTATTTATTTTATTTGTTGATTTTTATATACCGACATTGGTCGGAACATCATACCGGTTTACATTGTACACAAATAACCAGAGAGAGAAATACAATGAACTGGGAAGGGAAGGGGGAGAGAGGGCACAGCAGTAGGAAGGATAGGGAGAAGAGAGAAATTTGATAGGAACATTTGAAGAAAATAAAATTAACAATAGACACTATGTACCGGTGGGCTGGTAGGGTACCAGACCAGTGATGGGCAGTGACAGGGAGGGGGGGGGGGGGGGGGAATGGTAGGGTAGGCTTAAAGGAGGGGG
This sequence comes from Rhinatrema bivittatum, assembly GCF_901001135.1. Lineage (NCBI taxonomy): Eukaryota > Metazoa > Chordata > Amphibia > Gymnophiona > Rhinatrematidae > Rhinatrema > Rhinatrema bivittatum. The sequence goes on from NC_042629.1 coordinate 5,113,870, forward strand.
AGGGGAAACTTATAACAGAATTTAGGCGTCATTGCTTAGGGGGGAGAAACACTATGTTTTGGCGTCTTTGCTTGGGGTGAAGAAAGGGGGAGAAAAGGAGAGGCAGAGAGGAGGAGGGGGAAAAGGGTGGGCTGCGAGGTTAAAGTCAAGCTAAGTTTGGTCAACGCCTGGGTATGCTAATGTAAAGAGCCAGGTTCTGAGCCCTTTTTAAAATTTAGACAGGTTAGGTTCTAGTTGTGAAATGAAAAACCCTAAGGAAGCTGCTACACAGAATTGCAGCACACCACCGACGTTAATAAAGAGTGCACTGAATGATGACATACAGCCGTCTGGCCTTAACAGGAGCGAGTTAACAAAGTCTTAAAGCTGAAGTTAATAGAAGGAGGAGAAGGAAGAAGCTTTGATGCAATCAGTGGTTGTCTCTGCACAGCAAGGCAAGGAGGACTGGGAGAGCAGAGCTTTCAGCCTTAGAATGATGAGACCTCTTCCTGAGAGTCAGGGGCCCATGGGACAGAGGGCGTCAGCATTTCTGTAACTTGTAGCTGTAGTGACACATAAGAGAATGATTATGTCAATAATGACATTAAAACAAGCACGAAATTACCATTCACTGGTTTATCCAAGTCAACTCACTGGTTCCTTAATATAGCCTCATTGTCTTGCTATTTTGGCCAAGGAGTCCATAGAGCAAGCAAATATTAGGCTTGACCATATGCATAGTAAAAAAAAAAATAAAAAATGTTACTACTACTACTTGCCAAAGACATTTTGAGAACTGAATGGAAAATGCTTGAAAGAATAAACAACAGAGCTGATGCAATTTCTTCAGAGTAAGACAACATTAGAAAGTAGAGCCTGTAAAATTTCCTTTTCGGAAGATGTGGGCGTGCTCGCACAGTGGGATTGCATAGCTCTCCTTTGCTGGGTTCTGTTCAGCCAATCAAAAAAGCAAGCACTAACTCAATGTTCAAAAAGGGGGGAATTCTGAAACACTGCCTAAATTATGGAGCACACAGGCTCTACAAATTATCAAAGTGCAATTACGAGCATAAGTCCGCTTTGAAAATGCATTCAAATTATTGCTCATTCATTTTCTGGGGGAAATGAGCGTGCATGTGTTTGAATTTTCAGATGTACATGGGTAAGTCCATACCCCTTTCCCATAGTCTGGGTAAATGTATGAGCTTACATGTGTAAGCTTACTGGCACGTCGGGTGGGCACTTTTGTAAAAGACATTCAGGTCGATACTGTAAGGCCGCGGTAGAAACAGTGCGGCAGTGTCAGGCGCACCCTTCCTCCCGCACGCACAGTTCTCTTGACCTAGCGCCTGATACTCTCTTCTAATTGCATGCAAATGCATGCCGCGGCTGTAAAGCGTTAGGGAAGGGTTATGCCTGCGCAACCCATTTTACTGTATAGGCAGCTTAATACAGCGCCTATACAGTAACCTGGGTGCGCTGGTACCTGTCATTTCAAATGTCTTTCATTCATTCATTCATTCATCCAGGCGGCGAAAGCGGAGCTGCTTTCGCCGCCTGATGAATGAATTCACTGCCGGTGGGGGCTGCCTCTCCGGCAGCCCCCACCGGCAGTGAATTCACCTGTGCGACCCCTGCGATTCGGCGCTCAAGGCAGTCACATGCCGTGACGTCACGCTTTGAGCGCCGAAATCGCAGGGGTCGCACAGGCGCGCATTCATTCACTCTATGCAGGCGGATGAATGCGCGTCTGTGCGACCCGGCCCTAGATTTAAACCACGCGACCACCCGCCCCCCGGCCGTCTGAAACTAACGCGCGTCCACCCGCCGCCCGCCGCCTGGACCACGCATCACATGCCGTGACCCTCTTCCTTCACGCGCTGAAATCGCACGGCCATTCCTTTCACTGCCGGTGGCCCGTGCGATTTTGGCGCGATTTTGGTGCCCAATCTTATTTTTGTTGTTATTGCGCCTTGCAGAGCGATTTGGAATGAATGGCCGTGCGATTTTGGTGCGATTTTGGCGTGCGATTTTGGAATGAATGGCCGTGCGATTTTGGGCGCTCATGGGCATGAGCGCCAAAAATCGCACGGGCATTCATTGCCGGCGGGGGCAATACGTTCATCCAGGCAGAGGGAACCGGAGGCCGTTTCGCGCCGCCCGCTCCCTCTGCCTGGATGGATGCCCGTGCGAAATCGGGAGGAAGGGAGAAGGGACTGCCGTAGCAGGCCCGAGCCTTGCTACTTTTCGTTTTGTTTTTTTTTTTTTTGCTTCGGGAGGAGGGGACCGGACGGGGCTGCAGGAGACCGGGCTGGACCGGAGACCGGACGGGACCAGGGCAGGTAAGCAATGTTTTTTACACTACACTAACTCCTACTAGGGGGAGGCGGTAAAACTAGCACGTTAAGGCCGCGGCAAAACAGCGGGTTACTGAGGAGATAATATCAGCGCCTGTTACAGTATTGGAGGGGAATAGCTAATTCCTTCATTATACAGCTTTTTCGTTCATTTACATGCTGGGTGCGGAAAGGGTTATGCATCTGTTTTAGGAAGCGCTAGGGACGCGTGAAACTGGAGACTGTATCGCTGAATCGCCTTACTCGTCTGTATTGTGCGCTCCCAGCCACGTTACAGACGGGGAATCTTTAACTGCACGTTACTGTATCGACCTGATTGTAATGCGGTTAAACACTGTTCTATCCAACAGACGTCCCTTGAAAATTACTCTCTATATGTGTTTCAACTGATTGTTCCATGTGTGCACTTGTAATGATCAGAAACAGACCAACCAGTTTTGATGTGTATTGGGGAATTCTTGATTCAGCAATGTTTGAGGAAATTTGTTGCTTTGTCTTGCAGCCTCGCCATGTGTTTAATATGTTGAAGATAGTACATGCGTGCGGAGCAAAGGACAGACAGCATACCTTGAAACACTTTGAACATGTCCGCATGGTAGATCCTAAGAAGCTGCTCAGATAAATCTCAGGTAACTGTTTCTAAGTGAAGTAACTTTCAGAATAAGATAAGTGGCCAGTTGTACAGGGAATGGAGTATGGCTGTTTAATGGATGGAAGAGTATGGCTTATAACACATGTATAGTGAGGCACCAGGTGTCTAATAGAAGAAAGGCATACAGATTATATCCAGTTTGTTATAAAAGTGGAAAAGAATATGTTATAGTATAAGTACATAATGAAAGAAAAGACTAGGGGTTATAGCTTGTTACTAAATGAGTGTGTGATTTGTATGGATGGATACCATGGTCTGTTCCCAGAGACACAGAATGGGAGCCTTGGCCCATATTGAACAAGAAAACTAGAGATGAATTGTAGGCAACCACAGCAAAATCACTTTGATAAATCTCGCCTGTCAAATAAGCAGTAAAGTGCTCTGAATAGTTAAAACATGGAGCCCCATTATAACCATCACACTCCTCCTTGTTTCACTTTGAGTAGTGGTTTATGTAAACAAAAGGAGTTCTAGGCCTCCTCCAGACATGGTTTTCATTCTCTGGTATTAAAGTGGTATTTTGTGCATGCCTAGTTGAAAGGTTTTTGTGTGTTTTGCATACTTGGAGATGTTTTGCCAGTAAAGGGTTATAAAATAGTAGGGGTACATTTAGTTCATTTCATGTGGGATGTGTAGCTGGAAGCTGCCGTTGGGTAATTGCAAATTGCATCCCAGCTGTGACTGAGAACCCAATGGCACTGAAAGAAGCCCAAAGTAAAGTTGCCCAAGGGTCCCAGGGACTCTGCTATTCCATGCCAGGTTTGCTCTGCTTTCATCTGATGTACCCAGATCTCAGTTCTGGTACTTGAAACATCTTACAAATAAAATAAAGATGCCCTGCACCCCCCCATTGGACATATCGACTGCATGTAGAGAATTGTTTTGGTTATACGATGAGATTTGGCAGATTATCCAGAATAAACATATAAAATGCAATAAAACCCTATTCTTTTTTCCTAGCTATAAAAGATATAACGTTTTTGCATAATCAATCCTTTTTCAGATTTCATGATCAATGATGGAGTAGAAGGGGAGACATTCCTTGTTACAGCACTGAGAAATGTAAAAACTCGGACTAACTCGAAGAATGTATCTCACCTGCCTATCCTTATTACATCATAATATGTAAACTCTGGGATCTCCCTGTATGTACCAAGGAGGTAGCCCTGTTATGCAGCACAGCCACTGGGTGTACCACAATTCCTGTAGCACTGCCATGGGGAGTGCCACATTTCCTGCAGCACTTCCACAGAGTGTGTCAAAATAGCACTTCCACAGTGTGTGTCACAATTCCTGAAGCATTCCACAGAATGTATCACAATTCCTGCCAGCAATGCCACGGGGAGTGACACAATTCCTGCAGCCACTGCCTCAGGGTTTGCATAATTCCTGCAGCACTGCCACGGGAGAGTGCCACAGTTCCTACAGCACTGCCACGGGGAGTGCCACAGTTCCTACAGCACTGCCACGGGGAGTGCCACAATTCCTGCAGCACTGCCACGGGGAGTGCCACAATTCCTGCAGGATTTTCATGGGTGGGCTAACAATTTCTGCAGTACTGCCACAGCATGTGCCACTGTTCCTGTAGGCAGGGCAAATGCTAGAAGAAATATCCTCCCTCTCAAAGAGGGGAATGATTTGAGAACTAGTAATTGAAAGGTGGACTTCCAGCTGTAACTTCAGACATTTTGTGGCCTCATCTCCACTTGTGAATTGGTTTTCATAGTGCATAAATCCTCTGTGTTTACCTGAATGATATTTTCACTTTCTGCAGGTTATGACACATCTTCGTGTGATTAATGAGCGAATGAACCAGAGTCTTTCCCTTCTGTATAAAATCCCAGCAGTTGCTGAAGACATTCAGGATGAAGTTGGTAGGCTTTCCCAGTCTCTTTCTATATTGCAAGTTATTTTCTTTTCCTATCCCAATTTTGAACAATCTTGGTGTACATTTTAGTATAAATCTGGCAGGGCTCTGAAGGTGAGCTCGTTTCCAGTACATTTCTTATTGAGGACACTTATTTCTGTGCTCATTTACTCAGAGTACTAAAATTCAATCGCAGGTTGAAATCAAAGAAAAGTCCACCCACAAAACTCCACTCCTTCTTGAAGAAACATCATGGATGGAGCTCTTGCTCTCTCTTGGACTGAGAGGATCAGCTATTCACTGACCATATATTTAAAAATGCAGAACAGATTAAAGAGAATGACATTGATATATTTTTCCCAGTTGGAAGGAAAGCTCAATTTCCTATCGTATAGCAGATGGAATCAGGACCAATGGGTATAGTGTACTCTGATAGCAGATGGGAGACGGAGTCAGATTTCAACGCTAACGTCAGCCTACATATACCCAGTGCAGGAAGCTTAGCTCTTCAGTATTTCTCCGTCTCCCTCAAGCAGATAGGGACACATCTACACACTAGAATAGCGATTCTAAAACAAAGAAGAAAGAAAATTTACCTCAAGAAGATGAGCCCCGCCTCTCCTGCAGTGATACCTAAGGGTCCCTCCCCCCAGTCGAGAATTCCTGAGGTGATTTCCGAGATCCCTCAGAGGTAAGCCTCGGTCCGGTAGCCGTTTTCTCCCGGCGTGGACTTAGCCCCTAGGGTCGGATTAGAGGCAACGGCTGTTGAATCGAGCGTGGACGGTTGATGAAAGTAATTCCCTCTCCTCCCCGCAGCCGAAGGACCGCCCGGCCCCGAGACCAGGAAACGCTGAGACCAGGTAAGGTATAAAACTTTTTCTAAGCCTCTGGTCTCCGAGGCTCGAATTGCCGCACAGATCGTCCTTTCCGGCGTCTGTAAAATCGGGTTGAGCAGCCCTGTCCGGTGCAAGGGTCCACACATGTGAAGGCCCTCCGGGGGGGGGGGGGTGTCGCCATCTTGCCCGCATGGTCGTCTGCGCCATTTCCCCCCCTTGATCGCCGTATTGTCTGCACAACTGAGCCATGCGCACAATAGCAAGCCGAGCGCACAAACCGACTTATGTGCACAGTGGTGCACTCATCTGTGCTCTGTGCACCAATGGTGCCGGGCGCATAGCGGCCCGCATAAATGGCCCGAGCGCACAGCGACACACCACATCTTGCCAGGGCACAAAGTGGTAGCCTGTGTGCACACCCCGCACGCACATCACCGGCACAACCGGAACGCACAACTAAGCCTCCCGGCGCATGCACCTACGCGCACAGACGAGTTTGAGCCACTCCACGTGCACAAATCATGGCACCGCCGGCCAAGAAGAAAGCCAAGGGACAAGCCCTCTGCCCAGCCTGCCACCCTGAGAGCTGCGCAACCTGAAGTGACTCCGCCCTATGCCTACAGTGGAAGAGACTCAGGAAGAACCTAAGCAAGGCCCCCCCACAGCCAGTAGAGGGATCTGCATCCACCAATGAATGTACCACAGACCTCTGTATCTCCGACTCGGCGCCCTACTCAGGGGGGCACCTCAGGGGCCTCCACTGGATTCAATATGGACCCAGGACCTTTTGCTGGGTGGAATTCTTCAAAGGGCTGCAAACCTTTGTCCAGGCGCAATCAATCCCGCCTGCGACACAGACCCCAGTCTCCACCAGAAGCACAAGACCTTCCAAGCGCCTCTCGGCACCTACCCAGACGTGCCCCATCCAGGCAAAAGCCTCTCCTTAGGGGATCAGACACCTCGGGGGAAGAGTCTGACTCCTGGAGGAAGGGGAAAGGAATCTCTCTAGGGATGGAACCATACCGAACCATGATGCGATTCTTCTCCAAAGACGAGTTATCCCAGGACAAGCAGGAGGCTAGTCCTCAATATGGGTGACATCACTGACGGAGCCTATTGGCGGGAAACTTATTGTCAAGTTTCTAGAAAACATTTGACTGGCCCTGTGAGGCCACTGAGCATGCTATGATATTCTCTGCCACAGGGGTCTCTCTTCAGTCTTCATTTTTCCGCGCTGTGTCGGCATTGCGGAGCAGGAGCCGTTACGAGTCTCTCACAACATTTCTGACTGAAAAGTCAAACAAATTTTGAAATATTTTCTCCCATCAGGATCTCTCGAGGTTTTTCCACCGGCTGGTGAGTACCCTCTGTCTCATATTTTACTCTTAGAGTAAAATAAATTTTTTCTCACGAATTCCCATTTTTTCTCATCGACGGCTGTCGATTCAAAATGTCCACAGGCTTCAAAAAATGCCCTATATGTAACCGGACAATGTCCATCACCAACCCGCACCTGGAGTGTGTTAAAGTCTCGTGTGAAAAACACGATGTAAATACCTGCCCAAAATGCGCGGAGATGACCGGCAAAAGGAAGGAAGGTGCGTCAAGAGAAAAGGAACATTTGTTCCACCTTTCAACTTCTTCCATCTCCCTTGACGTCATCGAAATCATCTCGGCAGGCACGACTAAAACGTGTTTTAATTAAAAAACATCGTCCGGGAGCATCAGAGGACCATCCCTTCCCCAGCGTCATCGACGGGATCGCTTACTAAAATCCATATCAAGCACAAATCGTCATGGCACTGACGTCCGTCGCCGTCGGAGTCTTCTCTTCCCCAGGAAGAATAGACGGCAAAGCGGCCATTGGAGCCAGGATACATCGCTTCCGTCTATGCCTGGGCCTGTTCATCGAGAATCACCAACACCAGAACCCTCCACAAGACTGTGCAGGATCTGCCACCACACCCTCCGCCACCACTTAACAACTGCTCTGGTTCCATCAGTTGTAACGCCGGAATTGTCTGACCTTATCAGGCAAGCGGTTATCCAGGTCCTTCAGCAAACAACAAACAAAACTCCGGCGCTGAGGCCGGTGCCTACAGCAACCGATGCCAATAACCTTACCGATACCGGTGGTAACACCGATGCCAGTGCCGATGCCGGGCTCCACATCAATGCCCGCACAGAGGTTCATCACTGCGTCAACATTGATTTCTGCACAGATTACCGACGACTTCAAGACCAACCTCGGTGCCAGCACCGTTAACATCTTCGACACCATTGCTGGCACTTACCATCGGCACCTGCATTGATACCAACTTCTATACCATCGATGCAGCTGACGTCTGAACATCCAGAACAACATGATTTGGCATTCTTTCAACATCTCTTGAAAAGATACCAAGAGGTCTCGACACCTTTCCACCAAAAACAGTGGAAGAGACATTTCTCAGTAATCCCTCTGATGATCTACAGCCAGGACCTTTGGGCCTTCATCATCCACCCAGATCCTTCCCCACTATCTCCATATAGGGATGATCAAGATGACTCTTGGGTGAGCAACATACTGACACCTCCTCTGAGGACTTCTGTCAGAGCCTTCACCCTCCAGAACAAAGAAAAAAGTCACCACAGAGGATTTGTCCTTTTCCACCTTCATACAAGAGATGGCGGATACCATCCCCCTTTAAGCTGATGGCGGAAGAAGCTACAAGGCAACAAACTTTAGAAGTATTTCAGTTTTGACCCACCAAAACAAGTATTGGCTATCCCAATACATGAGGTACTTCTGGATCTCCAGCATCGTATCTGGGAGCACCCATATTCTGTCTCTGCTGTCAACAAACGAGTAGACACCACATATTTAGTACAAGCTGCTCCTGCATACCAAAAAATCTCAGCTACCATAACCAATCTGTGGTAGTGGAATCTGCCCAGAAAAAATCTAAACATATTCATCCACATTCTTCAACCCCCCAGGATAAGATCATAGGTTCTCGATTCCCTGGGAAGGAAGGTGTATCAAGGGGGTATCTTGAATGCCATAATTTCCTCTTACCAACTGTACATGACACAGTATCAGAGGAATCTGTGGAAGCAGATGGAAGAATTTACTACATTTTTACCATCACAATTTCAGGAAGCAGCACAGGCCATAATTCATAAAGGCCTAGAGGCCGGGAAACATGAAGTCAGAGCGGCCTGCGATAATTTTGAGACAGCTTCCAGAACAGCAGCTGCTGGAATTACTGCTCGACAATGGGCATGGCTTAAGGCCTCTGACCTTAGGCCTGAGGTCCAAGATAAGCTGGTTGACTTGCCATGTGTGGGAGATAACCTTTTTGGTTCAAAGGTCCAGGATGCTGTACGACGACTAAAAGAACCTACAGAGACCGTACATCAGTTGTCACAGGTTCCACAAGAACCCTCTATACAGCCTCCTCGTCGTCCTCCTAGGAAAGAACCCAGACGCCCATACTACAGGCAAAGGCGATACTACACAGCTTTACCATCACAATTTCAGGAAGCAGCACAGGCCATAGTTCATAAAGGCCTAGAGGCCTAGATGTGGTACTATGTTCAGTTCTGGAGACCGTATCTACAAAGAGAGAGAGACAAGATGGAAGGGTGACCAAAAAGGTGGAAGGTCTTCATCAAATGACTTATGAGGAGAGATTGAAGAATCTAAATATGTACACCCTGGAGGAAAGGAGGAGCAGAGGTGATATGATACAGACTTTCAGATACTTGAAAGGTTTTAATGATCCAAAGACAACGACAAACCTTTTCCATAGGAAAAAAATCAGCAGAACCAGGGGTCACGATTTGAAGCTCCAGGGAGGAAGATTCAGAACCAATGTCAGGAAGTATTTCTTCACGGAGAGGGTGGTGGATGCCTGGAATGCCCTTCCAGAGGAAGTGGTGAAGACCAGAACTGTGAAGGACTTCAAAGGGGCGTGGGATAAACACTGTGGATCCATAAAATCAAGAGGCCGTCAATAAAGAGTGGGTGGCTAGCCAGAATGACGGCTACTGCCTGGAGACAATACCCTTATTCAATAAACATACACATGGTTACTGTGACTCCAACATCGCTCTAAGCTACAACAGCAAGAGGAAATGTGGAAAAAAGAATTTGCACTCACAAAGTGGGGAGTAGCTGGCTTGTTATGGCGGTTTCTACCCCAAACCAAATAAGCCTGATACTTCACTTTCAATGCATATCCAGCATAGCTCTTGCTTCAACGGCAGGGGAGAAGAAACCCTGATACTTCATCGCATATCCAGCATAGCTCCCTGCTTCAACAGCAGGGGAGAAGAAAACGGATACTTCACGGCATATCCAGCATAGCTCTCTGCGTTTCAACGGCAGGGGAGAAGAAAAACTGATACTTCACGCATATCCAGCATAGCTCTCTGCTTCAACGGCAGGGGAGAAGAAAACTGATACTTCACGCATATCCAGCATAGCTCTCTGCTTCAACAGCAGGGGAGAAGAAAAAGGATTCGCACTCACAAAGCGGGGGAGTAGCTGGCTTGTTACGGCGGGTTACTACCCCAAACCAAATAAGCTGATACTTCACTTTCAATGCATATCCTGCTTCAACGGCAGGGGAGAAGAAAAACTGATACTACAAGCATATCCAGCATAGCTCCCTGCTTCAACAGCAGGGGAGAAGAAAAACAACCAATAAGGGCTGAATAACACAGTCTGGTAAAACAAATAAGCATGGGTGTAGCTTGCTTATTGCGGCGGTTACTTCCCCTACTACCCGTAACTAATCAAGCTTGATATTTCACTTGGTTGCAGCTCCATCACTGCTCTCTACATTAATGGTGGGGGGTGGAAGGGAAATAGAACCAAAGAGCTAAGAGAAACAGATAAGTGTGAGAAAAAAATGTGAAGCTTGCTGGGCAGACTGGATGGGCCGTTTGGTCTTCTTCTGCCGTCGTTTCTAGGTACAGAGAAGGGCGACCAGAAAGGTGGAGGGTCTTCAATCGAATGACATACGAGGAGAGATTGAAGAATCTAAATATGTACACCCTGGAAGAAAGGAGGAGCAGGGGTGATATGATTCAGACTTTCAGATACTTGAAAGGTTTTAACGATCCAAAGACAACAACAAACCTTTTCCGTCAGAAAAATATCAGCAGAACCAGAGGTCACGAGCTGAGGCTCCAGGGAGGAAGACTAAGAACCAATGTCAGGAAGTATTTCTTCACGGAGAGAGTGGTGATATGCCTGGAATGCCCTTCCGGAGGAAGTGGTGAAGACCAGAACTGTGAAGGACTTCAAAGGGGCATGGGATAAACACTGTGGATCCATCAAGTCTAGAGGACGTGAATGAAGAGGGGGTGGCTCGCATACACTATGCCGAACAAGCAGCAGCCCTCAAGATAGAAGGGCTCAGAATTGAAGAACAACAGTAAGCCGCTGCTGCCACAGCCGCCGCCGAAGTGCGCAGAAAGGCTGAGCTAGAGATCGCCCTTAGACCTGTTGCAGCAAAAGGGAGAAAGCAGCAGCCCTTGAAGCCCAAATTATAGGACTTGTTGTGGGGGGGGGGGGGGGAGAGTTGTCACAGCCACGAAAAGTAGCGGATGCAGGGTCCTCACCGGTGCATAAGGAGATTTGTCGCTGCATAGGAGGGAAGTTTTTGGTGTCGGGGGAAGGGGAGGAGCGGAGCACCAAGGACTTTGCATAACCAGGGGTGGGAGGAGGCGGCAGAACACTGCACGGAGCGGCAAGTAGTCACAGAGGCATTCACGGAGTGGGGATGCCAGTGGTCGGTGTTCCACCTTCACGGAGCGGAAGGCTGGAGTGGCATTCACGGAGCGGGATGCCAATGGTATACCCACCTTCACGGAGCGGAAGGATGGAGGGCTGCCGTCTCCAAAAAAAAAAAAAAAAAGAGGGGTGGGTAAGAGTATGTAAATTACCAGTTAGGACATAGGCTATAGGTATTGCCAATTATTAGGCTTGTTCAATATTTGTTGATTGTTAATGTGGCTCACGAGAATGAGGGCTAACTACCTGGAGATAATGCCCTTGTTCGAAGTACATGCACACGGTTGGTGAGACTCCAGCGTTGCTCTGGGCTTCAACAGCAAGAGGAAATGTGGAAGAAAAAAAAAGAAAAAAAGGTTTTGCATTCACAAAGAAGCGAGATGTAGCTTGCTTGTTACGGCGGTTACTTCCCCAAAACCAGATAAGCCAATACTTTGCTTTCAATGCATATCCAGCATAGCACTCTGCTTCAACGGCAGGGGAGAAAGTTCCAACACTTCTCTTTCAATGCATAGCTCTCTGATACAACAGCAGGGGCGAAATGTTAGAAAGGAGGATCTGTATATGGGACAACAGCCAACGGGGTCCGAATTGCGTAGTCTGGGTGGACGGAGGCATGGGTGTAGCTTACTTATTGTGGCGGTTGCTACCCCTAATTGAGCTAGATATTCACTTGGATGCAGTTCAGCAGTGCTCTCTGCATTAATGGTGGGGTGGAGGGGAAATAAGAACTAAAAGCCAAGAGTAACAAGTATGTGGGGGGGGGGGGAAAAAAAGTACATAGCTTGCTGGGCAGACTGGATGGGCACGTTTGGTCTTCTTCTGCCGTCATTTCTATGTTTCTATATGTTACCTCCAAGCCTCTAGGGGCAGGCAACTAGGCCGCACAAGCGTTCCCAGGCCAGACAACTGAGAATAATTGCCCGCAACCTCCTCCAAGTACAGGACCAGCTGCGGGCTTTGAAATACAAACCAGAGAACAAATCCATATCCTAAATCCTCATCCAGACCTACCAGTAGGGAGGCAGAGTATCCTATTTCACAAAAATTGGCTAAGAATAAACATCAGAACAATGGGTACTCTCCATAGTGGAGAGTACCCATTGGTCTGATGTTATTCATAAAAAAAAAAAAAAAGTCTCGAGGTTACAAACTCAATTTCCTCTCAATTTCACCAGAATCTCCGCCGAGTTTCTTTCCACAACAAGATTCTCAGCTAATTCATCTACAAGCAGAATTATCCATCCTTCTGAGAGCCAGGGCTGTACAGCTAATCCCCCGGACTCAGCAGGGCAGAGGATTCTGCTCCCGTTATTTCCTCATTCCAAAGAAAACCGGAGGCCTACGTCCCATCCTAGACCTCAGAAATCTCAACAAATTTCTGAAAAAGGAAAAGTTCAGGATGGTTTCTCTAGGCACCATGCTTCCACTTCTTCAAACAGGAGATTGGCTTTGTTCTCTGGATCTTCAAGACGCTTACACTCACATTCCAATATTCCCTCCTCACTGCAAGTACCTGCGCTTCATGGTGGGCCATCAACATTTCCAGTACAGAGTTCTGCCATTCGGACTGGCCTCTGCTCCCAGAGTATTCACCAAATGTCAGGCAGTAATAGCAGGACACTTGCACAAACAAAGTGTCCATGTTTTTCCATATCTAGACAACTGGCTCATCAGAAGTCAATCTCAACAAGGAGCTCTCACTTCTCTCAGTCGAACAATTGCTCTACTTCACTCCATGGGTTTTCTCATCAACTATCAAAAATCCCATCTCACTCCGTCTCACCTACTTCAATTCATAGGTGCAGACTTGAACACTATCCTTTCGAGAGCCTTTCTACCCGTGGATTGGGCAAAGACACTTTCACTCCTGGTAAGATCCATTTACTCCCAGAAACAAGCGACAGCTTATCAGTTTCTAACCTTACTAGGCCACATGGCCTCCACAGTTCATGTCACTCCTATGGCATGGCTTGCCATGAGGGTTACCCAATGGACTCTAAGATCACAATGGATCCAAGCCATTCAACCACTACAATATCCAATTCAAGTGACCCACCAACTAAGATTATCTCTACTTTGGTGGGCAAACATGGACAACTTGCGCAAAGGCCTACCTTTTCAGCAACCAGTCTCACAGATAACTTTAACTACAGATGCATCTACCTTGGGTTGGGGAGCTCACATAGACAATCTCCAAACCCAGGGCAACTTTTCAAATCAATTTCCTGGAGCTTCGAGCTATATGTTATGCGCTGCATGCATTCAAGGACTGCCTTTCACACAAGACTGTTCTAATCCAAACGGACAACACAGTAGCCATGTGGTACATCAACAAACAGGAAGGTACGGGCTCGTATCTCCTTTGTCAAGAAGCTGCACAGATTTGGGCCTGGGCCCTAACACACTCAATGTCTCTCTGGGCCACTTATCTGGCAGGCATTCAAAATGTTCTAGCGGATCGACTCAGTCATCAATTCCAACCACACGAATGGTCCCTGGATCCCTCAGTAGTGACCAGGATTTTTCAACGGTGGGGTCAACCGACAATAGACCTCTTTGCGTCACACCTGAATCATAAAGTGGACAAATTTTGTTCCTTACACACACAGAAAAACGAGGCAGCCAAGGACGCCTTTGCTCGCCCTTGGAACTCAGGCCTACTATACACATATCCTCCGATACCGCTCATAACCAAAACTCTAGTGAAGCTACAACAGGACAAGGGGTCCATGATACTCATAGCCCCATATTGGCCTTGACAAATATAGTTTCCCACACTTCTAGACCTCTCAGTCAGGGATCCAATTCGTCTGGGAGTAGCTCCCACTCTCATAACTCATGATCAGGGGCGGTTGCGTCATCCCAACCTTCAATCCCTATCCCTGACAGCATGGATGTTGAAAGCTTGATTTTACAACCACTCAACCTTTCATCCAATGTATCTCAAGTGCTTCTAGCTTCACGTAAACCTTCAACACGAAAAAACTATTCCTCGAAATGGAAAAGGTTTAGTCTGTGGTGCAGGCAAAAGAGTATTGATCCTTTCTCCTGCTCCACAGCTTCTCTACTAGACTACTTATACCATCTTTCAGACTCTGGTCTCCAGACTTCATCTGTAAGAGTACATTTAAGTGCAGTCTCAGCTTACCATAACAAGATGGGAGATGCACCTATTTCAACCTCTCGTCAGTAGATGTATGAGAGGTTTAATGCACCTTAAACCACCAATTCGACCACCCATAACAGAATGGGACCTGAATTTTGGTTTTAACAAGACTCATAAGAACATAAGAAAATGCCATACTGGGTCAGACCAAGGGTCCATCAAGCCCAGCATCCTGTTTCCAACAGTGGCCAATCCAGGCCATAAGAACCTGGCAAGTACCCAAAAACTAAGTCTATTCCATGTTACCATTGCTAATGGCAGTGGCTATTCTCTAAGTGAACTTAATAGCAGGTAATGGACTTCTCCTCCAAGAACTTATCCAATCCTTTTTTAAACACAGCTATACTAACTGCACTAACCACATCCTCTGGCAACAAAATCCAGAGTTTAATTGTGCGTTGAATAAAAAAGAACTTTCTCCGATTAGTTTTAAATATGCCCCATGCTAACTTCATGGAGTGCCCCCTAGTCTTTCTACTATCCGAAAGAGTAAATAACCGATTCACATCTACCCGTTCTAGACCTCTCATGATTTTAAACATCTCTATCATATCTCCCCTCAGCCGTCTCTTCTCCAAGCTGAAAAGTCCTAACCTCTTTAGTCTTTCCTCATAGGGGAGCTGTTCCATTTCCCTCCATCGCAATTATATCTTTTTTGAGATGCGGCGACCAGAATTGTACACAGTATTCAAGGTGCAGTCTCACCATGGAGCGATACAGAGGCATTATGACATTTTCCGTTTTATTCACCATTTCCTTTCTAAATTCCCAACATTCTGTTTGCCTTTTTGACTGCCGCAGCACACTGAACCGACTATTTCAATGTGTTATCCATTATGACACCTAGATCTCTTTCTTGGGTTGTAGCACCTAATATGGAACCCAACATTGTGTAACTATGGCATGGGTTATTTTTCCCTATATGCATCACCTTGCACTTATCCACATTAAATTTCATCTGCCATTTGGATGCCCAATTTTCCAGTCTCATGCGTTCTCCCTTTGAACCCATAGATTCCTGTGATGTTAAATTTCTCACATGGAAGACTATCTTCCTCATAGCCATTACATCAGCTAGAAGGGTTAGTGAGTTACAAGCACTTGTCACATACTCATCCTATACAAAATTTCCTACATGACAGAGTGGTTCTCCGTACACATCCAAAATTCCTTCCCAAAGTAGTCACGGAATTCCACTTGAACCAATCCATAGTTTTACCCACATTCTTTCCCAGGCCTCATTCCCATCCAGGAGCAAGAGCCTTACACACCTTGGACTGTAAACGTGCGCTGGCTTTTTACTTAAACCGCACTGCTGTCCACAGAAAATCCACTCAACTGTTTGTTTCTTATGATCCAAACAAACCGGGAAAAGCAATGGGTAAACATACTCTATTCAACTGGTTAGTAGATTGCATACAGTTTTGCTATGAAAAAGCAGACCTTCCTCTCCAAGGGCGAGTAAAGGCACATTCAGTAAGAGCAATGTCAACCTCAGTAGCACACTATCGTTCAGTGCCAATCCTTGACATATGTAAAGCAGCAACATGGAGTTCTCGTCACACCTTTGCAGCTCATTACTGTTTGGACAAAGAAGGACGACAGGATTAGTCTATGGACAATCTGTCTTAAAGAACTTGTTTCCAGTTTAATCCCAACTCCTTCTACATCCAACCTGCTGTGATCTTCGGCTGACTCATTTTCACCAACAATACTTCACCGTTGTTTCAATACACAATGACTCAGTCTCTAGCTTGCTAATCACCCATATGTGAGGACTAGCATCCTGCTTGTCCTGGGATAAAGCAAAATTGCTTACCTTGTAATAGGTGTTGTCCCAGGACAGCAGGTTGTAGTCCTCATGAAACCCACCCGCCACCCCGCAGAGTTGGGTATGTTACCTTTTATTATTTTATTTTTGCTAAAGCATATTGCTACATACGAGACTGAAGAGAGACCCCTGTGGTAGAGAATATCATGGCATGCTGGGCATGCTTAGTGGCCTCACAGGGCCAGTCAAAAGTTTCTAGAAACTTTGACATAAAGTTTTCCCGCAATAGGGCTCCGTCAGTGACGTCACCCATATGTGAGTACTACATCCTGCTGTCCTGGGATAAAACCTATTACAAGGTAAGCTATTTTGCTTTACCAGCTCTCTGACCCTGAAGACGCTGGCCATCCCAGGTGCGAGTACCACAGCGTAGCCAAAGACGAAATCCAGTTTTGGTCAGTCTCCGTCACGCCTCATGCTATTTCCCAATGCTGCAGGCCGTACAACAACTGATTGACCTGGAATGGAATGCCCCGGAGGCCAGCTTCAAAGGAGGACAGGCCCTAGAAGCTCTATACCCCCTGGAACCCACAGCCAAAGAGCTCCTATGGTTCCCAAAAGTGGATGTCATGGTCTGCACTATCTCAAAGCGCACTACCATCCCAGTCGAAGGAATAGCTGCACTCAAGGATGCCCAGGCAGACAGCAGGAATCCATCCTTAAACAGTCATTTGTCGCAGCAATGACCCTGCAGATCACTTCCTGCTGCGCCGTTGTGACACGTGCCTGCTTGCTTCTCTTCAGGGACGCAACCACTTCCACCGAAACATTAGAACCGGCGATATCTTTCCTCACGGATGTGACCTCTGACCTGGTGCGCACCTCAGCCAGGGGCGTCTCCTCCATAGTGGCAGCCAGAAGGCAACTATGGCTCCGAAATTGGTCAGCTGACGCAACCTCCAAGACGAACCTCATGAGAATGCCTTTTAAATGATCCCTCCTGTTCAGAAGCGAACTGGAGAAGTTAGCCAACAAATGGTGTGAATCCCCAGTACCTCGGTTACTGGAGGACAAAAAAACAAACCAGCGCTCCTCCCCCCAAAGAACCAAGGGCAGAGGAGCCCAGTGTTTTAGACCGTACAAAAACACATACCAAGCACCTCGCCCCTCAGGCAGGGCCCAGTCCTTTCAGAACAGACACAACAAGAGGGAAGCTGGCTCAGGTACAGGCCCCGGCCGCACCCCACAATGAGAATCAATAAGACCCATCCACAGGAAGAAGTCATAGGGGGCAGACTTATCCTGTTCTACCAAAGATTGGTCGAGATAATGTCGGACAAGTGGGTCCTATCCATCATTCGAGAGGGATACTCTCTGGACTTCCACAGCATCCCTCCAGACAAATTTGTGAGATGACCGTGCCACTCAGTCATAAGGGCAGTACAACTGGGAGAATTCCTGACTTCACTGGATCTATCCCAAGCCTATCTCCACAACCCGGTCCACCACGACCATCAGTGCTTCCTATGCTTTGCGATACTGACCATTAGAGATGTGAATCGGAACTGAAATCCGAACCGATTCTGGTTCCGATTCACATCTATAGAGATGTGAATCGGAACTGAAATCCGAACCGATTCTGGTTCCGATTCACATCTCTACTGACCATCACTACTAGTTCCGAGCGCTACCCTTCAGGCTAGCTACCGCCCCCTCGAACCTTCACCAAAATCATGGTGGTAGTGGCTGCAACACTGAGGAAAGAAAGAATCCTCAAACATCCTTACCTGGACGATTGGCTGATCAGGGCAAAATCTCCAGAGGAAAGTCACCAGGTGACCACCAGAGTCAAGAATCTACTGCAGAATCTCAGGTGGCTCGTCAACACAGCCAAGAGCTGCCTACAGCCCTCCCAGTCGCTAGAGTACCTGGGAGTCCAGTTCAACACCAAGCAAGACAAGGTTGTCTTCCCCCCTCCAAGGAGAAGGAAACTGATGGGTCAACTGCGAAAACTGCTGAATTATGCTCGC
This sequence comes from Rhinatrema bivittatum, assembly GCF_901001135.1. NCBI lineage: Eukaryota > Metazoa > Chordata > Amphibia > Gymnophiona > Rhinatrematidae > Rhinatrema > Rhinatrema bivittatum. The sequence goes on from NC_042629.1 coordinate 5,132,316, forward strand.
TCCAAGGTATGGGACTACCTCCAAGTCTCGGTCTTATGACATCAACCCTAGAAATCGTTCCATGGGCAAGGGCCCACATGGCCCACTACAACGTTCCCTATTGTCACGATGGGATCCGACATCCCAGGACTACTCCATGTACCAATGGTGGCTACAGGAGGACCACCGAACTGGATCTTGCTCACCACGGATGCGAGCCTGCGAGGGTGAGGAGGCCACTGTCAGGAACTGACGGCACAAGGACAATGGGACAAGGAAGAGTCGGGATGGAACATAAACCGACTGGAAGCCCAAACAGTCAGATTAGCCTGCCTAAGATTTGACCACAGACTCCGGGGAGAATCTGTCAGAGTCATGTCAGACAACGCCACAACAGTTATATACATCAACTGCCAGGGAGGAACCAGATATCCCTGGAAATAGACCCCCTCATGGCATGGGCAGAAGCAAACCTGTAAGGAATCTCAGCCACCCACATCACGGAAAAAAGACAACATCTCTGCGGACTACCTCAGCAGAGAGAGACTAGACCCAGGGGAATGGACGCTGGCGACCACAGCCTTCCAGTTGATGATAAACTGCTGGGGGACCCCAGCCATGGATCTACTGGCAACCAGATCCAACGCCCAGGTTTCCAAGTTCTTCAGCTGCAGACGAGAGCTGCAATCCTGGGGAATCAACGCCCTCGTCCAGACCTGGCCACAGAAAGACCTGCAGTACGCCTTTCCCCCATGGCCGCTACTGGGTGGGATCATCCACAAGATAGAACACCACAGGGGACTAGTACTTCTAGTGGTCCCGGACTGGCCAAGAAGGCCATGGTATGCATACATGCAAAGACTTCTTGCGGGGAACCCTCCATACAGAGGACCTACTCCGGCAAGAACCGATCCTCCATGAAGACCCAACTCGATTCTCTCTTACAGTCTGGCCATTGAGAGGACTCACCTGAAGAAGAGCGGATACTCTAAGGCAGTGATTGACACCTTGCTCCGAGCATGCAAGTTCTCCACGTCTCTAGCTTACATACGAATTTGGAGAGTATTCGAAGCCTGGTGTGAGGACCGTGAGATCCTTCCACGGACAGTCAAAATCCCCATGATCCTGGAATTTCTGCAGGACGGCTTGAAGAAGGGATTGTCTCTCAACTCCCTCAAGGTTCAGGTGGCCGCACTGGCCTGTTTTAGAGCCAAAGTGGACGGCATCAGTCTATCAACCCATCCAGATGTTTCCCGCTTCCTGAGAGGGGTCAAACAAATCCGACCACCATTAAAGTGGCCAGTGCCCCTATGGAATCTCAGTCTAGATCTAGACTTCCTAGCGGGAGCTTCCTTCAGACCTACACGTGGTCTGTCACTACAGCTCCTGACCTTGAACACTGTATTCCTAGTGGCAATATGTTCAGCCCGTCGCATCTCCGAACTTCAAGCGCTATCCTGCCGGGAACCGTTCCTCAGGTTCACACCGGGATCCATACAGCTACGCATTGTCCCCTCCTTTCTCCCGAAGGTGGTTTCTCAATTTCATCTAAACCAAACCATCTCGCTGCCATCTAAATGTTCGCAGACTCCTAGTCCAATACCTGGAAAGGTCGGAATCTGTACCTATTCGTCCTTCACAGCGGGAAAGAAACAGCGGAAAGTGGCCTCGCGGGCAACCATAGCCCGCTGGATCAAAGAAGTAATCAAGGCGGCCTACGTAGAAACAGGGAAACCTCCACCTCTATAAGTCGAGGCCCATTCTACAAGGGCCCAGGCAGTGTCCTGGACGGAAACCAAGATGCTGTCGCCTGCCGAGATCTGTTGGGCGGCGACGTGGTCCTCTATACATACCTTCTCCAGGTTCTACCACCTGGATGTCCAGGCCCGGGAGGACACAGTCTTTGCAAGGGCAGTACTAAGTGGACCACGGGCAGCTTCCCACCTGGTTCAGGAGTAGCTTTTGTACATCCCATTGGTCCTGAGTCCATCTGCTACATGATAGGAAATGGAGAAATTACTTACCTGATAATTTCATTTTCCTTAGTGTAGACAGATGGACTCAGCATCCCACCCATGGCTGCCCCAGAATCCGGAAAACTCGGGTGGCAAATCCCGAGAACAAGACAAGCACGGGTAAGCCAGGTACTACCCCTAGTTCAAGACACCCATACTTGCCGGGTGTTGGCGTTATTCAGTTGAGTGCACTGGCGGTCTCCAATTTGGAAATCAGTTGAACCAGTCCTAATTAATCAAGTTAGCCAAGTTAATCAAGTTGTTATAGCACACATATCCACAAATACTTTTCGAGGAGAATACTGAAGAGCTAAGCTTCCTGCACGGGAATATGTAGGCTGTCGTCAGTGTTGAAATCTGACTCCGTCTCCCATCTGCTATCAGGAGTACACTATACCCATTGGTCCTGAGTCCATCTGTCTACGCTAAGAAAAGTGAAATTATCACGTAAGTGATTTCTCCAATCCTGTTCAAACAAAGCTAAGAAACTATTTTTTCACTCAGCACATAATTAGCTGTGAAAATTGTTGCTGGAGAATGTAGTCAAGACTGGATTTAAGAAAGGTATGAGCAAGTTTCTGGAGAATAGGTCCATTAATAGCCAGGTAGTCTTTTGCTTCTGGAAGTGAGCAACAGAGAATGGTTCTTTCCATTTGGATCTCCCATGTGACTTGGAATGGTCTCTGTTGGAGACAGGATGCTAGGCTTAATGGATCATTGATCTGACTCAGCAAGGAATGTTTTATGTTCTTCACAGAATTCGCTGTGGGGGCACAGACCAAAGATTGTTTCTTTGATTCTTTCTCATGGAACTTCTTTATCGAGGGTGCCAGAGATCCTCATGCAACTCCTTTTCATAGAAACATAAAGCATGAAAGCAGATAATGACCATAAGTTTCAACTACTTTACCCAATTTAGTTCCTGGTGTATGCCCTAGACTTTAGTTGTTTTTTTTAATTATCTCTATTAATTTTTGACCAATACAAAATAAGGATTACATACCTTACAATTCAGGTATAGCATATTAGAGAGTAATAATACAACAATTTAAAAGAAAAAAAAAAAAAAGAAGCAAAAGATAAATTTAACGTCTTCCTCATATAATATGCTCTCACCCTGTATATACTATGAAATTAGAGAGAACAAAATGGAGAAAAACATAGGAGCAGTAAAAATATATCTTTCCTTTTAAATAATATTAAAGTAAATAAAGGGTGGAGGGGATAATACTTAATTAAATACCTGAGTATTCAGCTAGTTTGGGCTAATTCCTCTTTTGATTTCAGAAATAACTCCAACTGCTCTGGCTCCATGAAAATATACCTTGTATTTTCAATCGTTAAGATACATTTACAGGGAAATTTTATTAAAATTTGCGCACCTAAAGAGCGGGCTCTAGGACATAAATTCAAAAATGTCTTCCTACGGATTTGGGTTGATTTAATAATATCCGGGTGCATCCATATCCTTTCACCCAGGTACAATTTATTCCTATTTCTAAAGAAACTTCTAAGGACATTCTCTCTTTCAGCTGGTGTACTAAATGTTACTAGTAGTATTCCCCTCCTCTCAATCTGCTCTTCCTGAGAAGTTTCTAAAAATCTTCTAAGGGAGATAATGTCTCTGGGTTTTTCCCAGATAATTCTCCATCCACTTTCCTATCTCCTCTCTTAATTAATTCTGGAAGAAAATATATTTTTGAAATTGTAGGTAAATTAGTAGAGGAGAAAGACAAAACCTCCCGCAAGTAATTATTTAATTGTTCCTTGGGTGAAATAATTTTATACTTAGGAAAATTCATCAATCTCAGATTGTTATATCTGAGATTGTTTTCCAGATTTTCAATTCGTTTATCTGTCTTCAATTCCCCCTGAAGTAGGCCAGCCCTTATTCCTTTCATCTGTGAAACCTGATTATCTAATTCCTGTATCTTATTGGAATTAGCTAACACCACCGGATTAACAACTATAGATTGATCCTGGAAGCTTTGAAACGCTTGGGTCAAAGATATTATAGCTTTCTCAGCATTCCACAACACATCCAAAGTCACTATATCTGGTTTTTTTTGCAATGTAATCTCCGGAATATTTACTGGCAACTTCTGAAACGTATTTTCCATTCTGCCCAAATCAGTCTGATCTCTCCCTTCCGTGGACAGTTGCAGCGAACTGCCTGATCCGCTCAAAGTCCCGATGTTTATTTCCTTCAAGGCAGACAAAACTCTGTCGCCTTGAGATTGCCCAGATATCTTAACAGAAGGTCCTTCCTCGATCGCTTCCTCCCTCTGGGTCAACATTGTATCCGAGGACTCTGCAGAACCTACTGTTCTATCATGGGCTGGAGGGGAGGGAGTCTCTGGAGCTCCAGGATTCAAAGATGTCTCGTCGAGGGGTTCAGGTAACTGCTCCTGTTCCATCATCCCAGCCGACCCTCCTGGAGAAACCCCCCCACCGCGGGATAGAATTCTCTTATCGTCGTCTGCCCCAGGGTAGATAAACGTGGGGTCGAGGTTCCCTCACGAATTTTCCCCTTTCTTTTCGTATGCGGCATTGATAATTCAAGGTAATAATTAATCATGCAAACGATCTTAGAGAATTCTGCTTACCCTTCCCTTCAAATTGTCCATATTTATTCTCTCTGTGAGGGGCTGATCTCTGCGAGGATCCAGATATTAGAAGAAGTATCAATTTCCTTCCCGGTCAGCTTAACACACGCAAAGCCGTGCGCCCCTTCGACGTTGGCTGCGCGCCGCTGTAAGCCTGATCTTATAGGCAATGTCCGGGTGCAGGGCGGATATGACATCACGCCCCTCCTCCTCAGCTCTGGGATCGACGAGTCAGCTTTTGTTAGACTGCAGGGAAAAGTCAGCCGGGTTGGAAATCCTTCCTTGCCTCCTCACAGGCAGGTCAGCCCCTCCCTAGACTTTAGTTTTGATCCAGCTATGCCTTTGCTTCCCCACAGATAAGGATTCTCTGTACTTATCCCAGGCTGTTTTGCATCCATCCCCCTTTCTGTGAAGAGGCATTTTTGAATGTTACTCCTGAATCTATCAGCTTTTAAACTTTATTTCTATCATGACCTCTTACTGTACAACTTCCTGTTGACTGAAGCATATATACTTCAGTTGAACAGGATTATCTTTCCGGACACTGTCCTCTTTCTGTTCATATCCCCCTCAGGCCATAGCAACCCACGTCTAAATGTAGAATACTATTTCTCATCCTCTCATGCTTGTAATATATGCCCTTTTTTACATAGTTTGCGGTGTTTTTTCTGTGCTTTTTTAAAACCTGTTGCCTACTTTGTTACCTGTTTATTGTAAAGCCTGTTGCTGCTTTATGTTACCTGTAAACCGAGGTGGTGATCGCAATGTAGCTCGGTATATAAAAATGCTCAAATAAAATAAATAAATAAAATAAATATACCAATATTTCATGTGGTGTCCTGTGTTGAGGGTTATGCTTGTGTCCTTGTATACTGATTAAGGACAGATTTTCCATTCCTGTTTTCAGATGAACTTCTACAAAAGGAACAGAACTACTCTGAGGACATTTTGGCTAATATGATCAGTGAGCCCAGGATCAGCTATGGCAATGATGCTCTCATGCCTTCGCTCACTGAGACAAAGACAACGGTGGACTTGCTTCCAGTGGATGAAGAGTTCAACATGGAAAACCTTCAGCCGTGGCATCCATTTAGGGTTGATTCGGTGCCAGCCAATACCGAGAACGAAGGTAGGGAAGATGTGACCTTTCCTCGGTGTGTACTAGAAATGGCAGGTTCGCATCTCACAGTGGCTTATGCACAAGGGCTGCCTTTTCCCATGAGTTAGAAGGGAGAAATGATTCTGGCTGTGAAATAAGTGCCAATAGTTTCTTGCCTGACACTGAGCATGTGCATTACTGTTCTGTCAGTGTTAAAGTTTCAGGTGGTAATTTTGTGCACAGTTTATGCCCTTTAGAAATACATTCATGTGTTGTATTGGCCATAAATATATTTTTTAATAGTAACCTCACTTACAAAAAAAAGGTTCTGATGCATCCAGTACTCTGCATGGAACCAACATCAAATGATGCTCCCAGGCATGGACACATTTTCCATTCCCTACCTTTAAGTATTAAAGATTGAGCACTGTCAGAGAACTACTTACATTCAGTAAGGTTTCATCCGATAAATTACCAAGTTGCTTTCCCAGGTTTTCCCACCAGACTTCTCAGGTCTGTCCAGTTCCTTTTTTTTTTTTTTAGCTGCTATACAATTGCCAGTCTGTTGTCAGCTTCATGAGAAACAGAGAATATGGGGTCCACAGTACATAGTCAAGGTTAATTGAAATGTAAGGTAGGATTTCAGAGTTGTGAAAGAGGAGGATGCAGCTTTCTGCTGACTCTACTCCCCATATCCTCTCAGGTACAAAATGAGTGTCAGACGCTCTTTGTGCTTTTAATCCTATTTATGGCAATGCAGCCTTTCATCATCATGCGTCCCGTGAAATTAGCAATATCTTGTCATTTTATATTTCTGCTGGATGCATTTCTAATGTGCAGTCATTTTCTATGTCCCAGGATTTTGTTTTATGTTTTTACTTTTACAGCACAGTTTCCATATTTTGTGCGCAAGAAATGTTCTTGTATGTCATTTAGCGATTTTTAGATTTCTTTTGCCTGCTGGTAATGTAACCATTTTGTGATATGATTTTAAAATCCTGATTAGGTGCCTGAGAATAAGGACTCTTGCTGGAGGCTAATCTGGGTGGGCATTTAGTGGGCGCACATTGCTAGAGTGCTGCTGCATGTACCCTTACCCCTCTCTCTGCCATGCTGTACCCAGGAATCTCGGGTACTGTCAGAGGCTGCACAACATGGTTCCTTTACAAGCCAAATTGGGAACCATGCATCCGGTGATTCAGCAGAAAGGAAGCGGAGGTTTCCTGCTCTGCTTCTTAAATATCAGGCAAATGACAGAAAGTCAGTGAGAGGCTAGGCCACTATCCTCAACACCATAGAAGAGAGCTCCCGTCAGTAACACAGGACGTCCTTTGCTCTTCCCAATAGAAAAGGCTTGTGGAATGGTAAAGGGCAGTCCTGGCTCCAGAGCTCCCAGGGGAGATATTAACAAAGTGCATGCAAAGCTGCTTTCATACGTACATCTTGAAGGGCAAGTCCATAGGTTACCTAACTCTAAAGAGTTGGAGGAACTGTGGGGAAAGGGGATACTTATTCCATATGGGGTGGACTTGCCCCCTGATCTTGGTGTTTTATCATGGATTCGGGAGGTAACAGGGATACAAATTCCATTTATTTATTTATGAACTTTTATTTACCGATGTTCGTAGAACACATCACACCGGTTTACAATGAACTGAATGAACGTGGGAGGGGAGCGAGGGGTAGGCTGTTTGATCCGGGTATAATTTTACTAGGTTTTCCAGTACCAGGACGAGCATTCCTTTAGTGATACATCTTGTGGTTGTGGTGAGGCATACCACAGCTAGATTTTGGAAATTGCCAGCTAAACCTTCTTTTGGAAGTGTGGATCCAAACATGTTGGTCTGTTTTTTCTATGGAATTGGTTACAAACTTTGCATGTGCCTATGGAATCCATTTTAGAAACTTGCTGATAAAGAAGTGGAATCTGGGTAACATCCAGAAAGGGAGGGATGGGTGTTTTTGTAGAGTTTAAATCCTTTCCCATTTTTCTGGGTGATGGAGATTGCAAGCTGACTTTTTCCTCCTATGATAGTATAGTATATTATGCATATTCTGACTAACTTGCTGGGCATCGTGTTTTTTTTATTCTGGACAATATTCAACCTCATATGTTCAATTATCACAATAAAGTTTTTTTGATTCTCAAAACATAATAATAATAATAAAGTTACATAATTATGAAATCCTCTTTTATCAGAACTAATTATTTTATCACCAGGAACTTGCTAAGAAATGTTTAGACAATTTTTGACTTTAAAGGGCTGGTGTGAGGAATATTTGGTTAAGACTTTGGATTTAGATTTGTGTTTAGCACACTGGCATAAGTTTTTCTAAAGGATTAGGTCATTCCTGATAGGTGAATTTTCTTTTTAGAAAATATCTAAGATATCTGTTCCACTATAGAAGGCTGAATTAATTCTAGCATATGGTCATCACAAAGCAAGACACTTTTTATCCTATAAGTTACTGGAGGTGGAGCTATAATTTCATTAAGCAAAACACTAGACTAACTGCATGGCTCAATTCTCTCCTGCGGTGTTCTGGTTCCATCTGGCAGAACAATACTGGAAAGTCTCTAGCATGTGCTATGTCTCTATTTGGCTAGAATCTGACTGAAAACAAGTGGATGTGTATGTGGTGGTGGTGTTTCTGAGATTCCAGAGGACATGGGTTTGAAGGATTAGTAGAGCTGAATTCAGACTTGGAGGTCAATCCACTAAGTGGTGTTGTACTTTGAAAAAATGTAGAGTGAAAAACCAAACAAGATGCAATTTTGACATTTTCATGTACTACTAGCTGTTTTTGCATATAATTTAACTCTTGAAAAGCTCAATAGAAAATAATTAATTAGCTGCATAATTATGCAAATCATCTCATTACCTTTGTTCACATAGCTAAAAGAAAATGCACACGACTGCATTTATGTACAAAACTTAACATAAACTTGCAAAAATAAAAAATTCCCATGAAGCCATTTGCATAATATTTAAAAGAGCCAGTATAGCAAGAAAAATTTCTGGTGGTTCCAGCTCATTTTGGTGAAGAGCTTTGCCGCATCATATAGCGGCCTCTTTGTGTCATCATGTCCCATTTCCTCCTATATAAAATATTCAAAGACAGCTTTCCCTGATACCCATACAGCACAGATTGTGAATGCATTGTCAGTAGGGGAAGAGATTCATGTAATCCTTGGCTCCTCTGTTTAAAATGGTCCCAGAACAAAATACTGGAAACATGCACATCCACTGAAAAGTGCTTATGCATTTCTCTGATTTCTTGCCCATCAAAGATATCTGGTGCACCTTTTCAAAGACAAAAATCCTACCTCCAACCATGCACAGAGAGAGAGACTTTAATAGCTTAATTATGAAATTCATAGCTTATAACTTATAGCTCTTTATCTTCCAGAGTAAATGGTGGCAGAAGACCAAACTGGCTCATCCAGTTTATCCAGCTGTAATTCTTTCACTCTGGGTTGATAAGTTTATGAATTCCCATACTCAACCCAACACTATTTTGTCTACTTCTTATTTTTAAAGCACTACTAGCCATATGCAGCACTACACATATACACATAAGAGTTCTTCCATGCAGCTGCTAATCTAGTGAAGACACAGATAAATGACAAACATGAGTTTGTGATAAGTGCATTTATTGTAGAGAAGTTCCCCACCCTATGTCCTCTATCAAAACCATCAACCCTTTCCCACGATTGCATTCCATATCAGTCCCAGGAATGCGCAGAATCTGTTAAAGCATTTTCACTGGGAGGCCTTGTTATTTTTCACTATGATTAGTAGAAGACTAACACTAAATTCAACAGTTGAGAAGTAGCCTATTGGTTAGAGCAGCAGGTTGAGAGCCAGGGTGAAGATCCCACTGACACTCTTTATGACCTTGGGTAAGTCCCGTCACCCTTCTTTGCCTCACATATAAACTTGGGGCTTCATTTACTAAGAATGTTTCCCATACAGATTGGGAGGTAAGCCTTGGTAAATCAGGCCCTTAGATTACAAGCCCTCTGAGGACGGGGAAATACCTACAGTATTTGAATATAACAAGTCTTGAACTACCAATGCTAAGACATGAGCTTGATCCAAATAAAATAAAACACCTAGGACCCCATCCTAGTCTTTACTATCAAGTTTTCTAACAATCCACTCAGCTGCCAAAATTAGTGAAGTCATTGTTCAAGACATCAGGCCTCCTAATGTTCTTTGAAGTTTGTTTTTTAACTATGGTCAGTCATTCCCTGCAGGTTATTCCAATGTCGTCTTGGAAATCAAATGCAATCATTCTACTGTTAGGGTCATAACATAACCAAAAGAGAAAGAAGGAAATCCCAAAGGCCCCTTCTATGGTTGCTCCCTAACTTATAGGATCACCTTTATGTAGAATTTTTTTCTGCAATTCCCCCTTTTAACTCTGTTTATGCATGTTCCTAACTAATGATTTATCCTAATTTTTGGGTCTGTTTTGTTTCTTTCATTTACTGTTTTGCACATGCCTAGTTGAGCCAGTTGATGCCCGCCCAGCTGCTGACAGAGGACTGACCACAAGACCAGGTATATAACTTGCTTGGCATTTACCAGCTTTCCACTGCATGGCTGATGCGCTGCTTAAGCTACAGTTGGACTATCCTTTTCCCCTACAGCCCTTTCTCAAATAGTGCATTTGCAGATTGGAATAGATCAGTCAGTTAACCAAGACCTCCAGATCACACTAAAGAAATAGGATCATTTCCTTTTAAATTCACCTTCTAGACAAGTTGAAAGGACTGTTGGTGGAGCCCTGGTGAGAAGGGTTGATGTCACCTAGGCCAAGGAAGTTTCATTCTTGTGTCATTTCCAAATATTTTATTTGAGTAAAGTAATGAGAATTATTTGTCTGCTTTCCAGTAAAAATAAAGTCTTGGCTGCATTAAGGATGATGTAATGTGATTGCCGAGGTGAGGCAACTTCTGCAATAGGTGTATATATCCTGCTGCTGAGGCTATGAGGAATGCTCTCTCTCAACACAAATACTTTACACAATTTATTTGTAGTTTCCAAGCATGCATCATAGCACAATGGCAAAGGTCTTTATTTTTCATTTTCTCTTTGAATTTACTGTTGTAGATCTTCTATACAAATATTTTGAATTATGCATATATAACTGGCTGTCAGTACCACTCAACCTGGGTATAGCATGGAGCTGGCACCTGTATCTCAGTTTAATAAAAAAAAAAGCTGACTGATTCTTTGAGAATCATTTTGCTCTATAGTAGCTGCTTTGGTCAAGGTGGTCTTAACGGTCACAAAGGTGGGTATCCCTCCATCCCAAATAGATCATTTTGTTGATCCTTAATGCTACATATTCATGTCAAACAAGTTGTAAGTGAGATCTTTTTATTGGTGACTTAATAAAGCTGTGTTGAGCTTTTGAGAGTCAGGTTAGTGAAGAAACAGTGCAGTTACACTGGGTTTAAATTGTATAGAGCCATCAAGGTCTTAGGCCATTACAACTCAGTAAAAGGACTGTTGTGAATTGTTTGTTGACCCTTAATTTTACCCAAGTGAACTAATGTAGCAACCACAGTTCTTTGCTTATTGACAGGAATAGAAATCATAGTGGTAAATGTTGACAGTGCTGTATAGATACACATAGGTAACATTGTGAAACTTAGTCTAGTCAAAACCCATAGAAAAAACAAATAGGAGTTTTTGAGAAGTAACTCTTTGGCACATAAATGTGTTTTGGATTTCAGTCAGCACAAAAACTGCCAGCAACTGCTGAGACAAGCAAATTTAATACTATTGCAGTTTTCCAAAGATATCTCCTTGAGTCTGTGACTGGTCATATTTTTCACCGTTCAGCGATTTCAACACTTTGCACAGCTCATGATAGAGATGCATAGCTCTAGGGATTCAGGATATCCATTTTATAACTCTACATAGAAAATAAAGATTTAGTTCTAGCTTCTGCCACTTTCTAATTCTGGCTGATGTCTGCCCACCTAGAGAACCAGGGGACAAGCAAGATGGCTTCATTTTTTACCCGCTTGCATGAAACGAACTTCTGGGTTGACCATCGTGATTTTCTTACTAGTACAGACTGTTCCCAAACATTGCTTATTTATTGTTCTCTCCTGCTGTCATGATAGTTACTGATATTCATGTGGCAAGCCCAAACCATTCTGGAGTGAGATGCAAAAATCTAAACCAGTAACTCAAGAAAAAAATAATTTGAAAGATATGCACTAGACAGCACACTGGAAAATATTCCCGCAATAGTGATGGGAAGTATGGTGCAGTAGCACACACCCTTCAACACTAATTGTGTATGGGAAGTTTTACAGTTGTAAGCATGTCATATATAAATAATGTTAAAATAAATACAAACTAGCACATTATATGGAAGAGGAAATATTTAAATAAAACATTCATTCTACCTGCATTCCTTCACCTTCAGTGTGAGCTTCTCTGAATGGGCTCTTATTGCTGGCATAAGAAAGCCATGGAAGAATTGTCCCATGGTTTCTTGCCTGTAAAGGTTCACCCTGTTACAAAGCAAACCCATAGATGAATTAATTACATCATCTCATTACTTCTTAATGCCTCCATGTAGGTTGTCTTCTCTTGTGCAGAGTATACCAGGGGCTAGACTGACTGTCGCTTCTGACTGTCTCTGGTATAATGCAGGTTCAGGGCTGACCAATATTAAAACAGCAGATATCTCGGATGTAAAGATGGACCCAGACTTCCACCATGATTCTGCCTATGAAGTACATCATCAGAAACTGGTAAGTGACAGAGCTTCAACCTTTCAAGAGTTGGGATGAATTTCCCCATTGCTCTCAGTTTGTGATCTGCAAACAGGCTCTTCTTGTCAGTAATTAAATGCCCAGCTGGAGTAATTCTTGTTCTAGGTGGATAAATTCTGATGAGAAGAAATGCTTTGCCTCATTGATATTTAATATATTAAATAACTGAACAGAGTGGGTACCATGGGGCATTTTCACTTTTGAAAACTTTCAGCACATTTAATGGGTGCAGTTTTCCTTGACAATATAAAGAATACCTATAGCACTTCCTTGAATATCGGTAAGTTAGCAATATTTGTAATAAAAGTGACAAGAAAATACACTACAGCTAATGTATTGAGAGACTGGACAGCTTCAAGTAGCAGAGCATTGGTTGAGGCTATCCCCTTCACATCGTCCAGCTGCATCCTGCATTCCTTAGGTTATAGAAATGCAGCATTAGAAGAAAGAAAATCAGCTTCATTTTCTAAGGGGTAGAAGTTCAGACATGTCTGGTCTGCTAATTTAAGGCATTAACCAGTGAAACAAGCTTTTGAACATGGTCGCTTGCAGAGCAAAATTGCAAAACCAGTTTGCAATTTGTTTAAACTCCTTATTAAAGGAACCCACTACTTCTGCAGGAGCGTGCTAAGCTAGACATCATCTGCCTAAAATGTATCCCATTATGCCAAACCTTCAGATAATGCTTCCTAGGGGCCACATTAAATATTGAACAACAGCAGGTACAAGGACGAGCTGTGTGGGAACTTGTACCCCACCTCTCTTGCACCAGACAAGGACCCTCCCTCCTACCTTTACTACAAAAGTCCTCTCAAATAAAAAAAAAAAAAAAAGGGGAGCTCCACTCAATAACCACCCCTTTCAACCCTCTGTACATCTGTCCAAAAAGATGTCATGATTGACTAAATAAAACATGCTTGTCATATCTTTTTCTTGGCTGGCCCTAAGCTGTGGAACTCACTTTACCAATCGAGATTTGAGACATTCCAGACTCAAGAGCCTTTAAAAAAAGCTCTAAAAACATTTCTTTTCAAGTGAGTGTTTGAATGTGAGAGCTAAGAACATAAGAAATTGCCATGCTGGGTCAAACCAAGAGTCCATCAAGCCCAGCATCCTGTTTCCAACAGAGGCCAAACCAGGCCACAAGAACCTGGCAAGTACCAATATAACCTTTCCTCTCCATTATTTTATTTTATTTTTTTAGGCAGTTCCAGGGCATCTTTCGTTTGTTTATTGAAATATACTTTTGTTAATTGTATTAATATGTTTAGTTTTACAGACTGTATGTAGCTTTTGTTTTATGCCCCTAATTACTGGGTGGCATGGGTTAAAAACGTTTAAAAATAAATATCCAGAAGAACAAAGGGGAAAGCCAACAGTCGCTCAGCAGCGCATTGTTCGGAGAGGTATCTTCAAAGGATACTAATGATACATTAGAATTAGGGCATCCCGACAGTGAGGTTCCAATAATTAGAAAAATAGTCCAAGTGCCTGTAACTAAAAACTCACCTGAGCTAAAAAATTCTAACTTATCTCTATCAATTAAAAAGCAGAATGAAAATACAAACAAAAAACAAACTTTGAAATGTTTTTATGCTAATGCCAGAAGTCTAAGAAGTAAGAATGATGACATAGACTTAATTGGCATCTCAGAGACTTGGTGGAAGGAGGATAACCAATGGGACAGTGCTATACCGGGGTACAAATTATATCGCAATGACAGAGAGGAGCACCCGGGAGGCGGTGTGGCGCTTTATGTCCGGGATGACATAGAGTCCAACAGGATAAACATCCTGCATGAGACTAAATGCAAAACTGAATCTTTATGGGTAGAAATCCCTTGTGTGTCGGGGAAGACTATAGTGATAGGAGTATACTACCATCCACCTGGTCAAGATGGTGAGACGGGCAGTGAAATGCTAAGAAAAATTAGGGAAGCTAACCAAATTCGTAGTGTGGTAATAATGGGAGACTTCAATTACCACACCAGATAATAACAGTTAATCTCAATGCACAACGAGCTACAATATCTCACTAAAAAACATTGTGAAATTCCAATTTTTTTCTTCATTGTGCAATATTTCATCTATATCACTTTGTATAGAGGACCATCATAACACCCGCAGGCATACAAGCAATTTTCGCTTTATGTATTGCTACACCGGGTCACATTTAATCATAGGTCCAAGTCCTTTATTATTAAATGTATCTTATTTTTATGAACTTTTTTTGGTAATTTTTCTTTAAAAATAAATGTGGAATTATACGTTCCTTATGCGTTGCTCAAAGAGATAATTCTTTCAAGGCGCTGCCGCACTCCACAAAGCTGTTTCACTCAGAAGACAGTTATTCTAGGTCCAGTCCGACGTACGTTTCGCATTGCTGCTACAGGGACTGTAACTAACGTGAATTCTTCTGTGCTGATCACTGAAAGGTTAAACTCATCATATCCACTCACTTGACTATTGATTCATTTTCAATCCTTGCTGCCTTTCCCTCTTGTTGATGCCGACAGGTAAGTAATTTCTCCATTTTCTAGCGTGTAGCAGATGGACTCGGGACCAATGGGATGTATAAAAGCTACTCCCGAACCGGGTGGGAGGCTTGCTGCCCGTGACCCCTTGCAAATGCTGTGTCCTCTCGAGCCTGAACATCCAGGCGGTAAAAGCTGGAGAAGGTGTGGATGGAGAACCATGTCGCCGCCCTGCAGATCTCGGCGGCTGACAGCATCTTGGTTTCCGTCCAGGACACTGCCTGGGCTCTAGTAGAATGGGCCTTGACTTGTAAAGGCAGTGGCTTGCCTGCTTCTACGTAGGCTGCCTTGATGATTTCTTTGATCCAGCGGGCTATGGTTGCTCGCGAGGCCGCTTCCCCTTGCTGCTTCCTGCTGTGAAGGACGAATAGATGGTCCGTCTTTCGTACGGATTCCGACCTTTCCAGGTATCGGACTAGGAGCCTGCCGACATTGAGATGGCATAGGCTTCGAGCCTCTTCCGAATTCTTATGCTCATCTGGCGATGGTAGCGAGATGGTTTGGTTGAGATGGAAGTGAGACACCACTTTGGGGAGGAACGATGGAACTGGATGGTTCCCGGGGTGAGTCTGAAGAACGGCTCTCGGCAGGACAGTGCTTGTAGCTCAGATATACGCCGGGCCGAACAGACTGCCAGCAGGAAGGCTGTCTTCAGTGTTAATAGTCAGAGAGACAGGCTGCGGAGAGGTCTGAAGGAGGTTCCAGCTAAGAAATCTAGGACCAGGTTGAGATTCCAAAGAGGCACCTGCCACTTCAGGGGTGGTTGGATCTGCTTAACTCCTTTCAGAAAGCAGGAGACATCCGGGTAAAAGGCTATGCTGCTGCTCCCACTCTTGGTTCCGAAGCATGACAATGCAGCCACCTGTACCTTGATGGAGTTGAGAGACAATCCCTTCTGTAGGAATTCCAGAATCCCAGGAATTTTGATCGAGTGTGGTATGATGTCGCGGTCCTCGCACCAGGCTTCGAATACTCTCCAAATCTTTATGTATGTTAGGGATGTGGAGAACTTGCGTGCTCGGAGTAGGTTGCCAATTACTGCCCCCAAGTACTACGGTCTTCTTGGCCAGTCCAGGGCCACTTGAAGTACTGGTCCCTTGTGGTGTTCTATCTTGTGGATGATTGTGCCTAATAGGGGGCCATGGCGGGAAGGCGTATAACAGTCTCCTGTGGCCAGGTCTGTACCAGGGTATCGATTCCCTGGGACTGGGGTTCCCGCCTGCTGCTGAAGAAATTGGGTACTTAGGCGTTGGACCGGTTTGCCAGGAGGTCCATGGTTGGTGTTCTCCATCAATTGGAATACTGTGGTCCACAGCCTCCATTCTCCTGGATCTGCAAAACTCACAATGTTTGAACATACTACTGCCATGGAAATAGAATCTATACTCAAAAAAGCTAGACCATCATCCCACCCCACTGACACCATTCCTACAAAACTTCTCCTCACTATACCTGACCTAATAGCCCCTCCCATTTCAAAGATTATCAATGCATCCATCGATTCTGGTATTGTACCTTTCCCATTAAAACAAGCCATCCTTAAACCCACCCTAAAAAAACCTAAGCTCGACCCAGCTGATTTGACCAATTACCGCCCCATCTCCAATCTTCCATTTATTGCAAAAATTTTAGAAAAAACTATTAACTGTCAAATTAGTAATTATCTGGATGAACAACAAATCCTCTCTCCGTCTCAATATGGTTTTCGTAAATTACACAGCACAGAAACCCTTCTTCTCTCACTTTCTGATTACCTTATTAAAAGTTTAGATAAAGGGTTATCCCATCTGCCAGTTATACTAGATATTTCTGCTGCGTTTGATACTGTGAGCCATCAGATCCTCCTCAAGCGTCTCTCTGATATAGGAATAACCGACCTTGCCCACAACTGGTTCTGTTCCTACCTCTGCAACAGAAATTACAGAGTCAAATTTGGCAACCATGAATCAAAGGAAATTCCCCTTGGGCAGGGAGTCCCCCAAGGCTCCTCACTTTCATCCACCCTATTTAATGTCTACCTCCTACCCCTCTGCCAACTCCTTTCCAACCTTAAATTACCACACTATTTGTACGCGGATGATGTACAAATTCTTATTCCCATTACTGAATCTATCCCCAAAACCCTTGAAATCTGGCATACCACTCTCACCTCAATTAACAACCTCTTAAATTCTATCCAGCTTGCCCTTAACTCTATAAAAACGGAACTCATGGTTATCTCACCTCCTACACCTCTACATACTACGCCCACAACACGTATTATTCCACCTCACACACATTTCTCCCAACAAGTCCGAGATCTAGGAGTTTTATTAGATGACCAAATGTCCCTCAAAAAATTTATTAATGCTACCCTCAAAGAGTGTTTTTTCAAGATCCACACTCTCAAAAAACGTAAACCACTATTACACTTCTCTGATTTTCGTACTGTGTTACAAGCCATGGTCTTTTCGAAAATTGACTATTGTAATGCACTGCTATTGGGCCTGCCTAAAAATTCCATACACCCATTACAAATCCTGCAAAATACTGCAGCTCGTATTCTTACCAACACGTCCACAAAGGAACACATCACTCCCATACTTAAGGAACTACACTGGCTCCCCATTCATTATCGCATACAATACAAGGTATTATCACTTATCCACAAATCTCTCCACAACCCAGAAATGAATTGGCCCTCCAACTCTTTTCAATTCAATAGCTCTAACAGGCCAACTAGAAATCCGTACATAGCCACCCTGCAAACCCCTTCACCAAAACTAGTTAAATACGCATCCACTAAAGCCCGTGCCCTATCCCTAGCTGGCCCTATGTTATGAATTCCATGCCTACTGATATATGTCTTGAACTGTCCCCCAAGACTTTCAAGCAAAAGCTCAAGACATGGCTTTTCACTCAAGCCTACACATGACCTCTACGTGTTCCTTTATAGCCCTTTTCAACCCCTCCTCTTAGTTACTTCAATCATTATCCTTAAGTTAGGATATTGAAGGTACTGCCCCTCTTACCGACCTCCTTTCTACATCATTCAACCTTAGAATCCTCTTTTCTAATTTATGCAACCGAAGAATTTGCTGTATTTAACAGCTTCCCTTGTATATAATCTTTCCTCCCTGACCCTCCCCCAATTTTTCCCCTTCAATTTAAGTTATTACATCTCCTCTAAGCTCTTCCTAAAGTTATCCCTCAATACTATATTAAGTTGTACTATAATAGCTATTCCATGTTTTTATTAACTATATAATCTTTTCTGTTACTGCATTTAGCTGTTTTATGTATCGTTCCTTAATTGTTACCATATTGTTTTATGTACAACGCAATTGCATATTTTTCGTTCTCTGTACACCGACATGATATCTCTGATGAGCGGCAGTATATAAAAACCAATAAATAAATAAATAAATAAATAGACTTTCTCTGCTGAGGTAGTCCGCAGCGACGTTGTCTTTCCCGGCAATGTGGACAGCCGAGATCTCTTGAAGATTCACTTCTGCCCATGACATTAGGAGGTCTATTTCCAGAGACACCTGTTGACTTCTGGTTCCTCCCTGATGGTTGATGTAGGCCACTGTTGTGGCGTTGTCCGACATTACTCTTACTGCTTTGTCTCTGAGTCTGTGAACGAACCTTAGGCAGGCTAGTATGACTGCCCGGGCTTCTAGGCAATTGATGTTTCATCCCAACTCTTCCTCTTCATTCCATTGCTCTTGGGCGGTTAGCTCCTGGCAGTGTGCTCCCCATCCTTGTAGGCTGGCATCCATGGTGAATAGGATCCAGGTTGGTGAGGATAGTCTTGTTCCCTGGCTCAGATGGGCTTCTTGTAGCCACCATCGTAGTTGGGCCCGAACTCTGTCCGGGAGTGAAGCCGTATGGTGTAGTTCTGGGACAGTGGATTCCATCGTGCTAGTAGTGAGCATTGTAGGGGTCTCATGTGAGCTCGTGCCCATGGCACTACTTCCAGTGTGGATGCCATAAGGCCGAGAACTTGTAGGTAATCCCATGCTGTGGGGTGTTCGCTCAACCTGGTTCGTAACTGGGTCATCAGTTTTGATCTCCTTGTCGGTGTCAGGATGACCTTGTCTTGTTTGGTGTTGAACCAGACTCCCAAGTATTCTAGAGATTGGGAGGGCTGCAGGCAGCTCTTGTTTGTGTTGACCACCCACCCAAGGCTCTCCAGTAGAGTTTTGACTCTGTTGGTTGCCTGGTGGCTTTCCTCTGGGGATTTCGCTCTGATCAGCCAATCGTCTAGATAAGGGTGCATGCGGATTCCTTCCTTCCTCAGTGTTGCTGCCACCACCACTATGATCTTGGTGAACGTCCGGGGTGCAGTGGCTAACCCGAAAGGTAGTGCCCGGAAATGGTAGTGACGGTCCAGGATCGAGAAGCGTAGAAAACGCTGATGCTCTTGATGGATCGGAATGTGTAGGTAGGCTTCCGACAGATCCAGGGATGTAAGGAACTCTCCAGTTTTATTGCCCTTATTACCGAGCGTAGGGTTTCCATGCGGAAGCGAGGAATCTTCAGGTGACGGTTGACTGCCTTGAGGTCCAGGATGGGTTTGAACGTTCCTTCTTTCTTGGGGACGATAAAATAGATGGAATAATGTCCAGTATTTATTGGTTGTGGTTGTGGAGGCACCGGTGTTATAGCCTCTAAGGCTAGCAATCTGGTCAGTGTAGCTTCCACTGCCATCCTCTTGGATGGATCCTCTGGCAGGGAGATTCCACAAACTTGTCCGGAGGGAGGTGGTGGAAATCCAGGTAATATCCCTCTCGAATGATTGATAGGACCCACTTGTCCGAAGTTATCTTGACCCATCTTTGGTAGAAAAGGGCACGTCTGCCCTCTATGGCTTCTTCCTTTGGATGGCTCAGCTGATTTTCATTGTGGGGTGCAGCTGGGGCCGGAGCCTGAGCTGGCTCCCCTTTTGTTGTGCTTGTTCTGAAAGGACTGGCTCCGGCCTGCTGGGTGGGCCGCTTGATATGTGCTTCTATATGGGTTGAAGCGCTGTGATCCTCTGCCCCTGGAGGTTCGGGGGAAGGATCGCTGGTTTCTCTTATTCCTGTCCTCCGGCAGCAGTGGGGACTCGCCCCATTTATTGGCTAGTTTCTCTAGTTCGCTTCCGAACAGGAGTGTTCCTTTGAAAGGCATCCTTGTGAGTCTCGTTTTGGAGGATATGTCGGCCGACCAGTTTCGGAGCCAGATTTGTCTTCTGGCTGCCACGGCGGATGACACTTCTCTACCTGCTGTGCATACCAGATCAGAAGCGGCGTCCACGAGGAATTATACAGCTGGTTCCAGGGCCTCCCCAGGAGTGTTGTTCCTGGTCTATGCTAAGTAGGCACGTGTCACCACGGCACAGCAGGCCGCGATCTGTAAAGACATAGCGGAGACGTCAAAGGACTGTTTGAGGATAGATTCCAGACGTCTGTCTTGAGCAACCTTGAGTGCTGCTCCTTCCTCCACCGGGATAGTATTTATTTTTATTTATTTATTTAAATTCTTTTAATATACCGATGCTCAAGACCAGGTCTTATCGTACCGGTTTACAATAAACTAGGGGGTAAACCAGTTAACATTGAAAGCGAAAGTTACATTACAACAGGGAGTGTGGAACTGGGCTGTTAGAAAAAAAAAGATAGGTTAACAATTTCTAACTGGAGAGCAGAGCATGTAAGCAGAGAGTAATTGCTTACATGGTAAGAATTATATACAATTTACACAGTGCAGTCGATTAGGCAAGTTATATGAAAGCGCAGTTAGCAGAAAAAACAGTTCCTTTGTGTGGCGGAAAGAGGACGCAAACCGTGGGGTGTAGGACCATGTGGGTGACCATGAGGCTTCTTCAGGGATATGCTTGGACGAACAGCCATGTTTTTAATTTTTTTCTGAATGTGATGTGACAATGTTCCTGGCGGAGATCTGGTGATGCGGACCGGCAGTTGATGGCGCTCATTTTTCAATAGCTTTGTGTATAGTGGATTTTTTTGGGGGTACCTGGAGGGAGTCTCTGTATGCAGATCTGGTAGGTCTTGCTGAGGAGTGTGGTTTGAGGGGTATGGTGAGTTGGAGAGAGGATTGCTGAAATATAGTTTTGTGAATGATGGTCAGTGTCTTGAAGAGAATTCTGTAGCGAATGGGTAGCCAGTGAAGTATTTTTAGAATCGGTGTGATGTGGTCCATATGGCGAGAGTTTGTGAGGATCCTGGATGCAGCGTTTTGCAGCATTTGAAGAGGTTTGGTAGAAGAAGCTGGGAGACCAAGCAGCAGCGCATTACAATAATCAATCTTTGAGAATAGTATGGCTTGAAGGACCGAACGGTAGTCGTGGAAGTGTAGGAGAGGTCTTAACTGTTTTAGGACCTGTAGTTTGTAAAAACCTTCTTTAGTGGTGTTATTAATGAATTTTTTAAAGTTCATTCTGGAGTCTAGGATGGCCCCAAGGTCTCTCACTTGATTTACTAATGGTGTATTTGTAGTAATGGCTAGAGGGTTATTATCATTGGGGGAAATGACTAGCAGTTCGGTCTTGGACGTATTGAGAAAAAGGCAGAGGCTTGTGAGAAGGAGGTTGATGGCGTGAAGGCAGCTATTCCAATAGTTAAGAGTGTCGGAAACGGGATCCTTGATGGGGATTAGGATCTGCACGTCGTCCGCATAAATGAAGTAGGTGAGGTTGAGTTATTGAGAAGTTGGCATAGGGGGAGAAGATATATGTTGAATAGGGTCGGCGAGAGCCGAGGACCCTGGGGAATTCCTTGCTTGGCCGCTACAGGGTGAGACTCTTTGTTGATTATTTTTACTTTATAATATCTGTCGCTTAGAAAGGATTTTAGCCAGAGGAGTGCAGAACCTGAGATGCCTATTTCCATCAGACGGTTGATGAGGATTGTGTGGTTTAACTGTGTCGAAATGCTGCCGAGATGTCTAGCAGAGCTAGCAAGTATGATTGACCTTTGTCGAGGCCCAACAGGATGTTGTCCGTTAATGAGAGTAGGAGAGATTCTGTATTTCTGCGTTCCTGAAACCGAATTGAGATGGATATAGAATGTCGTGGGAGTCGAGGTAGTCTGTGAGTCTAGTATTGACCAGTTTTTCCATTAGCTTGGCTATGAAAGGAAGGTTGGCGATGGGGCGAAAATTTATGGGGTTGGATGGGTCCAAGTTAGGTTTTTTTTAGTAAAGGTTTCAGAGAGGCTGTTTTTAAAGCGTCCGGGACTGTTCCGTGAGTGAGTGAACAGTTTATGATGTCGGCCAGAGGTTTGGCGATTATGTTAGGGATTGTGAGAAGGAGTTTTGGTCGGGATTTGGTCTATTGGGTGCGATGAGGGCCTTCATTTCTTGATGATAGATTCTATTTCCAAGGATGATGTAGTATCAAAAGATTCTAGAGACCGTTTGTGTATCGATGGGGCGTGGTTTTGGTCAGGTGGATGCTGGGAGTTTGGAATGGGGTTAGAAGATGTTAGCGGAATAAGTACATTTTTTATTTTGTTGTCGAAGAAAACTGCTAGCTCAGAGGATTTGTTTTGTGCTGCTTCTTCCAGGATGATTGGAGGAATAGGGGTGGTGAGTGCTGCAACATATGAGAAAAGTGTTTTTGGGTCGTATAGGAAGCCGTGTATTTTTTTGGCGTAGAAGTCCCTTTTGGTACGAAGAATAGTGGTCCTATAGTAGCTCATTGCGGTTTTATAGGAGGCCAGTGCGATGGAGGTGGGATCCTTCCGCCAGTGTTGTTCTTTATGTTGTAGGTCTTGTTTGAGTTTTCTTAATTCTGATGAGAACCAGGGTTTTTTGTTATTACGGGCAGGATTGATATTTTTGGATGTCAAGGGGCATATTTTATCAGCTGCTGAGTGGGTGATAGTTAGCCAAGAGTTCATGGCGGTGTCCGCATTTGTGAGGTCCAGGTTAATTAGTTCCTTGGTGAGAGTGTTGCTGAGGACTTCCATGGAGCATGTTTTTCTAAATTGGATCGAGGATTTAGGGATGTTGGTGGTCGTTTTTTTCTTTATGGATATTTCAGTTTCAATCATCGAGTGATCTGACCAGGGGATGGGGGTACAGGACGGAAGAGAAGTGGTAGAGATCGGATCATTTGTGAATATTAAGTCTAGCTTGTGTCCTGCTTTGTGCGTGGGTTTGTTAATAATTTGTTTGAAGCCCATGGCCATGAAGGAAGAGAGGAGGGCTTCGCAGTTGGCGGAGGGAGATGGGGAGTCAACATGAATGTTGAAGTCTCCTAGCAGGATCGCTGGTGAGTTGGTATTGATGTGTTTAGCTACAAGTTCTATGAGAGGCGATGGGTCGGAGTCTTGGAGCCCAGGTGGAGCGTAGATGAGGCAGATTTGGAGCTGGGTGGATTTGAATAGCCCGATTTCAAGTTTGGTTGGAGTTTTAATTGCGTGCTGGGCTAGTCTTAGTTCTTTTTTTGCAGCTAGCAGTAATCCTCCCCCTCTTTTCTTAGTTCTGGGGATAGAGAAAAGGTCATATAGTTGTGTCGTAATTGGTTGATTAGGGGTGTGTCCGTGTTTTTTAACCATGTTTCAGTGATAGCACACAGGTCCGGTTGGGTGTAGTCATTGAGCAAGTGAGATTTTTTTGACAGGGATTGGGAGTTGAGGAGGGTTAGTGTGATTAAGGATAGGCCTAGGAATTGGGTTAGAGGGGAAATCATGATGGGGATCAGGGATCTCTTAGAACATTGTAGCTTGAATAAGGGTGAATTAACTCTGTTGAGGGATGAGTGTGGGATAATAGGGATAGGGAAGGTTTGCATCATGTTGATTGTTGTAAGAGTTGGGATGATAGTTAGAGCCAGCGGGGGAAGGTAGAGGTGAGAGGAAGGACTGCCGATGATTTGAACTTGGGGCAGGTAGGAATGAATGCTGGAGAGGCTGGATAGGATGCTAGAGTTGCTAGATGAATGCTGGAGAGGCTGAATGGATGCTGGAGAGGCTGGATGAATGCTGGAGAGGCTGGGTGGATGCTGGAGTGGCTGGACTGGATGCTGGAGTGGCTGGATGGATGCTGGACTGGGTGCTGGATGAATGCTGGAGATGCTGGATGGATGCTGGAGTGGCTGGACTGGAGGCTGGATGAATGCTGGAGTGGCTGGACTGGATGCTGGAGTGGCTGGACTGGATGCTGGAGTGGCTGGACTGGATGCTGGATGGATGCTGGAGTGGCTGGATGGATGCTGGAGTGGCTAGATGGATGCTGGACTGGATGCTGGATGAATGTTGGAGAGGCTGGGTGGATGCTGGAGTGGCTGGACTGAATGCTGGGTGAATGCTGGAGAGGCTGGATGAATGCTGGAGAGGCTGGATGAATGCTGGAGAAGCTGGATGGATGCTGGAGTGGCTGGACTGGGTGCTGGATGAATGCTGGAGTGGCTGGACTGGATGCTGGATGAATGCTGGAGAGGCTGGACTGGATGCTGAGAGGCTGGGATGGATGTTGGAGAGGCTGGATGGATGCTGGATGAATGCTGGAGAGGCTGGGTGGATGCTGGAGAGACTGGGATGGATGCTGGAGTGCGTGTATGAGGAGAGCTGTTGAAGTAGCGCTTAGGTTAAGAGTGGGTGGAATATCGGTCAATGTTAGCATGGGTGGCTTCTGCTTCAATGATCTGGTGTGCACTAAGGGGCAGGCCCCTTTGTCACGCTCCTTAGGCGCGCGACGCCTGGATCCGCCTGAGCCCTTTAAGGGGCTCTGGGAGTAGAGAGAGCCGATGGGGCTTCTGGGGCGGGCTTACCTGGTTTCCTTTTCTTTTCTTAAGTTTCCTTAGTTTCGGGTTGCCGCCGTGCCGTTTTTTATTTTTTTTCTTTCTGAGGCGCTGGTTTTTTTTAATTTTGAGGGACCACCTCGGAGGCCTCGCGGGAGGCATGCCCCGAGTCCACCTTCCCTGGCCCCGATGAGCCAACGCCGACCGTTGCGGGGAGGGGCTGACCCGAGCCAAGGGTGGAGCACAGGACGGCAGCGCGGGAAATGAGTAGTGTGCTTCGAGACCGTGCAGACCATGGCATCCACTTTCGGACATGCCAGAAGATCTTTGGCGGCTAGGTCCAGAGGGTACATGGCTGCCAGAACCCGGCCCCCTTTGAATGTAGTTTCTGGGGCATCCCATTCCAGGTCAATTAGTTGCTGGACAGCTTGTAATAGTGGGAAATGGTGGGAGGTCTGACGGAGTCCCTCTAATAGTGGGTTCATCTTAGGTTCTCCCGAGGTACTTGTGCCCGGGATAGCAAGCTCTTTTAAGCTGTGTGTGACCAGGTCTGGTAGCTCGTCCTTGGTGAAGAAGCGTCTCATGGTTCGGTGGGGGCTCTGTCCCCGGAGGAAGTTCCCCTTCCCTCCAGGGGTTCTGAATCCTCATCTGAGTTGTCCGTGTCCCCCGAAGGTGGGGCTTCTGGGCGGTGGGATCACTTCCCTGGGCATAGAGGGTCCCAGCATGTTGAGATCCTCTGGTGGAGCCTGTGGCCGTATTATAGGAGACCCCGGTTGCATGTGGACGAAGGTATACAGACCTTTGAAGAATTCCACGCAGACGATAGATGCTGGGTCTAGACTAAGGGGTGCCGTGTCCCTGGGGAGCCCCGTTTGAGGGGGGGTCCCGCTGTGCAATGCTAGGTCCGGCGTACTGCTCGAGAGGCTGGAGCCCGGTACCAGCTGGGGAGGGCCATGAGTTGGCTCCCCTAGGGCCTCTTCACACTGTATACACAGGGCCGTGGCTTCCTCATGCTGTGCAGCTCTAATGTGACATGCTGGGCAAAGGCCCTGAGCTTTGAGTTTAGTTTCGGGTGGTGACATGACTTGTGCGCCTAAATTACAGTTGTGTGCTCCGGTGTGCATCAAAGCTGTGCGCGTAGGTTTGGTATGCGCTCAGGGAGATGTGCGCGCTGTTGTGCGCACAGGTCGAAGTTATGCGCCCAGTACTTGGGTGCGCAACATTGTGCGCACAAGGCATTTGTGCGCACGGATTGAAACGGCGGACAGGGTGGTGAACAGAGCAAAATGGTGACTGCGACCACGCGGACAATATGGCGACAACCTCGGAGGGTCTCCACGTGGGAGGACCCTCTGATCTGACCGGGGTCTAGCCCTGCTAGGGCAGATCAACCCGGTGGCACTGGTCCCGGCTGGTGAACTGTGCGGCTCCTCGAGCTTCGGAGATCGGAGATTTTTAAATAGATTTCTACCTTACCTTGTCTCGGTGCTTCCCGGTCTCGTTCCGGGTGGTCTCCGGCTGCGGGGGGAGAGGGAAAATACCTTCACCGCCTCGCTCGAGGTTGCACCCGCTGCCTCTCAGCCTCACCCGATGTCGGGGGCTAGCCGAGGGTCGGCTGCCAGTCCGAGGCTTACCTCCGAGGGATCACGGAAATCACCTCGGGAAATCTCAACTGGGGGAGGGACCCAATGGGTGTCACCACAGGAGAGCAGGGCTTGTCTGTAGAGGTAAGATTTCTTCTGATTTTGGTTTTCTTTGGTAAAATTACTCTAACGCTGTGCGAGCGTGCATAGAGTCCCTAACTGCTATGGAGATGGAAAATACTGAAGAGCTGCACTTCCTGCAGGGGTTTATGTACTAGGGCTGACCTCAGATTGAAATCTGATCCATCTCCAACTGCTATCAGGAGTACACTATACCCATTGGTCCTGAGTCCATCTGCTACATGCTAGGAAATGAGTTAAAAAAAAAAAAAAAGAATTGCAGTTTTCAGCAGTGCTCCCGGGGGGGGGGGGGGGGGGGGATGTTAAGTCCTGGTGAGGCCATCCACCCTGATGATGGAGGAGGATGGTCAAGGACCCTTTTGTAGCTCACTCATTTCTTGCCAGACAGGGCTGAAAACCAAGGGCCCCAGTTCACTCACCCTGAGGGACGGACAAAGCCTGCAGCCATTCTTAAGGGAAGTGCTTTCTTTATTGTTTTGTTAAAGTTTTCGATTAAAAAAGAATAAGGAAATATTTTTAGAGCAGAAGGGGGTTGCCGTGGGACGGCACATTTTTGATCCCAGCTCTGCTACTTTCTCCTTCCAGCGGCTCAGTCCCTTTCTCCCCGTTCCTCAGACGTTTTCTCTCTTGCTGCCCGGCGCCGACATCAACGTCACAACTGTGCAACTTGTGGAGATGCACATGCGCATCTCTCACGCGACAGCTTATGCTCCCGATGCCTCCTCAGTTGGGAGGGCACTTCGGGGAGCATGGCAGGGGAAGAATCGGCTAGGTGCAGTGAGCCTGGGAGGTTCTCACTGGCATGGCAGCTCTGCGACAATCCCTTCCCATTGAGAGCGGGAACGATGGCCCTACATGGGCTGCGGAGGAGGACAGAGAAATCACTGTGAACCTGGAAGATATAGTAGGCCAGATTGACAAACTAAAGAGTGGCAAATCACCTGGACCGGATGGTATACATCCTAGATTACTGAAGGAACTCAAAAATGAAATTTCTGATATATTAGTTAAAATTTGTAACCTATCATTAAAATCATCCATTGTACCTGAAGACTGGAGGGTGGCCAATGTAACCCCAATATTTAAAAAAGGCACCGGGGTGATCCGGGTAACTATAGACCAGTGAGCCTGACTTCAGTGCCGGGAAAAATAGTGGAAACTATTCTAAAAATCAAAATCATAGAGCATATAGAAAGACATGGTTTAATGGAACACAGTCAACATGGATTTACCCAAGGGAAGTCTTGCCTAACAAATCTGCTTCATTTTTTTGAAGGGGTTAATAAACATGTGGATAAAGGTGAACCGGTAGATGTAGTATATTTGGATTTTCAGAAGGCGTTTGACAAAGTCCCTCATGAGAGGCTTCTAAGAAAACTAAAAATGGGATAGGAGGCGATGTCCTTTCGTGGATTACAAACTGGATAAAAGACAGGAAACAGAGAAGGGTTAAATGGTCAAGTTTCTCAGTGGAAAAGCGTAAACAGTGGAGTGCCTCAGGGATCTGTACTTTTCAATATATATGTAAATGATCTGGAAAGGAATACGACGAGTGAAGTTATCAAATTTGCGGATGATACAAAATTATTCAGAGTAGTTAAATCACAAGCGGATTGTGATACATTACAGGAGGACCTTGCAAAACTGGAAGATTGGGCATCCAAATGGCAGATTAAATTTAATGTGGACAAGTGCAAGATGTTGCATATAGGGAAAAATAACCCTTGCTGTAGTTACACGATGTTAGGTTCCATATTAGGAGCTACCACCCAGGAAAAAGATCTAGGCATTGAAATGATCGGCTCAGTGTGCTGCAGCAGTCAAAAAAGCAAACAATGTTAGGAATTATTAGGAAGGGAATGGTTAATAAAACTGTGCCCAATTTTCCACCTCACAAGGTCTTCCTGCAATTTATCACAATCTTCTTGTGATTTAACTACTCTGAACAATTTTGTATCATGTGCAAATTTGATTACCTCACTTGTCGTATTTCTTTCCAGATCATTTATAAATATATTGAAAAGTAAGGGTCCCAATACTGCCTTACACCCTTCCACTGAGAAAATTGTCCATTTAACCCTACTCTCTGTTTTCCTGTCTTTTAGCCAGTTTGTAATCCACGAAAGGACATCACCACATATCCCATGACTTTTTATTTTTCCTAGAAGCCTCTCAAGAGTAACTTTGTCAAATGCCTTCTGAAAATCCAAGTACACTACATCTACTATATCCACATGTTTATTAACTCCTTTAAAAAAGTGAAGCAGATTTGTGAGGCAAGACTTGCCTTGGGTAAAGCCATGCTGACTTGTTCCATTAAACCATGTCTTTCTATATGTTCTGTGATTTGATGTTTAGAATACTTTCCACTATTTTCCTGGCACTGAAGTCAGGCTAACCGGTTTGTAGTTTCCCTGATCGCCCCTGGAGCCCTTTTTAAATATGGGGGTTACATTAGCTATCCTCCAGTCTTCAGCTACAATGGTTGATTTTAATGACAGGTTACACATTTTTACTAATAGATCTGAAATTTCATTTTTTAGTTCCTTCTGAACTCTGGGGTGTATACCATCCGGTCCAGGTGATTTACTACTCTTCAGTTTGTCAATCAGGTCTACCACATCTTCTAGGTTCACAGTGATTTGGTTCAGTCCATCTGAATCATTACCCATGAAAACCTTCTCCATTACGGCTACCTCCCCAACATCCTCTTCAGTAAACACCGAAGCAAAGAAATCATTTAATCTTTCCGCTATGGCCTTATCTTCTCTAAGTGCCCCTTTAACTCCTCGATCATCTAATGGTCCAACTGACTCCCTCACAGGCTTTCTGCTTAGATATATTTTGTAAAGTTTTTACTGTGAGTTTTTGCCTCTACGGCCAACTTCTTTTCAAATTCTCTCTTAGCCTGTATTATAATTTCTTACATTTAACTTGCCAACGTTTATGCATTATCCTATTTTCTTCTGTTGGATCCTTCTTCCAATTTTTGAATGAAGATGTTTTGGCTAAAATAGCTTCTTTCACCTCCCCTATTAACCATGCCAGTAATCATTTTGCCTTCTTTCCACCTTTCTTAATGTGTGGAATACATCTGGACTGTGCTTCTAGGATGGTATTTTTTAACAATGACCACGCCTCTTGCACACTTTTTACTTTTATAGCTGCTCCTTTCAGTTTTTTTCTAACAATTTTTCCCATTTTATCAAGGTTTCCCTTTTGAAAGTTGAGCACAAGAGCCATGGATTTGCTTACTGTCCCCCTTCCAGTCATTAAATCAAATTTGATCATATTATGATCACTATTACCAAGCAGCCCCACCACCGTTACCTCTCTCACCAAATCCTGTTCTCCACTGAGGATTAGATCTAAAATTGCTCCCTCTCTTGTAGGTTCCTGAACCAATTGATCCATAAAGCTATCATTTATTCCATCCAGGAACGTTCTCTCTCTAGCATGTCCCGATGATAATTGAAGTCTCCCATTATTTGGTTAGCTTCCCTAATCTCTCTTAGCATTTCACTGTCAGTCTCACCATCTTGACCAGGTGGATGGTAGTATACTCCTATCACTATAGTCTTCCCCAACACACAAGGGATTTCTACCCATAAAGATTCAATTGTGCATTTAGTCTTGTGCAGGATGTTTATCCTGTTGCACTCTATGCCATCCCGGACATAAAGCACCACACCGCCTCCTGGGTGCTCCTCTCTGTCATTGCGATATAGTTTGTACCCCGGTATAGCACTGTCCCATTGGTTGTCCTCCTTCACCAGGTCTCTGAGATGCCAATTAAGTCTATGTCATCATTCACTGCTATACATTCTAATTCTCCCATCTTACTTCTTAGGCCTCTGGCATTAGAATGAGACCACACCTTGAATACTTTGTACAATTCTGGTCGCCGCATCTGAAAAAAGATATAGTTGCGATGGAGAAGGTACAGAGAAGGGCAACCAAAATGATAAAGGGGATGGAACAGCTCCCCTATGAGGAAAGGCTGAAGAGTTTAGGGCTGTTCAGCTTGGAGAAGAGACAGCTGAGGGGGGATATGATAGAGGTCTTTAAGATCATGAGAGGTCTTGAAAGAGTAGATGCGAATCGGTTATTTACACTTTCGAATAATAAAAGGACTAGGGGGCATTCCATGAAGTTAGCAAGTAGCACATTTAAGACTAATCGGAGAAAATTCTTTTTAACTCAACGCACAATAAAGCTCTGGACTTTGTTGCCAGAGGATGTGGTTAGTGCAGTTAGTGTAACTGGGTTCAAAAAAGGTTTGGATAAGTTCTTGGAGGAAATGTCCATTAACGGACATTAATCGAGTTTACTTAGGGAATAGCACTGCTATTAATTGCATCAGTAGCTTGGGATCTTCTTAGTGTTTGGGTAATTCCCAGGTTCTTGTGGCCTGGTTTGGTCTCTGTTGGAAACAGGATGCTGGGCTTTACTCTGAATAATTTTGTATCATCCGCAAATTTGATAACCTCACTCGTCATATTCCTTTCCAGATCATTTATATATATATTGAAAAGCACCGGTCCCAATACAGATCCCTGAGGTACTCCACTGTTTACCCTTTTCCACTGAGAATATTGACCATTTAATCCTACTCTCTGTTTCCTGTCTTTTAACCAGTTTGTAATCCACGAAAGGACATCGCCTCCTATCCCATGATTTTTTAGTTTTCATAGAAGCCTCTCATGAGGGACTTTGTCAAACGCCTTCTGAAAATCCAAATACACTACATCTACCGGTTCACATTTATCCACATGTTTATTAACCCCTTCAAAAAAATGAAGCAGATTTGTTAGGCAAGACTTCCCTTGGGTAAATCCATGTTGACTGTGTCCCATTAAATCTTGTCTTTCTTTCTTTCTTTCTTTCTTTCTTTATTTATAGTTTATTATAATTTCTTAAGTACATTCAAGTAAAATAAGAATAGAAAATATGGATTTACAGCAAAAATCAAAATTTTTAACTACAACCTCAAGAAAACATTATTCTGTAAATTCACATACAGACCCCATAATCAATGGGGGAGCCTGTTATATCTAAGAAAACAAGATAGTTATGAAACATAAATCAAGAGAGACTTTTTCTTTTTTACCAAACTCTTTCTCCAACTGGGGTAGTAACCCTTTTAACCACCTTTATCCTGAAGAAAAACTTCTAAGTGTCCTGGGTCAGTGAAAACAAACTTATTTTTTTGAAAAGAAATCATACATTTGCATGGATATTTAAGATAAAAGGTAGCCCCTAAGGCCAATACCCTCTGTTTCATTAACAAAAATTGTTTCCTTCTGTGCTGAGTAGCTCTCGACACGTCTGGAAACATTTGCACAGTTTGTCCACAAAACGCAAAACTTTTATTCAAAAAATATTTCTGGAGAACCAGATTTTTCTGACTCTCCAGAGCAAACACCACTACCAATGTTGATCTTATCTGGATATTATCCACTGAAGCCTCTAAGAAAGATGTTAAATTAGGGCTTTCAGGCTGGAGAATATCCATATCTCCATCATTTTTTGCCAAAGTTTTTTTTTATATTAGATACATAATACAAGTTAGAAATTATTATATCTTCAGAAATACCCAAAATTTCTTTTGAGTATTTCTTAAATAATTCATAAGCCGACAAAAGTCTAGTGATGGGAAAATTCAATATTCGAAGATTCTTTTTTCTCAGAACATTATCTATATTCTCTAACTGCTTATATATTATTAAAGTGTCTTTTATGAAGGCTGATCCTGACGCCTGCATAGAGGTAACTTGTGTGGCATTTACCACATTAGTCGCCTCTAGATCTTTTAGTCTCTTTTCATGATCCTCCAGGGCAGTCTTAGTATCTGCTGCGAAGATGGTGGCTTGATTCATGGACTGGATTAATCTCCTGTCCATGTTGGTTACTGCCCTCCACACATCAGTTAATGAAATATTTTCAAGTTCAGACATGCATGGTTCCTCATACGGAAGGGGTCTACTACCCCCTCTCTTCCGTGATGTTCACTCCCCCTACTGCTCCCATGACTATTGTCTGTACCCTCTCTTTTGCCTCTGCTGGATTAGCAGATGTCGTTGCTAATTGGGAAGGGTCATGTTCAATCCCATTAACCTTCCCTCCAGTCAGGGGTGAAATGGACGTTTGGATCTGGGCTGGACTCCCGGAATCACCCAATGAGAAAGATATTTCTGAAGCCAGTTCTCTAACATTATAACTCACCCTCCGCTGTAGGTGGTCATCCATGGGGCCTCTGACTTCTTTCACCGTAGGAGTGGAGGTTTTTACCTTTCTCTTTCTCCCCATCAGATGGATAACTTGTCTGCCGGAATTTCACCCAGGGGTGCGCCCCTTTGGCGCGCCCCTTTGGCGCGCGGCTTCGGCTGCGCGCCGCAGTGCTGATCTTAAATAGCCCCAGCGGCTCCCGCTGACGTCGGGGGTGGAGCCGGATCTCCTTCGGCTCCTTCCGGTATCGCGTCCTCCTGCCCTGCACCCTCCGGTGCGCTCTCACGGCGATAGGCTCCCAGGTAACAATTCGCTGTGCTGATCTTAAATAGCCCCAGCGGCTCCCGCTGACGTCGGGGGTGGAGCCGGATCTCCTTCGGCTCCTTCCGGTATCGCGTCCTCCTGCCCTGCACCCTCCGGTGCGCTCTCACGGTGATAGGCTCCCCAAATCTTGTCTTTCTATATGCTCTACAATTTTGATCTTGAGAATAGTTTCCACTATTTTTCCCGGCACTGAAGTCAGGCTCACTGGTCTATAATTACCCGGATTGCCCCTGGAGCCTTTTTTAAATATTGGGGTTACATTGGCCACCCTCCAGTCTTCAGGTACAATGGATGATTTTAATGATAGGTTACAAATTTTAACTAATAGATCAGAAATTTCATTTTTGAGTTCCTTCAGAACCCTAGGAAGCATACCATCCGGTCCAGGTGATTTGCTACTCTTTAGTTTGTCAATCTGGCCTACTACATCTTCCAGGTTCACAGTGATTTCGTTCAGTTCGTCTGAGTCATCACCCCTGAAAACCATCTCCGGAACTGGTATCTCCCCAACATCCTCATTAGGTCTTATGTTTATCTCCAGAAGTGGGGAGGAGGACCCCGAAGTGGACTCAGATTCCTCTTCTACCTTCTGTTCAGATTTTGTGCTTTTACTACACAAAGTCTGTAAGGTCAGGAAGTCTGCGTGACGCAAACCTGAAAAGGGGGCT
The DNA here is from genome assembly GCF_901001135.1 of Rhinatrema bivittatum. Classification (NCBI taxonomy): domain Eukaryota; kingdom Metazoa; phylum Chordata; class Amphibia; order Gymnophiona; family Rhinatrematidae; genus Rhinatrema; species Rhinatrema bivittatum. The sequence goes on from NC_042629.1 coordinate 5,166,027, forward strand.
ATTGTAAGGCCGGCAAAGAGGTCCAGGCCCTCAGGGGATGTGGGAGCCACAAGGGTCAGGCGACTCCTGGGGGCTACAGTGCTGCCGCCCGCCACAGACAGCTACTCCAAAGCTTCTGAAAAGGATAATAGTCAACCAGAGGACCCTCAAGGGTCTGATCCAGGTTTGGTGGATCAGGACCCGGGTCATGCATTATCGAAGAGCTTGGCAGTAGACAGAGATGATCTTAAGGTGGTTTGATTGTTCAACAGGGAGGAACTGAGTCCTCCTACCCGTGGTTCTGGAGGAACTGGGCACAGAGATCCCACAAGAGGATTCCAAATTGAGAGCAGTGGGACCCAGTCATGGTTGGCCTCTGGGTCCAGCCAGGTCTTTCCCTTTTCATAAGTTGGTTAGCGCTTTGCTGTTCAGGGAGTGGGATCCTCCAGACACTGGTTTAAAGGTCAGCAGGGCCATGGATAAGTTGTATCTTTTGCCGGAAATGCACTTGACCTTCTCATGGTCCTGAAGGTAGATGCCTCAGTCTTGGCGGTTACCAAGAAGACGACCATTCCTGGTGCCAGCGCTATGGCTCTGAAAGACCTTCAGGATAGGAAGCTGGAAGTGCACCTCAAGCAGATATTTTAGGTGTCTGCCCTTGGTGCTCTGGTTGCTATATGTAGCAGTTTTATGTTGAGAGCAGGACTTTGCTGGGTGCATTAGTTGCAGGTGGACACGTCTTTGTCTGATTCTGAGTCTCTACAGGCAGAGCAGCTGGAAACTGTTGAGGTGTATAGTGCCGATGCATAGTATGATCTTCTCAGGACCTCCTCCAGGACTATGATGTCGGCGGTTTCAGCCCAGAGGCTCCTCTAGTTGAAGGCTGATGTTATCTCCAAGTCTCAGTTGGGATTTTTACCCGTTAAGGGGAAATTGCTTTTGGTAAAAACTTGGAGGAGATGATCAAGTTCCTCGGTGAGAATAAGGTTCATAAGTTGCCGGAAGATAAGGGAATTTTTTCCTACTCATTCCTGCTTTCAGAGGGAGTTGAAGATTTCAGGCATCCAACGCGTCAGGAACTACTCCGAGGCAGATCTCGGGCAGACAGCAGTCCTGGAGTCAGTCCTTTCATGGACGTCTGTCCAGCAGAGATGGCTCTTCCCAGGGAGGAGGTGGAGCCAAATCATCCAAATGATGCGAGGCCAGTCCACTCCTCTGTTCCAGTCATAGGGGGCCCATCTGGCTCTATTTTATGAGGAGTGGACCAAAATCACATCAGATCAGTGGTTCTTAAGTGTGATAAACTAAGGTTACACTTTAGAATTTGCTCAGCTGCTAAGATATCAGTTTTTTAATCTCCCTGTGCGCTTACAAAGAAAATAAACTGGCTGTAAGAGACACCGTTTGTTGCCTGCGCAAGTTGGGGGCCATTGTCCCTGTCCCCCCTGGAGGAAGCAAGGGACAGGCTGCTTTCCATTTATTTCATAGTTCCCAGAAAAGGAGAGAATGCTTCCTCCAAATTTTGATTCACAAAGGTGAACATTGCTCTGAAGGTTCCTCGGTTGCGAATGGAGACCCTACGTTCGGTGATTGCTACAGTGCACAAGGGGGAGTAACTAGTGTCCCTGGATTTAACTGAAGCATAACTGTACATAGGAATCCCAGCTGATCATCAGAGATATCTGTGCTTCATGATTCTGGGGAGCATTTTCAGTTTTGCGCTCTACCCTTCGGGCTAGCGACTGCACCCAGGACCTTTACCAAGGTAATGGTCATGGTGGCTGCAACTCTCTGGAGAGAGGGGGTCCTGATCCACCCTATCTGGATGACTGGCTGATTCGGGGGAAGTCAGAATCCACTTTGTTGGAGGGCAATGGATTTGGTCTCTGGCGCCTGAGATCGTTGGGATGGATAGTCAATCTGTCCAAGAGTTTGAAATTTCTGGGGCGTGTTTCAATACAAGGGTGGGGAAAATGTTTCTCACCGAAGAGTGGATTTCCAAATTGCAAGCTCAGGTTTATGGATTGTTGGAAAAGCAAGTACCCAAGGTCTGGGATTACTTACAAGTTCTCGGGTCTATGGCTTCTACTTTGGAACTGGTTCCGTGGGCATTTGGTCATGAAGCCTCTACAATCGGCTTTACTATCTCACTGGGACCCGTTTTCAGCTACCTCTCCTTCTTCCGGAGTTTGCACATTCAAGTCTTTTCTGGTGGCTCATCCCGGACAAGTTGAGTCTAGGCTTAGACATGGACATTCCGATCTGGTTGATTGTTACCACCGGTGCCAGTCTCTCTGGTTGGGGAGCGGTATGTCAGAACCAGGGTCTAGAGACGAAAGCAGCGTGTTTTGGCCCTGCAGTCATTTCTATCCTTGGTAAGGGGAAGGCCGGTGAGGGTCTTTTCAGACAATGAGACAACAGTGGCTTACATCAATCAACAGGGGTACCAAGAGTTGAGAGTTGGCTCAGGAGACCCAGCTTTTGGTCGATTGGGCAGAACAATATTTGGAGTGCATGGCAGCCTCCCACACTGCGGGCTCTGACAACATGCAAGCAGATTTTCTAAGCTGGCAGCAGCTGGACCCCGGAGAGTGGGAGCTGTCAGAAGAAGTGAAATGCCTCATAGAAACATAGAAATGACAGCAGAAGAAGACCAAACGGTACATCCAGTCTGCCCAGCAAGTTTCGCACTTTTTTTTTTTCTCTCTCATACTTATCTGTTACTCTTGGCTCTTAGTAACCTTTGGGTTCTATTTCCCTTCCACCCCCACCATTATTGAGAGAGCAGTGTTGGAACTGCATCTAAGTGAAATATCTAGCTTAATTAGTTAGGGGTAGTAACCGCCGCAATAAGCAAGCTACACCCAAGCTTATTTGTTTACCCAGACTAAATAATTCAGTCCTTGTTGGTTGTTGTCTGTATATAGATCCACTTTTCTTCATTCCCCCTGCCGCTGAAGCAGAGTGTAATGCTGGATATGCGTGAAGTATCAGTCTTTCTCCCCTGCCGTTGAAGCAGAGAGCTATGCATTGAAAGTGAAGTATCAGGCTTATTTGGTTTGGGGTAGTAGCCGCCGTACAAGCAAGCTACTCCCCGCTTTTTTGTGAATTCAAATCCTTTTTTCCACATTTACTCTTGCCGTTGAAGCTTAGAGCAATGTTGGAGTCGCATTAACCATGTGTATGTTTATTGAATAAGGGTATTATCTCCAGGTAGTAGCCGTCATTCCTGCGAGCCACCCACTCTTCATTCACGTCCTCTAGACTTTATGGATCCACAGTGTTTATCCCACGCCCCTTTGAAGTCCTTCTCAGTTCTGATCTTCACCACTTCCTCTGGAAGGGCATTCCAGGCATCCGCCACCTTCTCCATGAAGAAATACTTCCTGACATTGGTTCTGAGTCTTCCTCCCTGGAGCTTCAAATCGTGGCCCCTGGTTCTGCTGATTTTTTTCCGACGGAAAAGGTTTGTCATTGTCTTTGGATCATTAAAACCTTTCAAGTATCTGAAAGTCTGTATCATATCACCTCTGCTCCTCCTTTCCTCCAGAGTGTACATATTTAGATTTTTCAGTCTCTCCTCATAAGTCATTTGATGAAGACCATCCACCTTTTTGGTCACCCTTCTCTGGACCGCCTCCATCTTGTCTCTGTCTCTTTGGAGATACGGTCTCCAGAACTGAACACAATACTCCAGGTGAGGCCTCACCAAGGACCTGTACAAGGGGATAATCACTTCCCTTTTCTTACTCAATATTCCTCTCTCTATGCAGCCCAGCATTCTTCTGGCTTTAGCAATCGCCTTGTCACATTGTTTCGCCGACTTCAGATCATTAGACACTATCACCCCAAGGTCTCTCTCCTACTCCGTGCACATCAGCCTTTCTCCCCTCATCGAATACAGTTCATTCGGATTTCCACTCCCCATATGCATGACTTTGCACTTCTTGGCATTGAATCTCAGCTGCCGTATCTTTGACCACTCTTCCAGCTTCCTTAAATCCCGTCTCATTCTCTCCACTCCTTCCAGCATGTCCACTCTGTTGCAGATCTTAGTGTCATCCACAAAAAGACAAACCTTACCTTCTATCCGGTCCGCAATGTCGCTCACAAAGATATTGAACAGGACTGGTCCCAACACCGATCCTTGCGGTACACCGCTTAAAACCGCGCTAGTCAGAGAGTGAGTCCATTTACCATCACACATTGTCTTCTGTCCGTCAACCAGTTTGCAATCCAGGCCACCACCTCGGCACTCACTCCTAAGCGTCTCATTTTATTCACCAGTCTCCTGTGTCGGACCGTGTCAAAAGCTTTGCTGAAATCCAAATAGATGACAACGAGTACTCTTCCTTGATCCAATTCTTTGGTTACCCAGTCAAAAAAGTCGATCAGATTAGTCTGACAGGATCTTCCCCTGGTGAATCCATGCTGCCTCTGGTCCAGCAATTCTCCCGACTGTAGATAGTTCACTATTCTCTCTTTCAACAGTGACTCCATTACTTTTCCCACCACCGAAGTGAGGCTAACTGGTCTGTAGTTACCAGACTCTTCTCTGTTCCCACTCTTGTGAAGTGGGACCACCACTGATCTCCTCCAATCACTCGGCACCACTCCCGTTTCTAGGGATCTATTGAACAGGTCACACAGCGGACCCGCCAGCACATCTCTGAGCTCTCTCAGTATCCTGGGATGAACTTCATCAGGCCCCATGGCTTTGTCCACTTTCAGTTTCTTCAGCTCTTCCCATACATTTTCTACTGTAAATGGCGTTACATCTAACTCCACTCCCCTCCAGTTTCTTGTTAACTAGTGACGGTCCTTCTCCAGGGTCCTCTTTAGTGAACACAGAACTGAAGTATTTGTTTAATATTTCTGCCATTTCTTCGTCTCCACAGATTGATCCTTTCCACCTTTCAATTTCACTATACCACTTTGAACTTTTCTCTTTTCACTGATGTATCTGAAAAATGTTTTGTCACCTCTCTTTACCTCCTTGGCAATCCTCTCTTCCGCTTGTGTGACATAAGTCACAGGTGGGGCACACACCGTGTGATTTGATGGCGACCTCCTGCAATACCAAGGCCCCGCGTTTCTTCAGCCAGCGAAGAGAAGGAGCAGAGAGGATAAATGCCTTGGTTGTATCTTGGCCGACAGATGTCCTCCTGTAGTGTTTCTTCCTTGGCCATTAGTAGGCAAGATCTTGCGCCGCATAGAGATTCATCTGGGCAATATTTTTCGTCGCACCAGAGTGGCCAAGGCTTCCTTGGTTTGCGGATTTAGTCAACCTAGCAGTGGATGGTCCATTGCGGCTTGCTCACCTGCCGAATCTTCTGCGTCAAGGTCCTGTTTATTTAGATCAGGCAGATCAATTTTGTCTAGCGGCTTGGCTTTTGAGAGACAGCGATTGAAAGATAAAGGTTATTTGGATGCGGTCATCGCTACTCTTGCAGTCTAGGAAGACCTTCACCTCCCTAGCCTATGCAAGGGTATGGAGAGTTTTTGAGGCCTGGTGTTCCGATCAGCGAGTGGATCCTAGGCAAGCCTCGGTAGTGCATATTTCGGCTTTTCTGCAGGACAGTTTGATCACAGGTTTATCTTAATTCCGTCAGGGTTCAAGCGGCAGCGTTAGGATGTCTATGAAGTAAGGTTCAAGGAATTTTGCTGGCTGCTCATCTGCTCATCAGCCGTGCCCTTCCTGGAGCCTTACATCTATGAAGGATCTCACCTTGAAAGTGGTTTTCAGGGAAGCAATTTGTTCGGCTCGTCGAATTTCCGAGCTTCAAGCCTTATCATACAGGGAATCTTATTTGAGAATTTTGGATGAGGGAGTGTCCTTGAGAACAATTCCCTCTTTTTTAACCAAGTGTCCTCATTCCACTTAAATCAGTCAGTGGAACTCTTGTCCTTCTCAAGTTTGGATCCTTTGGCGCCACACACTAAAGATTTACGGTGGTTAGACATAAAGGGGTAGATTTTAAAAGAAGCGCGATCAGCCTACTTTTGCTTGCGTATCAGACTCAAGCAAAAGTACGCTGGATTTTAGTAGATACGCGCGGAGCCGCGCGTATCCACTAAAATCCTGGATCGGCGCGCGCAAGGCTATCGATTTTGTATAGCCTGCCCGCGCCGAGCCGCGCTGCCTCCCCCCGTTCCCTCCAAGGCCGCTCCGAAATCGGAACGGCCTCGGAGGGAACTTTCCTTTGCCCTCCCCTCACCTTACCCTCCCTTCCCCTACCTAACCCACCCACCCGGCCCTGTCTACACCCCCCCTTACCTTTGTCGGGGGATTTACGCCTCCCGGAGGGAGACGTAAATCCCCGCGCGCCAGCGGACCTGCTGCGCGCCGGGCCGCGACCTGGGGGCGGGTACGGAGGGCGCGGCCACGCCCCCGGGCCGTAGCCACGCCCCCGTACCCGCCCCCAAACGCTGCCGACACGCCCCCGGAACGCCGCGACGACCGGGCCCGCCCCCCGACACGCCCCCCTCCGAGAACCCCGGGACTTACGTGAGTCCCGGGGCTCTGCGCGCGCCGGGAGGCCTATGTAAAATAGGCTTCCCGGCGCGCAGGGCCCTGCTCGCGTAAATCCGCCCGGTTTTGGGCGGATTTACGCGAGCAGGGCTCTGAAAATCCGCCCCAAAGCGCGCTTTGATGCGGTACCTGGAGGACACGAAGTTTCCGAATGTCATATCACCTTTTTGTGCTATGAATGGTGCCAATAAGGGTCATAAGGCATCAAGGGCCACAATTGTGTGGTAGTTGAAAGAGGCTATTAGTTCTGCATATATCTGTCAGGGTCGCCCTGTTCTGTAGGGGCTACGGGTGCATTCTACTTATTCTCAGGCAGCCTCCTGGGCCAATTGTCAGCTAGTTTTGCTACAAGAGATCTGTAGAGCGGCTACTTGGAAGTCATTGCACATTTTCACCAGGCATTATCGTTTGGATTTCCAGGCTCCAGAGGCTTTGATGAAAGTGTATTTCAAGTGGGACTCTCTCAGTCCCACCCTGTTGATGGAAGCTTTGGTACATCCCAGGAGTTTTGGATTGTTCTGGGTACGTACAGGGAAAGGAAAATCGGTTCTTACCTGCTAATTTTTGTTGCTGTAGAACCACAGATCAGTCCAGAGTCCCACCCTCTAGGAAAAAGGGGAGAATTTGAGAATCTGCTCTATTTGTCTTGTGTATGTGATTACTCTGAAGAATGGCAAAGGTTTTGTTAGTCCTAGACATGGTTTTGTGTGGTTGCGGTTTTCACTCTCAAGGTTTTCCTCTTCCCACTGCTCATTCAGGGGAGACTAGTTGGTTATTCAAGTAGTTGATTTTGTTTTTTTCATTTCTGGCTTGGGTACAATTCAATACTGAGGGACTGTAGATGGCACCTCATGTTAAGTGGCAGTAAAACTTTGTTTCCATTTGTTTCCATTTCCAATTTTCATTTGACCATCAGACAGGATGCTGGGCTTGATGGACCTTTGGTCTGAACCAGTATGCATGTCTTAAATTCTTAAGGGTGAATTTTCAAAGGCTCACACAAATTAAAAAAACGGGGTTTATGCTCTCTACTTGCATTTTAAAACAGGCCCAGCCACACACGTAAATCCCACTACGCGCATAAGTGCCGGGCCTAAAAAAAAAGGGGGCAGGTTGGGGGTCTGGGCGGGATAGTGGCTAGCCAGGACAAAACTACTGCTAGGGAGGAGCAGTAAGTAGAAAAATAAAAAATTTTCAGGTAGCTAGGTAGGGGTAAGGAAGTTCCCTCCCACTCCGCTCCTTAGAGCGGAGTGGGAGGGAACTGGGAGAGGCCTGATTGAGATGCCGCATGTAATATTTGAAAATTCAGCCCCCCCCATGCGCAGATTTTTGCAGCCATGAGATTTTATAATATGCGCATGCTGGCATATGCATGTTATAAAATCGGCACGGCCATAGAAACATAGAAATGATGGCAGAAGAAGACCAAACGGCCCATCCAGTCTGCCCAGCGAGCTTCACACATTTTTTCTCATACTTATCTGTTTCTCTTAGCTCTTTGGTTCTATTTCCCTTCCACCCCCACCATTAATGTAGAGAGCAGTGATGGAGCTGCATCCAAGTGAAATATCAAGCTTGATTAGTTATGGGTAGTAGGGGAAGTAACCGCCGCAATAAGCAAGCTACACCCATGCTTATTTGTTTTACCCAGACTGTGTTATTCAGCCCTTATTGGTTGTTTTTCTTCTCCCCTGCTGTTGAAGCAGGGAGCTGTGCTGGATACGCGTGTAGTATCAGTTTTTCTTCTCCCCTGCCGTTGAAGCAGAGAGCTATGCTGGATACGCGTGAAGTATTAGTTTTTCTTCTCCCCTGCCGTTGAAGGAGAGAGCTATGCTGGATATGCGTGAAGTATCAGTTTTTCTTCTCCCCTGCCGTTGAAGCAGAGAGCTATGCTGGAAATGCATTGAAAGTGAAGTATCAGGCTTATTTGGTTTGGGGTAGTAACCGCCGTAACAAGCCATGTGTGTGTGCCGAGAAGCATGCGCACATGGACGCACACCCACTCCTTTTAAAATTGACCCCTTAATGTCTGTTTCAGAATTTAGAATAATTTAAACCGGCTGAGTCATTAAACTGCACAGGAATGCATATTACTAAATAAGCCCCATTAGAAATAATGGGAACTGCAGTAAATAATGGGGCAGATTTTAAAAGCTCTGCGCGCGTAAATCCAGCCGGATTTACACGCGCAGCGGATTTGTGTGTCGGCGTGCCTATGTTGCATAGGCCGCTGGCACGCCCAAGTCCCGGGGCTTTGCTTGGGGGGGGCATTTGGGGGCAGGGCCGTGGGCATGGTGCCAGCCTGGGGGCGTGGCCGAGGCCTCTGAACCAGCCCCCGGGCTGGCACGTGCAAGTTACTCCTGCCTTGGGTAGGCATAACTTTCTTAACAAAGGTAGGGGGGGGGTGGATTAGGTAGGGGAAAGTGTGTGTGTGTGGGGGGGGGGGGCCGGAAAAAAAGTTCCCTCCGAGGCCGCTCCGATTTCGGAGCGGCCTCGGAGGGAACAGAGGGAGGCTGCTCGGCTTGGCGCGCGCAGATTGCACAGTTGTGCACCCCCCCTGCGCGCGCCGACCCTGGATTTTATAATATGCGCGTAGATTTGTTCGCGCCGGGTTGCGTGAACAAATCTACGCCCGCGTATAACTTTAAAAATCTACCCCAATGTGCATTATCGCATGCTAATGAATCAGTCTGTAAATCTGAGATTCTTTCTGCATTAGTTAATTAGTTTGTGAAACAGCTCCATAGGGAATTCTAATCTGACACTTACTGCCCCATTGGTTTTATTCTTAGATCTATTTTTTTTTTTGTTTAAAGGTAATTTTTACATTTACACAAAACAGAAACTGCACCATGTGTTATGGCCATAATTTTTGCTGTTTTTTTAAATTATTAATGAAAAATGTTAATAAGTCAAGTTCATTTTCAGAGAACCAGTAAATGTTACATACCAGCCACTCACATTAAAATGCAGGTATTTTGTGTTAAAGAGCAGGCATGAATTAGCTATCACGAGTGGGTGATATAATCTGATAGTGTGGACATGGACCCAGTTCTCAGAGCTCAGTAAAGATTTTACGCAGCAGGCTTGGGAGTTCTTGCATGTGTATGCTGCCTCATGATTCTCTGTCTTTCTTCATCTGACCTGTCCTGGTCTCTCACGTTTTTTCAGTTTTTGGGCTTGTGCATGGTGCTGTCTTGTTGCTACTTTTTTTTTTTTTGCCGCTGCCACAGCAGCCCTTCAAATAGAATTTTTCAGTTCTAAAAAAAAAAAATATATATATATATATATTAAAGATGAATATGGAGAAGTCCAATGCAAAGAAGGCTGCGATCATCAGCTTCAAAGCTGTATCTATGGGTGCCAAATGCCTATCATGGATATACACGTTTGTAATCACTTACCCGGACTTAGTCTATGACTCATCCAACTGCTATAGCTGTGGAGGGGATGTAACCTAGGCTCTAAGGAAGGCGCTGGCAGGTAAGAACCCCAAGCCTTGGCATGAGGCTGAGCAGTAGAGCTGCTCATTATCTAGTAGTGAGGCATTGTCCGTTTCTCGGTTTAGGAAGTCAATGTGGGCATGCTTCCCTTCTCAAGCATGAGAAGGCATCACCTCTTCCCTCCCATGGCTCTGGTTTCCGGATTGCCTCAGCTGAGGGGTTAATGCAGAAGCTTGTGGCATTTGAAGAGCACCCAAATGATGTGGAGGACCTTCTTGGGGTCCTACTCCTGCCGAGCTAAAGAAAAAGATGGCACCATTAGTGCAGGGCTCTGCCAGAGTGAGCCCTTCTTGAGGCCAAGGCAGGAGATAGTCTTGCTGGCGCAGGTCTCTTCTTCCTTCATGGCATGTTAAGATACCAACAATCATTTCTTTTACTTGGACCCAAGGGAGGTGTCATTGTCCTTGAATGTAGAACTCGCACTATAGGGCACAGTTGTCCGACTCAATGTGGCATGCCAAGGCGCCATCAGTTGAACCTCCTTTTGAATCAAGACTGTGGAATGAAATTTCTTACCTGGAAATTGTTTCACGTGGCCATTACTTTTGCATGGAGAGTAAATGAATTACAGGCTCTGGTTTTATATTCACTATCCCTTCAGTTTTTTGTTTTGTTTTTTTTAAACTCACCCCCAAGCTTTTTCCAAAAGTGGTATCTGCATTCCTTATTAGGCTGTCTATATTTTTTCCAAGATTACAGGCACACAAAGAATGGGTTCTTAACTCTGGCATATTACCTAAAGAGGATTCAACCCCATCATCAAGCTTCTCAAGTGTTCATGCCCTTGACCCCAATAGATTGGTAAGGGCAGTTGCCAAATGAACTCTGTCCAATGGTCTAGCAAACTCTATATAGAGCACTATAACATTAAGACTATAACATTATAACATTAAGAGCTTAAGACCTGGCTCTTCTCTAAAGCATATACGTAAATTCTCCTCTCTCTCATTCATGTTCTCATATTCTCATTCATGTTCCCTGCTAGTCCTGGCTTTCATCTAATTTATTCCCTAAACTTCCTCTCTTTCACTACTGTGTTACCCTAACCCATTTCCTTTCCTTTCCCTCTTCCCCCCCTCCCTCCCTCCCTTTTCTACACATGATACATTATATGTTATTCCCTTTTCCTGTATATATTGTATATATTTGCAATCCTAGCCTACAATAATTTCAGGATTAACTTAATTCTTATTTCGCCATCTCATTTCCCCCCCAGTCATTTATTCCCCTGTTAATATATTTTATTTTATGTTCACCTGTACATTTCCCCCTCCTTCCAATTATCCTCTTGTTTAATATGTTTTAATATGTTTTACTTTTATGTTTTACTTTTATGTTAAACCTGTTCGATGTAAAATGTTCGATATAAAGTGTTCGATGTAAAGTGCTTTCCAAGCACTAGTTTTATGTTTCGCTGTGAACCGATGTGATATCATTGATGAATGTCGGTATATAAAACCTTTAAATAAATAAATAAATAAAATAAATAAATAAATAAATATAACATGCTGGCTGGCTCTGTCCACACTCATCAAGTGAGAGCCATGGCAATTGCAGTGGCTCATCTCTGGGTCACTTCTATTGAAAATATTTACAAAGTTTCTCCTTGGTCATTTCTCCATACCTGAATGTCCTAAGATTACTTAAAGACAACCTGGTCCCAAAAGGTGGAGAGTAGACTGCTTGTCAAAAGTTAATGCTTTCATTGTACTACCCTCAGCTTGAGACTTGCTGCACTAATTCATGCTTTTTGTTGACAGAGAAAGCAAGTTTGCTTACCTGTAAACAGAATTCTCCATAGCTAGGCTGCAATACCCACTCACCTCCTGGAGAATTGACTAATTAATAAAGCATAAGGTCTGGAAAAGACTGAGGGACGCAGTGGGGCGGATTTTCAGAGCCCTGCTCGCGTAAATCCGCCCAAAACCGGGCGGATTTACGCGAGCAGGGCCCTGCGCGCCGGGAAGCCTATTTTACATAGGCCTCCCGGCGCGCGCAGAGCCCCGGGACTCGCGTAAGTCCCGGGGTTCTCCGAGGGGGGGCGTGTCGGGGGGCGGGCCCGGTCGTCGCAGCGTTCCGGGGGCATGTCAGCAGCGTTTTGGGGGCGGGTACGGGGGCGTGGCTACGGCCCGGGGGGCGTGGCCACGCCCTCCGTACCCGCCCCCAGGTCGCGGCCCGGCGCGCAGCAGGCCCGCTGGCGCGCGGGGATTTACGTCTCCCTCCGGGAGGCGTAAATCCCCCGACAAAGGTAAGGGGGGGGTGTAGACAGGGCCGGGTGGGTGGGTTAGGTAGGGGAAGGGAGGGTAAGGTGAGGGGAGGGCAAAGGAAAGTTCCCTCCGAGGCCGCTCCGATTTCGGAGCAGCCTTGGAGGGAACGGGGGGAGTCGGCGCGCGCAGGCTATACAAAATCGATAGCCTTGCGCGCGCCAATCCAGGATTTTAGTGGATACGCGCGGCTCCGCGCGTATCTACTAAAATCCAGCGTACTTTTGCTTGAGTCTGATGCGCAAGCAAAAGTAGGCTGATCGCGCTTCTTTTAAAATCTACCCCAGTGTGCGCACATGAGAGCTCCCATGCCTGCTCAGTAACGGGCGGATTTTAAAAGCCCTGCTCTCGTAAATCCGCCCGGATTTACGCGAGCAGGGCCTTGCGCGCCTAGGTCCCGGGGTTTTTGGAAGGGGGCGTGTCGGGGGCGGGACCCGATGATGCAGCGTTTCGGGGGCGGGACCGGGGGCGTGGCGCCGGCCCGGGGTCATGGTCCAGGCCTTCGGACCAGCCCCCAGGTCGGAGGACGGCGCACCAGCAGTCCGCTGGCGCGTGTAGATTTACTTCTGCTTCTCGAAAGTGTAAATCTACGGACAAAGGTAAGGGGGGGGTTTAGATAGGGCCGGGGGGAAGGGGGGGTGGGTTAGGTAGAGGAAGGTGAGGGGAGGGCGAAAGAGTTCCCTCGGAGCGGCCTCGGAGGGGAGGCAGGCTGCGCGGCTCGGCGCGCACCGGCTGCCCAAAATTGGCAGCCTTGCGCGCGCTGATCCAGGATTTTAGAGGATACGCGCAGTTATGCGCCTATCTTATGAAATCCAGCGTACTTTTGTTTGCGCCTGCTGCGCAAACAAAAGTACGCGATCGCGCTTTCTTTAAAAATCTACCCCTAAAGTCTTTCCTCAGCTCTGAGAAATTAGTAGAAGATTTATGTGGAGAATGGGAAAGACCCACTTAATGTCTGCTTGCTAATTATTTTGCATATAAAAATATCTGAATTTGTAGCAACAGTCATGAAAATAAAACATTGAATTCTCTCTCTCTAATCTTGATTTGGGTTTGTTTTGTAGGTATTCTTTGCTGAGGAAGTGGGTTCAAACAAAGGTGCAATAATTGGCCTAATGGTGGGAGGTGTTGTCATTGCCACTGTGATTGTCATTACTTTGGTGATGTTGAAGAAGAAGCAATACACGTCCATCCATCATGGCGTAGTAGAGGTAAGGAAAGCTTGGTAAACATGTCCATCATTGTGGCATCATAAAGGTGTAAGTAATGTTTGCAAAACATGTCAATATATCATGACATGTAAGGTTGCAGAACTTGACCAGATTAAATACAGTTTACACACACATACAGTCCTCTGCTCTAGTGTAGCAAAGGTGAGTAACATTTGTTTTCACAACCATGCAAAATCAAATTGCAAACTAGATGTAAAGAAAATGAACAAAAGAATTAGATACAGATTATACCTTTACAAGATAAACTGGCTTAAAGATGCTAGTTTTTGGAATTAGTATTCAATCTGAGAATACTCATCAGGTGGGTTAGTCTGAAGTAATATTCAATATTTTCATTAACCTTGGATAACAGCAGAGAAAATACACTTCTAAACACTTATAAAATGTAAAGACAATGCTGAGCTGAGAGGCCAATTTCTTCTTACCTGAGAATATCCCAGTAGACTATTTCGAAAGTAAAAAATATTTAATTCATTTATGCTTTCCAAAGAAGAACGGTCGAGCTTTGTTTTCCTGTTTTATAGACCTTTGGTAGTATGTACTTGATCATCTTCTGATTTAAGTCATGGTTCCCCTCCATCGCAACCAGAGCTTTTATGTTCCCAAGATGGGGTTGGTCATTGGCTGTCTCTGCTGCTGTCACTGTGCAAATGAAATTGAGGGCATATGGAAGCTGTCATTTTGCTTGTCCTGCCATAGGTGGATGCTGCCGTAACCCCAGAAGAACGTCACCTCTCAAAGATGCAGCAGAATGGCTATGAGAATCCAACATACAAGTTCTTTGAACAAATGCAGAACTAGAATGCACCCACAGCCTCTTGAACTGGACAGCAGAAGACTGCTCCCATTGCCCGTAGTGCAACAGATCTGTAAATACAAGGAAGAAAATATGGAGAGGACATCTTTGATTCAGTAGTTACTCATCCTCACCACCTTTTGACAGCTGTGCTGTAACACAAGTAGATGCCTGAACTTGAAGAAAATCAGTAATGTATTCTCTACATTTCCGTTTTTTCACATTACTAATCAATGTTTTTTGTGTACTATAAAGTTTAGCTGTATTTAATCAGTGCATGAAGAGATCGCCCTCCTTGATTATTTATCATGTAGTTCTTTAGCCAGTTGTATATTATTCTTGTGATGTGTCAGAAAAAAACCCCATGGCAGTGCTACCTGACCTCTGCTTTGAATCCTTGCTTGGGGATATGCTCGCTATGTATGTGGCGTTTTTTTTTGCTGTGCGTACTTTTTTTTTTCTCATTACAATGCATTTTAAAGTAAAACTAGATTTTTAAAGCTTATTTCATGCAGGTGCATTCTTGTACATATTGTTGCTTCTGCTGTGTGTAGTGTAGAGAATCCTGGGAAAATTCATCTGTTTCTCTGTGCCTGTTTTCTGTGCACATTTGAGGCACTAAAGCTAATAACAAAAAGCTCTTTTCCATGTTTCTTTGAATGAGTCCTGTTAATATTAAGCACATGCTCTGCAGGGGGAAAATTGATCAGGATTCTTTAAACAAAAAAAGAAAAAAAAAAACAAGAAAAAAAGTTTCTGCAAGATGATTGTACAGTCATTGCTTCTGAACTGATAGCTTTCTACACTGTGTTACATAAATAAATTTAAAGAAAAATGGATGCTGTGTACACTTTTTTTTGTGGGTAAACAGGATCGTATCGAGTAACTTTATTCACCACATGAACTGTAGCTTAGAAATGCAATAGATGCTGTGTTTAGTTGTATTCAATGTTTGGATATTTGCCAGGTACTCCTGACTTGGATTGGCGACTGTTGGAAACAGGCAGTTGACCTTGATAGACCCTTGGTCTGACCCAGTGTGGCAACTTATGTTCTTAATACATTCAAAACAATTTTGAGACTGGTTTAATTTGGATTTGTAGTACTGCATGTGCTTGAAGTATTTCTGCGACGTTCAGTATTTACGGGGGAGGAAAAAAAGATCAGAAATTAAAGTTGATCAGCAGGAACAGGAGCCAACACCTTGGAGTGTGCTGCAGAATTCGTATTCAGTAAATCACAGGGGCAAGCAGTAATTCCTTGCAGAAAGGTCGGGAATGCAGTGGAGGCATGGGATGGGAAGGAAAGGGAGAGCGCAGAGTTAATTCAGACATTGCTGAGTTATGTCACCAACTTTTTCCCCTTATAATAAACACTACAATGAAATAAGTTGTTTCTGAAATAATTTGTCACTGATAAATAAATAATAATAAAAAAAAAAAAATAATAATTTGTCACTAATAGAAAGTTCAAATATAGGAAACTTTTCCCTGCCTAATAATTTGGATGTTGGGAGTTCCACCAAAACTATTATCCTGGCCAACAGCGGGAGACAGAATAAAACTTGCAGCAGTAAAGCTCAATCCTTATAAATAGCCCAGGTTCTCTCGCCTCAGCTTCAGTTTTAATTATTTTTAAACTCAGAAATCAAAAGTATTTCCTTACTCAGAAATCAAAAGTAATGAGCTATTTCATTAAAGTACTTTTCTTTTATCAGTGCTGAAAAGCTCACTAGTCCTAGCAACTTACAACCAAATATTGATTATTCTACTGAGATACTAAATGATCAACTAGGAACATTTTATACCAAAGGGGTAGGACACAATCATATTTACCTTTATCTTGCAAGGATGTGTTTCATGTCTAACCTGTGGTGGTCTATTTATTTATTTATTTATTTATTTTTTAAAATTTCTATACTGGTATTTAATAGAACCATCATATCTGTTTTACAAAATGTGTTTCCAATATCATGTCAGTGTGCTAAAGGGTAGTAGTACAGCTGGGTTTAAAAAAGGTGCAGACAAGCGTTAGGAGGCTAGGCCCATTATTAATTAGCCAAATCGACTTCTGGGAGTGAGCAACATAACATGGACCTTCCACTCTTAGCGACAGACTGGCCCCTGCCAAAGGTGAGATTACCCAGGGCAAGTCTTGCCTCACAAATCTGCTTCACTTTTTTGAAGGAGTTAATAAACATGTGGATAAAGGTGAACAGGTAGATGTAGTGTACTTGGATTTTCAGAAGGCGTTTGACAAAGTTCCTCATGAGAGGCTTCTAGGAAAAGTAAAAAGTCATGGGATAGGTGGCAATGTCTTTTCATGGATTACAAACTGGCTAAAAGACAGGAAACAGAGAGTAGGATTAAATGGACAATTTTCTCAGTGGAAGGGAGTGGACAGTGGAGTGCCTCAGGGATCTGTATTGGGACCTGTACTTTTCAATATATTTATAAATGATCTGGAAAGAAATACGACAAGTGATGTACTTTTCAATATATTTATAAATGATCTGGAAAGAAATACGACAAGTGATTTGCAGATGATACAAAATTATTCAGAGTAGTTAAATCACAAGCAGATTGTGATAAATTGCAGGAAGACCTTGTGAGACTGGAAAATTGGGCATCGAAATGGCAGATGAAATTTAATGTGGATAAGTGCAAGGTGATGCATATAGGGAAAAATAACCCATGCTATAGTTACAAAGTTAGGTTCCATATTAGGAGCTACCACCCAAGAAAGATCTAGGCATCATAGTGGATAACACATTGAAATCATTGGGTCAGTGTGCTGTGGCAGTCAAAAAAGCTAACAATGTTGGGAATTATTAGAAAGGGAATGGTGAATAAAACAGAAAATGTCATAATGCCTCTGTATCGCTCCATGGTGAGACCACACCTTGAATACTGTGTACAATTCTGGTCGCCGCATCTCAAAAAACATATAATTGTAATGGAGAAGATACAGAGAAGGGCAACCAAAATGATAAAAGGAATGGAACAGCTCCCCTATGAGGAAAGACTAAAGAGGTTAGGACTTTTCAGCTTGGAGAAGAGACGGCTGAGGGGAGATGATAGAGGTGTTTAAAATCATGAGAGGCCTAGAACAGGTAAATGTGAATCAGAATAGACTAGGGGGCACTCCATGAAGTTAGCATGTGACATAAGAACATAAGAAAATGCCATACTGGGTCAGACCAAGGGTCCATCAAGCCCAGCATCCTGTTTCCAACAGTGGCCAATCCAGGCCATAAGAACCTGGCAAGTACCCAAAAACTAAGTCTATTCCATGTAACCATTGCTAATGGCAGTGGCTATTCTCTAAGTGAACTTAATAGCAGGTAATGGACTTCTCCTCCAAGAACTTATCCAATCCTTTTTTAAACACAGCTATACTAACTGCACTAACCACATTCTCTGGCAACAAATTCCAGAGTTTAATTGTGCGTTGAGTAAAAAAGAACTTTCTCCGATTAGTTTTAAATGTGCCCCATGCTAACTTCATGGAGTGCCCCCTAGTCTTTCTACTATCCGAAAGAGTAAATAACCGATTCACATCTACCCGTTCTAGACCTCTCATGATTTTAAACACCTCTATCATATCCCCCCCTCAGTCGTCTCTTCTCCAAGCTGAAAAGTTCTAACCTCTTTAGTCTTTCCTCATAGGGGAGTTGTTCCATTCCCCTTATCATTTTGGTAGCCCTTCTCTGTACCTTCTCCATCGCAATTATATCTTTTTTGAGATGCGGCGACCAGAATTGTACACAGTATTCAAGGTGCGGTCTCACCATGGAGCGATACAGAGGCATTATGACATTTTACGTTTTATTCATCATTCCTTTTCTAATAATTCCCAACATTCTGTTTGCTTTTTTGACTGCCGCAGCACACTGCACCGACGATTTCAATACGTTATCCACTATGACACCTAGATCTCTTTCTTGGGTTGTAGCACCTAATATGGAACCCAACATTGTGTAATTATAGCATGGGTTATTTTTCCCTATATTTAAACTAATCGGAGAAAGTTCTTTTTCACTCAAAGGAAAATTAGTTCTTACCTGTTAATTTTCGTTCCTGTAGTACCATGGATCAGTCCAGACTGTGGGTTGAGCCTCCTTTCCAGCAGGTGGAGACAGACTAAAACTGAAAGGATATCCTATACCCTTCAGTATAACGACTGTCAAAGCAGAAAATAACAAAACCAGAGTAGGATCAAGCAAGCAACCATAAAGCTCAATAGAGCAACTGTAGAACAATGAATGAAACATGTTATGACTAATTGCTCTTGCATATCTTGGTACTTGGACAACCAAGGCTTCCGGTGTATTTGCTCAGTATTCTTGTACAAAAATGATGTCTTAAAATCTGCAACCTGCAAGAACAAGCTTCGAGAGGACAGAAAGAGAGACAAACAGGGAAGGGAGTCTGGACTGATCCGTGGTACTACAGGAACGAAAATTAACAGGTAAGAACTAATTTTCCTTTCCCTGTATGTACCCGGATCAGTCCAGACTGTGGGATGTACCAAAGCTTCCCTAAACCAGGTGGGACCGAGACAGTTCCGCTCGAAGCACTTGGAGCCCAAAAGAACCAAAAGGTAGAGCCTGCACACCCAGGGGGTAGCGTCGATCAAAAATATACAAGGACGTCCAAGTGGCGGCACTGCAAAACTCCTACAGAGAGACCGATTGAACATTCGCCCAGGAAGTAGCTAAAGAACACAGTGAATGAGCCGTTTGGCCCTCGGGAACCGCCCGATCTTGAAAAAGAGAGTCCGAGGAGATCGCTTCTTTCAACCACCGCACAATAATGGTCTGAGAAGCTGGCTTACCCCGATTGGGCCCACTCCAGAGGACAGAAAGATGGTCCGAGACAGAAGTCATTGGAAACCTGGAGGTAGCGAAGTAGAACTCGTATGGCATCAAGTTTACAGAGATCGTCCCCAGTCGCAGGGAAAACACAGGGAGTTCTGTCAACTGGTGGACATGGAGGTTAGAAGAACAGACACTAAGAAGGAAGGGCCCGTTAGGAGGGAAACCCCGGAAACGGAAAATCGCAAAAAAGGTTCCTGACAGGACAGCGCTTGGATCTCCGAGATCCGACGAGCAGGGGAGATAGAGACCAGAAAGACAGCCTTAAGCGAAAGAGCTTTCAAGGTAGCGCGTGGAGAGTTTTGAACAGAGACGCACAGAGGGCCCGAAAGAACAGATTAAAATTCCACGAACAGCAAGCAGCTGAGAAGGTGGACATAGATGCTCGACGCCCTTCAAGAACCAAAACACAGCCGGGTGTCCCTGTCAATGATGACCATCTACCCGACCCAGAGAGAGCTGAGAAGGGTATACCTGTATGCGCCGAGAACGAAGGAAAGACCCTCAGAGACTTTCTTGGAGAAGAGAGGACTAACAAGATCGGGCAGAGTACGCTGAGAAACCCAACTCTGCACAAACAGACCCAAACACGTTCCAGATACGCACGTACACCAGGGAAGTAGACTGTGCCCGGGCCCACAACAAGATGAAAATGACCTCCCCCTAATAGCCCTTGCGCCTTAGACGTTGTCGTTCAAAAGTTAGGCCGCTAAACAGAAGTGAGCGGCCTGGTCGAAAAATACAGGTCCCCGCCAAGGAAGATGGCGTAGCCGAAGAGGTCCGTCCGGCGCTAGGTTGAGAAAAACCGCGAAAGTACGGCCTGCGCATCCACTCTGGTGCTACCAGGGCCACGGGACCCCGGTGGAGTTCTATTCTTCTGAGAACTTTCCCAACCAGGGGCCACGGGAGGAGCAGGTACAGGGGGACGTCCGTTAACCAAGAGAGAGCCAGAGTATCTACGCCCTCCGAGCCATGTCACCTCCAGCGGCGGAAAGACCAATTTGCCTTGGCATTGCAAAGGGTCGCCATGAGGTCCAGGTGGGAGGGGACCACCTGTCGACGATGAGGTGCATGGCTGCATCAGAGAGTTCCCACTCCTCTGGATCGAGTGACTGCGAAAATCGGCCAGAACATTCCCGTTGCCCGCGATGTAGGCGGCCACCGGGCACTGTAGATGTCGCTCTGCCCCGGTGAAGAGACTGCTGGTTTCCCGGGCCATCAGCAGACTGCGGGCGCCTCGCTGGCGAGTGACGTAAGCCAGTGTGGTGGAGTTGGCAGAACAAGACCCGTATAGCCTTGGCGCGGATGAGGGGGAGAAATTCCAAAGAGCTAGGAACACCGCCTGAGCCTCCTACCGAAGGATGTGCCAGCGAGACTGAGACGCTGGCCAGATCCCCTGGGCGTACTGGGAGAGGCAGACCGCACCCCAGCCCGAGAGACTGGTATCCGTGGTTACTATCATCCACTGAGGGAGTTGGAGAAGAATTCCCTGTAGCAAAGAGGAAGGGAAAAAAATCACCCTGCAAGGCGGCAATGGTAGAGTCCAAAAACGGAAGGACTGTGTGAAACTGTGCCGCCAGTGGGACAGCAAAGCTGTCTGGAACGGGCCCATAGGAGCAAGAGCCCAAGGGCCGAGGTCGATGGCAGGAGCCAAGGAGTCCAAGATCCACCGGTAGGCACAAGCTATCGGAGAAGGCAGCAAGATACAACTTTGAATCTAGTTGAACTTGAGAGCCCGCGTGTAAGGCAAGAGGACCTTGCCCATCCGGGTGTCGAAGTGTGCTCCCAGGAATCCGAAATCCTGGGAGGGCTGAAGGTTGCTCTTGGAGAATCCAGCACGCACCCGAGAGACGCGAGAAGAGCTAACACGCGATCCACTGCCTGCCAGCAAGGAGCCTCCGCTTTGGCCCTGACGAGCCAGACGTCCAGGTAGGGGAGAACAAGGATATCTTCCCTGCAGAGAGCTGCTGGCACCACCACCATGACTTCGGCGGAGGTGCGAGGCATCGTCGCGAAAACAAAAGGAAGGACCCTGAACTGAAAGTCTCGGCGAACGCGAAGAGACTACGGTGCCGCGAAGAATCGGAAAATGGGAAGATTCCACCGTCAAAGCGAGTGAGGCGAGGAACTCGCCGGGGTGAAAACGGCACGAGGACTGCTCGCAAAGTTTCCATATGGAAAAAACGGGATCTTAAAAGCCCGGTTGACAAAGCAGCCCAACCATGCTGCTATCAATTAAAGACACTCCCCGACCCTGAAATTACCTCCACAGGAATTTTCACTGAGCCGGGTGCTCCCTTTCTCGCCCTCAATATCGGCACTGACCTACGGATATGCCACCCAGGCAGCCCTGCTCTGCAGTCGTCTTTTTTTTTTAATACAGAGAGCTTAGCAAAGAAAGAAATACTTCCTTGCTCTTAATTGGCTCAAGCTGCTCCTGGCTGCTTCTGTCTGGGGGAGAGAGTCCTCAGAGGGGACGAGGAACCAGGACCCCTAGTTATCAGCCCCCTCTAGAAGCTGAGACACTCTGGAGATCACCAACACTCTGTTCAACCTGACAGATGGCTCATAAAGGAACTTAACACCTCAGGGAGCCTCCACAAACGCCTTCAAGCTTCTATTTCCTAGAATTTTTTTTTTTTTTTTGTTTGTTTGTTTGTTTTTTTTAAACTCCAGACCCGCATGTTTGCACCTCTACCATCTGCTGGAGACAGAGAAAAATTGAGGGACTGCAGGTTGCACTTTCGGTTATGTAGCAGTGCCTGAAAAGTGTTTATTCTCTGCCTCCATCTGCTGGTAGCAATACAAAACCCATTTGTCTGGACTCAGCTCGGGTAGGAACAGGAATTATTGTGGAAAAAAAAGGAAGGATGGGTATTCAGATTTAGTTACATTTATAACTCACATTTAATGTGACTTACAACAAAATTAAATATATTTCAGAAATCAAAATATCACAATACAAAATTATAAAGTAATCCTGTATATAAAATAAATATTCTTAATTACAACCAATAATAAAAAAACTTCCTAAACATTAGTTTCAAGGGCTACACTGAGGAGCCAAGTTTTAATTTTCATACAGAAGAGAAATGCTAATCCACATTATCACACCATTATTGCAATGGGGAGGCTATATTCCAGGTTGTAGGGGCCACTAGCGGAAAAAATATGAAACAATCAAATGAGAACATACCTTCCTTGCTATCAGTTCACATGGTCCTCTCCTGGCAAAACTCTTTACTGCATCTTGCTGAGGGGAGGACCTGATTTCATCCATGTTCAGCAAGTTCTAATGAGCAGAAAAATGTTAGGCACTCAGCACCATTAAAAGCTTGAATGTGTCCTAAAATCCAATCGAAACATAAAACCATTCACAGGCTCTTCTCATCTTGGAGTCTAACAAGTGGATACCATCATATTCCCATGCAGAACTCTATAAAATCGCATTGCTCAAAGCAAAAAAAAAAAAAAAAAAAAATTAAAGGTAAATTGCACAATATTGAAAAAATTGACTTAAGTTGGTGGTGCATAATTTAATAATTTTGCTATGGCTCCTAAAACCCTTGACAGATACACATTTCTATCGATGTCTCCCACTGCAAATCACCATTTAATTCTCCCACCCTCCTCCCCTTCAACTCACCTCTTTTGAAGCAGCTCAGGACAGGGGGAGCTGCTAAGGCTGGTCCTGGGTCTGGCAAACATTGGCTGCAGAGTTCTAGTGTGTATTTGCTACCCAACTTCTGGTATGAAAGTCAAGAGGAAGCAGGATCCATGAGCTTGCGCTATCTCAAATTTCCATCAAATCCACTACTCCTGCTTTTTCCTCCTTTTTTCACTTTAGTCTGCCAGGGCAACCAGCTTCCCCTCCTCTGCCTGACATAAATTGGGGAATGGTACATGGCCTCCACCTCCAAATAGTGTCCACAGATATGGACACAAGGTCTTCAGATCAATTACAAGATATGTATGTTGTTTAATACTTAATGGAGAAATTACTTACCTGATAAGTTTTCTTTAGTGTAGACAGATGGACTCAGGACCAGTGGGTTTATGCTCCCCTGCCAGCAGGTGGAGATGGAGCAAGCTGACATCACAGTATGTATATAACCCTGCAGTGACCCCAGCCTGCCAGCATTCTCTTCAAAAGCAACTGTGGACAGACTAGCAAAAAACTTGATTAAAAACAGATAACCAGAACTGAACTTAACCAACCATAACACTGAACTCACATAAGATTCTAGGTATCCCAAACTAGGGACTGGATGAACACTTACCAGTAATCCCTTGGGACCCAGAGCCCCACAGGACTATTGAGATACCCTCATGTGGCAGCTGAGGGTGGGAAGCTGAGTCTACATGTCTACACTATGGAAAATGAAATTATCAGGTAAGTAATTTTTCCATTTCCTAACATGAAGACAGATGGTCTCAGGACCAGTGGGATGTACCAAATCTACTCCCCCACAGGGTGAGAAGCTGCCCGTGGTCCAGTCAACACTGCACGTGCAAAGGCTGCATCCTCCCGGGCAGCCTTTGCACATGCAGTGTTGACTGGATGATAAAACCTGGAAAAAGTGTGTAAGGAGGACCATGTCACAGCTCAGCAAATATTGATAGAGACAACAGACTATCATCCGCCCATGACACTGCCTGAGCCCTAGTGGAAGGAGCCCTAACTTGAGTAGGAAAC
Source organism: Rhinatrema bivittatum (assembly GCF_901001135.1). Taxonomy (NCBI): domain Eukaryota; kingdom Metazoa; phylum Chordata; class Amphibia; order Gymnophiona; family Rhinatrematidae; genus Rhinatrema; species Rhinatrema bivittatum. Next base: position 5,189,905 of record NC_042629.1, read on the forward strand.
TGCTTTCCAGCATCCACATACGCGGCCGTGACCACGTATGTGGATGCTATTGTAGCCTGCGAAGCTGGAGTGTCCTGCTTACTCCCGCCATGGAGAACAAACAGGCGATCTGTCTTTCGAAACTAAGAGACCTCTAGATACCGCACAAGAAGACGCTTAACATCCAAGCAGCACAAAAGGCAAAACTCCGCCGCATCCCTGACCTTATCTGGAGATGGCAAGGACAATGACTGATTCAAATGAAAGTCCGAGACTACCTTGGGCAAGAAGGAACAAAAACGCAGCTGTAAAATCCCAGAGTCACCTACAGGAACGGCTCCAGGAAAGACGAGGCCTACAGCTCAGAAATCCAATGCACAGGACATATAGTCACCAGAAACAAACGTAAGGAAATGCTACGCAGTGGTCGGAACGTAGGGCCCACCAAAACGTTCAACACCAAAAGACTCCACATTAGAACTGGTAACCTCAAGGGAGGCCTAAGGTGCTTCACTCCCTTCAAAAAATGGGCCACATCAGGATGAGACAAGGAAACACCATTCACTGGACCTCTGAAACAGGCAAGAGCCACAACCTGCACCTTCAAAGAATTAAGGGCCAAGCCTTTATTCAATCCATCTTGCAAAAAATCCAGAATGAGAGGGATCTTAACTGAACGAGGAAGAACACCCTGCTACTCATACCAGACCTCAAAATCTCTCCAAACCCGTGCATAAGCCAAAGAAGGAGAACTTGTGAGCGTGGAGTAAAGTGGCAATCACTGCAGAGGAATAACCATGCTTTAACAGGCGAGCCCTCTCAAGGGTCAAACCGTAAGACAGAATCGAGTTGGATCCTTGAAGAACCAGTCCCTGCTTAAGCAGATCCATGTGCAGCGGAAGAGAACTTGGGCCTCCACCAGGAGTCATCGCAAATCCACATACCACAGATGTCTGGGCCAGTCCGGCGCCACCAGGAGTACTAGCCCCCTGTAGCCTTCAATCTTGCAAATTATCCTGCCCAGCAAGTGCCATGAAGGAAAGACATAAAGCAACCTGTATGAGAGCGACTGTAAAAGTGAGGAACCTTCATATTTCAAAAAGTCGCCAGCAGATCTAGGAACGAAAGGCCCCAGCGATCCACAATCAGCTGAAACAACGCAGCTGCCAACACCCACTCTCCTGGGTCTGCTCTTACATTGTCTGCTCTTACATTGTCTTTTCCTGCAATGTGAGAGGCCGAGATCTGCAAATGACCATCCGCCCATTCCAGCAGCTAGTCTGTTTCTTGCGACACTTGCTCTTGATTCCTCCCTGCTGATTGATATAGGCCACTGTTGTCGTGTTGTCAGACATCACATGAATCGCTTGATTTCGCAGCCTGTAGCTGAATTGCAAGCATGCCAGCAGTACTGCCCAGGCGATTGATGTTCCAGTGGGACTCTTCGGTATTCCAGCACCCCTGGGTCGTTAACTCCAGAGCATGAGCCCCCCTAGCCAGGGAGACTTGCATCTATCATGAGTACCAACCAGGCTGGAGAGAACAAGGGAACTCCCTTTTTCAGATGATCCTCCTGGAGGCAGGCGCAGATTTCCATTGGCAAGCGAAGCCGAACAGCTTAATCCTGAGACTGCAGGTTCCAACAAGATAGAGAACACTGAAGAGGACGCATATACGCCCTTGCACCACTTCTACGGTAGCTGCCGATATGAATGTAAACCTCTGACAGATCCAAGGAGGTCAGAAATTCCCCTGACTGCACCGCCATTATTACAGAACGTAAGGTATCCATTTGAAAATGAGTCACCTTCAAGTGATGGTTGACCCTCTTGAGATCCAAGATGGGACAAAAGGAGCCCTCCTCCTTGGGCACAATAAAATAAATGGAATATCGCCCTATACTTTCTTGAGACAGTGGCACCGGAACCACAGCCCTCAGTCTGAGGAGCCTTTGAAATCTGAACTCCACTGCCTGTTTCTTCTGCTGGGAGTGACAAAGGGACACCATGAACATGTCCTAAGGAATACTGTCAAATTCCAGTGCAAGCCCTTCGCGTATCAGCTCCAGGACCCACTAGTCCGACATGATCTCGACCCACTTCTGATAAGAGAGAGAGAGAGACATCCCCTTATTTCCTGTTCCTGAAGGTAGGTTGGAAAACCTTCATTGGGAAGGTCCACACCCAAGCATGTTCCTCTCTTGGGCTGTGGGAACGAAAGGACTGAGACCTACCGAAAGGCTGAGTCTGCTGAAATGTCATCCCTCTGTAGGGATGAAAATGCCTGGAACCTCAGAAATGACCCCTCATACCAAAGGGGTGCTGTAACTGTTTCTTATCCTCCGGCAACCGAGACAGCGGAGACTCGCCCCGCTTACTGGCCAGTTTCTCCAACTTGCTCCCAACCAAGAGCAATCTTGGTAAGATTGGCTTTGGAAGCTAACCAATTTCGCAACCAGAGTTGACACCTGGCTGCTATCAGCAAAGCCACTCCTCTGGCCTAGGTCTGGACCAAATCACAGCCTGTGTCTGCTAAAAAGGCGGCAGCAGGCTCCATAACTGCCCTAGACTTCTCTCCAGACTCGTCAATCTCCTGAGAGAGAAGCAGACACTAGGGCGCAACAGGAGGCAATCTGTAAATTCATCGCCACTGCTTCAAAGTGTTGCTTAAGAATAGCCTCAATCCTTCTGTCATGTACATCCTGCAAGGCTGCTCCTTCCTCTATAGGGATAGTCGTCCGTTTAGACACAGCACATACCAGAGCATCCACTTTGAGAAAAACGTCCAACGCTCTCTCACAGCCGGATCCAGGTGCTGCAGGCCTTCCAATGGTACATCCATTTTTACTGGAGTGGTGTACAGGCCTCCGACTCAGACGGAAGAACTAGACAGAGATCTGATCAAAGACATTATAAAGGTGGGAAAGAAGGGGGAAGTGGTGATTTTAATCTGCCAGACGTGGACTGGAGTATCCCTTCTGCAGAATCTAACAGAAGTAGAGAGATAGTGGATGTTCTGCAAGGGGCTCGGTTCAAACAAATGGTAACGGAACCCACGAGGGAGGGAGTTTTACTTGACCAAGTCATCACTAATGGGGATAATGTCTCTAATGTCCAGGTGGGTGCCCACCTCAGCACCAGTGATCAAAGAGTATGGTTTGATATTGCAAATAGGATCTGGAGAAGTGTCACAAAGACACTTCAAAAAAACAGACTTTGTTGAAATGGGAAAATATCTGGAGGCAGAACTTGAAGACTGGGAGAAAATGGGAGAGGTCGAACAACAGTGGACCAAACTAAAAGGAGTAATTACAAAAGCAACAAATTTGTATGTTAGAAAAGTAAACAAAAGTAAGAGAAATAAGAATCCAACCTGGTTCACAAAGGAGGTGGCTGATGTAATAAAAGCAGCTTTTAAGAAATATAAAGGATCCAAAAAAGTGGAACACAGGGAGGATTATCTGGTGAAACTGAGGGAGATGAAAAAAGTAATCAAGAAAGTAAAAAGTCAGGCAGAGGAAAGGATTGCCAAGGAGATAAAGCAAGGTGACAACATTTTTCAGATATAGGAGAGAAAGGGGATAAGGATCAGTGGGTGGAGAGAGAGGATGAATTAGCAGAAATATTAAACAAATACTTCTGTTCAGTGTTCACAAAAGAAGACCCTGGAGAAGGACCGTCACTTGTTATCAAGACTGTAAAAGGGGGTGGAGTAGATAAACTCCATTTACAGAAGAGAAATTGTCAGCTAGGTGTTCTGCAGCAGACAAAAAAGCAAACAGAATGTTAGGAATTATTAGGAAGGGAATGGTTAATAAAACAGAAAATGTCATAATGCCTCTGTATCGCTCCATGGTGAGATCGCACCTTGAATACTGTGTACAATTCTGGTCGCCGCATCTCAAAAAAGATATAGTTGCGATGGAGAAGGTACAGAGAAGGGCAACCAAAGTGATAAAGGGGATGGAACAGCTCCCCTATGAGGAAAGGCAGAAGAGATTAGGGCTGTTCAGCTTGGAGAAGAGACGGCTGAGGGGGGATATGATAGAGGTCTTTAAGATCATGAGAGGTCTTGAATGAGTAGATGTGAATCGGTTATTTACACTTTCGGATAATAGAAGGACTAGGGGTCATTCCATGAAGTTAGCAAGTAGCACATTTAAGACTAATCAGAGAAAATTCTTTTTCACTCAACACACAGTTAAGCACTGGAATTTGTTGCCAGAGGATGTGGTTAGTGCAGTTAGTGCAGCTGGGTTCAAAAAAGGTTTGGATAAGTTCTTGGAGGAGAAGTCCATTAACTGCTATTAATCAAGTTGACTTAGGGAATGACCACTGCTATTAATTGCATCAGTAGCATGGGATCTTCTTGGTGTTTGGGTACTTGCCAGGTTCTTGTGGCCTGGTTTGGCTTCTGTTGGATACAGGATGCTGGGCTTGATGGACCCTTGGTCTGACCCAGCATGGCAATTTCTTATGTTCTTATGGGAAGAGCTAAGAAAACTGAAAGTGGACAAAGCCATGGGGCCTGATTAGGTTCACCCCAGAATAGTGAGGGAACTCAGATTTGCTGGCGGGTCCACTGTGTGACCTGTTCAATAGATCTTTGGAAAAGGATGTAGTGCCTAGTGACTGGAAAAGGGCGGTGGTGGTCCCGCTTCACAAGAGTGGGAGTAGAGAAGAGGCTGGAAACTACAGGCTGGTTAGCATAACCTCAGTGGTGGGGAAAAGGAATGGAGACTCTGCTGAAAGGACAGTGAACTATCTACAATTCAGTAGGTTGCTTGATCAAAAGCAGCATGAATTCACTAGAGAAAGGTCCTGTCAGACAAATCTAATTGATTTCTTTGATGGGGTGACTAGAGAACTGGATCAGGGAAGAGCGCTCGATGTAATTTACTTGGATTTTAGTAAAGCTTTTGATACGGTCCCACACAGAAGACTCATCAACAAAATGAGAAGCTTGGGAGTCAGCTCCAAGGTGGATTACAAACTGGTTGACAGATAGAAGACAACAGATGATGGTAAATGGAACCTACTCTGAAGAGATAATGGTGTTAAGTGGAGTGCCACAGGAATCTGTATTGGGACCGGTTCTGTTCAACATCTTAGTGAGCGTCATTGCGGAAGGGTTAGAAGGTAAAGTTTGTCTATTTGCGGATGATACTAAGATCTACAACAGAGTGGACACGCCAGAAGGAGTAGAGAATGAGACGGGATTTAAGGATGCTGGAAGAGTGGTCGAACATATGGCAGCTGGGATCCAATGCCAAGAAATGCAAAGTCATGCATCTGGGGCATGGTAATCCAAAAGAACTATATGCGGGGGGGAGGTGAAGGGCTGATGTGCATGGCGCAGGAGAGAGACCTTGGGGTGATAGTGTCTAACGACCTGAAGTCGACGAAGCAGTGTGACACGGCGATAGCCAAAGCCAGAAGAATGCTAGGCTGCATAGAGAGAGGAATATCTAGTAAGAAAAGGGACATGATAATCCCCTTGTACAGGTCCTTGGTGAGGCCTCACCTGGAGTACTGTGTTCAGTTCTGGAGACCATATCTCAAAGGAATCAGAGTCAGGATGGAGGTGGTTCAGAGAAGGGCGACCAAAATGGTGGGTGGTCTCCATCGAATGACTTATGAGGAGAGGTTGAAGAACCTGAATATGTAAACCTTGGAGGAGAGGAGGAACAGGGGTGATATGATACAGACCGTCAGATACTTGAAAAGTTTTAATGATCCATGGTTTTCAACAAACCTTTTCCATTGGAAACAATTTAGTAGAACTAGGGGTCACGATTTGAAACTCCAAGGAGGAAGACTTAGAACCAATGCCAGGAAATATTTCTTCACTGAAAGGATGGTGGATGCCTGGGATGCCCTTCCAGAGGAAGTGATGCAGATTAAAACTATGAAGGATTTCAAAGGGGCATGGGATAAAGACTGTGAATCCCTAAAAGGCTAGAGGATGGGAATAAATAAAAAAGCTAAACCTGCACGGAGCAGCAGTTACTTACCTTGGGAAGATTGCTGGGCAGACTGGATGAACCATTTTGATCTTTTTCTGCCGTCATTACTATGTTACAATGTCCGACCCCCTTTAAAATTTGCCTCTGGGGCATCCCATTTCCAGATCAATCAATTCCTGAATGGCATCATTCAAACCAGGAACACCCAGCTGTTTCAAGGTCTGGGAAATCAGGGCCAGCAGGTCATCTCTATGAAAGAACCACAACCACAGACCCGTCGGGGTAAGGCCTTTAATCCCTTCCCCCGGCGAGCCTGAACAGCGATCGGGCAGGCAGGCAGAGCACCACCACACCACCACTAGCCTCACCAGCCAATTAGGGAGCAGAGAAGGACTTTAAATTTTCCTTCCTCCGGCGCCGCGCCTATCTGCCTGCAACCACTGCTGCCGCTGCCACCGCTTCTTCTGCTGCTGCTGCTACGAGGGAGGCCTGCGCGATCGGCGCCCAGACCCGTCGGGGTAAGGCCTTTAATCCCTTCCCCCCGGCGAGCCTGAACAGCGATCGGGCAGGCAGAGCACCACCACACCACCCCGACTCGCGGCCAGAAGACCCGCCCACTAGCCTCACCAGCCAATTAGGGAGCAGAGAAGGACTTTAAATTTTCCTTCCTCAGGTGCCTCGCGCCGGCGTCGCACGCCGAAGGAGCGCGACAAAGAGGCCTGCCCCTTTGTCTCGCCCCTTCGGCGCCCCGAATCCACCCCAGGGTCTTCGGTTCCTCCTCAGCAGGCTACCTATTTCAACCCCATCAGCATTACAGCGGCTCCAGCAACTGTACGAAGCCTCAGACCTCAAACATCAAAATACAGCCACATTAACCTTCAATCTCTATCCACCCGCAACAGAACCTATCAAACCACATCTAGATAGCACCGCCCAAGTTCCTTACTCTACACCTGCACTAATCACGCCAGCATCACCCGAGAGTCCGTGGAATAGCCAGAGGTGTCAGCAGATCCTACAGAGGAACTTATTATTTGATCCTACAAAAAGGAAAAACATTTGTCTGCATTCACCCAGCTTTCTTCTAACTGCTTTCAACCTGCATTCGTCCAGCATTCTTCTAACTTACAGCATCCCCAGCTTCCAGTCTCTCCAACTAATCTCATGCATACCTATAATATCCCAATCATTCAATACCGAAGGAGAAGCTCCATAATTATCTCCACCCACAACATACAAAAAAGAGTTATTCCAATCATGACTTCACCTTTGAACCAACTTCTAGGCCTCACACTACTTTCAGTAACCCTTTTCAACGCACAATCCTTAACTAAAAAAACACACATCCTCAACGACTATATCCAGGATACAAATCCAGATATCTGTGCAATTACAGAAACCTGGCTAAAAAATACTGATATTGCTCTAATCAATCAACTTCCTATTCATAGATATGACATTTTCACCTTCCACAGACACAAAAAAAGAGGAGGTGGCCTTCTCCTAGCCACCAAAAAGGAACTCAAACTATCCACTCATACTATCAAGACTGAATCTAAATTGGAATTGGGATTAGTCAAGTCAAAACAACTACAAATTCTACTAGTCTACGCTCCTCCCGGAGTTTTAGAAATAGACCCCTCGTCACTCATAGAATCCATTGTGAAACATATCAACTTAGACCTCCCAACTATGATCTTAGGCGACTTCAATCTTCACACTGACGTTATACCTCGCTCCTCAAACTGCGAAGCGCTCCTCACCACCCTCAGTGCTATGGGTTTCACACAGATCATTAATAGCCCTACACATAAAGCAGGACACACTCTGGACTTAATTTTCATCAATTCTAATTTCTCCTGCACATCAGTACCTTCTTGCACACCAATCCCCTGGTCAGACCATTTCTTGATAGAATCCTCCTTTTCCATAGATAGACAGACACACACTTCTCATCAGCTTTCTACTATTCAATTCAGGAAACCATGCCCATCTGAAATACTTAGTGATCAGCTCTCCAAGGAACTCAGGAACCTAGACATTTCTAATCCTGACTCAGCCCTAACTTCCTGGCACAAGATCACAGAATCGGTTGCTAACAAATTGTGCCCAACAGTCTCTAAAACAATCAATCCTACAAAAAAAGGTAATCAACCCTGGTTTACCCCTAAACTAAAACAGATGAAACAGGAGCTACGCCACAGGGAAAATATATGGCGAAAAACACCCAACACAACTACCCTGTCTAAGTACAAAGGCTTTCTACATCACTACAGGACCTCTATTCTACTAACAAAAAGGGAATTCTATGCCAACAAAATTCATCATTTTCAATACGATGCCCAAGGCCCTGTTCGCATACGTCACTCAAATCACAAAACCAACTCCTCCGTCTATCCCAGACGAACAAGCTCTATCTAAGGCTAATGAACTTGCTTCATTTTTTCAACAGAAGATCCTGAATACGCCACCTCTTACCTCAGACAAGAATCCTCAATCAATCAAGGGAGCCAAGCTCGAAAGCTTCGAATCAATCTCCTCCAAAGAGATTGAATCCCTTCTAAAAAGACAAAAACCATCTAGCCATCCTGCAGATAACATCCCATCAAATCTCCTGCTTCTCATGCCAAACACGATCGCAGGACCTTTAACAAGTATCATAAATTGCCTTTTAACCCAAGGGAGTTACCCTGACAGCCTAAAAACCGCGTCACTCAAACCCCTTCTCAAGAAACACAATCTAGACCCTAATGATCCTGCCAATTTCAGACCCATCTCCAATCTGCCATTTTTAGCTTTCAGAATACCTAGAAGATCACAATATCCTACACCACTCACAATATGGCTTCCGCAAAGCACGCAGCACGGAAACCCTCCTTATCTCACTTACAGATCATATTATAATGGGTATAGACAAAGGCTACTCCTTTTTATTAATCCTGCTAGACATCTCGGCGGCGTTTGACACAGTCAACCACTCCATTCTCCTGGATCGCCTAACAGATATTGGTATCTCCGGATCTGCCCATAATTGGTTCAAATCTTTCCTCTGCAATAGATCCTTCAAAGTTAAAATCAATAACAAAGAATCGCCATTAACAAAATCCACCCTAGGCGTACCACAAGGATCATCCCTTTCTCCAACCCTTTTTAATATTTACCTCCTCCCCCTTTGCCAATTGCTAACCGACCTTAATTTAATTCATTATCTGTACGCAGATGATGTACAGATTCTTATACCTATTACAGAATCTATTTCAAAGCACTCACCCACTGGAATAACTGCCTTATATCTATCACCAGCCTCCTCAATAGATTAAATTTGGTCTTTAATTCCTCGAAGATGGAGCTCCTCCTTATCTCTGCAAATGAAGAAAATATTCCCATACCATACCCACAAAACGCATACATCACTCATAAGCAGGTGAGAGACCTAGGAGTAATTCTGGATAATAGACTAAACCTAAAGAAAATGGTCAATACTACATCCAAAGACTGCTTTTACAGACTCCAGGTTCTGAAACGACTCAAGCCACTTCTATTTTTCCAAGATTTCAGGACAGTCCTCCAAGCGTTGCTATTTGCCAAGATTGACTATTGCAGTGCCCTTCTCCTTGGCCTACCCAAATCGACCACTAAACCGCTTCAGATGATACAAAATGCTGCAGCGAGATTACTGAACAACACCAGCCGCGAAAATCACATCTCACCCATCCTCAGAAACCTACATTGGCTACCAGTAAATTTTAGAATCCTTTACAAATCAATCACCCTAATACATAAATCCATCCATCATCAACTCCAACTCAACCTTGAAATACCCTTCAAACTTCACTCCTCCAACAGACCAATTAGAGATAATCATAAAGGTACTCTGAATTACCCCCCAACTAAAGCCTCACACCTTTCCTCGACCAAAGACCGAGCTTTTTCAATAGCAGGTCCGTCTATTTGGAACAACATCCCTTCAAGCCTCCGATTAGAACCCTGTCTCATTACGTTCAGGAAAAAACTTAAGACGTGGCTATTCCACCAAGCCTTCGATGATCCTCCAGACAATCCTTAGTCTTCTTTTCCCTCACTTGGACATAGAAGATTGAGGTCCTCCAACCAGTCAAACGAAGGACTCTGGCACTCACTGGTTAAAGCATCTTATGCTCTAACCCAAATTCCTTTTTGTATTATGTTTTTTTAATTACCTTCTGCCTTTACCTTTCTTCCAGCTTTTAAGCTTCCCAAGTTTTTTAGTCCTTGTTAAATGTAACTTTGCCTTATTCACTTCTCTTGTTAATTACTTTTATTTATTGCTTCAGTTATACCCTTGTTTTATGTAAACCGATCCGATATGGTTATTACTATGAAGGTCGGTATAAAAAAGTGTTAAATAAATAAATAACATGGTTCAATACGGTTCCAGCCCTGGAGGAATTTCCCCATCTTCCAGGGAATCAAGATCAACCTCACCATCAGTGCAATCCGGATTCCTGTCAGCAACACCCGCAGGTAGTGGAGGCGAGCCCCAGCGCTTACGCATAGGACTTGAAGAGGGAGGAGTCACTGACAGGGTCCAACCAGACAGAAATGAGGAAAGCTGAAGACTGCGCCTGAAGAAAGGCTTGTAAGCCTTGAAACAATTCCACCCAAGAAAAAGCAGCCGGTTCCAGACCAAGCCCAGAAGGAACTGAAGCTTGTCCCACAGAACTGCCCTCGCCAGCGGAGAAGCCAGTCAAGGGAGAACCAAGGTCTGGCATCCCCCCCAGTCAAGGCCGTAATTAACCCATCATCAGAATGGGAAGAGCCAGGTTTAACAAAATCTGAGTAAGACAACCCTCCCTGAATATCTGAGCAGCGCTGACACAGGTTAGAAGCCAGGTCAGGCTGAGAAGCCCTAATATGACTCCCCTATGAGGAAAGACTAAAGAGGTTAGGACTTTTCAGCTTGGAGTAGAGACGACTGAGGGGGGATATGATAGACGTGTTTAAAATCATGAGAGGTCTAGAACAGGTAGATGTGAATCAGTTATTTACTCTTTCGGATAGTAGAAAGACTAGGGGGCACTCCATGAAGTTAGCATGGGGCACATTTAAAACTAATCTGAGAAAGTTCTTTTTTACTCAACGCACAATTAAACTCTGGAATTTGTTGCCAGAGGATGTGGTTAGTGCAGTTAGTATAGCTGTGTTTAAAAAAGGATTGGATAAGTTCTTGGAGAAGTCCATTACCTGCTATTAAGTTCACTTAGAGAATAGCCACTGCCATTAGCAATGGTAACATGGAATAGACTTTTTTTGGGTACTTGCCAGGTTCTTATGGCCTGGATTGGCCACTGTTGGAAACAGGATGCTGGGCTTGATGGACCCTTGGTCTGACCCAGTATGGCATTTTCTTATGTTCTTATGACAGGCAACACAAACAGGAAGACGCTTAAGCTTCTTGCTTACCAGTGCCATTGCTGCAGTAAACGTGCGTCGGAACGGCTCACACTTAAAAATGAAATGTGCCGAAAAAATAAGCGCCTAGAAGAAAGCACGGAGGGCGCGCACACAACCACTGCACCAAGTTAAGCGTGTAAAAAGCATGCCCAAAAAAACGAGTGCACACTGCATTGTGCACACCGACAGCCTATAAAGGGCAACAGAACACGCATAAGAGCGTGCAAAAATGGCCCCTGCGGCCTACCACTAAGCGTGCAAGAAAAAAGCCTAAGTGTAGGGCCTAGCCTACCCGAGGCTGCTCATCCCGCCCAGTTCCCCAACCCCAGCGAACATCGTGCCAAAAACGGAGACCGGAGGAAGTCCTAAAACTTTTTTTTTTTTTTTTTTTAAATCTTACCTGAGCTCAGCGCTAACCGGCTGAGTACAGAGTTGGTCTCTGGCTGCAGGGAGAGATGGCATCAGTCATCACAGCCACACTTGGCGTCCTGTACCTGCTGCCTTTCAGCTGAACTAGCAGCTTAAGTCCACGCTGGGAAACCCAGCTACCGGACCAAGGCCCATCTCTGAGGGACCATGGAAATCGCCTCAGGAATTCTGAACTGGGGAGGGACCTTAAGGTATCACTGGAGAGCAGGGCTTTCTTTTCCTGAATTTAGAAAGGAAAATTTGTTCTTATCTGATCATTTTTGTTCCTGTAGTATCACAGATCAGTCCAAGCAAGTGGGTTTTGCATCCCTACCAGCAAATGGAGGCAGAGAACAAAACTTTGAGGCACTACTACATGTCCCAGAGGGCTATCTGCAGTCCCTCAGTACTGACCTGTACCCAAGAAAACAAAGAGGTAGGTGATCTATGATTACCGTCAGGTAAACACAAAAGAATAGATGCCTGGATCTTTTCCAATACTTTGATGCAGAGACGTATCCATAAAAATTCCCGACTCAGGCCGAGTTTCACAGCTCTATAGCCGCTGCCTCAGGGGCTCCACTATTCCAGTCAGTGATGCTGTTTCTTCCAATAAACTGTAAATGTATGTCAGCAATACAAGAACAACTTATACCCAAAGGTTCATGTTGTAAGTCAGCATATCAAACCGCAGTCTCTGCTCTTATAAGATAAGAGCAGTCTCTTATAGACTGCCATACTGGCAGTCGATCGCCTTTGCCCTCACTTTGTCACAGGGAGCGACCGTCGCTCCCTGTGACATAGTGAGGGCAAAGGCGATCGGCACCATTTTGAAACCAGTCCAGCACCGGCACCGAGGGTATGATTGAAGGGATGGCTCCCGGACCCCCCTCTAGACCACCAGGTACATGTAAAAGGTTTTTGGGGGGGGATCAGGAGGGTGGGAGAAGCAAAGGGGTAATTTGTAAAGGGTCGGGTGGGTTTTTTTTTTTTTTTTTATCGGGCCATCGGCGCCCTTTTTATCAGTGGTAGCCAAAATGGCACTGATGGCCCGAGAGCAGGAGATCGCGTGGGGACACACCCCCCCCCCCACTGGACCACCAGGTAATTTAACATTTTGGGGGGGTTCGGGAGGGTGGGGGAGGGTAAAGGATTGGTTTTAAAGGGTTGGGGTGCGTTTAGGGGTTGTTTTGGTGTGCCGGTTTCCCCGCCCTCCCCCCAAATAATTCCCGTACTCGATTTAACGATTTTTCACGATAAATCGAGGGAATTCCTATTGTATCGAGTCCCTTACTGATTAATGACGATTTTAAAATTATCGGACAATAATTTAAATCGTTAAAAAACGATTCACATCCCTAATAAGTTGTTCTTGTATTGCTGACATATCTTATCTTATAAGAGCAAAGACTGCGGTTTGATATGCTGACTTACAACATGAACCTTTGGGTATAAGTTGTTCTTGTATTGCTGACATACATTTACAGTTTATTGGAAGAAACAGCATCACTGACTGGAATAGTGGAGCCCCTGAGGCAGCAGCTATAGAGCTGCGAAACTCGGCCTGAGTCGGGCATTTTTATGGATACGTCTCTGCATCAAAGTATTGGAAAAGATCCAGGCATCTATTCTTTTGTGTTTACCTGACCTGTACCCAAGTCAAGATGTTCAAATTAACAAACCCTAATCAAACTAAGGGTGAGCAGAGATTACAGTTGGAGCCCCCTATAAGCAGGACCTTTTGCATAAAAACATAGGAGCATATTAACGTATGTACACTTTCAGTAACTCTGCGTGTTTCTACAGACTGTCTCAACAACATCCAGAAGCGAGGAAGTCTTTCGAAAGAAGGGGATGGGCCTCTGGACTGATCTGTAGTACTACAGGATTGAAAATTATCAGGCAAGAACAAATTTTCCTTTCCTGTTTGTACCCCAGATCAGTCCAGACAAGTGGGATGTACCCAAGCTCCCCTATACTGGGCAAGAACCCAAAAGACCGGGGCGCAACATACTTTCAGAAGTCACCTCATCTGGCTCCTGTACATCCAAGTGCAATGCTTGGTGAAAGTGTGAAGAGAAGACCATGTTGCAGCCCGACAAATCTCTTGCAGAAATAACAGACACTCCGCCCAGGAAGTAGCCTGCGTCCTGGAAGCATGTGCTTGCAACCCCTCCGGAGCTAAATGATCCTTACATATATAAGCCAAGCTTATAGCCTCTCTCAGCCATCTGGTGATTGTGCCCTTGGAAGCTTTATTTCCCTTCTTTGCTCCCCTAAGGACAAATAGGTGATCTGATCTCCAAAAGGAATTCATCACCTTGAGATACTGGAAGAGTACTTGTCACACATCTAAGAGATACAACTTCTTTGCCACCGGATCAGCTGAAGACAAATTTAGAAAGGCAGGAAGCTCAACCGTATAGTTAAGATGGAAAGACAAAACCATTTTAAGGCAAAAAGGAAGGGACTGTATGCAACATCCTCCAAAATCCTCAAAAGCGGATCTCTACACAACAGTGCTTGTAGCTCTGATATCCTCCTGGCCGAGCAGATTGCCACTAAGAAAACAGACTTCAAGGTTAGATCCTTCAAGGATGCCCTTCTAACTGGCTCAAACGGAGGACCACACAGATCCCGAAGCACCAGGTTAAGGTTCCAGGCCAGTCACATCTTCCAGATCGGAGGATGCAGATGTTTTGCCTCTTTCAGGAAACGCACGACATCCGGATGAGCCATCAATGACCTTCCGTGCACCTTACCCAGAAGAGACCCCAAAGCTGCTACCTACACCTGTAAGGAATTATAAGCCAAGCCTTTAGACAGCTTTGCAAAAAGGATAAAACTTGCAGAGTCTCCACCCTTAACAGTTGCAAACTATTCTCCAAGCACCCTCTCCAAACTCGTACATAAGCCAGACATGTGGATGTCCTTTGCGCTTGCAACAAGGTAGTAATCACAGATTCTGAGTACCCTTTCATGCGGGACCGCCTCCTCTCAAAGGCCAAGCCACTAGACAGAAGCGATTGGCCCCGTCTGAAAATATGGGTCCCTGCCGCAACAAACCTGGCAGATGCACCAGACGCATGGGCCCATCCACCGCTAGATAAACCAGATTCGCAAACCACAGCCACTTGGGTGCCACCAGAATTACTCTTCCCGGATGAAGCTCTATGCAACACAACACTCTCCCTATTAGACAACATGGGGAGGGGGGGGGGGGGGGGGAAGACAAGTACAGCAACAGCCCTATCAGCATTGGTTGAAAGACAATGTCAGAGCTGGACTCTCTCCTGCGACTGAAGAACTGGGCCGCATTTGCATTCCTTGGAACTGCCATGAGATCCAAGTCCAGCTTGCCCCATCTGTCCTGAATCAAGGCAAAAGCCTCTGCCGACAGCTCCCACTCCCTGGGATCTAGATGCCTCCTGCTGAGATAGTCCACTTGCACGTTATCCGCCCCAGCCACATGCGATGCCATGATCCTCACCCAAACAAACAGGTCCTGCGCCACCAGACAACTCTTATTTCCACCCTGATGATTGATGTATGCCACCGTCATCACATTGTCAGAAAACACTCACACTGACTTCCTCTGGATGAGTGGCAGAAAGGCAAGCGAGGCCTTGCGAACTGCTCTGGTCTCCGAGCGATAGATGGACCAGGACACCTCTTCTGGCAACCACAGCTCCTGGACTGATCTACTTTGACAAATCGCCCCTCATCCTTTGAGGCCAGCAACCATGGTCACCACCACCCAGTCATGAATCTCTGGGGCCATTCCTCTCTCCAAATTATCCTGGGATAGCCACCACAACAGACTGAATCTGGCATCCCCCTGAAGCAGTAAAGGAAGCTGAAATTCCTCTGAAATCGGGTTCCACCAGGATAACAGGGACCTCTGTAGGGTATGCATGTGAGCAAATGCCCAAGGAACTAACTAGTGTAGAAGTCATAGAACCCAGTACCTGCAAGTAGTCCAAGACTCTGGGAACTAACAACAGAGGAAGACGGAGCACCTGACCCTGCAACTTGACTCTCTCCGAGGTCAGAAACACCTTCCCCAACTGGGTATCGAACTGAACCCCCAGATATTCCAACGACTGGGATGGTTCCAGATGGCTCTTCGCAAGATTCATCACCCAGCCCAGCAATTCCAGAAGCTACATAACTCGCCAAACTGGATGACACCTCCACTTCCAGCTTCACTCTGTCAAGCCAACCGTCCAGATACGGATGCACCAGAATCCATTCCCTCATGAGGGCAGCTGCCACCACCAGCATTACCCAAAGGGCTCAAAATTGAAAATGCTCTCCGAGAACCATGAATCTCAGAAACCTCTGGTGAATGTCCCTTATGGGGATATGGAGGTAGGCCGCCGTCAAGCCCAGAAACTCTCCTTTAAGTACTGCTGCTATCACTGTCCGCAACATTTCCATCCAAAAACGGGGCACCCTGAGGGCAACATTGACCTTTCGCAGGTCAAGAGTGGGCCGAAATGTCTCCTCTTTCTTGGGAACCATGAAATACACTGAGTACCTCCCTTGTCCCCCCTCCTGAAGAGGTACCCAAACAATGGCCCATAGGTGGAGAAAACGTTGTACCGTGTTCCGCACCGCCTCCCAATTGGAACGGGAGATGTAGTGGAAGACCACAAAGGCAGCCGAGAAAATTCTACCACCTCCAGCACCCACTGGTCTGCCATGATCCTGGTCCACTCCTCAGGGACAGCCTCCCTCCAATTGCCTCCAGAGAGAAGTGGACCTGCTCGCCTTCTTTGGCCAATTTTGCTTTCCCCTCACCCCTGGGAACCACCATCCCGAGGAGGTCTACGCTGCGCCCGAAAGGACTGCTGCCTACCCAATCCCTGCTTCAGTGCCACCGACACAGAAGATCTGCTCATTCAAAATCTTCTTGTATCTCGAAAACGAGTACGCGGAGGGAGGGGGACTACTTGGCGATTTCTTGTCCTACAGCAACTTATTGCCCTTGACTCCCCCAACTGCTTCATGAGTTGCTCCAGATCTTCTCCGAACAGCAACTTGCCCTTGAAGGAAAGGTTTGACGGCTGGCCTTAAACCACACATCAACCGACCAATTTCGCAAACACAAAAGCCTCCGTGCCACCATCGCAGAGACCATATTCCTGGCTGAAGTCTGAATCATGTCAGAGGGCATCCGCCACATAGGCCACACCCACCTCCAAACAGACAGTCCGAGCAGACTCCGCCATCGTCCTGGACACCTTCTCGTGCATCTTCTGCACCCAGCATGAGCAGGCTCTCTACATCAAACTCCCGCAGACCACCACCCTCAAGCTCAAGGCCGAAACCTCAAAGAGCCTCTTCAACAGAATTTCCAGCTTTCAATCCTGGATATCCTTAAGAGTAACTGAACCTGATACCAGGATGGTTGTCTTTTTGGTCACCTCGGAAACCGCCGCATCCACCTGGGAATCTTCCAAGACTCCAAGGTTTGTTCCAGAAAGGGATATAATTTGGCCATAGCCCTGGCCACCTTCAGGCCCGCCTCAGGAGACTCCCACTCCCAGTTTACCAACTTCACCACCTTCTGAGTAAAGGAAAAGTCTTAGGAGGCACCCACAATCCCTCCAGGACTGGGTGCACCCACCTCATTGTCTGAATCTTCCTGCGCAACCTTAATCCCCAGCTCTTCCAACACCTGGGGAATCAGCAGATCTTGCTCCTCCCTGCGGAACAGGCAGATCACGCGAGGGTCGTCATCCTCTGCCATTGGGACATCGTCCACATACTGTGTAGGATTCTGTACATTGGTGCCTGGGTCCTTGTCTGGGTCCACCGGACCAGCCTGCCGCTGGTTGGGTCCATCTGACTTCTCCATGTCCTCGCCATCCACCGTGGACCGTCCCAGCCCAAGGAGATGTAGGATCCCTCCAAAGCCTGCAGGCTCCCCCCCCTTGAGGCTTCTTCGCCACTGGATCCTTTTTGGGAAGTGGCCATCTGACCCCTGCCTCCTTCTTTGCCAAATATGCCTTATGAAACAGGACAAAATCTGGCGAAAATGGCTCCAAATCCAAAGAGGACTGATCCTGGCCATCGTCCCTCTGGTCCCCCTTCCCCTCCCTGCCACCAGCAGGGCTTAAATTGACAGGAAATAGCAGGGAAGGGAAGTCCCAAGGCTCTGGATCCTGCCATGTGCTTTCAAAATGGCCACTGACTCCTCCGCCGCCCCCCCCCCCCCCCCCCGGGCCTGCAGCACTGGCCCAGCCGACCTCGTGCTCTGACTCCCTCCCCTGAGGGTCCTGCGGACGTTCCAGTCCCACCCAATGAACACTCTGTGCAAAACTCGGTATTAGAGAGATGAACTCCCTTCAAACCGCAGCAACTTTTCCCGCGCTGAGCGAGCATCGGGCTGAATTGTTGTCGGGCCTAAAACTAGATCCTGCTGCTAAGAAACCCCACCAGCGGCGCGTTCCGAACCCTGATTGAGCACCTGGCCCAACAATCAGGAGGCTTCTGCCCTCGCTCACCCAGCACTGCCTCACAGCAGAACGGCCGCTCAGCACAGCTCAGAACGCCGGTCACTTGCAGATTCTCTCCTTTTTTTTCCTTTTCTTTATTATTAAAGGCACAGGCCCTAAAAACACACAGAAAAAAAAAGCCCAAACAAGCAAAGTACAGAAATAAATGACTACTTCCCTGCTTTTGGACACCAGGAGAGAGCAGGTACTGGCAGTGAGGACTCAAAGGAGGTGAGGGAACCAGGACCCCTGGCTTTCACACCCCCAAACGATAAGGACTAAGCTAGTTCAGGAGTCTCCAACCCCCCTTTGACCCAAGGGACGGCCCTCGAAGGAACCTAACACCTTGGGGAGCCTTCCAGGAATCTTCTTTTTTTTCCCCCCAAAACTCCAGACTGCAGGTTTGCACCTCTACCATCTGCTGAAGACAGAAATACTGAGGGACTGTAGGTGGCACTCTTGAATATGTAGCAGTGCCTCAAAGTTTTGTTCTCTGCCTCCATCTGCTGTTAAGGATGCAAAACCCACTTGTCTGGACTGATCTGGGGTACGAACAGGAATTTAAAATTTCTCCTTTCAAAAAGCTCAAAGCAATCCCCATAGAGAGATGCATTTGCACCATCTGCTGGAGACAGAGAATACTGACAAGCTAGGGCAGGGGTCAGGAACCTTTTTGGCTGAGAGAGCCATAAACGCCACATATTTTAAAATGTAATTCCATGAGAGCCATACAATATGTTTAAAACTAAATACAAGTAAATGTGTGCATTTTATGTAAGATCACACTTTTAAAGTACAATAAGTCTCTGAAAATATTACACCAGGCCTTAAGACACCAATACATCTCCTATTAGGAAAACGGACCAAGTCAGGCTGCTATAGAGTCCTACACAGAAACTACACGCCAGCAGAAAACCTTACCTGAATCACGTGCTGTCCCTCACCTAACATAGAATAAAGAGACCAAAACGCATAACAAGAAGCATGCAGAAAAAACTGAATTGGAAACTGCAACAAGCCAGAGTCTCTGTATGCAGTGTAACAAAGGAAAAAAGAAACATCACCCATCCTTATAAAACAAATCAAGAAATATAAAATCATCAGCAGTAAAACTGTACTAACAAAAAGAACATATTTCGAAACAGCTGATGAGTGGAATATCCAATAATTAAAAACTTATATAAAACATTTCCAGATACCAACAAAATATTTCAAAATAGCAGACACAAAGACCCAGTAATGAAAAATAATAAGGATACAAACATTATTTTGCTCTGCATACCTGGGAACATTTGATATCCAGGTGTCCTGAGATTGTTCTGAATTAGCAGGAGGTGGGATGCTTGGAACTTTCCCCTCTCTGTCACATACCAGCGCTCTCTCTCACACTGGCTCTCAATGACACACCTATACACACATGCTCTCAGTACTCACATATACACATGTTTCTCACTTATATAGGCTCTTAATTACACATTTACACACATGCTGTCTATCTTTTCACGCTTACACACACACACAGGCTTTCAATCACATAAATACATGCTGTCTTTTTCTCTCACACACAGACTCTCATTCACATTTATTTATTTATTTATTTATTTAAAAAAGTATTTATATACCGTTTTTTAAAAAAGAAATTTTATCAAAAACGGTTCACAGATTTAAAACCAAAAATAAAATAATCAAAATAAAATGGAATTTTTAAACTTTACATAAAAATTGGTAATAACTAGACAGAATGCTAGTATATAAGGTTATTAAAAATATAAAAAGTTTGGAACCATGGGCTTATTGTTTTGGGGGAAAAGGGGAAAGAGGGGGGGGAAGGGGAACGGGAGGAGGAAGGGGAAGTGGGAGAAATA
This sequence comes from Rhinatrema bivittatum, assembly GCF_901001135.1. Taxonomy (NCBI): domain Eukaryota; kingdom Metazoa; phylum Chordata; class Amphibia; order Gymnophiona; family Rhinatrematidae; genus Rhinatrema; species Rhinatrema bivittatum. The sequence continues at coordinate 5,210,058 of NC_042629.1, forward strand.
GAGCGTAAAAATTATATGAGATAAAGGGAAGAAGGGAGAAGGGTATGATAGTTGGAAACGTGTGAATGAGCAGGTATGTTGTAGTTATGTGTAGTATAAATGGGATTGTAATGGGTGTAACTAAGTTTAAGAGGGTAAGTTCGATATTGATGATTAAGTTTAATTAGAAGACGTGTTGAATGCAAGTTGAAAAAGATATGTTTTGAGAGATTTTTTGAAATGTGCAGGGTTGGATATCGAGCGAAGATGGTTTGGTAAAGTGTTCCAAAGTGTTGGACCGGCTATTGAAAAGGCTCTTTTTCTAGTGAGGTCTAATCTGGCTTGTTTAGGAGAAGGGATATCTAGTAAATTTTGGTTAAGTGATCTTAAGTGTCGCGTCGGTTTGTATATGCGCAGTAGTGAACAAAGCCAGGTGGAAGTATGATTATGGTTATGAATTAAACTATGGATAATAGAGAGAATTTTGTATTTTATTCTGAACTTTATGGGTAACCAGTGTAATGATTGTAGAATAGGGGTGATATGATGACGTAAAGAGGTTCTGGTTAGTATCCGGGCTGCAGAGTTTTGGATCAGTTGAAGGGGGTATAGTGAAGAGTCTGACAATCCTAGGAAAAGAGCATTACAATAGTCTAAGCCAGAGAAGATTAAGGATTGAAGAATGGTTCTGTAATCTCGGTAAAATAGTAGAGGACGAAGATGTTTTAACAGACGTAGTTTGAAAAACGATTTTTTTGTAAGTGAGGATATGTGTTGTTTTAGAGAAAGATCTGAGTTAATATTTACACCTAGGCTTATAGCAGAGCGTGTTATGGGGATAGTAACATTATTGATTGTAAGATGTGATGGTGGACCTAATGAAGAATCAGAGATGGAAGTTAAGTATACGAGCTCAGTTTTTGCTGGATTCAGTTTTAATCGATTGTGGGAGAGCCAAGAGTTGATTGTAGATAAGTATAGAGAAACTAAAGATAGGAGTGTCTGACCAGGATGATTTATATGGGACAAAAAATTGGATGTCGTCTGCATAAATTTTGAACTGAAGATTAAGAGAGGATAGAATGTAGCATAAAGGAAGTAGATATATGTTGAACAGAATAGGAGAAAGAGATGAGCCCTGAGGAACACCGGAATTAATGATATATGGGGAAGAGCAGTGCTGACTATAATTGACTTGTTGAGGTCGGTTGGAGAGGAAGGATGTAAACCAGTTCAAAACTGTACCTGTGATGCCTATGTTTTGAAGACCTGAAATGAGTATCTGATGATTAATGGTATCGAATGCTGCTGATATATCTAAGAAAACTATAATGTAGTCTGTATATGAGTCGAATGCACGGAAAAAAGTATCAAAAGAGGATAGAAGAAGTGTTTCTGTGGAATGACCTTTTCTAAATCCATGTTGATTAATATGAAGAATATTGTGCTCTGTAAGAAAATCGGTTAACTGATGGAGTACTACAGATTCTATTAGTTTGGCCAGGGAAGTAAGAGATGCTATAGGTCTGTAATTGTTGAGATCAGATGTATCTTTTGCTTTAGCTTTTAAGATTGGTAGTATAGAGGTCTTTTTTAAAGTGTGAGGGAATTCACCTGATTCTAAGGATTGATTAACTAGAAGAGTAAGAAAAGAGCAGGCTTCAAGTATGAGAGCTTTGAAAAAGGCTCCAGAGCATGGATTATAAGGGGAGTTGGAGGGTTTTTGTTTGTTTATAATGGCTAGAATAGAAGTGTCTGAGGTAGGGGTGAATTCTGACCATGATTGACTGGGTACTTCATTTTTTTGAGTGGGATAAGGAAGGTTTGAGAATTCAGCAGAAATGTTAAGTACTTTAGTTTCAAAATGTTTAGCGATTTTATTACAGAAGTTGGTATCGACATTTATGAAGTTTTCATTTTGGGAAGAGGTTAAGGTTTTTACTATATTGAATAGTGTATTTGGATTGCCATTGGCTTTGGCAATGATATTGGCATAGTAGAGTTTTTTTGTTTGATTTATTTCTTTATTATAACGGCGTAGGGTACAGCGGTAGTTGTTTTTTAGTTCTGTGGTTTTATTGTTACGCCATTTACGTTCTAGTTTCCTAAGGAGAGTTTTAAGGGTGTGCAGTGATTTTGTGTACCAGGGAGCGTCTATTTTCTTTTTGTTTCTATTTTGTTTGATCTGCTTAAACAGAGCAATTGTATCGAGGGTGGTTGTAATTGTAGTATTCCAAGAGTGTACTGTATCATTTATGTTGGAAAGAACTGTGGTAGGTATGTTAGGGGCGATTGTCTCTACAAATGTGTCTGCGCTAATAAATTTCCTTCTATGTATTATTGATTGTTTCTTTGTTGTTGTATATGGATTTTTATTTAAATTTAGAGTGAAATGAATTCTGTAGTGATCAGACCAGGGAATGGGTACTACTGTGATGTTGTTCGGAGTTGGAAAATGTTGAAGTGGGTTGAAAAATACTAGGTCTAATGTTTGACCTTTGATATGCGTAGGGGTTTTGATGAGTTGATCCCAGCCGAGGCCAGACATGGCATCCAAAAAGGAACTAGTGATTATGGAGGGATTAGAGATATGTAGATTAAAGTCACCCAGCAGTATTGTTTTGTTTAGATCTATAGGAAGTGTAGAGATAGTTTCTAGAAAATTTGAGAGTTCAGAGTTGAGACAACCAGGGGGACAATAGATAATTCCTATGTTTAATATTGTAGTAGCAATCAGAAGTATTTCAAACGAGCCTGATGATATTATTTGTTTTTTTATCGGATTCAAGGAGGATTTGATGATAGCTAACAAACCTCCTCCTCGGCGGTTTATTCTGGGTTCAGATATGGTCGTATAACCTGTGGGAGTTAGATTGTTTACTATAGCTGTATCTGATGTGGTTAACCAAGATTCTGTAATAAGGAAAAAATCGGGCTTATTGATATGTAAGAGGTCTTTCAGAATGGGGACTTTTTTTCGAACAGATTGTGCGTTACAAAGAATAAAGGATAGAGTAAACATAGCTGCAGTACAGAACGTGGATCTTATAGCAGTTAGGGTTCGATTTATGTATTTCTTATGTCCAGACTGATATGACTTTGGTTGTGCTTGACATGGAGACATATTACCATATTTTCCCTGACCTAACATTGTGGGGATGTTCATTGCGACAACGGGTTACCGGTTACAGTAAAGGTTAAGCCAGAACCAGTGGGGAAACGAGGGGAAAAACGAAGGGGCAAAACAAAGGGGCATGCCCCTTTGTCGCGCCGCTTCGTCGTGCGGCGCTTAGGAATTCATGGCGTTTTATGCAGCCGTCGCCCTCCGATGATGTCAGCAAGGGGGCGTGACCAGGAAATCGGTCCGGCTGGCTTGCCGCGGGTACAGGGTGCAAAGTAGGTGCAAAGTCCAGGTTTTTCCAGCAGAATAAGGCTCTCAGGATGTTGCAGAGAGCAGTCGGAGGCCCAGGCTCGAAGCCCCTCCGAATTCACCGCGTTTTATGCAGCCGTCGCCCTCCGATGATGTCAGCAAGGGGGCGTGACCAGGAAATCGGTCCGGCTGGCTTGCCGCGGGTACAGGATGCAAAGTAGGTGCAAAGTCCAGGTTTTTCCAGCAGAATAAGGCTCTCAGGATGTTGCAGAGAGCAGTCGGAGGCCCAGGCTCGAAGCCCCTCCGAATTCGCCGCGTTTTATGCAGCCGTCGCCCTCCGATGATGTCAGCAAAGGGGCGTGACCAGGAAATCGGTCCGGCTGGCTTGCCGCGGGTACAGGGTGCAAAGTAGGTGCAAAGTCCAGGTTTTTCCAGCAGAATAAGGCTCTCAGGATGTTGCAGAGAGCAGTCGGAGGCCCAGGCTCGAAGCCCCTCCGAATTCGCCGCGTTTTATGCAGCCGTTGCCCTCCAATGATGTCAGCAAGGGGGCGTGACCAGGAAATCGGTCCGGCTGGCTTGCCGCGGGTACAGGGTGCTTACAAACATGTCCTCTCTTTCTCTCATTTACACACAGGCTTTCAATCACATACTCACATGCTCCCTCACCTAAATCAGCTCTCAATCACACACAGACACACATGGTCTCTCTCTCATTTAAACACAGGCTCTCAATCACATACTCACATGCTCTATCACCTAAACCAGCTCTCAATCACAGACACACATGATCTCTCTTACTTATACACACAGGCTCTTAATCATACATACACATGATTTCTCTCACACACAAAGGATCTCAATCATACACACACACTCTTTCACACAAGCAGGTTTTCAATCACAAACTTACACATACAGGTTCCCAATGGTAAACTTACATTCATGCTCTCTCTCTCACAGGCAGGCTCTCAATCACAGACATACTCTCTTTCACATGTACAGGCTCTCAATCATTCACATACATGCAATCTCACACACACACAGGCCCCCGGGCTCTCAATCATTCACATACATGCAATCTCACACACACACAGGCCCCCGGGCTCTCAATCATTCACATACATGCAATCTCACACACACACAGGCCCCCGGGCTCTCAATCATTCACATACATGCAATCTCACACACACACAGGCCCCCGGGCTCTCAATCATTCACATACATGCAATCTCACACACACACACACACACACACACACACACAGGCTCCCGCAGCCCGGAAGTGGAGCGTATCGGGTGCGTGCGCAGCAAGAAGAGGCCACGCTAGTGCACTCGGCATCGGCCCGAAGAAAAGTGAATGAGCGAGCAAACACAGCTTGCTCGCTCATTCACTCTCTCTCTCCCCCACCTCCACCCCGGGAACTCGCGGCAGCAGCAGCCTCCTCCCAACGCTAACCTCTTCATTTTCAGCCCTCGTGGAGGCGGCGTCCCATCGGCCGCGGTTGAACCTCTTCATTTTCCTCCGAGCCGCGCTGCAGTCTTCTTTTCTTCGGGCCGATGCCGAGCGCACTAGCGTGGCCTCTTCTTGCTGCGCACGCACCCGATACGCTCCACTTCCTCTTCCGGGCCGCCGGGGGGGGGGGGGGGGGGGGGGGGGAGAAGAGAGCACGCCGGTGCCGCTGACTCCAGCTGTCCTGCCGCGTTCCGCCCGGGCTGACAGCATTTTAAGCCCGGGTGGAGGAGGACTGGGGAGCAGCTGGGTCAGCGGGAAAGTGTGGCGACACTTGTCTGCGAGCCAGATGCAGCCCTCAAAAGAGCCATATCTGGCTCGCGAGCCATGTGTTCCCGACCCCTGAGCTAGGGTCACTGCAGGTTTATATATACTGTGCCATCAGCTTGCTCCTTCTCCTTCTGCTGGCAGGGGAGCATAAACCCACTAGTCCTGAGTCCACCTGTCTACACTCTTGGAAAACAGGAACAAAGAAAATTTTAATCTACAAAAGTGTGCCAAACTTCATGAGCAAGGAAGAAAATACATAGAAAACGGCCAAAGTAAAAGATGCAAGTTCTATGCAGTACAATATGACAGGTGTTTGATTTGCTAGAAAATTGGAGATATTTGATGCATAATTTTTTAATTTTATTGTTAACATTTTGTGCACAAATATTGTATCAGAATAAAAAATAGTTTTATGTAAAATTACATACACACTTCAAACAAAACAAATACATAATTGTTAGGAAAGTTTAAGTGTCTTTATTTTAAGTAAAAATATATGCAAAAAACTCACTTTTACCAAAACCTGGAAATATATTTTGTAGTTTTCCTGGCAGTAACAAAATGATGAGTCAGTGATAATCTGTAATACCCTACACCCAGGGGACTCTGGGAGACAGCCACAAGGGCCAGATTTCTTGAACAAGAGACTTATAAAGAGCTACACAATGCCTAAAAGTTGCAGTAAGCTTTTATTACAATGTGAATGGGAAAGTGTAACAAGACACATCTCTCCTTAGAATTACAGCTTCTGGTTTTTTTAGGGACAGTCAGCAAACACCAAAACATGTGGAAAAAATGTAGTAATATGCTACACTTGCAAACAAATATAGAATTAAAATATGATGATCTGATTGGTTACAGTGGTAGGATTATATTTTTCATGGTTTTTAGACTTGTCTCCAGCAAAATGGGTTCTTTTCATAACTGCAGCCACAGATTATGAGCATCCCACTAACACGCAGGAGATGCTTTACTCCTCACTCAAAGCCTAGGCCACATGTACAGCCAGTGCCAGCTCTGAGTAAACTAGTCCTTCGGCATTGCTCGGCAGCGCGGTACACACTGTGCACCTCTGTCAAAGGTGGAAATATTTAAGAACCCTACTCAATTCAAGGACCTATCATGTAGAGTAGGGCTATACAAAATAGTTTATTCAATAATTACAGTAAATAAACCAAAGCAGTTACAAACAAATTCAAGACCTAGTCCAGGCTGAAACCTAGAAAACCTTCCAGTCCTGGATTCCCATTGCTATTATGTATGGACAGGTACCAAATAACCTGTCAGAGTGAATATAAAAGGAAAATGGGTAGTTTCCTTCTGCACAAAATCTGGAAATGACTTCTCGCTCTAACCTTCAGAACAATACTAGAAGGATCAGAAAAGGCTTTTTTTTTTTTTTTTTTTACAATGTACAGAAAGCAAAATTTATATATTTTCCAACTTATATATAGTCTGAAAGGTAATGAGACCTACAAGTTCTCTTCCAGCTCTTGGTACAAACAACGTGAAGCTCCCACTGAAGCAAATAATTACACCTAGCATCATTAAATTTGCTCTCAGGCACAGCAGGATTACAGAGTTTCACCCACACCCATCTCTCTCATCATGGACAACTTACTCTACATTGCCCCTGCTGAAATCCCTTCCCCATTTACCCTCTTAAACTGCTGTCCTCCACCATAGCTAAAGTAAAGCTGAAACAACTGTGGAAATTCTATCAACATAATACACTCTAATCACTTCTGCTCTAACTATTAGTGTAGGACTGGCATCCATTTTTAAAGGCCTTTTCTTTCCAACATGCTTGATACAGTAAGGAAGATGAGACTTTTTGGGGCTCCATCACATACGCAGACAGTATTGGTTCCACTGGAAAGTATGCCTTTCCAGCCCATCAACAGATGCAAGTACAGAAATAAACATCTGTCCAGCATTACAAGGAGGCCACACTGCCATCTTAAAGGGAGGGATTGTCCACAGCTGAAGCAGATTAAATACCAGTCAAATCTACCCTGCATTCTAGGTTAGCGAAGTAGAAAAAGCAAAACATACATATGGAGTCATTCAAGCTTGCAATGACATTAAACTACACTATGTCTGCTTAAGAGAACAAAAACACCTCTTGCAAAACCACCAAAGCTTTTGGTTTCATAAACAGGACATGAATAGCACCTGCTGATTACAGTCAAAATGTATGAGTTACTTTTAAAAGTAGACAAGATTTTAACCTGGATCTTTTACCCCAGAACTGTGGGAACTTTATTAAGCAGTTGATATGTCTACACCATACAAGCATCCGATTACTATTCCTGTAGTTCAGCCTTGCATCCACAGGCCTACAGCTGAGCGTCCTTGCAGCCTAAAAGCTGGCCTGCTTGGCTGTAAAAGCATATTATTTCATTGGGTCATGCTCTTCAGGCTCTGAACAGTATAAACCAAAAATTAAAGTCCTTGCACAATGTAATACAACACTTAGCAAAACTATACATTGCTGATAGACATTTCATTCTTTTTCTTACAATGGGGCAATAAAGATGTTTTTCAGCTGGGCAGAATCCAATAACCCATCTTTCCTTCAGGATTCTAAGCTGTCTGCTATAGTGCACCAGTCTTCACTTTGAAAAAGCAACTGTCCTTTTAATATGTACACAAGCAAATAATGAAATATATAACAAAATAAAAAAGGTCCAAATCCATGGAAGTCTGAAATCCTGGTAGAAAATCATGCATCGTATTCTCCAGTCGGAGTAAAAAGGAATGCAGGTTCTAATGAGTCTGAAGCAGTAGCTGCTTTTACTGCATATGAAAGACGCCACTGATGTTACTGGAGCTTTAACTCTCTTTGTCTGTCTGGAGGGATGCGGCAGCGAGCGCCACCGCAGTGACAGGCTGTGCAAGTCCATGCAGTTGCATCTTTGCCATTTTCTTCTGTTCACACTCTGAGACTAACCGGTTCAACTCTGCTGCACTATAGCCAATGAGAGTCTTCAAATCACACACAAACTTGTATACAAATCGCTTCCCTTGCACTTTACAGATCATGTCCCCATCATAGTAATACCTGCACGTGAGAAAAGAAGAAGTAGCATTTGTATCACTGCCAAAGAAGCCAGCATGACAGTCTTATGCCTGCTGCAAACTGTCTGAAGGCACTTATGCGCCATTCAAACTTCTCCACACAAATAGTTCTTACCTGCTAATTTTTGTTCCTGTAGTACCACGGATCAGTCCAGACCATGGGTTAAGCCTCCTGTCCAGCAGATGGAGACAGACCAAAACTGAAAGGGTATCCTATATCAGGACAGAGCCTACCCTGCAGCCCTTCAGTATAACCATTGTCAAAGCAGATTAAAGATAACCAGTTAAAGATCAAGCAAGTAACAAGAGAACTCAAACTAGTAACGAGAGAACTCGGAAAACAAGTGAAAACATTGAATGGACTCTGCATATGATCGCTCTTGCATAATTATCCATTGTCATCAAAACAGATTCTTCCGGTGTCTTTAAGGATAATCACAGATGAAGGAAGAAAGCTTCGAGTGGACGGCAGAAAAAGTACAGGGAAGGGTGTCCGGACTGATAAGTGGCACAACAGGAACAAAAATTAACAGGCTAGAACTAATTTTCCTTTCCCTGTACGTACCCAGATCAGTCCAGACCATGGGATGTACCAAAGCTTCCCTAGATAGGGTGGGACTTGCCTACCAAAGGAACCAAATACTGGTGCCTGTACATCAAGACGGTAATGCCGAGCAAAGGTATGCAGGGACTTCCATGTAGCAGCCCTGCATATTTCCTGCAGAGAGACCGATTGACTCTCAGCCCAAGAAGTAGCCTGAGAACACAAGGAATGAGCCTTTATGTCCTCTGGAACCGTTCAGCCTTGAGAGATATAGGCCAACGAGATCGCCTCCTTCAACCGCCGAGCGATCGTGGCCTTAGAAGCTTGTTTGCCCCTATTTGGACCGCTCCACAGGACAAAAAGATGATCCGAGACTCAGAAGTCATTGGTGACCTGAAGATAACGCAGTAAAACGCGCTTTACATCAAGGCGGCGAAGATCACCCCCAACCGTACTCCCTGTATCTTCAGGAGAGAACGCGGGAGCTCCACAGACTGATTGACATGAAAAGAAGAAACAACATTCGGTAAGAAAGACGGGAGAGTCTATTTATTTATAGAGTTTTATATACCATTGTTCGGTATTGCCATCACAACAGTTTACAATTTTATCATTTGGTTAACAAGGTTAGCAATTTTTTATAGGCAGAGTGTTCAACTAGTGGGATGGGTTAGTTCATGTGATATACTTGGGGTGGTGGTAGGTAGAGTGAAGGAGAGGATTAAATAAATTCGTAAGCAAGACAGCGCTTGGATCTCAGACACCTGTCTGGCGGAGCAGATAGAGACCAGGAAAACCATCTTGAGCGTCAAATCCTTAAGAGTAGACCGACGGAGAGGTTCAAAGGGTGCCTGACAGAGAGCTGAAGGACTAAATTAAGACTCCACGAAGGACAAGTGGGACGGATAGGCGGATTCAAATGCTTGGTGCCTTGAGAAAACGGACATCTGGATGAGACGCAACCGCGTAACCATCAATATTTCCCAAGAGGGAGCCGAGAGCGGACTCCTGTATCCGCAGCGAACCGAACGAGAGGCCCCTTTGAAGGAAAGGCAGAACCAGGGATACCGGGGTAGAATGCGCCTACATGCCCAATTCCGCACAGACAGTTTCGAAAACCTTCCAGACCTGTACATAAGCGAGCGAAGTAGAAGTCTTGCGGGCACGCAGGAGAGTGGATATAACTTCCTCCTTGTATCCCTTCTTTCTTAGTTTCCGCCGTTCAAAAGCCAGGCCGCTAGACAGAAGCGATCCGCCTGGTCAAAAAATACGGGACCCTGCCGGAGCAGGCGCAGAAGATGACAGAGACGGAGAGGACCGTCCGTCGCTAGGTTTACCAGATCCGCGAACCACGGTCTGCGGGGCCATTCGGAAGCTACAAGAATGACCGGAACCCTGTGAAGTTCTATTCTTCTGAGAACCTTTCCCACTAGGGGCCAAGGCGGGAACACATACAGGAGGGCGTCGCGGGGCCAGGGAAGGACTAATGCATCTACTCCTTCCAAGCAGTGCTCCCTCCAATGGCTGAAGAGCCTGGGAGCTTTGGCATTGCCCAAGGTTGCCATCAGGTCCAGGTGAGGAGGACCTCACCTGCTGACAATCAGTTCCATCGCTCCTTCAGACAACTCCCACTCGCCCGGATCGAGACGCTGGCGACTCAAGAAATCAGCTTGTACATTCTCCTTGCCCGCTATGTGAGAAGATGCTAGGCGCTCCAGGTGGCGCTCCAACCAGGTGAAGAACTTGCTGGCTTCTAGGGCGACCAGGCGACTCTTGGTGCCCCCCTGTCGATTGATGTAAGCCACCATGGTGGAATTGTCAGAGAACACACACACCGCCTTGCGGCGAAACAGCAGGAGAAAAGCTTTGAGAGCCAAACGAACCGCCCGGGCCACCAGGCGATTGCTGTGCCAGCGGGACTGAACTGGGGACCAGTATCCCTCAGTAGCTTGAGACTGGCAGACTGCTCCCCACCTGGAGAGGCTGGCATCTGTTGTGACTACAATCCACTTCGGATTCTGTAGGGAGATTCCCTTCAGAAGGTGCTTTAGCGATAGCCACCATTGTATGTCGACAATGGTAGAGTCGGAGAGCAGGAGAGTTGTCCGAAACTGTTCCGACACCGGCTTCCAGCGGGATAGCAAAGCTTTCTGTAATGGATGCATATGTGCAAAAGCCCAGGGGACCAGGTCAATAATGGAAGCCATGATCCCCAGAACTTGGAGGTAGTCCCACGCTGTAGGAAGAGGCATTGAAAGGAGATTTCGGACTTGGTCCATCAGCTTGAACGCTCGAGCGTCCAGCAAGAATACCTTGCCGACTCGGGTATCGAAGTGAGCCCCCAGAAATTCCAGGACCTGGGAGGGCCGCAGATTGCTCTTGGGAAAGTTGACTATCCACCCTAACGAGGTGAGAAGAGCAAGGATGCAGTCGACTGTCAGCTTGCATAGAGTCTCCGACTTGGCTCGTACGAGCCAATTGTCCAGGTAAGGATGGACTAGGACTCCTCCTCATCGGAGAGCAGCCGCCACCACCACCATGACCTTGGTAAATGTGCGCGGTGCTGTGGCTAGACCGAAAAGCAGAGTCCGGAACTGAAAATGCTGGCCCAAGAAGTTGAATCGAAGATACCTCTGATGCTCGCGACGGATTGGTATGTGTAAGTAAGCCTCCGTCAAGTCGAGAGAGGCCAGATATTCTCCGGAGTGAACAGCCGCTATTACTGCCCTCAGGGTTTCCGTCCGAAAATGGGGCACCTTGAAGGCCCGGTTGACTCTCTTGAGGTCCAAAATGGGGCAGAAGGAACTGTCCTTTTTCGGCACCACGAAGTAGATGGAATACTGGCCGGCGCCTTATTCTTCCACAGGGACTGGGACTATGGCCCCCCAACCCCTGGAGCCTGGTGAGAGTCTGGCAAATGGCAGCCCGCTTCTGAGATCCGCACGGAGAGACTATGTGCAGATCCGGTAAGTCTCAAGCAAATTCTAAAGCGTAACCGTTCTTGATCATCTCAAGGACCCACTGGTCCGACGTGATTTTGGCCCATTCCTCGAAGAACAGGGATAGACGACCACCTACGTTTGGAACGGAGGAATGGGCCGGCTGAATCTCATTGGGAGGCGGGCTTTGTGGTGGAATGTTGTGGGTTACCATCTCGGAAGGCACGACGGCCCCGAAAGGACTGAGATCTGGAGGGAGTACCTCTAGAGAAAGCACCTTGCGCCCGAGATTTATACCTTTGCTGGCCCCAGAAGTGGGAACGTGCAGGGAAAAAAAGCTCTAGACTGTTTCGGGCGGTCCTCAGGCAGCTTATGAACCTTGTTCTCACCCAAGGATTTAATAAGCTGTTCCAGGTCCACGCCAAAAAGCAACTTACTTTTGAAAGGCAGTGTGCCCAACTGGAACTTGGAAGACGAGTCCGCTGACTACTTGCGCAGCCAGAGAAGCCGTCTGGCCGACGCCGCCGAGACCATCGCTTTTGCCTGGATGCGGAGTAAGTTGTAAAGAGCATCCGCCCCATATGCTATAGCGTCTTCCAACCTTTCAGCCTGCTCCGCCTCTGCAGACGGGAGGTCCTGGGTGCTGAGCAATTGTTGAACCCACCTAAGGCTTGCCCGCTGCATGAGGCTGCTGCAGATCGTCGCCCATACTCCCAAGGCCAAGACCTCGAAGATGCGCTTGAGATAGAATTTGAGCTTGCGGTCCTGAACATCTTTCAGAGCTGTGGCCCCCACCACCGGAATAATGGTGTGCTTGGTGACTGCAGACACAGAAGAATCCACCTTGGGAATTTTCAGCATCTCCAGGCAATCCTCAGGGAGTAGATAGAGCTTGTCCATAGCTCTCCCCACTCAGAGCCCCGCCTCGGGAGCTTTCCATTCCCGGAGAAGCATCAGCTTGTGCATGGGATGGAACGGGAAAGTGCATGGAAGAGCCCAGAGTCTCGCCACGACCAGGTCCTGTGAGCCGGCATCATGGCCGTGAGCGCATCCACTGAAGGACTCTCAATTCCGAGCTCCTGAATGATAAAAGTAATGAGCGACTCCAGCTCCTCCCTCTGAAATAAGCGAGAACTCGGGGGTCATCCCCTTCAAGAGGGGGGGGCGTCCCAGACAAATCTGGATCCTGGTCCGGAGCCGCAGGAGGGGCTGGGGATCCAGAGGAGGGGAAACCCCAGGGACCACCCGTACCCTGACGGACCCCTGCGCATCCAGCGCCGCAGGAGCGGGCAGGGAGGACATCTGGGGCAGTTTAGCAGGAGGGGGACCTGGAGGAGGGTCCACCTCCTCTTGTAAACTAGCCAAATAAGACTTGTGCATTAATAGTACAAATTCCGAAGAAAAACGAGATCTGGATTTCCCGGAGGGGGTGGGAGGATCAGGACCCTCATCCGGAGGCCGCACGGGGATTAAATCGGGGGGTGAAACATTAAAATCTCATCCCTCTGCCTCCTGGAGCCCCCGAAATGGGAGCTGCAGTGATTCCCAAAATGGCCACCATTCCCATGTTTTGCTGACTCTGAAACAGCTTGACCATGCGTCAGGAGGACCTGCCGCGGGCTTGATCGCTGCTGAGGAGGGGCCTCCCCCCCGGCAGGCAGTCCGAACAGAGCCCTTTACGACAGAGCCGGAAGGCAGGCTCTCCGCAGGCAAGACACTGATTTGAATGCGGCATGAGGATCAAAGGAGCCACGAGGCAGAGAGAAAATCAGCTGAGCTGTGCTGCCTTAAAGGAGCAGGTGCAGGAGAGTGAACCCTGCTCGCTCAGTTTCTATACGCAAGAAGCTGCCTTAAAGCTGTAGTGCCCCAAAAGAAAATCTTTTTATTGCTCTTACTTTTTTTTTTTTTTCCAACTTTGAAAGGCAGGGGAATGAACGTCCCTGCTGGCACCGCCGGGGAATTAAGCATCCCGGGAGAGAGGCAGCTATATAGGGGGAGTGACTGGACCACCAGTATCGCCCCAAGGAAGGTTCACCGGGAAAGGAGCCTAGGCTGCATTACAGAAGGGGCAAGCCCCCCTAGGCTCCCTAAGAGCGAGGAGACAGCGCTGTCTCCTAAAGAAAACAGAGCCTGTCCAAAGTTAACCAAACACTTTTTTTTTTTTTTTAATTTAGGAGTAACACAAATACTTGCTTGATCCTGACAGAAAAGAGAAAGAGAACCCCCCCACAGGGCAAAGGCTAGGTAAGAAAGCCAGGGAACCGCAGGGTGAGCTGCCTGCATCTGCTGGAGACAGACAAATACTGAAGGGCTGCAGGGTAGGCTCTGTCCTGATATAGGATACCCTTTCAGTTTTGGTCTGTCTCCATCTGCTGGACAGGAGGCTCAACCCATGGTCTGGACTGATCCGGGTATGTACAGGGAAAGTACTATTTTTTTCTTTGTGACATATGAAATATTTCTACTTTATTAGCTAACAATTAGCATATCACATTTCACAATATAATAAGAGTTTGACTTCTGGATTAATGAAAACTGAATTCGATTTAGCAGGACTTTCAAAAGCTTTCTGAAAACCTTACAGACAGTATTTTTTAAACCACTTTTCTTTCCATCAAAAGCTATAGGTTAGAAGCTGTAACAACTTTTAAGCCTTTACATTCAAATTAAATACAGCAGGAAAAGAAAAATGAAGCTTTAGTGGCTTTTTGTTTTACATGCAGGAGTATCAAAGGGCAGGCTTTGTTTACAGCTCTATAAATACTGCAGCAGCTCAGTAGAAGCATCTAGTGTTGAGAACGTAGTTCTTACCGTAAGGCACGACTGAGCTTCTCATAGTTCATGGTGGGTTTATTCTTGCGCTGTCCCCATTTCTGAGCAACCAGCTCAGGCTGGTTTAACTTAAACTCGCCCTCATCTCCGACCCAAGAAATGCAGTCTCGAGCATCTTTGTCAGTAAGGAGCTCAAGTAGGAACTGCCAGAGCTGAATTTGGCCATTATTTCCTGTACAAGAGAAACATGCAATGGGCTCTAGTATGCTGAACAGGTCCAGCTGTGCTGCTTCCGACAGCTCTCTCACGTACGTTAGATTGGATGTAGCACATTTATTGCTGAGGTAATAAAACACGTGAAAAACAAGTGGCAAAATCGAGAATGATTCTAGTACTGTGAGATGAGAGTAATGGTCCAACTCTCATCATTTAATCCTCTGCAGGCCTTCTCTTTCCTCTTTGAGAGGAGAAAGAAAGCTAAAAACCAACCTTGTATCCTTTGACCAAGAGATTATAGTCCCTCAAACACAAGCAACACATGTGCTGCCAGACAGATATAGAAGAGTAAGACTAAAAAGATCTTTTGTTTTCTAGCAAACGGCCAGCCTTTTAGTTTTAACATTTATATAAAGGAAAATTGGTTCTTACCTGCTAATTTTCGTTCCTGTAGTACCACGGATCAGTCCAGACTGCTGGGTTTTGCTTCCCTTCCAGCAGATGGAGACAGAGAAAGTTTCACAGACACTGCCTCTTAAACTTAGTGTACCACCTGCTGCTCCTCAGTATTTACTCTTACTCAAGCAGAACAATATTATAGACCGACCTACTTATGAATTAACCTAACTTTTATCCCTCGAACGAGCAGAGGATGAAGAACAAAACTTTGACAATTGAAAAGCCCATGCCATTCTCCAGAAAAGGCTAGAAAAAATAGTACAATTTGAGCAGACTCTCCACACACACTCCTAAACCCTTCAAGTGGGTGGGTGTCTGGACTGATCCGTGGTACTACAGGAATGAAAATTAGCAGGTAAGAACCAGTTTTCCTTTCCCTATATGTACTCAAATCAGTCCAGACTGCTAGGATGTACCCAAGCTCTCCTAATTAGGATGGGACTGTGAGAGTCCCGCTCGGATGACACTGGCCCCAAAATTGGTTTTTGGCCTCTGTTGGAAACAGGTTGCTGGGCTTGATGGACCCTTGGTCTGTCCCAGCATGGCAATTTCTTATGATCTTAAAATTGCTGGCGTCCGAATGCTGGATATCCAAACGGTAGTGTCGAGCATAAGTGTGTAAAGACTTCCAGGTAGCCGCCCTGCAGATTTCCTGTGGGGAGACCAGCTGGCATTCCGCCCAGGAAGCCGCCTGCACTTGACTGGAATAAGATTTCAGCCCCTCTGGGACTTAGCGATCACAACAGATACATGCTGATGCAATGGCCTCCTTCAACCAACAAGTGATAGTAGCTTTAGACGCCTTCTGTCCTTTCTTCACGCCATGCCATAAAACAAAAAGGTGATCCGATAAATGGAAGCCATTGGTAGCCTCCAGATAGTGCAACAAAGCCCATCTGATGTCCAGACACCTCAGTTCTCTTGAATGAGGATCCTTCAGCTCCATATCAGTAAAGGCCGGAAGCTCCACTGACTGATTCAGATGAAAAGCGGATATCACCTTCAGCAAAACTCCGGAGACCGAGATGTGGAGAAAAGGTTCCCTACAGGATAAGGCCTGAATATCAGACACCGTCCTGGCTGAACAAATCACCACAAGAAACACTACTTTCAGCGTGAGATCCTTCAAGGTGACCCTCCTGATAGGCTCAAAGAGAAAATTAGGTCTTACCTTCGATAATTTTCGTTCCTGTAGTACCAAGGATCAGTCCAGACTCCTGGGTTATGCCTCTGCACCAGCAGGTGGAAACAGAAGAAACTTGACAGGCTCTGCCATATATACTGGGGTGCCACCCACAGCCTGTCAGTATTACGCAATGTCAAAGCAGGACAATTTCCGCCATATATAAACTATGTACATGAAAGTGAACCGGGGAACAGATGGGTCACGGCCCCCCAACAAAAACCTGATCCAGGCAGACGAGGGGAACAGACTCAAACTAGCCGGACTATGAAATAGACAGAAAACTCAGAACAGCGGACTCTCCGAACTTACTGCAGCATAGGGCGGGACTCTGGACTGATCCTTGGTACTACAGGAACGAAAATTATCGAAGGTAAGACCTAATTTTCTTTTTCCTGTAGGTACTGGATCAGTCCAGACTCCTGGGATGTACCAGAGCTCACTTCTTAGGGTGGGCAACGGAGAGACCCGCTCTCAATACGCCTGCTCCGAAGTTACCCTCCCTGGAGTCCTGAACATCCAGCCGATAATGACGAGAAAATGTATGCAATGATTTCCAAGTTGCTGCTCTGCAGATCTCCAGCGGACATATCTGATGGCACTCCGCCCAAGAAGCCGCCTGCAAATGCGTGGAATGAGCCTTCAGCCCCAAAGGAAGGGGTCGATCACTCGAGAGATACGCGGAATTGATCGATTCCTTTAACCATCGTGAAATGGTTGTCTTAGACGCCATATTGCCCTTATTGGGGCCCTTCCAGAGTACAAAAAGGTGGTCAGACACCCGGAAACCATTAGTAACCTCCAGATAGCGTAAAAGGACTCTACGCACGTTCAACTTCTTCAAATCCTTGGAGAATTTATCCGAACCTTCGAGATGGGAGAACGCTGGAAGTTCCACCGACTGGTTCAAATGAAAAGCAGACACTACTTTGGGAAGGAACGAAGGAACGGTCTGGAGACTAACGCCCGACTCGGAGATCCTCAAAAAGGGTTCCCGACAGGATAGGGCCTGAAGCTCAGAGAATCTCCTAGCCGAAGTGATAGCCACTAGAAATACGACTTTCAAAGTCAAATCCTTCAGAGAAGCACCCTTCAGAGGTTCGAACGGAGATGCGCACAATGCCTTGAGAACTAAATTTAAGTTCCAGGAGGGACAAGGTACGGCAACCGGTGGACGCAGGGGCGTTGCTCCTTTCAGGAACCGGACCAAGTCCGGGTGAGATGCCAACGGCACCCCATCCACCGACCCACGTAAGGAACCAAGAGCCGCCACCTGTACTCGCAGAGAGCTACAAGACAGTCACTTAGCCAAACCCCCCTGGAGAAAAGCCAAAATATCGGGGATGGTCGCCCGAGTAGGCCGAATCACTTGAGACACACACCATGCCTCAAAAACTTTCCAGACGCGCACATATGATAGCGAAGTCGAAACCTTGCGCGACCGCAAGAGGGTGCCCACCACCGCATCCGAATAGCCTTTCCCCTTCAGCCGGCGCCTTTCAAAAGCCATGCCGCTAGATAAAAGCGATCTCCCTGTTCGAAACAGATGGGTCCCTGATGAAGAAGATTCGGAGACACCGGGAGCCGAAACGGCGCTTCCAATGACAGGTTGACGAGGTCCGTGAACCACGGCCTGCACGGCCACTCTGGGGCTACCAGAATGACCTCTGTGGGATGACCCTCTATGCGATGAACTTTTCCTATTAGAGGCCACGGAGGAAAGACATACAGAAAATGGCTTCTCTAAGTTCTTTTTTTTTTTTTTTTTTTTTTTTTACAAACTTAATTGAAAAGGACACTGACTAACTAGATTGCCTTAGTCAAAAACCCTTTCCTACCAAAAACTCTCTTTACAATCTTTTTTTTTTTAAACCAGGCTGTGAGCTTTGCACCCATACCACCTGCTGGAAACAAAGAAATACTGACAGGTTGTGGGTGGCACCCCAGTATATATGGCAGAGCCTGTCAAGTTTTGCTCTGTTTCCACCTGCTGGTGCGGAGGCATAACCCAGGAGTCTGGACTGATCCGGTATGTACAGGGAAGGGTGCTTCGCACAAACCCCGGAAAACCAAGTTCAAGTTCCACGAGGGACACAGCTGAGTCGGTGGCTGAAGATGCTTCACCATGCAGAGAAAACGCACCACATCAGTATGAGCTGCCAGAAAAGAACCTTGGATCTGGCCCCTCAGACATCCGAGCGTAGAGATCTGAGCCTTTAGGGAATTAAACGATAACCCTTTCTGAAGCCCATCCTGCAGAAAGGAAAGGACCAGGGGGACCAAGGTTTTTCGAGGATCCACCCCATGAGGTTGGCACCAGGACTCAAAAATCTTCCAAACATGAACATATGCCACGGACGTAGAGGCTTTATGGGCTCTTAGTAGAGCCTCTTCCGGATATCCTTTTTTCTTCAACTGATGCCTCTCAAAAGCCAGGCTGCACGACAAAAGTGATCTGCCTGATCAAAAAGTATAGGTCCCTGGCGAAGGAGATTTGGGAGATGACTCAACCGTAGGGGACCATCCAAGCACAGATTCATGAGGTCCACGAACCACAGCTGGCACGGCCACTCTGGAACAATAAGAATCACTCGTCCCAGGTGAAGTTCGATCCTCCTGATCACCTTGCCCACGGAGGGATCATCTGTTTCAGCATGGCATGCAGCGTGAAGTTCTTAGCAGGCCTGCACAAACTCGCGAGGACTGGATCCACCATGTCCGGGCTTGGCTTCGAAAGGGACTCCGCAATACCCAGCTCCGCAAGGACCTGAGGAATCAAAGGCGCCAGTTAATCCCTCTGGCATAAACGGACCACCTTAGGGTCACCTCCCTCCACCAGGGAAATCTGATCAGGCGCGGTGCCAAGGTCCATGACGTCTGGGGGAGGAGTGGGATCCACCGGCCCCTCCCCTGGGTCCGAACCTTCTGAAGAGGTCTCCCAGGCAGTCCCCCGTGCCACAGGGGCTTGAACCCGGCTAATCCAAATAGCCGCCGGTGTCTCCTCCTGTCTGGCAGGCCAGAAGATCCCTGAAGGCTAGAAGCCCCCCTCTTGTGAACTGCTGGCCAGAAAAGCCTGGTGCATCAGCAGTACAAACTCCGGGAAGAAGACAGCAGGACTCGTGGAGGTACCCTCCAGGGGGTCGGGGTCTGCATCAGGGATCTCCCCCACAGCCCCTCGAGCCATTACTGGGCTGGAATCAGCAGGGGAGAGGGCCTGGGGAAGATCCCTCCCCCAATGTTTTTCCCCCAAGGCGTGAAAAGTGCCCAAAATGGCTGCCGTTCCCGTGCTAAGTGGGAACAGGTCAGCCAGGGGCTCCAGAGAAGCGAGCAGCCTCTCTGCGCTGCTGTAAACCTGCCACCGCAGGTGCTCCAGGAGAGCCCCCCCCCCCCCCCCCCCCCGCGAGACAAAGGCTGCAACAATCTGAAAGAACACGGCTAGAAAGCAGATTGCCGTAGATTGAGCCAGACCCGTGCGCGGCATGCTGCCACAGAGGAAATATAGGGCAGGCACCGGCAGCCACAGGAGGAGGGAGGGAATCAAAGGGTAAAGGAAACTGCCCACCTCGCTGAAAAATGGCTCCCAGGCTCGAGTCTCAGGAAAGACGTTCTGCCGCACAGTACTAAAGAAAACAATTGTCTCCACACCACTTTTTTTTTTTTAACTTTATCAAGAGCCCCAGAGAAGAGAAAACAAAGAGTAAAACATAAAAAGGGATACTTCCCTAAAGAAGACCGGTGCTGAAGGAGGGAGGGAGCTGGACCACCAGCTGTCATCCTGCCGGCAGACTCAGGAGCAAAGTTTGGCGTTCCCAACCCCTGCTCGTCCAACGCCTACAACCAGGGACGATGGTCCCACCAGGACTTTACACCCTGGGAGACCACAAAACTGGAAATACTACGACTTTTTTTTTTTTTTTTTATGTTTAGCTTAGGATCAGAACTGTAGGTTTTCCACCATCTCCATCTGCTGGAGACAAATACCAAGGAGCAGCAAGTGGCACACCAAGTTAAGAGGCGGTGCCTGTGAAACTTTCTCTGTCTCCATCTGCTGGAAGGGAGGCAAAACCCGGCAGTCTGGACTGATCCAGGTACGTACAGGGAAAATATAAATTTACATTTTTTTACATGCTGCCAAACCAACAATTAAGTTGGTCAAATATATTTCAAAATGGGAGACTGAAGCATATTCCCTTCATAGGTTCATCAAAATACTTTTTGAATGGTGGCTAATCTTTTGAAAATATGTTTTACTGAGCAAACTATCGGGCCGATACAGTAAAAATCGCGGGAGAGCGGGCGAGCGCCCACTCTCCCGGCGCATGCACAGGCCACTCTCCTGTGCGCGCGATTCAGTGAATTAATTTATTTAAATTAGGGCCCGCGCTAAAAAGAGGCGCCTCTTTTTGGACAGGAGCGGCGGCTGTCAGCGAGTTTGACAGGAGACGCTCAATTTTGCCGGCGTCGGTTCTCAAACCTGCTGACAGCCACGGGTTTGGAAACCGGATGCCAGCAAAATTGAGCGTCCGGTTTTCAACCCGCAAGCCCATTTTAAATTTTTTTTTTTTAAATTTTTAACTTTTTTTTTTTAAACTTTTGGGACCTCAGACTTAATATCGCCATGATATTAAGTCGGAGGGTGCACAGAAAAGCAATTTTTACTACTTTTCTGTGCACGTCCCCGGTGCTGGCAGAAATTAACGCCTACCTTTGGGTAGGCGCTAATTTCTTAAAGTAAAATGTATTGAGGCAATGAAGACACATCAGGCAGGATTCATGGCAGGCAGGAAAAGGGACTGACCACTCCCGTGGGTCCCCTTTTTATTGTACATACATCCAATAGCATACAATGTGTCATCACATCATTGGCTCCTCTCCCCATAGCATACAGACGTGTCACTACACCATTGGCTTGGCTCAGGGGGTGTGTACGGATCATTTCATTGGCTGCTGAATCCTATACCTCCTGTCTTTATCCTGCATCTGACTACGTGGCAACTAGCTATTCTTTCAGGCAATCAGGGTTAATTATAAGCTAGAGAAATACGTGACAGTCAGGTATCCTCTCCTTAGGCAGAGAGGTTTAAGCACTAGTGTTGCTTCATTCAGTGCAAAGGTCAGGGAGAAGGGAAGTTAGTGTTAAACCCTGACAATTGTATGCTATTGAATGTATGTACAATAAAAAGGGGACCCACGGGAGTGGTCCTTCCCTTTTTCCTGCCTGCCATGAATCCTGCCTGATGTGTCTTCATTGCCTTAATAAAAATGTGCGGCTTGGCTGCACATTTTACTTACTGTATCGCACGGGAATGACTAATAGGGCCATCAACAAGCGCTACTAGCCTTGGGGAGGGGGGGTTGGACACGCGTTTTCGACGCGCTATTACCCCTTACTGAATAAGGGGTAAAGCTAGCGCGTCGAAAACACGTGTCCAAATGCGGGTTAACAGTGCGCTCCACCGGAGCACACTGTACTGTATCGGCCTGTAAAAGAGAGAGCAGCCACAGCTGACATCTGTTCTCTTGTACTAATATCTGGAGTACTACAGGGTTTATTGCTTATATAGGGGGTGAGTTTTCCGACAGCCTGCATAAATTTGCACCCAAGTTACACCAGTTTTCAAAGCAAACTTATATGTGGAAGTTCACTTTGAAATTTATCCCACGTCACACCTGCTATTTAATGCAAGTAATCTTTTTCAGAGAAATGTACTTAAAAAGTGTGTCGTAAATACAACTCCTGTCCAGATTATGCCTCTCCCGGCTGTGCTTGAAATGATTTGTGCACAGGGTATATGTATGAAATTCTACTCTGATACTGGATGGGTCATTTCTATGGGTAAAGCACTGTTCTACCCACTGAAGCTCCTGTGTCCATGGCAAAAATGCTTAGTGCATCAGCCCATGAGAGCATGTGCTTTCCAGGACCTTGTGTAACTCTGACTCTGATCAGCACCACCGACCTTAGATCACAGCTGTGATAATTGCTTCTCTTTACTAGATGCATGCAGTGCTACACCAATAGAGTATCGAACACCTGGTGCAAGTCCTACTTCTGTTTACCATTACAAGTTTAGTAACCATTAGAACTAGAGGAAGTGAAATCTATCAACCACAAAGTTTTTTTTACAAAACATTCCCACATCATCTCTATACAAACCAAATAATGAAACAGGTTTGCAAAAGTGATTTTATAGTCATGCACTCTAGTAAGACACTCTGATAACTGTAGAGACTCCCGTCTCATGCATTAGAAAGTTCCCAGACCTCTCTGTAGGCTGTATACACTTTCTGCTTGCTAGAATTGCAAAATCAGGTAAGAGTTTAGGAAATCCATTTCTGTCTGGTGTAGCAACCTTAGCACTATACCAATTCATGTGTGGGATGCACTGGAGCTGCTGAAGTCTGCTACCTGTTCTGTTGCCAGGAGAACTTCGGTCTTCTCCCGAGATCCTTGGTGCTCGCTGAACTTTAGCTGCCTTTGCAGTGCTGTTTATGACTTTGATGGTGGTTGGAGTAGCAGGCTGTATTGAGGCTGGAATAATCTGCACAGCTGAAATATAATCAAATAAGAAAAAAAAATATGACCAGAGGGAGAAATTAGGGTTTACTCCCCTTCTCTCAAAAAGGAATGCCCATACAATCCCAATATCCCATACTGAGGACTGAAGGGATGTTTGTTCCATGATAGACTGTTCACTCCTAGGGCTGGACATAGGAAAATTGGTTCTTACCTGCTAATTTTCATTCATCTGGTACCACGGATCATTCCAGACACCTGGGTTTATCTCCCCCTATCAGCAGATGGAAACAGGAAAAAAAAAAACCTCGCTGACACACCGTATCTAAGCAAACATGCCACCTGCAGTTCGTCAGTATATATCTATATCAAAGCAGATAATAGCAAAAAAATATGGAACCATTAAACAACAATTAAAAAGAACAATCTTACAGCTGAGCGGACGACTCTCCCCTTAATATAACCCCCTTCTAATTGGACGGGCTCTGGACTGATCCATGGTACTACAGGAACAAAAATTAGCAGGTAAGAACCAATTTTTCTTTCCCTGTACGTACCCGGATCAGTCCAGACACCTGGGATGTACCAAAGCCCTTACCCAGGGTGGGACCTGGAGAGTCCCGCTCGCAAAACACTCTCGCCACAGGAAAGATTTGCCAGAACTCCGACATCTAAGCGATAGTGCCTTGCAAAAGTATGCAGCAACTTCCAAGTCGCCGCTCTGCAAATTTCCTGTGGGGAAACAAGTTGAAAGTCCGCCCACGAGGTCACTTGAAAATATGTAGAGTGAGCACATAAGTCTTCCGGAACTGGACAACCCCGTGTAATATACACGGAAGAAATAGCCTCCTTCAACTATTGTGCAATAGAGGCTTTAGAAGCCTTGTATCCTCTATTAGGACCACTCCACAGCATGAAAAGGTGATCAGACCTCCTAAAGTGATTGGTAATCTCGAGGTAACGCAATAAAGCTCCCCGAACATCTAGACGTTTGAGTTCCCTTGCATTAGGATCAAACGCCGGTAAGTTAGGAAAAGCCGGAAGTTCCACTGACTGATTGACATGGAACGCTGAAACCACCTTTGATAAAAAGGAAAGTACTGACCGTAAAGAAACACCAGATTCCGAAATCTGAAGAAAAGGATCTCGACCAGATAACGCCTGTAACTCAGAAATTCTTCTAGCCGAACAAATGGCGACGAGAAAAATTACCTTAAGTGTCAAATCCTTTAACGTAGCTCTTCGGAGTGGCTCGAAGGGAGGTTCACACAGAACTTTAAGAACTAGATTAAGGTTCCAGGAAGGTCAAGATTTCCGAACTGGAGGATAGAGAATCATCGTACCTCTAAGAAAACGAACCACGTCCGGATGAGACGAAATAGAGGAACCTTCAATTTTGCCACAGAGAGAGCCCAGTGCTGCTACCTGCACTTTAAGAGAACTAAGAGATAAGCCCTTGGTAAAGCCATCCTGTATGAAAGATAATATTTCAGGAATTAAGGCCCTAAGAGGGTGAATTCCCCTGATGGAACACCAGGACTCAAAAATCTTCCATACCCAAACATATGAGAGGTAGTAGACTTCCTTTTAGACTGTAACAATGTGGTGACTACAGAGTCCGGGTAACCTTTCCTTTTCAAACGCCTCCTCTCAAAAGCCATGCCGCTAGACAAAAACGAGCAGCCTGGTCGAAAAATATAGGACCCTGTCAAAGAAGACGCATCAGGTGGCCAAAGCGAAGCGGGCTGTCCACCGCAAGGTTGACCAGATCTGCAAACCACGGACGCAGAGGCCACTCCGGAGCCACCAGAATCACCTCTCTCCAGCAGCCATGGAGGAAAGACATATAGTAAACCTCCCTGAGGCCATGGCAGAACCAGATCGTCGACCCCTTCCACCTGTACTGTCTTCGGCGACTGAAAAATCATAAGGCCTTGGCATTCCGAGAGGTCGCTATAAGGTCGACTTGAGGTAGACCCCAATGATCTCCAATTAACTGCATGGCTGTCTCAGAGTTCCTATTCGCCTGGATCCAAGTGTGTGTGACTCAAGAAATCCGCCTGAACATTCTCTGTTCCTGCCATGTAGGATGCCGCTAATCTCTCTAGATGTCGTTCCGTTCAGAGCACAAACCTCTGCGCCTCTAGAGCCACTGCCTTGCATTTGGTTCCGCCCTGCCGATTTATATACGCTACTGTTGTCGCGTTGTCCAACAGAACTCGAACCGGACGATTCCATTGTAACGGCAGAAACTCCTTCAAGGCCAAGCGAACCGCCCTGGTCTCTTGACGGTTGATAGACCATGCAGATTGTCTCATGGACCAGGATCCCTGAACCGAATGGGACTGACAAACTGCTCCCCATCCAGAGAGACTGGCATCAGTAGTAGCCACCATACAATCATGAACTTTGAGGTCCACTCCCCAACTGAGATTGGAAGTCTGAAGCCACCATGACAGACTGTCTCTCGGCAAACCCTCGAGAGGTAAGCGGATATGATATTCTTCAGATACTGGCTACCAGCGGGACAACAATGCCGTCTGTAGTGGTCTCATATGGGAAAACGCCCATGGAACCAAGTCCAGCGTGGAGGCCATCAAGCTGAGTACCTGTAAGTAGTCCCAGACCTTGGGTACTTACAACCGCAAAAACCGGCAGATCTGGGCCTGAAGTTTCAAGATTCGATCTTGAGAGAGAAAGACTCTGCCTATAAGTATCCAACCGAGCTCCTAAATACTCCAAAGTTTGTGTTGGTGATAGCTGACTTTTGTCGTGATTCACTACCCAACCTAGGGACTGTAGGACTTTGAGAACTCAATGAACCAACTTGCAGCATAGAGACTCTGACTAGACTCTGATCAACCAATCATCCAAATATGGGTGAACTAGAATATCCTCCTTTTGAAGGAAAGCTGCCACCACCACCATCACCTTGGTGAAAGTCCACGGAGCCATGGCGAGACCAAACTGAAGAGCCTGAAACTGAAAATGTTGACCCAGAATCATGAAGCAGAGAAAACGCGGAGAGTCCTGATGGATGGGAATATGTAGATAAGTCTCCATGAGATCCAAGGAAGCCAGGAATTCTCTTTTGCGTACAGCCGCTATGACCGACCTGAGGGTTTCCATCCTGAAGTGTGGCACCTTGAGTTTTGCATTGACTTTCTTTAAATCGAGTATCGGCTGAAATGAGCCATCCTTTTTTGGGGACCAGAAAATAAACGGAGATCCGCTCTGGGAACTGGTACTACTGCACTTAACTGACATAACCGGTCTAAAGTCAGTTGTACCGCCGCTCGCTTGACTGGATAGCTGCATGGGGAAATTAGAAAATGTTCCCGTACGGGACGAGCAAATTCTAAAACATAACCGTTTCTTATCACATTGAGAACCCACTGGGGTCCTGAATGATCTTGGCACTCGTCGTAAAAGTGCCGTAAGCGACCTCCTATAATAAGAACAATGGAGTGGATCAGCCTGGCATCATTGGGTAGACTTACCTCCTACCGAGGAGCCACCAGAGGAGCCCCTAAAGGACCTTCTGGCTGCACGAAAGGATTGTCCCCATGCTTCCCCCCACGAAAAATATTGTCTCTGCGGTCCCGGCATACCACGGTTGGCCTCGATCTTCTGTTGGACTGAAAACGAGACCTTGTTTGGAAAACTCTCTTATCCTTAGGTTTATCCTCAGGTAACCCGAGGACTTTCTTGTCTCCAAGAGACTGGATCAGCTGCTCAAGATCCTCACCAAACAAGAACTTACCTTTGAAAGTCAAGGATGCCAACTGTGCCTTAGAGGAAACATCCGCCGCCCAATTGCGAAGCCAAAGCAACCTTCGGGCAGCCACAGCTGATGCCATTACCCTGGAGGAAGTACACACCAAATCATAGAGGGCATCCGCATCGTAAGCCACAGCTGCTTCCACACACTCAGCCGTATCCTCGTCCACACCTGACTGAGACAAATTACCTTGAAGCTGCTGTACCCACCGGAGACAAGCTGCTGAAAGAAACTTGAACAAAGCGCTTCACGCCGAGTCCAGGGTGTACATGGCTGCCAAAGCTCGTCCCCCTTTGAATGTAGACTCCGGGGCATTCCATTCCAGGTCAATCAGCTGTTGTGCCGCTTGTAACAGTGGGAAATGGCGAGAGGTCTGACAAAGACCCTCCAGTAGGGGGGTTTGGTTTAGGTTCCCCGAAGTACCTGGTCCCGGGATAGCGAGCTCCGTCAGACATTGGGTGACCAGGTCCGGGAGCTCGTCCTTTGTGAAGAAGCGTCTCATGGCTCGGTGAGGCTCTGTCCCCGGGGGGAGCTCCCCTTCTTCTAGGGGCTCAGCTTCCTTTTCAGAGATGTCAGAGTCCCCATAGGTGGGGCTTCTGGGTAGTGGAAGCCTGTGCCTGGGCCTTGAAGGACCTGGGGCCTGAGGGTCCTCCGGCGGAGCCTGTAGCTGACCAGCTGGAGGTTCAGTTTGCATTTGAACAAAGGTGTGAATCCCCTTGAAGAACTCCACCCATGAGATCGACGCTGGATCTAAGCTGAGGGGCGCTGGTTCCCTGGGGGTCCCCATCTGTGGGGAGGTCCCACTGGGATCTGCTAGGTCTGGGGTACTCCCTGAGGAGCTAGTACTCGGCCCTGGGTGGGACTGACCCTGAACTGGATCTCCCAGGGCCTCCTCACACTGCGTGCACAGGGCGTCTGCCTCCTCACTTTGTGCGGCTCTGATGTGGCATGCTGGGCAGAGGCCTTGAGCTTTTATCCCTGATTCTGGTGGTGCCATGGCTGTCAGCGCATAAACTCTTATGTGCTCCGGTGCGCTTAAGATGAGCATGTGAGTTGGGCGCGCAGCTGTGCGTCCAGCCGTATATATGCGCCCAACTCTGTGCGTGCAACTTATGCGCACAAGGTTTTATGTGCGTGTAAGTCTATGCGCACAAGTGCTTTGTGCGCCTAACTCTGTTTTGTGCACTCGGGCCGAACAGCGAACGTCGCGGCAAATAGGGCCAAGATGGCAACGGCAAGCACATGGGCAATATGGCGACCCCCTTGGAGGGTCTCCACGTGGGTAGACCCTTGGAAATAGCCGTGCCTGGCCCTGCTAGGGCGGATCAACCCGGTGGCACTGGTCCCGGCCGATGACCTGTGCTCTTCCTCGATCCTCGGAGACCGGATTCAAGCAGAAGATTTCTACCTTACCTTGTCTGCGGCGCTTCCCGGTTTCGTCCCAGGCGGTCTCCGGCTGCGGGGGGGGGAGAGGGCAAATACCTTCACCGCTGCGCTTGAGGGTGCACCCGCTGCCTCTCAGCTGCGCCCGAGGATCGGGGCCTAGGTCCTCGCCGCGATTCGGCCGCCGGACCGAGGCTTACCTTCGAGGGACCACGGAAATCACCTCGGGAATCTCAACTGGGGGAGGGACCCGAGGGTATCACCGCAGGAGAGCGGGGCTCGTCTTCAGGTAGGTTTCTTCTTTAAAATTTGGTTTTCTTCTTTGAATTTGGATCTAACGCTGTGAGAGCATGTAGATAGTCCCTGACTGCTATGGAGACGGAAAATGAGCTGCACTTCCTGCAGGGGTATATGTACTAGGGGCTGACGTCAGATTGAAATCTGACTCAGTCTCCCATCTGCTATCAGGAGTACACTATACCCATTGGTCCTGAGTCCATCTGCTACACGCTAGGAAACTCCACTTACATCTTTTAAAGCAGCCAAACCAATAACCGGAATCGTGGTGCGCTTAGCCACAGCAGACACCGCCGCATCTACTTTCGGGAGAGAAAACAATTCTAAATCCTGATCTGGTAGAGGGTAAAGTTTCCCTATGGCTTTGCCAACATTTAAACCAGAATCAGGAGTCCCCCATTCTACTAACTTCCAAACCAACTTGTGGTAAGGGAAAGAAGTTGGAGGATCTAGGATGGCACGTAGTACCAGGTCCTCGCCGTCCAAATCCTGGTTCTCCTGAAGCATTTTAACCCCAAGAACCTGGTAAGCCAAGGGAAGCAAAACCTCCAGCTCTTCCCTTTTAAAAAGGCGGATCACCTTAGGATCCTCCGCCTCATGAATAAAAGAGACCGGGTCATCCCCTTGACCTGCATTCTCAGTAGCCGGAATAACCGGAGCCAAAAGGGGAGCTTGGCCAGACCCCGAACCAGTACCACCAGGAGCTATGATAGCGTTCACTGGATCAACCACCCCCAGCTGCATCACACTGCGAGTGAAAAATCAAGACCTGTGCTGAGGGAACCCTATTACCGGGCATAGGAGACCTCCTGTGACCCCCCCCCCCCCCCAAAGGACCCTCAGTGGGCTGGACTGGTGGAATCTGTGGCTGTGTAGTCCCCCAAGCTGCTTTCTGTCTGGCCATATAGGCATCATGAAGTAACAAAACAAAGTCTGTGAAGAAAAGCCTCCCTGCACAAAAACCAGCATGGTCTGGTTGAAAAACAGGCAAACCAGAGCTTTCCTCCCCTTCTAGCCCTCCCTGCCCGTTCCCCAACCCGGAACAGGCCAGAGACAGATGGAGGACCCTCCCCCACCCTCCTGGTGACGTGGGAACTACCGCGGCAAAATCCAAAATGGCCGCCGTTCCCGCACAGGCCAGGTGAGGTAAAAAAGAAGTTGCAGCCGGTCCAAAAGACAATGATACTCAACGCTGTTTAGCGGGAGGAGCCACAGACAAACTCTCCCCACTGTCGGCAACGTTAGCGCATAACCCCAACCTATTAAGCCAGGAAGAATCAGAGCAGCATGAACGGTATGCCCTGCCGTGAGCCATAAGGTAGAGATGAAATTAAAATCCTCTCTCTGAAGGTACTCACCATGACAGAAGAAAAGTCCCCCAAACCAACAGCCAGAGCCCCACAAAAAGCTCCTACCTAAGGGGAGGAAGTCGCTTGCCTGTAGAGCAGTGCTCCGGTGCAAACACAGTTTTTTTTGTTTTTTAATTAGCCCTGAAAAATAGGCAAAAATAGCCAAAAAATTATTGTAAAAAAGTATTGTAAAGAGCCTGCAGCTGCCTCAGTGGCCTCGTGAAGGGAGGGGGATCTGGACAACTAGATTTACACCTCACAGGTGTCCAGACCAAGCACACACAAGGGTACCAACCCCCGGCTTGGCAGCCTCAACTGGACAGGGAAGAACCCTAAGGATTCTAAAAAAAAAATAAAAATAAACCCCTGGGAGGAAGACTCAAAAGAAAGCAATTAGTCAACTGCAGAACTGCAGGAGACAGAGAAATACTGATGAACTGCAGGTGGCACGGTTGCTTAAATACAGTGTGTCAGCGAGGATTTTTCTCTGTCTCCATCTGCTGATAGGGGGAGATGAACCCAGGTATCTGGACTGATCCGGGTACGTACAGGGAACTCTGCAATCTTGTCTACTTGTCAGTAGCTGAAAATATTACTTCCAGTACTTCATTAATGACATTAGTTTCCTACAGATTGCTATTTTCCCTGTTCCATGTATTTCATTATGTTCCCATGTAAACCGATATGATGTAGCTACGAATACTGGTATATAAAAGCTGTTAAATAAATGTATGTATGTATGTATGTGGCTGGAGACTCAATCTTCAACCAATTGAGTCTTGGTCTAATCAAAGGATGCTTAAATGTTAAAAGCTCCAAGGCTTATCAGAAATTTCCCTTCTGTACTTTTTTTTTTTTTTTTAATTTTCCTGATAAAGCAATAGGTGTTATCCCACGACAGCAGGATATAGTCCTCACATATGGGTGACATCATTGATGGAGCCCTATTCCGGAAAACCTTCTGTCAAAGTTTCTAGAAACTTTTGACTGGCACTCTGAGCCCACTGAGCATGCCCAGCATGCTATGATATTCTCTGCCACAGGGGTCTCCCTTCAGTCTCGTATGTAGCAATAAGCTTTAGCAAAATAAAACAAAAACGTATCGGACCCAACTCCGCGGGGTGGCGGGTGGGTTTCGTGAGGACTACATCCTGCTGTCCTGGGATAACACCTATTACAAGGTAAGCAATTTTGCTTTATCCCAGGACAAGCAGGATGCTAGTCCTCACATATGGGTAATTAGCAAGCTAGAGGCTGAGTCATTTTGTAGTGAAGCAACACTGAAGTATTGTTGGTGAAAATGAGGCAGCCGAAGATCACAGCAGGTTGGATGTAGAAGGAGTTGGGATTAAACTGGAAACAAGTTCTTTAAGACAGATTGTCCGTAGGCTAAATCTTGTCGTCCTTCTTTGTCCAAACAGTAATGAGCTGCAAAGGTGTGAAGAGAACTCCATGTTGCTGCTTTACATATTTCAAGAATTGGCACTGACCGATAGTGTGCTACTGAGGTTGACATTGCTCTTACTGAATGCGCCTTTACTCGCCCTTGGAGAGAAAGGCCTGCTTTTTCATAGCAAAACTGTATGCAATCTGCTAGCCAGTTGGACAGAGTATGTTTACCCACTGCTTTACCTGGTTTGTTTGATTCAAAAGAAACAAAAAGAGTTGAGTGGATTTCCTGTGGACTGCAGTGCGGTCTAAGTAATATGCTAGCGCACGCTTACAGTCCAAGGTATGTAAGGCCCATTCTCCTTGGTGAGAATGAGGCCTTGGAAAGAATGTGGGTAAAACTATAGATTGGTTCAAGTGGAATTCCGTTAACTACCTTGGGGAGGAATTTTGGATATGTACGGAGAACCACTCTGTCATGTAGGAATTTTGTATAGGGTGAGTACGTGACAAGTGCTTGTAACTCACTAACCCTTCTAACTGATGTAATGGCTATAAGGAAGATAGTCTTCCATGTGAGAAATTTTGGATCACAGGAACTCATCGGTTCAAAAGGAGAACGCATGAGTCTTGTTAAGACCAGATTCAGGTCCCCATTCTGTGACTGGTGGCCGAATTGGTGGTTTAAGGTGAGTTAAATCTCTCATAAACCTACTAACAAGAGGTTGTATGGATATTGGTGCATCTCCCATCTTGTTATGGTAAGCTGAGATTGCACTTAGGTGCACTCTGACAGGTGAAGTCTGGAGACCAGAGTCTGAAAGATGGCATAAATAGTCCAGCAGAGAAGTTGTGGAACAGGAGAAAGGGTCAATGCTCCTTTGCATGCACCACAAAGTAAACCTTTTCCATTTCGAAGAATAATTCTTTCGTGTTGAAGGTTTAGGTGAAGCTATAAGCACTTGAGAGACATTGGTTGAAAGATTGAGTGGTTGTAAAATCAAGCTTTCAACATCCATGCTGTCAGGGATAGGGATTGAAGGTTGGGATGGCGCAACCGACCCTGGATCCTGAGTTATGAGAGTAGGAGCTACACCCAGGCGAATTGGTTCTCTGATCGAGAGGTCTCAAAGTATGGGAAACCATACTTGTCGAGGCCAATACGGTGCTATGAGTATCATGGACTCCTTGTCCTGTTGTAGCTTCACTAGAGTTTTGGTTATGAGCGGTATTGGAGGATACGCATATAGAAGGCCTGAGTTCCAAGGGCGAGCAAAGGCGACCTTGGCTGGCTGGTGTTTGTCTGTGCAGAGCGCAGAACTTGTCCACTTTGTGATTCAGAAGTGATGCAAAGAGATCTATTGTTGGTTGCCCCCAACGTTGAAATATCCTGGTTGCTACTAAGAGATCCAGGGACCACTCGTGTGGTTGGAACTGATGACTGAGGTGATCTGCAACTACGTTGTGGATGCCCGCTAGATAAGTGGCTCGGAGAAACATGGAATGTGTCAGGGCCCAGTCCCAAATCTGTGCGGCTTCTTGACAAAGGAGATATGAGCCCGTACCTCCCTGTTTGTTCAGGTACCACATGGCTACTGTGTTGTCCGTTTGAATCAAAACAGTCTTGTGTGAAAGGCAGTCTGTGAACGCATGCAGCGCATAACGTATAGCTCAAAGTTCCAGGAAATTGATTTGATATGTCACTTCAAGTTTTGTCCAAGTACCTTGGGTCTGGAGATTGTCTATGTGAGCTCCCCAGCCCAAGGTGGACGCATCTGTAGTTAAAGTTATCTGTGGGACTGGTTGTTGGAAGGGTAGCCCTTGAGCAAGTTGTCCTTGTTCGCCCACCATAGTAGAGATAAACGTAGCTGTTGGGTTACTTGAATTGGAGAGAATAGTGGTTGAATGGCTTGGATCCATTGTGACTTTAAAGTCCATTGGGTTATTCTCATGATTAGTCTTGCCATAGGAGTGACGAACTGTGGAAGCCATGTGGCCCAGTAAAGTTAGAAACTGATGAGCTGCTGTACCACACTATATTGATATTAGTTACTTTTGAAGTTATATATTGTAATTATTGTAAATATTTTTATATACAGGTCAATATTGTATATATTGACCTGTATAAACAGATTGTCCTGTATATACAATTTTCCTGCCCTTGTTTTCTAGCGTTTCCTTTAAACAACTAAACTTAATCCTTCTCTTCCTGCTAAACCCCTTCCCTCTGATATCCCCTCAATAACTCTGTACCCAGTTAATCTGTATTTCGAAAATATTGTATCGAGTTATCCCATATTAAGCCTCTTGCTATAGTTTTTTGTTCTCTGTAAAGGCTATGCCTGTCGTTACGGCGACACTGTTTTTGTTCTATGTAAACTGATACGATGTGCAAACGGATGTCGGTATATAAAAATGCCAAAATAAATAAATAAATACATTAAGTATAGCGAGTTTGCCAATAGGGACAGTGTGTCTGCCCGATCCTCAGGTAGAAAAGCTTTTGAAAGTATGGTGTTCAATTCTGCTCCTATGAACTGAAGCAGGTGAGACGGAGTTAGATGGGACTTTTGATAATTGATGAGAAAGCCCATGGAGTGAAGTAGAGCAATTGTTTGACTGAGAGAAGCCAGAGCTCCTTGTTGAGATTGACTTCTGATGAGCCAGTCGTCTAGATAAGGGAAGACATGGACACTTTCTTTGTGTAAATGTGCTGCTATTACTGCCAGGCATTTTGTGAATACTCTGGGAGCTGAGGCAAGTCCGAATGGTAGTACTCTGTACTGGAAGTGCTGATGACCCACCAGGAAACGCAGATACTTGTGATGAGGAGGGAAGATTGGAATGTGAGCGTAAGCGTCTTGTAGATCCAGAGAACAAAGCCAATCTCCTGTTTGAAGAAGTGGAAGCATGGTGCCTAGAGAAACCATCCTGAACTTTTCCTTTTTCAGAAATTTGTTGAGATTTCTGAGGTCTAGGATGGGACATAGGCCTCCGGTTTTCTTTGGAATGAGGAAATAACGGGAGTAGGTACAGAGAAGGGCTACAAAAATGATAAGGGGAATGGAACAGCTCCCCTATGAGGAAAGACTAAAGAGGTTAGGACTTTTCAGCTTGGAGAAGAGACGACTGAGGGGGGATATGATAGAGGTGTTTAAAATCATGAGAGGTCTAGAATGGGTAGATGTGAATCGGTTATTTACTCTTTCGGATAGTAGAAAGACTAGGGGGCACTCCATGAAGTTAGCATGGGGCACATTTAAAACTAATCGGAGAAAGTTCTTTTTTACTCAACGCACAATTAAACTCTGGAATTTGTTGCCAGAGGATGTGGTTAGTGCAGTTAGTATAGCTGTGTTTAAAAAAGGATTGGATAAGTTCTTGGAGGAGAAGTCCATTACCTGCTATTAAGTTCACTTAGAGAATAGCCACTGCCATTAGCAATGGTAATATGGAATAGACTTAGTTTTTTGGTACTTGCCAGGTTCTTGTGGCCTGGATTGGCCACTGTTGGAAGCAGGATGCTGGGCTTGATGGACCCTTGGTCTGACCCAGTATGGCATTTTCTTATGTTCTTATGAGTAGAATCCTCTGCCCTGCTGAGTCCGGGGCACCGCCTCTACGGCTCTGGCTCTCAGAAGGGTGGATAATTCTGCTTGTAGATGAATTATGTGATTTTCGCTTAGTGGAAGAGGTTTTGGAGGAGAATCTCTTGGAATTGAGACAAAATTGAGTTAAGAAAATGCCATACTGGGTCAGACCAAGGTTCCATCAAGCCCAGCATCCTGCTTCCAACAGTGGCCAACAGTTGGTAACCTCGAGATATTATTGAGAGCACCCATTTGTCTGTTGTTATCTGTACCCAATGGTTGTAAAAGGAGAAAACTCAGCCTCCTACTGGTAGATCCGGTTGTGGAGATGGCTTTGGTCTCTGGTGATGGCCTCAAAAGCCTGCAGCCGGTCCCGTCTGCGGTGGAGGTTAAGGCCTAGCAGCACTAGGTTGTCTGGGCTGAGATCTTTGCTGCGAACGAGAAGATCTGCCCCTTGATGTTGGAGGGTAATAACGCCTCTGCCTGTAGAAAAGCCTTCGAGATTCCTTCCTTGGAGGACGGCGAGATGATGATGCAGCAGAATCTTGCGGAACTGACGACAGTTGGCGCAAGGTTTCTGTATGTTCTTTCAACTGGGCCACAGCATCCTGCACCTTTGAGCCAAAGAGGTTGTCCCCTACGCATGGCAAATCAACCAGTTTTTCCTGGACCTCAGGCCTGAGGTCCGAGGCCTTCAACCATGCCCAGCGACATGCACTTATTCCTGAGGCCGCTACTCTGGAAGCAGTTTCAAAATTGTCGTAAGCGGCTCGGACTTTGTGCTTTCCAGCTTCAAGCCCTTTGTGTATTATGGCTTGAGCTGCTTCTTGGTACTGCTATGGTAAAGAATTTGAAAGATCTTGCATCTGTTTCCACAGATTCCTCTGGTATTGCGTCATATATAGCTGATATGACGCAATCCTTGAATTGCGCATGGCTCCCTGATAGACTTTCCTGCCCAAGGAGTCCAGGAATCTGTGATCCTTCCCAGGAGGAGTGGAGGAATGAGGTCTTATTCTTTTAGACTTCTTTTGTGCAGACTCAACAACAACTGATTGATGTGGCAGTTGTGATTTTTGGTATCCAGGGACATTTTGAACTAAATAAGTGGGGTCCACTCTCTTGTTTATGGATGGTATGGAGCATGGATGCTCCCAGAGTCTGTGCTGTAATTCTAACAGTACTTCATGGACAGGGATGACCAAGACTTCTTTTGGAGTGTCCACGAACTGTAGGGACTTCCAACGTTTGTTGTCTTGTGTCCTCTTCTGATACCAAAGTAAATGATATGGTGTCTACCATATCCTTAACAAAATTAGTGAAGGATAAATCTTCCGGTGGGGATTTCTTCCTTCCGGAGGAGGAGAAGGGTCAGACATAAAACTCTCAGAAGAAGTATCCATATGTCTGTCCTCCCAGGAATCGTATGGGTCTTCTCGACATGGAGAAGTGGGAGAAGACTTTGGTGGCCGAAAAAGCCCTGCAGAACCTGGCTGTGAATCATCAAGCGGTATCCGTCCGGGGACGTCGTCATGTGGTTTGGCTGGAATCGGTTTCGGTGGTAGAGCACAGACGATTGCGTCGAATCTGTTCATAAGAAGCTGAAACAATGCTAATTCTGGCTGTCCTGGGGCCCCAGGCACTGGCATCGGCGGGACTGGTTCTGGCATTGGGCCGGGCATCAGCTATGGTAGAGACATCGGCATCGACGGCAGCTTCGGTGTCGGTGCAGGCAATGGCTAAGGTATTGGTACCGGCATCGGTGCGGGCATCGACGTCGGCGAGGGCATCAATGGTTGATAGTCCTTCAATGCTTGGAGCACCGCTTGACAGATAAAATCTGTCAATTCCTCCGTGATAGCTGGTGCAGGCAGAGCAGCTACACGCGGTGGAGGTGTTGTTGGTCCTTCCACAGGGCCCTGTGGAAGTTCGATGATCAGCACATCGAGAGGAGGTGAAGGCCTAGGCGTCGAAGGCCTCGGTATTTCTTGAAGTTGAGGCCGTTTTGCAGTCGATTTTTCTGGGGAAAGAAGCGCCTCCGGGATCGATGGATGGCAGTGCCGATGCTTTGGTCGATGTTCCACCGCTGACCTCGTCGATGCCACGGATGGGGGTAGGCAATGAACGATCCCCTGAGCCTTCCGGACGATGTTTTTTTGAGGATTAAACGTTTCAAGACTCCGGCCAGAGACGATTTGAGTGGACGTCGATGGGGAAGGCAAATGTTGTAGATGGAATAAATGTTCCATCTTTTCTTGTCGGGCCTTTCGACGCTTTGCGGTCATCTCAGCGCACTTTGGACAAGATGTTACATCGTGCGTTTGACCTAAACAAAGGACACACTCAAGGTGTGGATCTGTAATGGACATAGTCCGATTACAGTTGGGACATTTTTTAAATCCCATGGCCATATTTTCCTCGACAGCCGTTGATGGAAATGAGAAGAAAAATAGTTTTACGCAAGAGAGTAAAATGAGAGAAAAAATACTCACCGGCCGGTGGTAACACTGGAGACCCCGATATGGGAGAGAAAGAATTATTTTTTAATCTGATTTTTAGTCAGACAGTATGTGAGAAAACTCACACAGGCTCCTACTCCGCGATGCCAACAGCAGCGCAGAAAAACGAAGACTGAGGGGAGACCCCTGTGGCAGAATATCATGGCATGCTGGGCATGCTCAGTGGGCTCAGAGTGCCAGTCAAAAGTTTCTAGAAACTTTGACAGAAAGTTTTCCGCAATAGGGCTCCATCAATGATGTCACCCATATGTAAGGACTAGCATCCTGCTTGTCCTAGGATAATACCTACTTCTGTAGACATTTTTTTAAAATGTAAACTAAACTTTTGTAAGTGAAAGTTTGTACTTTTCCTTTAAGTACAAGACAGATTACAAAGCAATCCCCCATACATACAACTAGTAAGCATACTTACGCTGATCAATCGTAACTGTTGCTATTTCACCTGCATGTTCCTGGCTAGCCAACACATCTGCAGAATGGAACAAAACACAGGTTCAAAATCTCCAAATCTGACCCAGTAAATAAAGATGGAACCCTAAAGCAGATGCTGGGAAGTAAAAGTTTTTACTTTCTTACACTATTAATCAAATGAGCAAGAAAAAATGAACCACCAAGTTAAATCACCATGGTTTGTAGATTCCTTGTTCTAGGCCCCCTGCATGGTCTGTCCATAGATCTCGCAAATCTTTGTCCTGCATCTGCACTTTGTTCACATGCTGCACCCAATTTATTTTTCAGCATTTCTGTCTTGCTGTGGGATCTTATTCTCAAGCACCTTCATAACGAAGCCCAGACATTTCTTCATACCATGCACCATAAACCATTTTAAATGTAATTTTAATACATAATAATATTTACATTGAACTACTTCAAAATGCAAAATGTTAACAAAGAATTCCCTGCACCAGTCTGTGTGGCTCACATTCTCGTAAAATGATTTATGTTGGGGAATTCAAGGTCAATAGGAAAAAATATAATCCATTCAACATTCTGCTCCCAGCATCACAGCACCTGAGGCAGCTTCTCATGTGATGTGCCCATCACATGAGAAGGCTTGTGGAGAGAAGCATAATAAGCAGTAAGCCACACACAACTGAGTAGAAACAGCAGAGAACTTCTCTTCTAATCTACTTACAGATGTTGGATAAGGTTTGCCAGCGCCATTCACTTGGCTCTAGTTTAAAAAAAAATAGTAGTACACAAAAAAGGGTAATAAATAATTTATATGAAAGAATAAATATTTTAAAACATATAGGATAAGATATTACACATTTAATATAAATTTTCTAGTTTGAGCATAGACATTTATGGTTTCTTGACAGATGTACGGATGATAATTTATGTAATCACCCCCGATGCAAACACTTTTGTCAAAACATGGCCATGTTGGGTATATTGGACCTATCACTGTGCTAATTTTATTGTATTTATGCTTTTATTGATATTAAATTTATAATATTTTATCTTATGTGTGTTTTAATATTTCTTTTGTATAATTATCTATATTACCCTTTTGTTGTTTGTCTACCATTCGTTTCCCATTTGTTTGTGTGGTTCACTCATCTCTTTTCTTGTTTCTTCTAGTAAAAAATAAAATAAAAAAAAAAATACAATTCTAAATTGCTCTCTCAATTAGAGTGGGATAAAATCAAAAAGCAGGAAAAATAACCTCCCTCTCTATATTAAATGTTGAACCACACTCTGATATTCTCTAGAATGCTACATAAGTCTTGTGGTTAAACTCACGTACATTTCCGGAGCAGCTCCAGGTGACTCCACAGAATCTCTCCTTGAGGGACTCTCTGGAAAAAGTCTTCTTGGTTGAAATTACAAAGATCCCGTCCTGGAATGCTAAGGGTACCAATATCTATACCTTGCATGCCGAATTCCTTCATCACCCACACTACCCAGTGAAGGACTTGATCTGTAGACCACTGGACTGGGTCTGGGACAAAGTTAGAAACCAGATGTTAGATTAAGTAAACTAACTGCTTCCTCTGCTTTTCAGCTACAAAATTTGTTTCTCATAATCTCCAGCACTAGAAATAGAAACACAATATGTTTGGTTAAATCAGATGAAATTCTTACATACTGGCAAGGCTGCCACGTCACAATTCCTGCCTAGTTGCACCAGTACAAAAGGAATAAAAATCTTAATATTGTGGCATTAATATTAATGTTCTCATGCTAGATTCTGTCACTAATATACTATTAACTCAAAATCCTGTATTTATAAAATCATGTGTGAAAAAAATCCCACTGATAGGGCCAGTGCAAGGGTATGAGATGCCATAGGCAACCATAGGCCTCTGCTAGCAGCCATTGGCTTCCTTCCATGCTCTATGCATACCAATGAGATGGGCACCCCCAGCAGCCTCAGGCCACCTCCCATGTTCTTTATCTGCTCACAGCTCTAGGCCTCCTCCTATGATTTTTCTGCCCCCCCCCCCCCCCCCACCCACTCTAGGCAGAGTGGGTGGGGTCGGGGGCAGATAACTCCAGCATCTAAGTATTGAAAATCATACATATGAAGAGACCTCACACAAAAAAAAAAAAGCATTTGTCCTGGGAGGCGCTGGATATGCAATATAAAACTCGGCCGGCTGAGTGCAGAATAAAGGGATAAACAGAAGCATTCCACTCTGGCTCCACTTGCCACCAAAATAAATCTATCTATACACACAATGAATGCGGACTGCTATTTTGTATATCAAACAGGAAACAAACTTCTAAATCTTATAACTTATGCCTGTCCTCAAATGTGTCAAGAATACAATTCTTTTTACCATAAGGTATTCCAAGGCGTTCCTGCTCCTTCCTGTACCCTTCCAGTGCAGCAGCCCATCGTGTCACTTGCTCAGAGGTTTCATCAGAGATGGTGGTTATGTGTTTTGTGCCATCCAGTGTTATCACCTGGGTTTCTTCTACAAGCTGGGCTTCAGCACCAGCATGATGAGCATCCGGGTCAATGACCACTTCAACTGTCTCTACTGGCTTTACGATCTCAAGGATGTTTAACTTTGGCTCAATCCCTGCAACATTCATGGCAAAGAATATTTTTGAATAAAAGGAAAAAAGGAAAATTGGTTCTTACTTGCTAATTTTCATTCTTGTAATACCACAGATCAGTCCAGACAAGTGGGTTTATGCTTCCCTACCAGCAGATGGAGGCAGAAAACGAAACTTTTGAGGCACTGAGTGCCACCTGCAGTCCCTTAGTACTGACCTGTACCCAAGCCAAAGATTAGTCCTTAAAACCCTATTGTAGGGAACTCGGGGTTGGATCCCCGGAACTGGAGCCTTCTTATATGTCCATAAAACAAAAGCAGTCTGACCTCAACATATGCTCAAACTGCAAAAAGTCCTTGAAAATATGGCACACCGACTATAGGAAAATTGGTTCTTACCTGTTAATTTTCATTCCTGTAGTGCCACGGAACAGTCCAGACCGTGGGTTGAGCCTCCTGCCCAGCAGATGGAGACAGACTAAAACTGAAAAGGGTATCCTGCCGCCCTTCAGTATAACCATTGTCAAAGCAGATAAGAATTTAAGATAAACTCTGAAAATGGATCAAGCAAAAAAACAGAAATAGTTCATTTCAGTTCAATATCCGATTCGTCCATAGGTCCTCCATCTCGACTCTTATTTAATGGAATTTCAATCCCTATTTCTAAATTAGCAAAAAACCTAGGTATAATTCTTAATTCAGATTTATCACTAAAGCAACACATTTCTATGGTTACAAAAACTCCTTTTTCAAACTGCAACTTCTGAAACGTCTCAGACCTTTATTATTTTTTCAGGACTTTCGGACCATTCTCCAATCCCATATTTTTTCAGGGCTTGATTATTGTAATTCTCTACATATAGAGGTCTCCCAGATAGCACTCTTCAACCACTTCAAGTCATTCAAAATGCAGCCGCACGTATTTTAACAAATTCCTCAAGAAAAAAATCACATCACCCCAGTTCTTCAATCATTACATTGGCTACCAGTTAAATACAGAATACAATTCAAAATTCTAATCATTATACATTCTCTCATTCATAATCCTAATTCTACTACTCTATGTTCTCTTCTCCGTATATATAAACCTGCTAGACATCTAAGATCAATGAATAAAAACTTGTTAGACATTCCATCTCCTCGACAGGCTCGTTTGAAAATGCTCTGTTTCTGGTGATTTCTAGTTACCGGCCCAATTCTTTGGAATAAATTACCAGACTCATTAAGATCCATATTCAATCTCAGTCAATTTAAAAAATCCTTAAAAACTTATCTATTCCAAATTGCATTCAAAATTACATCTACTAAATAACATTAATCCTATATAAATTATATTTTCAATTAACTTACACATTTACCTAAATAGCATTGAAACTATAATTATCTAAAATAACTTTAATTCTCCTACAAATTATACCCACCAATCAACTCACATATTTAACTATAAGGCACCAGATATTATAGTAATTTTTATTTTATAATTTTTTTTATTTAAATTTATTTTCTATAATATACTTTTTATAATTTTATATTTAACCTTTTATTTTATTTAACCTATTCTTTTGAAAGATTTTATGTAAACCGTTTTGATTAAGCATAGTTTGTAAAAGCGGTATACAAACATTTTTAAATAAATAAACGAGTAACCAACGAAACAATTATCAACAATGAATGGACTCTGTAAAATAGCGCTCCTGCATATCTTTGGTCATCAATTACAGAGGCTTCCGGTGTCCTGAAGAGAATGATAGAGGATATCCATTCAAAGACCTGTAGGAAAAAACTTCAAGCGGACACCAGAAAAGAAAGAAACCAGGAAGGGCGTCTGGACTGATCCGTGGTATTACAGGAACGAAAATTAACAGGTAAGAACTA
The DNA here is from genome assembly GCF_901001135.1 of Rhinatrema bivittatum. Lineage (NCBI taxonomy): Eukaryota > Metazoa > Chordata > Amphibia > Gymnophiona > Rhinatrematidae > Rhinatrema > Rhinatrema bivittatum. The sequence goes on from NC_042629.1 coordinate 5,252,088, forward strand.
ATTTTCCTTTCCCTGTACGTACCCGGATCAGTCCAGACCGTGGGATGTACCAAAACTTCCCTAAACCGGGTGGGACCGAGACAGACCGGGGTGTGCACATCCAGATGGTAATGCCGAGCAAAAGTATGCAGGGATGTCCATGTAGCGGCCCTGCAGATCTCTTGCGGAGAGACAGACTGATTCTCCGCCCACGAAGTAGCCTGAGAACGCAAAGAGTGAGCCTTCAAGCCCTCAGGAACTGTCCAGCCTTGGCAAATACAAGCCGAGGCAATCACTTCCTTCAACCAGTGTGCTATAGTAGTCTTAGAAGCCTGTTTGCCCCTATTTGGACCACTCCAGAGGACAAAAAGATGATCAGAGACCCGAAACTCATTGTTGACTTGAAGATAACGGAGTAACACGCGTTTCACATCAAGCCGGCGAAGATCGCCCCCAGCGGAACCTGCGACATCCTCCGTAGAGAATGTGGGAAGTTCCACCAACTGATTAACATGGAAGGAAGAAACGACCTTCAGCAAAAAGGAAGGAACAGTCTTGAGAGAGACTCCCGAATCAGAAAAACGCAGAAAGGGCTCCAGACAGGATAGCGCTTGAATCTCCGAAACCAGACGAGCGGAACAAATAGAAACCAAGAAAACCGCCTTAAGCGTAAGATCCTTTAAGGTGGCCAGGGGAGAGCGAGAGCATCCACTCCCTCCGAACAGTGTTCCCTCCATCGGCTGAAGAACCGGTTGGCTTTGGAATTGCTCAAAGTCACCATGAGGTCTAGGTGTGGGGGACCCCACCTGCTGATGATCAATTCCATGGCCCTGTCCGAGAATTCCCACTCTCCCGGATCGAGACACTGGCGACTGAGGGAATCGGCTTGCACATTCTCCTTGCCCGCTATGTGGGAGGCCGCCAGGTAGTCCAGGTGATGCTCCGCCCAGGCAAGGAGCCGGCTGGCGTCTCCGAGTGCCCCCCCCCCGGGGGGGGGGGGGCACTCGGAGACGCCAGTCGGAGAGGACCCTCACCTCCTTGCCTCTGAGCAGGGGCAAAAACTCCTGTAAGGCCAGAACCACCGCCCGGGCTTCCAGCCAATTGATATGCCAATGGGATTGGACTGGAGACCAGTATCCCTGCGTGGTCTGAGACTGGCAGACGGCTCCCCAGCTGGAGAGACTGGCATCCGTGGTGACTATGATCCACTGTGGAGTCCGAAGAGGCATTCCCCTCAGAAGATGTGGAAGCGAAAGCCACCACTATATGTCGGCGATGATAGAGGCCGAAAGCGGAAGAACCATTTGAAACTGTTCCGACACCAGCTGCCAGCGGGATAGCAAAGCTCTCTGTAACAGTTGCATATGCACAAAAGCCCATGGGAACAGTGTAACCCTTACAAATATAAGCGGAGCAAATGATCTCCTTTAATCAACGAGGCTTTAGAGGCTTTATTCCCTTTCTTTGCTTCACCGAGCAACACCAAAAAGGTGATCTGATTGCTGAAAACTATTAGTAATCTTCAGATACCGCCACAGAATCCAAAGATGCAGCTCGCTATTCTGAGGGGTAGACTTAGACCACTCCGGAAGATCCACCGGCGGATGAACATGAAAAGACAACACCATCTTCAGTAAGAGGGGACCATTTGCAATGATACCCTGTCCTTATAGATATACAAACAAGGATCTCTGCAAGACAGCGCATGTATTTCCGAAATCCTTCTGGTCAAACATATGATCACCAGAAACACTGACTTCAAAGTCAGGTCCATCAAAGTCGCTCTTCTTAAAGGATCAAAAGAAGCACCACAGAGCCCTTGAAGAATTAAACTGAGGTTCCAATCTGGGCATAACTTCTGAACCGGAGGGCGCAAATGCTTAACCCCCTTCAAGAACTGAACCACCTCAGGATGGAAGGCCAAAAAACCTCCCCTGCAACGTGCCCCTAATGCAGGGTTGTCCAACATTCGGCCCGCCAAGCCTTTCTATCCAGCCCGCGGATTGGGTGCAAGGGAAAATTCCTTTCTATATTTAGCAGCCATTAAAGCAGCAGTTCCAAAATGGTGGGTCATGACCCCAAATGGGGTCACAGAATTCTCATTTGGGGTCGTGGCTGACTTCCGACGGGGGGGAAAAAAAAAACACCCCCTCTAATTTGAAAGGGAAAAAACCCACTTCTGGGAAAATAAGCCTGTGCATTCTGAGACACATGCTGCAACGGGGTCAGACAAACCACTCGGGCAAAATCTCGTCCTCCCATGTCCCACACTACTCCCTCACCTCCTGCCCGGTCCCGGTCCAAATGCCAGCAACGGTGATTAAAGGTTTCCTTCGCCTTCCTCTGCCGGCATCAGGCCTTTCTGCTACACTGCGTTCCGCCCCTTATTTATTTATTTAAATTTCTTATATACCGGCATTCGCGATGGGAGTCGCATCATGCCGGTTTACAGATAACAAGGTGTGACAAAAGAATAAATACTTAATAACTTAAAACATTAACATGTGATAGAAGAATAAGGTAGCAGTTACAATAAAACAGGGATAAAATGCAACTTGGAATGTAGAGAAGGCAAAAGAGAGATTAACAATGAGATAACAAAAGAATAACCAAGGTAAATAAAACCTGCCAAATTAAAAAAGAAACTTCTGATGAAAAAAGAAACCTTCTGATGAAACTTCCATCAGAAACTTTCTGATGAAAAAAGAAACCTTCTGATGAAACTTCCTGTTGTCGCGCAGACAGGATGCTATGTAGCAGAAAAAGCCCTGACACCAGCAGAGGAAGGCGAAGGAAACCTTTAATCGCCTTTGCCGCCAGCACCGATCGAACTGGGACGCAGCAGGTGGGAGGTGAGGGGCCTAGAATCAGGGATCTGAGGGTGGGGAGTATGAAGGGAGAAGACAGTGTATGTGTGAGCGAGCTGTAGATGTGCTGGTCCTGAGGGGGGGGGGGGGGGGATGTGTGGGAGAGCTGTAGATGTGCAGGACTTGAGGAGGACACACACAAGAAGCAGCAGCATAAGGTGGGGAACATATATATATATATATATATATATATCTTACTAGATAAACGAAGCTTGACGGACGTGCCGCAAATGCGCAGTAGAGACCAGCTCTACCGCGCATGTGCGGGCGAGCACGTCGGTCTGAGCCAGCGTCAGAAAGAAAAAAAATGGCGGTGTCCAGTGGCAGCAGCGGGCGGCGACGGCGGTACTGGCAGCGGGCGGTAGCGAGCGGCGTCCAGTGGCAGCAGCGGGCGGCGACGGCGGTAGCGAGCGGCGGCGGTACCGGCAGCGGGCGGTAGCGGGCGGCGGTAGCGGCCAGTAGCGAGGGAGGGACGGAGAGAGAGAGTGAGAGGGAGGGACTGAGTGGGAGGGAGGGATTGAGTGAGGGGGAGGGACTGGGACTGAGTGAGAGGGAGAGGGGGGACTGAGTGGGACTGAGGGAGAGTGAATGGGACTGAGTGAGTGAGAGGGAGGGAGGGGGGACTGAGTGAGAGGGAGTGAGTGGGACTGAGGGAGGGAGGGAGGGAGGGAGTGGGACTGAGGGAGAGGACGGAGTGAGTGGGACTGAGTGAGTGAGAGGGAGGGAGAGAGGGGGAGGGAGTGAGTGAGACTGAGTGGGAGGGAGGGACTGAGTGAGAGGAGAGGGAGGGTGGGGAGGAGTGGGTGAGGGAGGGAGGGGGTGGTGAAGAGTGAGGGGAGAGAGAATGAGGGGGAGGTGAGAGACAGAGGGATGTAGCCCGTTTTAACGGGCTTAACGGCTTGTATGTATATATATATATATCTATATATATATATATATATATATATATATATATATATAGATATAGATATAGATATATAGATATAGATATATATATAGATATATATATATATAGATATATATATAGAGAGAGAGAGAGAGAGAGAGAGAGAGAGCAGAAGCCGCTTGAGGAGGGAATCAGAAAGAAAAGATGGTGTATGATCAGGTGAACAGTGAGACAGTCAGAGAGAAACTGCTACAAAAGGGAAAGAAAGAGAAGCTGGAGGAGGGGTAGAGAGAGAAAGAGAGAGAAGCTGCCTGAGGAGAGAGACACAAACACACGCATGCAGCAGCTGCATAAGGAGGTGGACAGAAAGGGAGAGAGCAGAAACAGCTTGAGGAGGGAATCAGACGCTACATGATCAGATGAAAAGTGAGAGACAGAAAGAAACTGCTGCAAAAAGGGAGAGAAAGAAGCAGGGAGGGGGAGAGAGAAGCTGCCTGAGGAGGGAGGGAGAGGCACGCACACATACACAAGCTGCTGCATGGAGGAAGGAGAGGGAGAGAGAGAAGCTAGAGGAGGGGCAGTGAGAGCGCGAGAGAGAGAGAGAAGCTGCATAAGGAGGGGACACAGAGAAATTGCCTGAGGAGGGGGGCAGAGGGAGAGAGTTAAAGTCTATTTCGGTCCAGTCCAGCTTTTACAGACACCCGTTGTAAATATTGTCAGCAAAAATGGCAGCATCTGCGAGTGGAAGTAGGATGAGTAAAAAAAACCCGTAAAGTTGATGTCGAAAACCACATATTTAAAAGTTCATGGACGGATGACACTTTCGTGGTGGAACATGTAGGTAAAGTTTTGTGTTTGATTTGCCAAAAAACAATTGCTGTTCGAAAGGAGTATAACAAAGCGACATTACACTACAAAGCATGCAAGTAAATTTGATAGCCTCGTTGGTCGAGCCATGAACTGATCACATCAACTTGTTGAAACAAAGCATCGTCAGCCAACAGTCTTTGTTTAAAGTAGCCAATCAGAGTTCTGAAGCAGCAACAAAGGTCAGCTTTTTAACAGCAGAAACCATAGCCAAGAGAGGAAAATCGTTTGCAGATGGGAATTTGGTTAAGGAATCCTTGGAACTGTTTACAGATGTGGTTTTCCCAGATAAGAAGTCTGTGGTCAAAATGTCAGCCTTTCTCATCAGACTATTGCTAGAAGAGTTGATGACCTGGTGACAAACATTAGAGAGACTTTGATCAAGAGACTTGAAGCTTGTGAGTTTTACAGCTTAGCAGTTGATGAGAGCACAGACGTAAGTGACACAGCTCAACTGGCAATATCTGTAAGAGGAGTTACAGAAACGTTTTCCGTCGTCGAGGAACTGCTTGATATCTGTCCTATGAAGGGCACGGCAACAGGAAAGGAGATCTTTGATAAAGTCAAGCAGGGAATGGAGAAGTTCAATCTGTGTGCGAACAAGCTGATTGGCATAACAAAAGATGGAGCGCCAGCCATGGCAGGGAAGCAGAACAGATTTGCGACCTTGTTGGAGAAATCAGTTCCACAGGAAGTAGTCATACACCACTGCATCATTCACTAGGAAAACGTGTGTGGCAACAAACTGGAAATGAAGAATGTGATGGAAAACGTTGTATTGTGTCAACTCCATATGATCTAGAGTCCAACAGGATAAAGATCATACAAGAGACTAAATGCTCAGTAGAATCTATATGGGTAGAAATCCCATGTGTGTTGGGTAAGAGTATAGTGATAGGAGTATACTACCGTCCACCTGGACAAAATGGTCAGACAGATGATGAAATGCTAAGAGAAATCAGGGAAGCAAACCAATTTGGCAGTGCAATAATAATGGGAGATTTCAATTACCAACCAAGCAGAAAATATGAAGCAGAAACGTCTTGCACATCAATCAAATCACAAAATCCCAGCGTGCAAGAAACAGGTAACCAAGTCCATCAACAAGCTTATAGTCAATTTTTTATTAAGATGATGTTTTTAAACAGCAATCATTCCTGGCAACTCCATAAATCTTCAAACATGCAAGTAAACAGTCCCCCGACACGGTCCGTGTTTCGCGGTAGCTGCATCGGGAGGGACCCACGATTAATGTTATCTATGGTATAAAGAACAATAAATGATGGACCATATAGAGAGGGCTATTGAACTTATACAGGTTTTCAAAGAATAAAAACATACCTTATATATTCATCATGGAGCGCACCGGCTCGTACACTAAGTGAACAATTTAAAGAGGCAGTTTTGGCGCCAAAAGACAGAAAATACCGCGAGAGACTCGCAACTAAACTCCTCCCCCACAGAAGTGTCAACTAAACAGGAACCATTCAATGTCTTTGTTAAGACCTTTTGGATGGACAGTAGATAATTTAAAGATCCACTTTTGTTCACGTCTACCCAGGATTTCAGAATAGTCCCCTCCCCGGAACGGGGGTACCACCACCTCTAAAATTGAAAATTGTAGATCAGCAATGGTGTGATGATGTTGAACCCAATGTGTAACTAGGGGTTCGTCCATCCTGAGTAGACGGATGTTCGAACAATGTTCTATCATTCGGGTCTTAACCATCCTAGATGTCTTACCCACATACAGTAGAGGGCACGGGCATTGGATGACATAAACCACGCCCCTCGTGGTGCAATCCGACCTGTATCGGAGTTGGTGAAAAAGTCCAGTAACAGGATGAGTAAAGGAATTTGACAGGGTGGTGTGACTACATACTACAAAAAATTGAATGTCTGTCCCTGTCCAGATGAGCAGAATGTCATCAATGTACCGTAGCCAAAGGGCCACATAGGAGAACCAATCAGAGGGGTAAACCAAAGAAGTTTCATAGTCGTCCATGTAGAGACAGGCCAATGAGGGGGCCATAGTGGCCCCCATGGCTGTCCCTTTAATTTGTTGATAGTACTTATGGTCGAACATAAAGAAATTTTTGGTCAAAGCTAAAGTGGCCAATTGTAACAAAAATGAAGTAGACAGCCGCTGTGGGGCCGGTCGTTGATTCAAGATATTTTCAATTAATTGTAATGCTTCTGGCTGAGGAATGTTTGAATATAATGAGATGACATCAAGAGTTACGAAGAAGAAACCCCCCGCAGGAACAGTAGAGTTAGATAGTTTCGTGATCAAGTGTGCAGTATCTTTAACATACGACTGAATCTGGGATACAAATGCTTTAATTGTATTTTGCCTTTTTCTATTGCTAGTAAAGCTATTGCGGCTATGATCCGGAGACATTGGGAGAATCTATCCCTTTCATTGCTTTTTCAGGGACCACTGCGGTTCACATTTCGGAGAGGCAGTAATCTTCGGGACCAGTTAGTTCACGCAAATTTTAATAGACAACTGAGGGAGAGTGGCGCTGGCCAGCATGGTCCCTGTGGGCATTGTACAGTATGTAGTCACACCACCCTGTCAAATTCCTTTACTCATCCTGTTACTGGACTTTTTCACCAACTCCGATACAGGTCGGATTGCACCACGAGGGGCGTGGTTTATGTCATCCAATGCCCGTGCCCTCTACTGTATGTGGGTAAGACATCTAGGATGGTTAAGACCCGAATGATAGAACATTGTTCGAACATCCGTCTACTCAGGATGGACGAACCCCTAGTTACACATTGGGTTCAACATCATCACACCATTGCTGATCTACAATTTTCAATTTTAGAGGTGGTGGTACCCCCGTTCCGGGGAGGGGACTATTCTGAAATCCTGGGTAGACGTGAACAAAAGTGGATCTTTAAATTATCTACTGTCCATCCAAAAGGTCTTAACAAAGACATTGAATGGTTCCTGTTTAGTTGACACTTCTGTGGGGGAGGAGTTTAGTTGCGAGTCTCTCGCGGTATTTTCTGTCTTTTGGCGCCAAAACTGCCTCTTTAAATTGTTCACTTAGTGTACGAGCCGGTGCGCTCCATGATGAATATATAAGGTATGTTTTTATTCTTTGAAAACCTGTATAAGTTCAATAGCCCTCTCTATATGGTCCATCATTTATTGTTCTTTATACCATAGATAACATTAATCGTGGGTCCCTCCCGATGCAGCTACCGCGAAACACGGACCGTGTCGGGGGACTGTTTACTTGCATGTTTGAAGATTTATGGAGTTGCCAGGAATGATTGCTGTTTAAAAACATCATCTTAATAAAAAATTGACTATAAGCTTGTTGATGGACTTGGTTACCTGTTTCTTGCACGCTGGGATTTTGTGATTTGATTGATGTGCAAGACGTTTCTGCTTCATATTTTCTGCTTGGTTGGTTTGACCTGTTTTGGCAGCATTAAATGGCTACTGATGATACTACCTTTAGCTATACTGAAGAAGCAGTTAACGCCGTTCTGACAGATGTACTGTTCTTTTCTGAATCACCTGATAACTCTGTTCCTACCTCCTCTTGGACTGAGGTCATCAACTTACAGAAACGTTTGACGAGAGCAGAGTTACACTCTGCTACTCTAATTGAATACTGCCGGGTTCGGCGGATCCCCAGAGGGCTACGGATACAAAAGGAGCCGAGGCTGCATACGGAGAATACAGCATTTATATCGCGCTGGAATCAAATTTTAAACAAATGCTCCTTGGACTTGATGGTCCTCATTATTGAATCTAACAAGGAGCTGCAAGTTACTCTAAAGGAGGAGCTTTCGTTTAAACTTGATTTGGTGAAACATTCGACAACTTTGGAAACATTTCAACAGCAGCTTCAGGAGTTTGAAGAGAATTTGACCAAATTCCGGGATGATTTAAAAGCTGTTAAATTTAGTAAATTCCAGCGCGATTTAGCGGATTACAACTCAGGTTATGTGTACAAATGGATGTCCAAAAAGCCGCAAAAGAAAGTCACCTTTGCCGAGGGCTCTTCAACATCATCCTCGGAAGAATCTGGAAGCGAGCATATACCTCGGGGTCGCGGGCAAGGACGCAAGACCCGCGGGACCCCTGCTTTCTCCAATGCTCCTGGTCCCATGCAAGGACCTTCGGACAGTACACAATCCTATACTTCTGCCTCTTCACGATACTCTTCAATAGCGGCTTCTTTTTTAGATTCCAGCCAGCCCCCCAGGGAAACGCGCGTCACACGGTCCCGTACAGGTACAAACCAGTCGGGACAGAAAACGACTCGAACACCTCGTCCTCCGTCACGTCTCCCGGATGCCTGGCAGTAAGTCCTGAGACTGTATTCAATCTATCCACCCGTCATTTGTCTGATGTGGAAAAGAGAACTTTACAGAAGGGTTTGTCCTTTGTACCTACAACTCGGTGCGACCCGTTTGATGTACAGGTTCACCTGTACAGATTCTTCCGGATTTTGAAATTGAAACTGTTTTTTACTGATTCCCCGTCCACTCTAGATAACTCAGTGATCTCAAAGAAGTCCAGATGGACCCCTCCGGGCCCTATAAACCCTTTATTAGGGGCTTTTGAGCGCCTAGTTAGCCAGGATGCTCAGGCACTTGCTACCAGAAAACAGTTTGTACAGTATAATTTGTCCCAAAGGGAGGCCACAGCAATAAGGGATTTGTCTAAAGACTCATCCATTGTAATTAAACCGGCCGACAAGGGTGGAGGGATAGTGGTGTGGGGCAAAGCAGACTACGAAACGGAGGTGTTGCGTCAACTTAGCGACACTTCTTTCTATAGACTGCTCTCAGAGGACCCCACACCAGATTTGCTAAACATTATCAAAGATTTAGTTCAGGAGGCTCTCGATTGTAGAATGCTTACGACTAGGGAGGCGAAATTTCTGGTGAACTCCGCCCCGGTCATGCCTCTATTTTACGTTTTACCTAAGATTCATAAAACCTTGGTGGCCCCTCCAGGCCGCCCAATTGTATCAGGTATTAATTCTTTGCTGGAGCCATTATCGCAGTTTATTGACATTTTTTTAAAACCATTTGTATCCCAGATTCAGTCGTATGTTAAAGATACTGCACACTTGATCACGAAACTATCTAACTCTACTGTTCCTGCTGGGGGGTTTCTTCTTCGTAACTCTTGATGTCATCTCATTATATTCAAACATTCCTCAGCCAGAAGCATTACAATTAATTGAAAATATCTTGAATCAACGACCGGCCCCACAGCGGCTGTCTACTTCATTTTTGTTACAATTGGCCACTTTAGCTTTGACCAAAAATTTCTTTATGTTCGACCATAAGTACTATCAACAAATTAAAGGGACAGCCATGGGGGCCACTATGGCCCCCTCATTGGCCTGTCTCTACATGGACGACTATGAAACTTCTTTGGTTTACCCCTCTGATTGGTTCTCCTATGTGGCCCTTTGGCTACGGTACATTGATGACATTCTGCTCATCTGGACAGGGACAGACATTCAATTTTTTGTTTTCTTTGACTGGTTAAATTCTCTCAACCCACACATACAATTTAACTTCTGCATTCACGCTTCACAAATCGCGTTTCTTGATGTCACTATCTCTGTAGCACATGACCGATACATTACTACACTGTTTAGGAAGGAAACTGACAGGAACACGCTTTTGGCATACTCCAGCTGTCATCCGAAACCCCTGAGAGACAACATTCCTACGGGACCATTTTTACGATTAAAACGTCTGTGCTCTTCTAGGAGTGATTTTTTGAATCAATCCCAGGTGTTGTCTCAGCGGTTTTTGGACAGTGGGTATCCCATACGGGTGGTCAAAAAAGCTTTTAAAAGGGCGTTATACACTGACCGTGACTGGCTGTTCCTCCCCTCATCAGATAATGTAGGCCAATGCTTTAATTGTATTTTGCCTTTTCTATTGCTAGTAGACTGAAGACTGGAGGGTGGCCAGTGTAACCCCAATATTTAAAAATGGCTCCAGTGGCGATCCGATTAACTATAGACCAGTGAGCCTGACTTCAGTGCCGGGAAAAATAGTGGAAACTATTCTCAAGAACAAAATCGTAAAGCATATAGAAAGACATGATTTAATGGAACATAGTCAACATGGATTTACCCAAGGGAAGTCTTGCCTAAGAAATCTGCTTCATTTTTTTGAAGGGGTTAATAAACATGTGGATAAAGGTGAACCAGTAGATGTAGTGTATTTGGATTTTCAGAAGGCGTTTGACAAAGTCCCTCATGAGAGGCTTCTACGTAAACTAAAAAATCATGGGATAGCAGGCGATGTCCTTTCGTGGATTACAAGCTGGTTAAAAGACAGGAAACAGAGAGTAGGATTAAATGGTCAATTTTCTCAGTGGAAAAGGGTAAAAAGGGATCTGTACTTGGACCGGTGCTTTTCAATATATATATAAATGATCTGGAAAGGAATACGACGAGTGAGGTTATCAAATTTGCAGATGATACAAAATTATTTAGAGTAGTTAAATCACAAGCAGACTGTGATACATTGCAGGAGGACCTTGCAAGACTTGAAGATTGGGAATCCAAATGGCAGATGAAATTTAATGTGGACAAGTGCAAGGTGTTGCATATAGGGAAAAATAACCGTTGCTGTAGTTACACGATGTTAGGTTCCATATTAGGAGCTCCCACCCAGGAAAAAGATCTAGGCATCATAGTGGATAATACTTTCAAATCGTCAGCTCAGTGTGCTGCAGCAGTCAAAAAAGCAAACAGAATGTTAGGAATTATTAGGAAGGGAATGGTTAATAGAACGGAAAATGTCATAATGCCTCTATAATCGCTCCATGGTGAGACCACACCTTGAATACTGTGTACAATTCTGGTCGCCGCATCTCAAAAAAGATAGTTGCGATGGAGAAGGTACAGAGAAGGGCAACCAAAATGATAAAGGGGATGGAACAGCTTCCCTATGAGGATAGGCTGAAGAGATTAGGGCTGTTCAGCTTGGAGAAGAGACGGCTGAGGGGGGATATGATAGAGGTCTTTAAGATCATGAGAGGTCTTGAACGAGTAGATGTGACTCGGTTATTTTCACTTTCGAATAATAGAAGGACTAGGGGGCATTCCATGAAGTTAGCAAGTAGCACATTTAAGACTAATCAGAGAAAATTCTTTTTCACTCAACGCACAATAAAGCTCTGGAATTTGTTGCCAGAGGATGTGGTTAGTGCAGTTAGTGCAGCTGGGTTCAAAAAAAGGTTTGGATAAGTTCTTGGAGGAGAAGTCCATTAATGGCTATTAATCAATTTTACTTAGGGAATAGCAACTGCTATTAATTGCATCAGTAACTTGGGATCTTCTTAGTGTTTGGGTAATTGCCAGGTTCTTGTGGCCTGGTTTTGGCCTCTGTTGGAAACAGGATGCTGGGCTTCATGGACCCTTGGTCTGACCCAGCATGGCAATTTCTTATGTTCTTAAATAGGGAGTAAATTTTTTCTGGAGGAAGTGGGCTCAGATCATGATGATGTGATTTTCTTCAGCCAAGTTCGATGGCTCAGCAGGTCAGGCAGATTCTGGAGTTTACATGATGAAATAAAGACATTCATGGCCAACAAAGGAAAGGATACAAGTTTCCTAGATGATAATTCGTGGGTGAGTGACTAGCGTTTCTGGTCGATATGACCAAATATATGGCAGACTTGAACATGAAACTTCAAGGAAAGAATCCGCTGGTGCACAAATTCTACAAACATGTAGTTACATTCACTGAGAAATTGGAGCTTATTCATTCACAGTTGATTCTGAAGAAAGTTGGACAATTTACAATCCTTTCCACGAGACCTACTGACAGTGCAACATGAGAAGTACTCAGAATTAGTTGTCATACTGATTGATGATTTCAAAACATACTGACTTCAGAAAACATACTGACATAAGAACATAAGAAATTGCCATGCTGGGTCAGACCAAGGATCCATCAATAACAGCATCCCGTCTTCAACAGAGGCCAAACCAGGCCACAAGAACCTGGCAATTACCCAAACACTAAGAAGATCCCATGCTACTGATGCAATTAATAGTAGTGGCTATTCTCCAAGTAAACTTGATTAATAACCGTTAATGGACATCTTCAAGAACTTATCCAAACCTTTTTTGAGCCCAGCTACACTAACTGCACTAACCACATCCTCTGGCAACAAATTCCAGAGCTTTATTGTGCGTTGAGTGAAAAAGAATTTTCTCCGATTAGTCTTAAATGTGCTACTTGCTAACTTCATGGAATGCCCCCTAGACGTCCTTTTATTCGAAAGTGTAAATAACCGAGTCACATCTACTCGTTCAAGACCTCTCATGATCTTAAAGACCTCTATCATATCCCCCTCAACAGTCTCTTCTCCAAGCTGAACAGCCCTAACCTCTTCAGCATTTCCTCATAGGGGAGCTGTTCCATCCCCTTTATCATTTTGGTTGCCCTTCTCTGTACCTTCTCCATCGCAACTATATCTTTTTTGAGATGCGGCGACCAGAATTGTACACAGTATTCAAGGTGCGATCTCACCATGGAGCGATATAGAGGCATTATGACATTTTCCGTTTTATTAACCATTCCCTTCCTAATAATTCCTAACATTCTGTTTGCTTTTTTGACTGCTGCAGCACACTGAGCCAAAGATTTCAAAGTATTATCCACTATGATGCCTAGATCTTTTTCCTGGGTGGTAGCTCCTAACATCGTGTAACTATAGCAAAGGTTATTTTTCCCTATATGCAACACCTTGCACTTGTCCACATTAAATTTCATCTGCCATTTGGATGCCCAATCTTCTAGTCTTGCAAGGTCCTCCTGTAATGTATTACAGTCTGCTTGTGATTTAACTACTCTGAATAATTTTGTTACATCCGCGATTTTGATAACCTCATTCGTCGTATTCCTTTCCAGATCATTTATATATATATTGAAAAGCACCGGTCCAAGTACAGATCCCTGAGACACTAAACTGTTTACCCTTTTCCACCTAGAAAATTGACCATTTAATCCTACTCTCTGTTTCCTGTCTTTTAACCAGTTTGTAATCCACGAAAGGACATTGCCTCCTATCCCATGACTTTTTAGTTTTCATAGAAGCCTCTCATGAGGGACTTTGTCAAATGCCTTCTGAAAATCCAAATACACTACATCTACCAGTTCATCTTTATCCACATGTTTATTAACCCCTTCAAAAAAATGAAGCATGTTTGTTGGGCAAGACTTCCCTTGGGTAAATCCATGTTGACTGTTTTCCATTAAATCATGTTTTTCTATACGCTCTACGATTTTGATCTTGAAAATAGTTTCCACTATTTTTCCCGGCACTGAAGTCAGGCTCACTGGACTATAGTTAATCGGATCGCCCCTGGAGACTTTTTTAAATATTGGGGTTACATTGGCCACCCTCCAGTCTTCAGGTACAATGGATGATTTTAATGATAGGTTACAAATTTTAACTAATAGATCAGAAATTTCATCCGGTCCAGGTGATTTGCTACTCTTTAGTTTGTCAATCTGGCCTACTACATCTTCCAGGTTTCACAGTGATTTCGTTCACTTCGTCTGACTCATCACCCCTGAAAACCATCTCTGGAACTGGTATCTCCCCAACATCCTCATTAGTAAACACGGAGGCAAAGAATTCATTTAGTCTTTCTGCAATGGCCTTATCTTCCCTAAGAGCCCCTTTAACCCCTCGGTCATCTAATGGTCCAACCGACTCCCTCACAGGTTTCTTGCTTTGGATCTATTTTAAAAACTTTTTATTATGAGTTTTTGCCTCTATGGCCAACTTCATTTCAAATTCTCTCTTCGCCTGTCTTATCAATGTTTTACACTTAACTTGACAGTGCTTATGTTTTATCCTATTTTCTTCAGATGGACCCTTCTTCCAATTTTTGAAGGATTTTTTTTGGCTAAAATAGCCTCTTTCACCTCACCTTTTAACCATGACTGTAATCGTTTTGCCTTCCTTCCACCTTTCTTAATGTGTGGAATACATACGGACTGCACCTCTAGGATTGTATTTTTAAACAATGTCCAAGCCTGTTGAACACTTTTAACCTTTGCAGCTGCACCTTTCAGGATTTTCTAACTATTTTCCTCATTTTATCAAAGTTTCCCTTTTGAACGTTTAGTGTTAGAGCTGCAGATTTACTTATTGTCCCCCTTCCAGTTATTAGTTTAAATTTGATCATGTTATGATCACTGTTGCCAAGTGGCCCCACCACCGTTACCTCTCACACCAAATCCTGCGTTCCACTAAGAATTAAATCTAAAATAGCTCCCTCTCTTGTTGGTTCCTGAACCAATTGCTCCATGAAGCAATCATTTATTACATCCAGGAACTTTGTCTCTAGCAAGTCCTGATGTTACATTTACCCAGTCAATGTTGGGGTAATTGAAATCTCCCATTATTATTGCACTGCCAAATTGGTTTGCTTCCCTGATTTCTCTTAGCATTTCATTATCTGTCTGACCATTTTGTCCAGGTGGACGGCAGTATACTCCTATCACTATACTCTTACCCAACACACATGGGATTTCTACCCAAATAGATTCTACTGAGCATTTAGTCTCTTGTATGATCTTTATCTTGTTGGACTCTATACCCTCCCGGACATAAAGTGCCACACCCCCACCAAGTTGATCCTCCCTATCATTGCAATATAATTTGTACCCTGATATAGCACTGTCCCATTGGTTATCCTCCTTCCACCAAGGCTCTGTGATGCCAATTATGTCACTCTCATCATTTGCTGCTATACACTCTAACTCTCCCATCTTACTTCTTAGACTTCTGGCATTGGCATACAGACATTTCAAAGTGTGTTTTTTGTTTATTTTAACCACCTGCTTTTCAGTTGTTTGGGATAATTCGGAAATCATTAGCTTTGGTGATTTTTTATATATAGGCATATGGACTATGTTTGCTTTTAATGGAACCTCTCTGTTGGGATGCCCTAACTCCCCTGTTTCATTAGTATCCTTCAAGGATACATTTCTCTGAACCATGCACTGCAGAGTGACTGTCTGCTTTCCCCCTTGTTCTAGTTTAAAAGCTGCTCTATCTCCTTTTTGAAGGTTAGTGCCAGCAGCTTGGTTCCACTCTGGTTAAGGTGGAGCCCATCCTTTCGGAAAAGTTTCCCCAGTTCCTTACAAAGCTGTATCCCTCTTCCCTGCACCATTGTCTCATCCACGCATTGAAACGCTGGAGCTGTGCCTTCCTCTGGTGACCTGCACGTGGAACAGGAAGCATTTCAGAGAATGCCACCCTGGAGGTTCTGGATTTCAGCTTCCTACCTAAAATCCTAAATTTGGCATTTTCCTATGTCATTGGTGCCCACATGTACCACAACAGCCGGCTCCTCCCCAGCACTGTCTATAATCCTATCTAGGTGACGTGTGATGTCTGCCACCTTCGCCCCAGGCAGGCAAGTTACCAGGCGGTCCTCACGTCCAGCAGCCACACTGCCATCTACATTTCTTACAATCGAATCACCAACTATGATGGCCGGCCTAACCCTTCCCTCCTGGGCAGTAGCCCTGGGAGACTTGTCCTCAATGCGAGAGGACAATACATCACCTGCAGAGCAGGTCCTTGCTACAGGATCACTTCCTGCTACACCAGGGTGATGTTCTCCTACTGGGAGACCTTTCTGATCCAAGGCAGCACTGGGGCTGCCAGACTGGATTTGGGACTTGGCTACTATGTGCATGAAGGTCTCATCAATGTACCTCTCTGTCTCCCTCAGCTCCTCCAAGTCTGCTACTCTAGCCTCCAGAGATCGGACTCGTTCCCTGAGAGCCAGGAGCTCTTTGCACCGAGTGCACACATACAATCTTTCACTTGCGGGTAAAAAATCATACATGTGACACTCAATGCAAAAGACTGGAAAGCCCCCCTCTTGCTGCTGGACTGCTGCCTTCATCTTAGTTTTACTGATTTCCTAGTTAAGTTTAGGATACTAAGGGAGTTGGAATGAGAGTACTTTAAATTTACAGGTGAATTTAGTAATTAATCAACTAGTGTCCTACAAGGGAATGATTAAACTTTCAATAAGGGCTGGTACAATATTATGTTTTAGATAAGACCCTGATTGATTTTTAATCAGAAAGTGTCTCTTGCCTAAAAATCAAGGGTTGAGTGGGTGGGAAAGACAGACACTAGAATCATCTATCTCTGGCTTGCTTATTACCTCAGACACACACAAACTCTAAAGAATATATCCCTTACTTTCACCTTTCACCAAACCTTTACAAGCCCAAAAATTGCCGAAAGCTATACTTACCAATCCTCTTTAACCACCGTTAAATTAATCTTCACTCAGTTAATGGAAGGGTTTGAGCTTCCGGTCCTCCTCTACTGCAAAGGGTGCAGGGCCTCTGGAAACTGGGGCTGTGGAAGTCAATCCCTGATCGCTTGCGGTGATCTCTAGACTCCTTTCCCAGGGGATGCTGGGAGCAGTATGCAGATGAGCCTTCCGGTCCTCCTCTACTGCAAAGGGTGCAGGGCCTCTGGAAACTGGGGCTGTGGAAGTCAATCCCTGATCGCTTGCGGTGATCTCTAGACTCCTTTCCCAGGGGATGCTGGGAGCAGTATGCAGATGAGCCTTCCGGTCCTCCTCTACTGCAAAGGGTGCAGGGCCTCTGGAAACTGGGGCTGTGGAAGTCAATCCCTGGATCGCTTGCGGTGACCTCTGGACTCCTCTCCTGGGGGATGCTGGGAGCAGTATGCAGATGAGCCTTCCGGTCCTCTACTGCAAAGGGTGCGGGGCCTCTGGAAGCTGGGGCTGTGGAAGTCTATCCCTGGATCGCTTGCGGTGACCTCTGGACTCCTCTCCTGGGGGATGCTGGGAGCAGTATGCAGATGAGCCTTCCAGTTCTCCTCTACTGACGTCATGAAGCTACTGAGTATTCCATTTCAAACTGATCCGAAAGACTGTGCTGATAAATACCTGATGAACCCATTGACATTAAGAAAGACGGTGACTTGAAGCGAGCTTTTACTGAACATGATCTTCTAAGATTCTACATTTCTTATTTTTTACCACACAGATTCCTCAATCTGTCACAAGATGCCAAGAGATTCATTACTTTCTTTGGTAGCACCTACTGCTGCAAACAGTTGTTTTCAAGAATGAAAAATGCAAAAACAAAGTGACATTATCTGCTTACAGATGAACATTTAACAGCATCATTGCGCATTGCAAGCTCTACAGTTGGAGCTGACATAGCCTACTTGTGTAAACAAAAGCAGTGTCAGATATTCCACTGAACGTGATTAACTTATGACATTGCATTCTTATGACATGTGAGACTTTGGTTAATTATTTAGAATCTAAAATTTTTAGAGTAGAGTAGATTATTGGACTACACTGGCCTAGAAACTTCAAGTTGTAATTTGGTGTTTTTAATAGCGATATTGTTAATCTGGCCCGCGAGCTGTTCAACAATTGTTCATGTGGCCCCGCAAACCAAAAGGTTGGACAACACTGCCCTAAGGGAACCAAAGGTGAACCCCTGAACACGGAGCAAACTATAGGTCAGTGCTTAGACAACCCCTTCTGCAACAAAAAAGCTAAGATAGGAGGAATATCCCCAGCCAGGGGATCCAAAAGCAGTTGCAGATACCACGACTCAGGAAAAAAAAACCTTCCAGACCCTGATATATGCCAGGGACATAAAGGGCCTCCGAGCTTGGAGGAGCATGAAAATAACCAGTTCTGAAAAACCTGTCAGGCGCAACAGCCACCTTTCAAAGCCAAGCTGTGAGACAGAAGTGATCCTACCGATGCTAAAAATATGGGACCCTGCCGGAGCAAGCCTAGGAGGTGGGCTAACCTGAGGGGTTCCTCTACTGTGAGATGTACCAGATCCACCAACATGGTCTCCATGGCCATTCTGGTGCCACTAGCACCAGCATCCCTGGATAAAACTATGCGCCACAGTACTTGACCAACAAGTGGCCAGGAAGGGAACAGTATCTAGACCTACTGCTCTGACCTCTGTTCAGCGACTGAAAAAACCTCTCTGTCTTTGCGTTGGCAATGATCACCATGAGATCCAGCTGAGAAAATGCCCCACTGGGCCCAGATGTGATCCCAAGCTTCCCGGGACAACTCCCATTTTCTCAGAACCAGTTGCTATCTGTGGAGGAAATCTGCTTGCACGTTGGCAGTATCTGCAACTTGAGAAGCCACTCATCCCTCGAGATGGCTTTCTGCCCAAATAAACAACTGGCGAGCTTCCAGAGCCACCACGCAACTCCTCGCCCCTCTTTGCCAACTGATATATGCCACTGTCGTTACATAGACAGAGAACACGTGAACCAGACACCTGGATAAGAGCGCCTTCTGCAACAGTCTCATGTGTACAAAGGCCCATGGAACCAAATTCAACTTGGACCTGTAAATAGTCCCAAACTGTTGTCACCTACAGACAAAACAGATGCATTACCTGCACCTGTAACTCTGACAACCTGTCCAAGGTCAGGAACACCCTGCCCCTCCGGGCATCAAAAAGTCCCCCCAGATAGTGCTGACTCAGTATTTGGAATAAGTGACTATTTGCCACATCTATCACCCAAGCCAGCGACCGCAAAGAGTTCAAAACTTGCTGGAGCGACCAAGGGCACTCTTCCTGCATCTTCATTCGAATGAGCCAATCGTCCAGATATGGGTGAATCCAAAATCCCTTCACACCGTAAGACTGCCGCCATCACCACCACCACTTTCATGAAGATTCATGGGGTCGTGGCTAAGCTGAAGGCAAGAGCCTGAAACTGGAAATGTTGTCCAATCTTCCAGTCATGCAATTCATCACAATCCGCTTGAGATTTAACTACTCTGAATAACTTAGTGTCATCTGCAAATTTGGTCACCTCAGTCATTGTACCTCTTTCCAGATCATTTTTTTTTTAATTTTATTGAATTTTCAAAAATTATTAACATCAAAACAATGTTCTCAGAAAAATACAGAGAAAAGAAAAACAAAATACTAATAACATTATATCATATTCACATAAAGAAATACATCTCTGAATATCATAAGATGGAGGAGAGGACAAGATTTTAAAGAAGCAGATGTTTAAGAAAATACACATATAGATAGATACGCAGAATCCCACTGATATATAAGAGGCGCTAGGGACGCGCTAGTGTCCCTAGCGCCTCTTTTTACCGCGGGCCCTCATTTAAATACTGAATCACGCGTACAGGAGAGTGGCCTGTGTGCATGCCGGGAGAGCGGGCGCTCGCCCGCGACTTTTACTGAATCGGCCTGATAGTCTCCCTATCAAGTTTCTCTTTTTTTTTTTTGTATACTTTTTTTTTTTTTAAATTTTAAACTTAACTGAAAAATAACAAAAAAGGGTTACTTCCCTGATCCGAACACCCTGGCTCACAGGAAGAGACCTTAGAGGGCAAGAGGGAGCCAGTCCCCTGGCTATTAAGACCTCTGGAAACAGCGGGCAAACACAAGCCCCCAGACGCCTGGGTTCAACCCGAGGGATGGTCCACAAAGGTACCTCGGGGAGCCCAAACTGAAACTTCTCCAATCAAATCTTTTTTCTTTTTTTTGTCAGACTGCAAGTTTGCACCTCTGCAATCTGCTGTAGACAGAGAAATACTGAGGGACTGCAGGTGGCACGCTTTGTTATGTAGCAGTGCCTCACAGTTTTGTTCTCTGCCTCCATCTGTTGGTAGGGATGCATAAACCCACTTGTCTGGACTGATCTGGGTATGAACAGGAACATGTTTGTCAGCTTAGCCGTGCTCAGGATAGTTAGGACTATACTGCGGCTAACCTTGTATTGGATTTAGCTTATGCTCTGTCAAATGTAATAACTGCTTTTACTTCATGTAAAACTGTCCATCATTTTACTAATTGGGACCTTCAGGTATGAAAGATGAGAGTTCACTTACATTAAGACACACATTTAAATTGGAGCTGAAGGAAATTCTCTAAAATGACACATGACCTTCTGTTCTCATATCTTTAACAGCAGACCCCTACCAAAGGAGACTATGAACTAATCAGCAGCTACTTTACCTGGGAAAATTACAAATTTCAAATAGAAGTTTGCTTACACTCCTGGTTCTCAGACAGATGAAAGATGAAAAAATGCTCTCAAAATTTCTGAATCCAAATAGATCTGGTTGTTTCTGGGCTTTCTAAGGAAGTGCAGCATTATGATTTACGGAGCCTGTCACTGGCAGAGGATTCACTGTAATTTCACACATGACTAAACGGGCATAAACTCTCCTCTCCAGTTAAATATGAAAATGGCTGCAGAGATTTAATGGGCAAGCTTGCCACATGGTATACATTTCAGCAACCTTGCTAGGATAGCTGCTTCTGACCTTGACAGCTTCAGGTGAAGACTTTTGTTTTTAAACCTTCCAAACAAAAAGATATCCCAAACAATCTGCTCTCTTTTCCTTTGGTTTAGGTAATTTCAAGCTACCCTATTTCAGCCACTGTAGATGCACAACTACACACTGTTTGTGCTGGATTCAAAATAAGTTAAGCTACCCTTTGTCCTTAGAGAAGCCCATCATTTCAGCTCTCCAGCATTTAAAACGGCTGTAAGCAAACCTAACCCACTAATCTTTAGCCAGGACATTAATAAGAAATAAAACCTGCAAACTGCTGGATGAGTGGTCAGTTTGATCAACTCTTCTGTACAATACCCAGAATGTATGAAAAATAGCATACATTCTGGGTATTGTACAGAAAAATCTAAACTATATGCTACCTATGTGAATACACTAGGAACATTTGCCATGCCTTAATGAAATATGGAAGAAAATGTTAGTCATCATTCAAGTCTGGGTGCTCCAAATTGCAACAACAGGGTGACCTCACTACAGCATAAGTTCTTTACATAGAACCCTAATGAAGGATGAGTGGTAAAGAGGAAAGCTGCATTAGGTTACACTGTTTTTATGGGGTTTTTACATTTACTCAATTGCAGAGGCCTTAAATTTGAGTTGAATATTCTGCAAGTCAGTCTGAATATCTTCATGGAGGATAAAAAAGAAAACCAAAAAACATATGGGCAAACTGACTGGGTGCACATCTACCCAAACTGAACCAGTCACTGCTGGGCAGAATGGATGGGTCAAGCTGCTCTTTACCTGCCACCATTTGCTATGTTTGCTATCTTAGGAATCAGGTCATGGCTTTATCAAGTCAGCACAAAGCAAAGGCAGAAAAGCTTACCAAAGTGAGCAAGCAACTCCCATCAGACAAAGGGACTAAAATGTGTAAAGGGTCTGAGCATGCAGTCTGAATGTGGGGTGGGTGAAGATTGACCTCACTGGTGAGACCAGACAAGTAAGTAAAGAGAGACAGAGGCAGTAGGAAGATGAGGAGTTCCTCCTGTCTGAGCCACAGGCAAACCATCCCTGGGACACAAACAGTGAATTAGCAATGGATGATGAGCAAATGGAGACAGAGAGAACTACAATGAAAGAAGCGTAAAGCTAGAAGCATATAACTGTGTACAGTTTTATAACAAAAGAACAACAAACTGTGCTTAGGAATATGGTGTTTCTTCCTACCATCTGAATTATTTGCTTGGGACTATTAATTGTTTGCACTACTGAACTCAGCCAGGTCTGCTAGTAATGCCATGCAGGGATAGGACCAAACCAGCTGCACTTAAAGGAACCTTATGGTATTTTTTTTTTTTTTTTAATACCTTCTCCTATAAAGCAAGGTCACTGAACGAGGGTGCAAGGGAGGAAGTTGCAATGGGCAGGCCCCAGGTTTGGCCTGTAAGACTGAAGCTATGATTAGTTTTTCCTTTGCTAAACTAAGTCAGAAAATGCAGAAAGGGAAATGGTGACAGGAGAGGCCCAGATCCTCAAACATGATTTATACTGAAACTGTGATGCACTGCCTGGGGGGGGGGGGGGGGCCTTACTTTTTTCCTTTAATTGGGCCAGACACTGTTGGGCAGAGCACTGCATTGAGGCCTTGGACTCAAGACCAGACTCAGCTTGGAACCAAACACAGTGGAGAGTTTTGTGTTGTAGCTTCCTTCTTAAATCTAAAAAAGCCTCCAAATGCATATTAACATGTCAATGAATATGGAATGCATTGCAATGGAACTGCACGTACCTTGTCGGGATATAACTTGTACACTAAGCTGTACGGTTCCATCTGTCTTTACTCCCTGGTCAAATAGACTACGATCAGGATCAAGCTTGAAGACAGCACAAGATAAACAAGCTTATCATTAGTTTTGAAACATTTTTATTTTAGGTATCAAAACAGAGAACATTACAAGATGTTTTTTACTTTCAAGTGATACCAAATACTATATCTTTAAAAACAGAATTTTTTTTTTCTGTTTGGAATGTGTGGCTGCCTAGTTCAGGCCAATTCCAACCAGGGGTCTTCCCATATGTTGGGAAGAGACAGTTGTACCCAGATACATTTCTCATTCCTCTCTTCTCTCCCCCCCTCTGCCAAAACCTACTTTGAAACCTTCATCTGCCACCAAATTGTTCAATCGCAATTCCTGTAATTTTCTTCTACCCACCCAGCTCCTTATTCAGGTTATTGACTCTATCCCTAACCAGTTCTTGGTCGATATACCATTGAATTCTGTAAATAGTTACATGGTTTCCATGTTATTTTGTTAGTTTTCTGTACGCATAGTTATTTTCCATGTAATGGCACTGCCAAAATGTTACGAGTTATCTGTAAACCGATACGATGTGCAAACGGTTGTCGGTATATAAAAAACTCTAAATAAAGATATTCTGACAAGGCTACAAGATATCAAGCAGCTAAGGTTTCCCACTATGCATATTTTTAAATTTGGGTGCCATCATAAAAAAAAGCATAAGAACATGTCATACTGGGTCAGACCAAGGGTCCATCAAGCCCAGCATCCTGTTTCCAACAGTGGCCAATCCAGGCCATAAGAACCTAGCAAGTACCCAAAAACTAAGTCTATCCCATGTTACCATTGCTAGTAATAGCATTGGCTATTTTCTAAGTCATCTTAATTAATAGCAGGTAATGGACTTCTCCTCCAAGAACTTATCCAATCCTTTTTTAAACACAGCTATACTAACTGCACTAACCACATCCTCTGGCAACAAATTCCAGAGTTTAATAGTGCGTTGAGTGAAAAAGAACTTTCTCCGATTAGTTTTAAATGTGCCACATGCTAACTTCATGGAGTGCCCCCTAGTCTATTATCTGAAAGAGTAAATAACCGATTCACATCTACCCGTTCTAGACCTCTTATGATTTTAAACACCTCTATCATATCCCCCCCCCTCAGCCGTCTCTTCTCCAAGCTGAAAAGTCCTAACCTCTTTAGTCTTTCCTCATAGGGGAGTTGTTCCATCCTCTTTATCATTTTGGTAGCCCTTCTCTGTACCTTCTCCATCGCAACCATATCTTTTTTGAGATGCGGCACCAGAATTGTACACAGTATTCAAGGTGCGGTCTCACCATGGAGCGATACAGAGGCATTATGACATTTTCCGTTTTATTCACCATTCTCTTTCTAATAATTCCCAACATTCTGTTTGCTTTTTTGACTGCCGCAGCACACTGAACCGACGATTTCAATGTGTTATCCACTATGACGCCTAGATCTCTTTCTTGGGTTGTACCACCTAATATGGACCCTAACATTGTGTAACTATAGCATGGGTTATTTTTCCCTATATGCATCACCTTGCACTTATCCACATTAAATTTCATCTGCCATTTCGATGCCCAATTTTCCAGTCTCAGAAGGTCTTCCTGCAATTTATCACAATCTGCTTGTGATTTAACTACTCTGAACAATTTTGTATCATCTGCAAATTTGATTATCTCACTCGTCGTATTTCTTTCCAGATCATTTATAAATATATTGAAAAGTAAGGGTCCCAATACAGATCCCTGAGGCACTCCACTGCCCACACTTTTTACTTTTCCTAGAAGCCTCTCATGAGGAACTTCGTCAAACGCCTTCTGAAAATCCAAGTATACTACATCTACCGGTTCAACTTTATCCACGTTTATTAACTCCTTCAAAAAAGTGAAGCAGATTTGTGAGGCAAGACTTGCCTTGGGTAAAGCCATGCTGACTTTGTTCCATTAAACCATTTCTTTCTATATGTTCTGTGATTTTGATGTTTAGAACACTTTCCACTATTTTTCCTGGCACTGAAGTCAGGCTAACCGGTCTGTAGTTTCCCAGATCGCCCCTGGAGCCCTTTTTAAATATTGAGGTTACATTTGCTGTCCTCCTTCAGGTCCCCTGCTTTGCCGAACCTGTCGGGCAGTCTGTGACACCGCACTTACCTGCCTGCCTAGCCAATTCGGGTGAAAATCCCCCCGGGGCCCCCGAAGGGCGCTTGGGGCTGCTAGGGCCCGATATATCCGGACCTTTTCCCCTAGGTCGAACCATGGGAGACAGGAGCGGCGGGGAACCCCCAGGGAGAAGCCCCCCAATCCGTCTCCGCTTCTGCGGCCATAGCCACTCCCTCCTATGACCCAAGCGCCATCGCCGCAGTGCGTGGATTCCTCCGCGGCTTTGATTGCTTGTCAGACCCCCTTCTCCCCCCCTCCAGCATACTCCGTGCAGAGGAGGTGGTCATTCAGGCAGACCGACAGGCTGCCACAGGCCCTACAGGTCTCCCTAAGCTGCTTGTCCATCCATAGCAAGCACCAAAAAATAAATAAAGGCAAAAAGGAAAAAAAAAAAAACCAAACAGGCAAATCCTACGCTTGCCGCGCGTCCACGCAGCCCAGATCGCGAGGGGGAGGGGCGCACCATGCGGCAGCTGTCAAACTCTGAAGAGGGCGCACTTAACAGGCCGCTGCCATGACTGAAAACTGCGCGGCTCGATCTGGAGTGCAGCCAGCCCTCACCGGAGTGAAACTGTCTCGACCGGGATCACTCTCCTCCTAATAATCCCCCGATCCGCCAACTTACTACCCGGCCTGCACCCGACGATCCCGTCGAGGTGTCTGCCTGCTAGGCCGCTCAGACTGCTCACTCGCGTCTGCAAAAGCAGACAGCTGCCAGTGACTTTTTATTTTTTATAACAAAACTTTAAACTTAAAGGCCCAGATACACAAGAAAGTATAAAACAAAAAGGAGGGTACTTCCTTACTCCTGGGCCAGCGGAGAAGCTTCAGGCCTACCGAGGGAACCAGACCACTGGCTTTCATTGGTCCCGGAGTCGCGGGCTGAAGCTGGCCAGGAGCATCCAAACCCCCGTTCACCCGGCTCAACCCGGGGGACGACCCTTCTGCAGGAGCCTGTTACCTTGGGGAGCAATTTTCCTTAATATATCCAGTCAGTCAGGACTGCAGGGTTAGCACCTCTACCATCTGCTGGAGGTAGAGAAATACTGCAGGTGGCACTCTCGTGTATCAGAGCCCAAAGTTTTGTTCTCTACCTCCATCTGCTGGTATGAATTAAACCCGCTTGTCTGGACTGATCTGGGTATTTTCAGGAACAGAGAGCTTTCTTCCTTATCTTAGTAAGCCAAATACTACCAGAGACATAGCTTCTGACACCAAAGTTTACAGTCTAACAAGCAATAATCCTGCTCCTACTTATTAAAATAATAAAGCTGGTACAATGGAAGGAAATTAGAAAATCCTGGACTGATGGCGATTTACAGCTTTGAGCTCTACATGAAAACAGATAAAACACCTCTTGTATAGTCAAAAACATAGAAACATCTGCTAATATAAATTCATAAATTTTAGAGCTTCCATATTTTTAAAAAGTACTATTTGCACACTACTAACCACTTTATAATATATGTTGAAAATACCACAATACTAAAATCAAAACAAGAAAATGTATCTACAGTTTTTTAGGGTGACATCAGCTTTGAAACCTGACCCAGACTCCATCTGCTAGCAGGGGAGCACATAACCTATTGGTCCTGAGTCCATCTGACTAAATGCTAAGAAATAAGACATTTAAGTAATTGGAAGTGCTAGCTCTGTAAATGTGGGATATTAAAATGGAATGCAGAAGAATGCTGGGAGAAATTTGATGACAATGCACTGAAGGATGTTGTCTGAAGTCAGGGTCATATTTGCGAAAGCAGTTATCTCTCACTTTTCTTTACCTGGATATCCTGAAGACAGATCTCATGTGCATCCAGGGAACACTGAAGCCTCAGTTCCAGCAATTTCTTGAGATTTCCAACTGGTTCATTGATATCAATGGCTTGACTGACAAATTCTGCTGTGGTGTACGTCTGTTCCACAATGCTGAACACCAAAGGACAGAGACATTGCTAATGAATACTGATCAAAAATATAAATAGAAGCTAAGATGTGCTCTGTTAAACTTAGAAAATGCTTGTATTTTCTGTAAAATGTAAACAAAAATTGACTTGAATGTACCATTAATGCAAAAATATCCAAGTACCAAAAGTCAATTATTAAACAATAATACATTTCAAGGTTGTCTGCTACACTTTTATTCATCTGTAATTATTGTATTGTTAAAACTTTGCAGTTTTAACTGTTCTTTTACAAAATGATGAAAAAGTACGTGTGCCTTTCCTGTCAAGATTCTAATATCCTAATAATGTTACAGTTTTCTCTGTATTTTGAAATGGAATTCTAATTTTTTAGACATAGTTCATCCAAACTGAATTCAAGTAAGCTTTAGTAATACCTCATACCCACCAGAGATCAAAATTCTCCCCCCCCCCCCCCAATTCCATTAGTTTTTTTGTTTGTTTTGTTTTTTTTTTATTGAACCTCTAGAGAAAATCTAATTAGTTGAGAAATAATTTGGCAAAACATGTATCAACCACTTAAATAAACTTGCAAAATGAATGCATTTATAATTATCATAAAGATTTGTACCTCTCTTCTGTACACTCCTGCTTCTCAGTCCCGTCAATTTCTATTTCTATCAACTCCTCTGCCTCTCTTTTTGTCATGGCTAACGCCTGCTGTGACACAAGCCAAGCAAATGAAATTATAAAATAAAAAACAAAAGTTATAATCAAAGTATCAAACAAACTCTTCATGCTTCCACAGATTTGAAATATATAAGAAAATTGGTTCTTACCTGCTAATTTTCGTTCCTGTAATACCACAGATCAGTCCAGACAAGTGGGTTATGCATCCCTACCAGCAGATGGAGGCAGAGAACAAAACCTTGAGGCACTGCTACATAACTGGGAGTGCAACCTGCAGTCCCTCAGTATTGAACTGTACCCAAGCCATATAGGGTGAACAGGTAAAGCATGGCTGGAACCCCCTGAACTGGAGCCTCTATGAACTCCAGAAAACACAAAAAGTTAATTAGAAAAACTCTTACGACTATATTACAATGACTATCAGGAAACAGTCTTTCGGCAGTGACGGAGAGGGTCACTGGACTGATCTGTATTACAGGAACAAAAATTAGCAGGTAAGAACCAATTTTCCTTTCCTGTACATATCCAGATCAGTCCAGACAAGTGGGATGTATCCAAGCACCTCTAGACTGGGCAGGAACCCGAAAGACCTGCATGCAACACACTCACCAAAAGATGCGTCTTGCTGTATGCACACATGCAAACGGTAATGTTGGTGAAAGTGTGAAGAGAAGACCACACAGCCGCTCTGCAAATCTCCTGGGGAGAAAGTAATTGACACTCTGCCCAAGAAGCTGCTTGCCCCTCTGGAACCTTATGACTCTTACAAATAAATATAAGCAGAGCAAATAGCTTCCCTAAGCCACCGTGCAATCGTGGCCTTTGAGTCCTTATCACCTTTCCTTGCTCCTCCAAACACAAAAAGATGATCTGAGCGCCAAAATGAATTAGTGACCTCCAGATAATGCAAGATAACCCCGCGTTCATCCAACAGATGCAGTTCCCTCTCCTGAGAGGAATCCCTGGACCACTCTGGGAAGGCCAAAAGATCTACCATCTGACTGACATGGAAAGAGGACACCACCTTCGGTAAAAAGGAGGGGACTATTCGCAATGTAACCTCATCATTAGAAATATGCAGAAAGGGGTCTCTGCATGACAGAGCCTGCAACTTCGAAAATCGGCTTGGCTGAACAAATTGCCACCAGAAAATACGTTTTCAAGGTCAGGTCCTTCTCCATCGCTCTTCTCAAGGGCTCAAAGGGCGCCCCACAGAGAACCCGAAGAACCAAACTGAGGCTCCAATCCGGATACAATTTCCGAACCGATAAGACACAAATGCTTCACTCCTTTCAGAAACCAAACTACATCAGGATGGCAACCTACCTCCCTCCCTCACACCTTGCCCCTAAGGAAACCCAAAGTGGATACCTGTACATGGAGTGAATTGTAAGCCAATCTCTTAGACAAGCCCTCCTGCAAAAAGGATAAAATCTGGGACTCATCCACCAATAGAGGATCTAATCGGTGCTGCAGACACCAGGACTCAAAGATCCTCCAGACCCTGGTATACGCTACAGAGGTTGAGAGTCTCCGCACCTGAAGAAGAGTGGAAATCACCTGCTACTAATAGCCCTTCAGACGCAAGCGCCACCTCTCAAAAGCCAAGCTGCGAGACAAAAGTTATCCTCCTGATTTGAAAATATGGGTCCCTGACACAGCAAGCGAGGCAGGTGAGCCAATCTGAGGAGTCCCTTGACTGCGAGATATACGAGATCCACAAACCAAGGGCAACGCAGCCACTCTGACGCCACCAGCACTACTGATCCTGGATGCCCCTCTATGCACCGAAGGGGCCATGGAGGAAACACTTGCATGGAGGATCCCCATTGACTAAGGGGACACCAAGGCATCCAGACCTACCGCGCCAACCTCTCTTCTGTGACTGAAAAACCTTGTCATCTTTGCTTTGGCCCACGTCACCATCAGATCCAGGTGAGGTTCGCCCTATCTGGCACAGATGCGATCCCAAGCTTGCGGGGACAATTCCCATTCCCCCGGGTCCAACTGCTGCCTGCTGAGGAAACCTGCATATTGTCCGCACCCACGACATGAAATGCTGCTATCCCCTCTAGATGGAGTTCCATCCAGGCAAACAACTGTCGAGCTTCTAGTGCCACAACATGGCTCCGCGTCTCCCCCTTGGCGTTTGATGTAAGCCACTGTTATTGCATTGTATGAAAAAACCTGGATCACCCTGCCTTTGGTTCCAGGGGAGAAATTCCTCTAACGACGTCAAACAGCCCTTGTTTCCAGGCGATTGATGGACCAGGCCCGCTCCTCCGTCAACCACAAGCCCTGGGCTGACCACCCCAGGTACACTGCACCCCAACATTGAAGACTGGCATCTCCAGTCCGGAGTCTCCACATTCACACCCTTCTCCATGTTGGGACGTAACAACCACCATGACAGACTGGATCTGGACTCTTGTAAAGGCAGATGATACTCCTCTGACACAGGATTCCACCTGGATAAAAGCATGCTTTGGAATGGTCTCATGTGTGCAAACGCCCACGGAATCAAATCCAACGTGGAAGCTATGGACTCCGGAACCCAGACCGGTGGCACTGAAAGTGAACACAAATGAGCCACCAGCGCCTGCAATTTGGTCACCCTGTCAGAGGTCAAAGACACTCTACCCCGCTGGGAATCGAATAGCACCCCCAGTTACTACAGTGACTTGGAAGGAACCAAATGACTCTTTGCCACATTTATCACCCAACCTAGCGACCACAAGGTGACCATAACTCTCTGGATCGACCTCCGACACTCCTCCGTCTTCGCTCGAATCAGCTAGGCATCCAATTACAGATGAACCAAAACTCCTTCTCTGCGAAGGGCTGCTGCCACCACTACCATCACCTTTGTGAAGGTCCGAGGCGCCGTAGCCAACTCGAAGGGGAGGGCCTGAAATTGAAAATGTTGGCCCAATACCTTGAAACGCAGAAACCTTTGATGTTCCCACTGAATGAGAATATGGAGGTACACCTCCGTCAGGTCCAACGACACCAAGAACTCTCCTCTATGGACTACCACCATTACCGTCTTTAACGTTTTCCTTCCGAAAACTGTGGCACTCAGAGCCCTATTTACCTTCTGCAAGTCAAGGATGGGCAGATACGTGCCTTCCTTCTTGGCACCACAAAGTAAATAGAATACCTTCCTCATCCCTGCTCCTCCTTTGGCACAGAAATGATAGCATTGAGGTGCAACAGCTTCTGCAGAGTCCCTTGCACAGCCTCTCGCTTTTTCCGGGAGATGACGTGAGACTCCAGAAAGGCGTCCCTGACAGGATGAGAAAATTCTAGTTCGTAACCATCGCGGACCACTTTTAACACCCAGTGGTCCGAGGTAATCTTGGCCCACTCATTGTAAAAGCTGGATAATCTGCCCCCTACCGCTTCTACGGAAGAATGGGCTAAGCTGGCTTCATTGCGAAGATTTTCCACCACCGGCCCCCTGGCCGACACCATCCCTGGCGGGTCTGCGGGTTCCTCGAAAGGGCTGTTGACGACCTGCTGACTGCTGAGTCCCTGCCCCAAAGGCAGGCTTGCCAGAACGGAACCTACACGAATCCAGAAACCAGGACCGAGGCAGAAACACCTTCTTGCCGGGCTTTCGGTCTTCTGGCAACTTATTTCCCTTGGACTCTCCCAGAACCTTCATCAGCTGATCCAAATCCTCCCCAAACAGTTTTTCCTTAAAGGGAAGATTACACAGCTGGACCTTGGACGCATGTCTGCGGACCAATTTTTGCAGCCACAAAAGCCTGTGAGCTGCTACCGCCGAGACCATGTGCCTGGCTGAAGTGCAGACCAAGTCGTAAAGCGCATCCATGACATAAGCCACTCCAGCCTCCAAATGAGCGGACTGCAAAGAATCCCCCATCCCCGGAGGAAGCAGGCTCCCCTATCTTCTGCACCCAGCATTATGCTACCACAAATCGCGGCCCGGAGGCTCAAAGCAGACATCTCAAACAACCATTTCAATTGAATCTCCAATTTGCAGTCCTGTATATCCCTCAAAGCGGCAGTCCCCGCCACTGGGATGGTCGTTTCTTGGTGACCGCTGAAACCGCACATCCACCTTGTTACCCGCAGAAGTTCCAAGGTCTCCTCCATCAGGGGATAAAGTTTAGCCATAGCCCTTCTGATCTTTAGACCTGCTTCCGGGGAGTCCCACTCCCAGTTTACCAACTTAAGAATCTTCTTCGGCAAAGGAAAGGCATTAGGGGGTCCCGGCAGACCATCCAGGACCAGGTTCACGCCCTCATTATCTGACTCCTCCTGAGTCACCTTCACCCCCAATTCCTGTAAAACCTGTGGAATGAGGGGACGCAATGCCTCCTTTTTAAACAAGTGTTGGAGGGTCAACACCCTCCAACACCGGAAACTCATCCAGGTCCAGATCATCCTTATTCGCATCTGGATCTGCATTAGGGGTTGCATCCGCATCCGGGTTGGCGCCCTGTATATCGAGGGAGTCCTCCAAAATGCCATTAGAGCCCTCCCCCTCCTTGGGGGTCAGCCTCCAGACCTGCTCAACTAAAACCCAATCATTGCAACAGGTCCCTTGATCCCCCTGCAGGAACCACCTTAGGGTTCTTAGAAGCATGCAAGAGTGGCCTCTTCGGACATTTGACCCCTGCTCCCTTCCTTGCCAGAAGGTGTTATATAGGAGTAGAACAAACTCTGGGGAAAAATCTTCTGGATCTTCAGCCCCCTGACCAGAAAGACTGGCCTCTGAATCCTGACCCCCATCGAAATCATTCTGTACCACAGGCAACACAGGGGAAGGGGAATACTACGAGTCTCTGTTGGTTGCTGAACCCTGCACGCAATCTCCAGCGGGTACAGCCGTTCCCCGAGATCCTCCCGGGATCACAGTTGGGGCCCCCAACGAACAAAGAGCCCTCTTCTCCAGGGGACTTCCCAAGGTCCCTTCTTCACCCGCCTTGCAGCCAGAACACAAGGATTTACAGCTCAGCTGAGTAGACCAAGTCCCACAGGTCCTGCAGGCCGCTATATACACGGTTTTGATGCCATTCCAGCAAAGGTGTACAGCACTACAGGCCTCACACATGGCTCAACCAGCGCACAACAACAGGCCTAACAGACTGCACATGCGGCAGCAATAGCGCACAGCCACCCACAAAAAGTGGTTGGAGCGACGCGCAAGAAAACCCCAACGTGAAGGCAGTCAGTCCCGCCGGCAAAACAAGCGCGGCAATGCCGGCCCGAGCCGCCATCTGACACAGAATGGGAAAAACAAACCGCACTCGTGGTCCCTAAGAACCGAGCCACAACTTCCCTCACCACCCCTGGAGTGAGGAGAAGGCAAAACACCCCCAACCTTCCCCTCCTAAAGTACCGACAGCTCCCGCTGTCACAAGGCACTCACCACAGGACTGTTCCCTTAAGCCACTGCAAAAGACGAGAGCTCTTCTGGTTTTTTTCTTTTTAAACAACAGCTTAATTAAAATGAGAACAGAGTACTTCCCTGACAGTCTGGTGCAGACTGAGGAGGCAGGCGGCAGCCAATCCCTGGCTATCAGGGCTTCCGGCCGGTCGAGGATGAACTCCAGCCAGTGGATTCCAACCCACCAAGTCACCCTGCTCCATCATAGGGAAGGCTCCTTCATGGACCAAACACCTCAGGAAGCGTTCAGAAAAAACAGATCTGTCTCTCAAATTAAATTTGGTCAGACTGCAGGTTAGCACCTCTACCATCTGCTGGAGACAGAGAAATACTGAGGGACTGTGGGTGGTATTCTCGGTTATGTAGCAGTGCCTCAAGGTTTTGTTCTCTGCCTCCATCTGCTGGTTGGGATGCATAACGCACTTGTCTGGACTGATCTGGGTTTGTACAGGAAATTTTTTTTTTTTTTTTTATTAAGCATAAATTTGGCCTTAAAACATTGGTTTGAAGCATTTTAGTTATCCATTTTTCTTCTAGAAAGCATTATTTTTTAAATGTATTGTTGATTTATTTCCTTTTGTTGCTATCACTGCTCTGCCTGTGTCTTTTATAAATACTTTTCTGTATTCATCATTCACCAGTGAAAGAATTTAAAACAGGTGGTGTGCAATGCTGGGTCCATCATGCCTTACATCCTTTCTCTACAATAGCCAGGGCTGAAGCCATGTGGAAGTACAGAAAAGGTCTTAAGAGGAAGATCCCTACTATACTTCTCATTTTCAGATCAAAGAAACAGCAATCCCAACTGACTGGCTAATTGTTAATAGACTTGGTCCCAGAGTCAAATCTGGTACTGTTCATACACGGTTTCATTCATATTTACAAAACCACTCACAGAAAATAATCTCAACTGCCTTTTCTACACTGTATGCTCTCTCAGAAGTGCCACAAGGCTCTTCACTTTCCTCTGCAGTTTTCAACATATATATTGCACCCCTATGCCATCTTCTTTTCACACTATTTTTATCATACCGTCTTTATGTGGATGATATCCAAGTATTTTCTTCCAAAACATCCTGGTCAATCACTTCTCATTACACTCTGTCTCTCCTCAGTTAGAAGTTGGTTTCCCATTACAAATTATCATTAAACATCAATAAAACTGAAATTATTCTGTTGGATCAAAAACCATCTGCACAAGCGCCTGACTTTTTGACCTTCAATTTTAAAAGCATTCATATGAAAAAAGTCCACAGGTTTGGTGTAATGCTTGATCCCTTCCTCATTATGGTCTGTCGGATTAAAGTCATACGAGCCGATACAGTAAAATCGCGGCCACTCTCCTGTGCGCGCGATACAGTATTTTAATTTATTAAAATTAGGGCCGGCAGTAAAAAGAGGCACTAGGGACACTAGCGTGTCCCTAGAGCCTCTTTTTTGACAGGAGCGGCGGCTGTCAGGTTTGACAGCCGACGCTCAATTTTGCCTGCGTTGGTTATCGAGCCCGCTAACAGCCATGGGTTCGGAAAACCGGCAAAATTGAGCGTCTGGTTTTCAACCTACGAGCCTATTTCAACTTTTTTTTCTATTTTTTTTACTTTCGCCATGACATTAAATCAGAGGGTGCACAGAAAAGCAGTTTTACTGCTTTTCTGTGCACTTTCCCGGTGCCCGAAGAAATTAGCGCCTACCTTTGTGCGTCCAAAACGCGCGTCCAATCGCGGGTTAACAGTGCGCTCTACCTGCTAAGTATGCTAAACTGACACTCATTCATCACTTAAAGCCTATCCTTGAACCCACCGATTTTAAAACAGTTCTTCAGTGACTTATCCATTCCACACTGGATTACTGTAACTCCCTTTACATTGGTCTCCCACAATATCTAATAAAATCATTGCAATTGGTTCAAAATGCTGCAGCATGATTACTCACAAGGCATGGTGTGATCAAATCACACCCATTCTTCAAAAATTACATTGGCTCCCAATCCAACAATGTATTCATTATAAAACTGCTGTGATTATTCATAATTTATTAAAATAACCTTAATTCACCTTGGGTTAGCTCCATTCTAAAAATCTATAAACCCACCAGAGGTTTGTGATCATCCTATCAAGTACTACTTGACTTTCCATTAACTCGCCTAGCACATCTTGCGCCCACATGAGAGCATTCTCAATAGCAGGCCCCATATTTTGGAATTCATTACCCACCGATTTGAGGTACATAAAAGGAAACAAAACAGTTATTAGCTCTGAAAACTCATTTTTTTTAAATTGCATATATTTCTTCTTAACCTCCTAATTTTGGTGATTTACATTACCACTAGACTTTATGGGAATCTTCTATTTCATTTTGTCTGATTTTGTTTGTCTTTGTGGTCTTAATTTAGTTTGTACATTTTGAACCAACCCTCATCTGTGGAAGGCATGGGAAATAAATATTTTCAAATAAATATTAAATAAGCAAGCCAGCTATATTATTAATCTAGACCACATTTTACAGTAACAAATTCTATAACTTGTGCATTGACTGACATTTCTTAATGGTGTGATTATGCAAGCTCAGAACAAGAGGATGATAGATAGCTCTAAGACCAGTTTAATGCAGTTTTTTCAATCGGGGATGCCACTTCATGAAGATTCTCCATTTAGGACTGTGTTGTAATCTGAGACATTGTGCAGGTAATTTTCAAACTTCAATGGAACAAATACTGCATGTACTTTTGAACTGTGAGTTTTGCACAGATACTGAAAGCAAATGTATACAGGGCAGGTGCAAGAGTCTGTAGAACCCTATGCAAACCAATATAACAATGCCTCCCCCAATCCCACCCCGAGTTGAATGTGCCCGCTGACAGTGGTAGATACATAGTGTTATAATCATCCTCTTACAGTGCTCTCGCTCCCTTTTTTTTCACATTTGAAAATAGTACCCTCACATACCCCAGTGGCACCCTGCCTACTGCCACGACCTAGGTGACCTAGTCCCACCAAAGGGTCACGTTGGCCCTGAGCATATATGTATAATTCTTTTTGAAAAATGCCAAGGCTACAAACTACACAGAGTAACTTGTACTTTTTTTTTTTGTACTAGAACTTTGCTTGAAAAGTATGCATGTAGGTTTAAAAATGCATTCTATGCATCTACTTTTCCTCCCCAGACCTAAATATGCCCCTGGGCTAAAAGCACAGAACAGTGTCTGTTTATGCAG
Organism: Rhinatrema bivittatum; assembly: GCF_901001135.1. Lineage (NCBI taxonomy): Eukaryota > Metazoa > Chordata > Amphibia > Gymnophiona > Rhinatrematidae > Rhinatrema > Rhinatrema bivittatum. Next base: position 5,288,254 of record NC_042629.1, read on the forward strand.
ATAAAATGGTTTTGACAAGCAAAGATCACTTTGAAAATAGGTATTCCCATTAGCATAATACTCTGACAGCTGAGGAGATGCATCTTGCCTAGTATATAAGTAACAGAAAAAAATAAAACAGGATACCAAAAAGCTGCACCTAAATTACAACTTTCCACTCCAGTCCTTTCACGAGCATAAGCTGCTGGGGGTGGGGGGAGAGAGTGTTATTTGCTGTTCGTATATTTATTCAAAATATGCAGTAAACTAAATTAGCACAAGGTGCACAATGCTGATATAAAAGTGAAAACGGGCTACTTCCAACCTGCAGAATTAGCAGCAGAGCTCTGTACATCACATTGTGCAGTTCTCCAAAGAAAAGAATCTCTCTGGGCAGGAGAACTGTGGCGCACGCTATTACAAATAATAAAGCACTGGGTCGTTTCACAGGAGCTAGGGTGGCACTTTTTAGATTCTCATCATCTAAGCTTCAAGGCCTAGCTGATTAGCACTACGAAATAACCACTTTTTATTACAGCTATTTTTCCAGAAAGGTTTAGCTGGTGCTGTGCGCATCCCCTCGGCTGAGGGCTGGCAGAAGTGAAGTAGGCAGCAGTTTCAAGGCTTCTGAGCGGTTTCACTAAACATTTCAACATGACATCCCGAAACAACCTCCCAACAGCAGCCACAATGTGCGTGTGAGAGAGAGGTCTTCAGAAACCTGCGTCTGCACCCGGAGCCCACCTTCTGCTCTCCCCCCGCGCACAGCGGCCTCACCTTTGACCCCGTTCTCCGGGCTCGCGGTCGAACGAAGCGCCAGCAGCCGCCGTGACACGGAAAGAAAACAGAGTTGGGCCGTGGCCCGCAGCGCCGGAAGCCACGCCCCTTCCGGACCCGCACTTCCGGTTCTCTGCATGCAGGGTGGCTGTGCGCGCCAGAAAAATGCGGGAAGACACAGCAACACATTTTTCTTGCTTTCTTCCCATTGCTGAATATACTTACGCTTCTTGCTCTATTAATGTGATTAATACAAAAATATCTTGAGTATAATAAAATGTCACAGGGTGAGGAAAAGGAACTACATTTTCCAGCTGAGCCATGTGACCCTTCCTGCGCATGCGCAATCCTGTGGCAGAAGCACGAGCTGTTCCAAAGACGTCACAACCCTTCTGGACCGGAAATCTGCGGCACTGGCTCGGGATGGGATTTCCGGGCGTGCATTAGGTCATCCAGCCGCTGTTTCTCTCTCAGCAGGGGAGATTCCAAGGTGAGTGAGTGATAGGAAAGAGGACGGCGGTTGGTGATGATGGCTCAGCCCTTGAGATTTAGGCAGGAAACTGGAGCTTGTCCTGGTTATTTGACATTAGCGCTTTCCTTGCTAGTGCATGTAGGGAGGGCCGCCTGTTGGGATCCATGCCCTTGTTTCTTGGGTGTATAGAAGTTAAGGGATGCTGGAATGCTCTTTTGCCCGAGCATGGTTTGTTGCTCTGCCCGGATTGCTGATGAGGCTCTGAACAGTGCCGGTTAAGCTTCCTTCACACTGCTGCCCTTGTTGGGGAATTGCTTGAATATGCTATTATCTTCTTTCTCCACGCCTTAGCCTCTGTAGGTCTGGCTGCGCATGCATTTGCACTCGTATCCTCTCTCAACAAATGAGTGCTATTACTGATATACAGAGATGCTGCTCACAACACCATTTTATAATTGTGGTTTTAGTTGCTTATGTTTTTTCTAATATAATTTGAAGGGAAATCCGTCCTAGTTTCGGTTGCATCTGATTTAAGCTCCTGATTCTCTCAGTAGTGAAAGTCAGCAACAAATCTAAGGCAATAAACCCTCCTTTGTGATTAGACGAATTGTTTATGTAACAAAAGGATCCTTCAGAATATTTTTGCAATATTGACATTGCCTTGAGCCAGTTCCAAAATTAATAAAGACAATTTATTGTAGCGGTACGCTAATAGGGTATCCCTGCCAGGGTCCAGGACATGGGCTTAAAACTTCATCTAGTATCTCAAGAAGCCATTACTTCTGTTAATCTCGAACTTCCTTGGTGGCTCCAGGGGGTCACTGTAATAATTGTTCCCTGTACGTACCGGATCAGTCCAGACTCCTGGGTTTTGCCTTGGCACCAGCAGATGGAGACAGAGCAAAACTTGTCAGGCTCTGCATAAATCAACACCACAATAACTGAAATTATGCTAGTCACACCACCAAATCATCCCATTACACCTCCCCCCCCCCCCCCCCCCCCATCTCCCCAACCCTCCTCTTTACAGCTCTCCCAACAAGCCAGAGACTTAGGGGTAAACCTCGACAATCACTTTAATCTTAAGAAGTTCATCAGCAATACCCTACGAGATGGTTTCTTCAAACTCCAAACCCTCAAAAAATTGAAACCTCTACTACACCCCCCCTGACTTCTGCACTGTACTTCAAGCAACGATCCTTTCCAAACTTGGTTACTGTAACTCCCTTCTCCTGGGATTACCTAAAAAGTCATTCAACCCTTACAAATTCTCCAAAACACCACCGCTCGAATTCTAACCAATACACGCAGAAACGAGCACATAACACCTGTACTCATGAACCTTCACTGGCTCCCCATCACTTCACGCATTCAGTCAAATCCCTTTCTCTCATTCATAAAGCCCTTTACAATCCCGAAATGCACTGGCTTAATGGCTCCCTTAAATTCCACCAAGCCAAGAGACCCTCAAGACACCAATACCATGCAAACCCTTTCGCACAAAACCACTTAATCGCCATCAAAGACAAACTAAACCAGCTAAAACTATGTCTCGATATGAATAAAACCGAATGCATCCTCAGAGGTAAACACAACCCAGGGTCGACAACTTCCTCACACTTCCTACAAATCGACAACACTTGCATCCAACTCAAAAACACAACAAAAGACCTCGGAATCTGGATTGACAATGAACTCAACTTAAAGAACATCGCAGCGAAAACGAAAGAAGGCTTTCAGAAACTCCACATCCTGAAACACCTAAAACCACCATCATGATTTCCGAACCGTGCTGCAATCCCTCATCTTTAACAGCCTCGTGTTTACCAATAACTACTAGTTAAGTTTCTATATTAAGCCTCGTTTCTAATTTTTGTAGTTTTATTCACTGTTTTCTTATAAGTTCTATGTAAGGCCCTTGTTGCTGATTTTTGAAGTTTTACTGTAAACCGATCTGATGTTTCTTTACGAAGTTCGGTATATAAAAGCCACAAATAAATAAATACCAGGGTGCCACCCACAGCCTGCCAGTATTACTCTGTCTCCAGCAGATGGTGCGGGTGCATGGCCTACAGTCTGGGTTTAAAAAATTTGATTGTATTCTGGTTGAGCCATAGTTGGTAGTTAGTTAGATCTTCTCTTCTCAATTAAGTTTCTTTAAAAAAAAAAATAATTAATAGAAAAGACTTCTAGGCGAGGAGAAGGAAGTTTGCCGGTCTGTCCTCCCAGGGGGTTGTCAGGTCCTGAGGGGACCATCCCCCCTGGTTGAGTAGACTGCTGAGGTTAAGGGTCGAGGACCCTGCTTACCTTTCAGCCCAGCCGGGGTGATACCGGAGAGCCCGGCTCACTCACCCCAACCGGGCCGCTTCAGAACTCTGCGAGGGACAAGTTTCCGTCAAGGCCGGAGGCTGTAGGGGGCAGCCCAGAGCGAAGTGTCCATTGCGGGTGCTCCCCCCCCCCCCCGGACGATACGGATTCTTCCCCTGATTCTACAGATCATGAAGCTCTGGACGAGCCTTCACCACCCCCGAGGGGGGTAGAGGGAGAGGGCACATCGCCTCGGGGCATCCCAGCAGGGCCAGGCTGCGGAGGGTGACGATCCGAGGGTAATCCGTCTGTTCCGCAGGGACGAGCTGGCGCCTCTCATCCCAGCCATATTGAGTTAGCTGGGGATTTCGGCGCCTCCTGAGGAGTCTCGTTTGGGCTCCATGGATCCACTGTTGTTGGGTCTGAGTGCCTCTTCCCCCCCCCCCCCCCCCCCCCCCCCCACAACCTTTCCATTTCATTTCTCGGCTATGGACCTCCTCTTCCGGGAATGGGATACCCCGGAGTTGGGCCTGAAGGTCACTAAGGCTATGGATAAGCTTTATCCCTTGCCCGAGGAGGTGCTGGAGATCCGTCGGGTGCCAAAAGTGGACGCTGCGGTGTCAGCGGTAACAAAGAGGACTACTATCCCAGTCACAGGGACCACGGCGCTGAAAGATCTTCAGGATCGGAAATTGGAGCTACAGCTTAAGAAGATTTTCGAAATGTCCGCCCTGGGGGCTCGAGCCGCGATTTGCAGTAACTTTGCGTTACGGGCTGGTCTCCGTTGGGTGCAACAGCTCCTCACTAACGAGGGGCATTCGGAGGATGAAGCCAAACAGGCGGGACGCCTCGAGGCAGTTGTGGCCTATAGTGTGGACGCCCTATATGATCTCCTAAGGATGTTGGCTCGCTCCATGGTTTCGGCGGTCTCGGCCAGGCGCCTGTTGTGGTTGCGCAACTGGGCCGTGGACGGGGCCTCCAAATTGCGATTGGGCTCATTGCCATTTAATGGCAAGCTCCTGTTCGGAAAGGAATTGGATGACATGATCCAGTTGCTGGGCGACAACAAAGGATACCGACTTCCGGAGGACAGGTTGCGGTCCAGGGGATCCTTTTCGACCAGGCCCAGGTTTCGAGGGAATTGGAAGCCTCGTCCCGCTCGCCCTAGTACCACTCCCTCCTCTTTTCGTTCGGGGGGGGGGGGGGGGGAGTAGACAGCAGTATCAGTCCTTTCGCGGTAGGCGTTTTGGTAGACCCACTGCCGCTTCTTCGACCCCCGTGGTAAGTCAGCACAATGATGTCCAGCCGGTCCATCCCTCCGTTCCGAAGGTAGGAGGCAGGCTGTCTCTCTCTTTTACGAGGAATGGACCACAATTACGACAGACCAATGAGTGCTATCTGTGATAAATCACAGTTACGAGTTAAGATTTTTTTCGCCCACCCATTCCGAGATTTTTTTCCCTCCCCGTGCGGTCAGGCAGACAAGCAGTGGGCAGTCCGTCAGACATTGGTCCAGCTGTTGGAGCTGGGGGCTATCGTCCCAGTGCCCGCCTCGGAGCAACGAAGAGGACATTACTCCATATACTTCGTCGTTCCAAAGAAAGACAGATCCTTTCGGCCCATCCTAGATCTAAAAAGCGTCAACAAATGTCTGCGGATTCCTCGTTTTCGTATGGAGACGCTGCGGTCCGTGATTGCGTCCGTGCGACCAGGGGAGTTTTTGGTGTCTCTGGACCTCACGGAGGCATACTCGCACATTGGAATCCGGAAGGAGCATCAGAAACATCTCCGCTTCTATGCCCTGGGACAGCATTACCAGTTTCAAGCGTTGCCGTTCGGTCTCTCGACAGCGCCCAGAACTTTCACCAAGATAATGGTGGTGGTAGTAGCGCAGTTGAGTCGGGAGGGGTTGTTAGTCCATCCGTACCTGGACGATTGGTTGATCCGGGCAAAATATGAGTCGCTTTGTCGGTCAGCGATCCAACGGGTTCTACAGTTATTACACTCGCTCGGCTGGGTAGTCAGTATGGCCAAGAGTCACCTCAGCCCCTCCCAGTCTGGAGTTTTTGGGAGCGTTATTTGACACGCGGCAGGGGAAAGTTTTTCTCTCCGTCGAGCGCAGTCTCAAATTGCAAAGCCAGGTCAGGGCCTTACTGCAGATGATGCCATCGACGGTTTGGGACTACCTACAGTTGATAGATTCCATGGCCTCGACGTTGGAACTGGTACCCTGGTCTTTTGCGCATATGCGACCCTTGCAGGCGGCGTTGCTCTCCCGCTGGAGCCCAGTATCAGCAATTTCGTCTCCCATTACCCTTGACGGCACTGGCCCGCTCCAGCCTGGGCTGGTGGTTATGAGCGGACAATCTCCTTCGGGGGGTCTCACTCGTGGACGGTGGTGACCACGGACGGGAGCCTCTCCGGTTGGGGGGCGGTATGCCTGCGAAAGTCCGTTCAGGGGAGATGGTCCATGACAAGAGTCTTGCTGGTCGATCAATCGCTTAGAAACCCGGGCAGTGCGTCTGGCACTACAGGCCTTCCTCCCCCTGGTTCAGGGAAAGTTAGTCTGGATACTCTCAGACAATGCGACCACAGTGGCCTATATCAATCGTCAGGGAGGGACCCGGAGTCGCCCAGTGGCGTTAGAGGCTCGACTGCTCATTCAGTGGGCGGAACGGCATCTTCTCAACATCGCTGCATCGCACATAGCGGGCGTAGACAACATTCACGCGGACTTCTTGAGTCGGCATCATCTCTATCCCGGGGAGTGGGAGCTTGCGAGCAGGACGTTCCAACTAATCTGTGACAGGTGGGGCGACATTTCAAAATGCCAAGGCCCCACGCTTCTTTGCCCGTCGAAGGGAGCGGGGGACGGAGGGGGTGGATGCCTTGGCTCTTCCCTGGCCGACATCTGTCCTGCTGTACGTCTTTCCTCCCTGGCCCCTAATAGGCAAGGTGCTTCGCTGAATAGAGAATCATCCCTCGGAGGTAATTCTGGTGGCCCTTGAGTGGCCACGTTGTCCGTGGTTTGCGGACCTCGTCAATCTGGTGCTGGAGGAACCTCTGCGTCTCCCGGCATTCCCGAATCTTCTCCATCAGGGACCAGTCTGTTTCGATCAGGTAGATCGCTTCTGTCTAGCGGCTTGGCGTTTGAGAGGTGCCGTTTAAAAGACAGGGGTTATTCGTCGCCGTGGTTTCCACCCTTCTTAGATCGCGTAAGTCATCGACTTCGTTGTCATATGTACGAGTGTGGAAGGTTTTTGAATCGTGGTGTGTGTCACGCGCAATTCGGGCCACGCAGGAGTCTGTTTCTAATATTTTAGCCTTTCTACAGGACGGCTTGGCCAAAGGTCTGTCCTGTAGTTCATTATGGGTACAGGTGGCCGCTCTCAGTTGCTTACGTGGATTGGTAGAAGGAGGGGCATTGGCATCACACCCTGATGTTGCCCGGTTTCTGAAGGGGGTGAAGCATCTACGTCCCCCCAGACTTGCCCCGTGTCCATCCTGGAATCTAAACTTGGTGCTCAAGGCTTTGTGCGCCCCACCGTTCGAGCCACTGAAGACAGCGACATTGAAGGATCTTATGCTGAAGGTAGTGTTTTTTGTTGCAATCTCGTCAGCTAGATGGGTTTCGGAGCTTCAGGCGTTGTCCTGCTGAGAACCTTTTTTGCGGATTTCTGAGTCCGGAGTTAGCATTCGTACGGTTCCCTCCTTTCTTCCAAAAGTGGTTTCTGCTTTTCATTTAAACCAGTCGGTGGAGCTTCCATCGTTTTCTGACCTTGACAGGTCGGATCCCCGTTACAAGGAACTGAAGAAGTTGGATGTGCGTAGGGCTCTTTTACGCTATTTGGAGGTGACTAATGCTTTTCGTCTGTCGGACCATCTTTTCGTCATCTGGAAGGGTCCCAAAAAGGGAAATATGGCTTCGAAAGCCACTATTTCGCGGTGGTTGAAGGAGGCCATTAATTCTGCATACATGCTAGGTGGTCGGCTTTTGCCTTTGGGACTGAAAGTGCACTCAACTCGTGCCCAGGCGGCCTCCTGGGCAGAGTGTCATCAGATTTCCACCCAGGAGATCTGCAGGGCTGCGACTTGGAAATCGTTGCATACGTTTGCCCATCATTATTGTCTGGATGTGCAGGATCCTAGAGAGGTCAGTTTCGGAGCGGGCCTCTCCAGGTCCCATCCCAAGTAGTTAAGCTCTGGTACATCCCAGGAGTCTGGACTGATCCGGTATGTTCAGGAAAAAGAAAATTAGGTCTTACCTCTGTTAATTTTCGTTCCTGTAGTACCAAGGATCAGTCCAGAGTCCCGCCACTTCTGCATTAAGTTCGGAGAGTCCACTGTTCCTAAGGCTGCTCTGGAGTTTTTTGAGCTGGAATATTCCTTTACACGAGTTTGCGGGTCCAGTTTTTTTGTTGGGGTTAGTGACCCGAGAGTTCCCCGGTTTTTCTTCCTGTATATAGTTAGTTTGCAGTGGGAGTTATTCTGCTTTGACATTCTGTAATACTGGCAGGCTGTGGGTGGCACCCTGGTATTTATGCAGAACCTGACAAGTTTTGCTCTTGTCTCCATCTGCTGGTGCGGAGGCAAAACCCAGGAGTCTGGACCGATCCTTGGTACTACAGGAACGAAATTTAACAGAGGTAAGACCTAATTTTCTTATAGATATGGAAGATATTGTAACAAGGAGAAATAATATTTAATTCCTATCTTTCTTCTAGATAGTCCGTTTTCTCCCTACACCCATCCTGATTTTAGGGTAGGATAACTTTATCTCTTAAACTTTAGCTGGGGTACAGTTAGTAGAGAGCAACTGGAGCCATTTCAGCGGGTAAATACTGAATTAATAATACTGACTTTAGAAATACTCTTACGAACACTGCAGAAACCTTATGCTTTGTAATTTGCTGTGGTTGTTTGTAGCAAAAAGTCATGATGATTCTTCAGCGCCTGTTCCGGTTATCCTCTGTCTTACATTCTACTATCTCCATCCATTTGCGAAAAAACATTGGACTCTCTGCCATTGTGTTTAACAAGACCAAGGAACTAGATCCTGTTCAGAAGCTCTTTGTAGACAAGATCCAAGAATACAACACCAAGAGCCAGTAAGTGATCGGGTATATTTAGAATCTGAAGCATGGGAAGAATTGTATATAAAGCGGAAAGCAAGATACTGTTTATGATGACTTAAGGCAAGGTTTGTATCTTGTGCTCTTTTGCTTTTCCTGGGCCCTGCCAGCCTTTCTGTGAACTTACTGTATTACATTGATAACTGTATGCATATCCTTGATTTGAATGCTTGCAAATATTAAATAATGGAAATTAACATAAGTCGGCATTATGAAATTTAAAATGTAATAAGGTTTAGCTGAAATATGAAAAAAGAGGCACAATCCATTATTTGGTACCTTAGATCCTGCTAGGAATTTAATCAGCTCAAATTCCTATTAACTTTTCATGTATGAAGCTGTTGAAACACCTGAGGCTACTTATACCTTATTCTCATATTTATACAGCTCTTGCATTCCACCTGACAATTAGGAGTCAAAGTTAAATGCGCAGTAAGGGAAATTACAGAAAGGCTGGTTGGGTTTTTTATATTACAAAAGCGGCACATACCAAGAATAAGAAGAATCCCATACCATTTCACAAGCAGATATTGCTAGCAAAGAAGAAAGAAATCCCTTTATCCCCAGTGCCTACAGTAAGTATAAGTGGTCTGTTTACAAAATATTTACAGAAGTCTGGGTAAAATATGTAAGTATTTCAGAAGATTAAAGATTTTTTTAGTATTTCCTTTAAATACTCTTATGATTTAAAATGAGAATTTCCTAGCGTGTAGCCAAATGGACTCAGGACCAATGGGTTATGTTCCCCTGCCAGCAGATGGAGATGGAGTCAGATTTCAAAGCTGACATCACTCTGCATACACCCCTGCAGTGTTGCGCGCGCCCCGTTCGCGTCCAGCCTGTCATAGGCCTGCTCACCTCTCTGGCTCTTCTGCAGGTCCCGGGTTGGCCTCCCCAGCGGCAGCCGCGAGCTCCTCCAGACCTCAGCGTCCCGTGGTGGCGGTCGCCGGGCCTTCCACTGCGCACCGGGCCTCACACCGGAATTCGGCGTCTTCTGTGGCGTTGGCCACGCCCCTACGCACGCGCGGACCATCCGGCCTCTTGTAGGGCCAGGGGCGGGTCCTAGCTCCATGGCGCACCTTGATTGAAGGAACTACTTAAGGAAGTCGCTGCCTGCGCTTCTTTGCCTTGGCAATCAGGTTGGCATTGTATTGTGTGCTAGATTGTCACTGCGTACTAAGCCTTGTTCCAGTCTTGTTCCAGGATCCTACTGTTCCAGCCTTGTTTCTGCATACTACTGTTCCAGCATCCCTCTGTTCCTGCGTCTGTTCGTCCGTCTCCCAGGTAGTACTCTGGACTGTTTCTCTGGTACTGACCTCAGCCTGTTCCTTGACCTCTCTGTCTGCTGCCTGCCTTGTGACCTCGTCTGACCTCCGGAACCTGACCTCTGCTTCGTTGACTACTCCTCTGACTGACTCCCGGATTCTGACCTCTGCCTGATTGACCACGCCTCCTGATTCTGGCTCTGTCCCTTGCCTTGTCATCACCTACGCTGTTCTGGTCCTCCTTGCTCCATCAGACTTACAGCCTCGAGTCCGACCCCGCTCCCTTGCTGTCTGTGAGCATACCTGTCTACTACCTCTCCAGGAGACCCCGCGAGGCCCACCTAACTCCAAGCGGCCCGGGTCCCTACGGGCTCCACCCCGGGGTACCGCGGGCTTCCAGTGGTGAAGCTCATCCTAGCCTATGTCTCCTCCAATGCTCTGTCCCCTAGGGGCAGGTGCTTCCTGGTCCCTACCAGGGAGCCATTCTCGACTGCTCCACGACAAGGGTCCACCCCCAAGCGCAACAGGTTGCCAAGGCCATGGACTTGGTGGAGTCTCCCGCCTCCAGGGTTCTACCGGGTTTGGCCGCCACAGTCAAAGAACATCACCAAGCTTTGGAAGCGCTAGCCTCTTCAGTGGAAGAGCTTCGTTCCCAGCTGCGAATACAGTTCTGGCCAATCCGGTGGGCCTATTGGCCTCTATGCTACCCACAGCATCGCTGTCACTCCTCGCACCTCTTCAATACAATGGGGACCCACGCTCCTGCCGTGGCTTCCTCAATCAGTGCTTCATGCAATTTGCACTGCAACCCTCCTTGTTCCTGAAGGAAACCACTAAAGTGACCTTCATCCTTTCCCGCCTGGAAGGGAAGGCTCTTGCATGGGCCTCTCCCCTATGGGAACGTTCTGATTCCATTCTTTCCAAGTTATCCAAGTTTGTTGCTCTCTTCAAGCAGACCTTGGAGACCCAGGCCACCAGGCTGTAGCCAGCCATAGTCTATTCCATCTCCGTCAAGGGTCGCGGACCCTCTCTGAGTATACGATGGAGTTCAGGACCCTGGCCACTGAGCTCGGGTGGCAAGAAGATTGTCTGCAAGCCATCCTCCTAGATGAACTCTCCAGTGCTCTCAAAGATGAACTCTCCGTCCGTGAGACTCCTACGTCTCTAGAGTACCTGATTTCCCTCACCGGGAAGATTGACCATAGTCTCCGGAAAAGGCACCTAGAAGTAAAGGCCTCCCGCTCTCCTACACCGCATCCCACACGTGTTCTAAGCCCTCCAGCCACCGCCCTCTTCCGTGGGGGAACCTATGGAGGTGAACCGTGGGCGACTGTCTCCGATCAAACATCTCCGTCGGAGGAAGTAGGTCTTTGCCTTTAATGTGGCACTTCCGGACATACTCAGCAGTTCTGTCCGGTCCGTCCGGAAAACTCAAAGCCTGAGCCCGGCTGGGGTCCCGAGTTTAGGCGCTACTGTCACTGACCCCGAACTCCTGCTTCCCGTCTCTCTGGGCATCGAGGCCCACTCCTTCGCCAACCACTGCTCTTGTCGATACCGGAGCAAGTGGCAGCTTCATCATGAATGACATCGTCAAGCTTCTGAACATTCCTCTTTAGCCATTAGAAGTTAGTCTCCACATCGCCTCCATTCAAGGAGAACCTCTTCCAGGGTTCATCACCCATCGAACAGTGGCTGTCCATCTTACCTTGGCCACTCTCCACGAGGAGCAGATGTCCTTCTATGTGTTAAAATGTTCTACACATCCAGTTATCCTGGGGCTGCCCTGGCTCCAGAGCCACGAACCCCAGTTCGATTGGCAGTCCCTGCAGTTGGTGCAGTGGGGCTCCAAATGCCAGAAGACATGTCTACGTCAAGTATCTCCAGTTGTCCCTGTTCTGAAGTCTACCACTCTATCTGGGTTGCCTATTCAGTATGTTGACTTCGAAGATGTCTTCTCAAAGCAGAAGGCGGATACCTTGCCTCCATTACGCAAGTTCAATTGTCCCATAGAACTTCTGCCAGGCACAACTCCTCCCAAGAGCAGAACCTATCCACTGTCTCATCCAGAAACCCTAGCCATGTCTGAGTATATCAGAGAGAACCTAGAAAAAGGGTTCATTCGTCCCTCTGATTCTCCTGCTGGCACAGGATTTTTCTTCGTTAAGAAAAAGGATGGCAGGTTACGCCCTTGTATGGACTACAGATGGCTCAACGCCATAACCTGCAAAGACCGATACCCCCTGCCCCTGTTTGACCGCCTTCAGGGGGCACGAATCTTCACCAAGTTGGATCTGAGGGGTGCGTACAAACTGGTATGCATCCGACCTGAAGATATCTGGAAAACCGCATTCAACACAAGGGATGGTCACTATACCGTGATGCCCTTTGGGCTATGCAGCGCCCCAGCGGTCTTTCAACGTCTCATGAACGAAATACTCCGAGACCTCTTGTACTCTTTCGTAGTCTTATATCTTGATGACATCCTGATCTTTTCTAAAGACCTTGAATCCCATCGAGATCATGTTTGGATTGTCCTCCAACGCTTAAGAGAAAACCATCTTTATGCCAAGTTAGAAAAGTGCCTTTTCGAGCGAAATCACTTACCCTTCCTTCGGTACATCATATCTGATCGAGGTTTCTCCATGGACCCAGATAAAGTCCAGGGGATCCGAGACTGGCCCCAGCCAGTAGGCCTATGGGCTTTACAACGTTTCCTTGGCTTTACCAATTATTACCGGAGCTTCATTGCCAATTATTCTACCCTAGCTGCTCCTCTCACCGCCATGACCAAGAAAGGGGCTAACACTCGTGTGTGGACTCCCAAAGCACAAGCCGCCTTTCAGATGCTCAAAGAAGCATTCTGCTCCGGTCCTTGTCTTCAGCATCCAGACCCAAGACGCCTATTCGTCGTCGAAGTCAACACCTCTGCAATTGGAGCAGGAGCTGTCTTACGCCAGTTTTCTCCCAAGGGTAAATTGATACCTTGCTCATTCTACTCACACAAGTTCTGTCCTACAGAGCAATGTTACACCGTTGGTGACCAAGAATTTCTTGCCTTCAAATTGGCACTCCAAGAGTGGCGCCCCTGGTTGGAAGGGGCGCAACACAAGTTTACTATTTTCACCGACCATAAGAATCTTGAGCATCTTAAAGAAGCTCAACTCTTGAACCCTCGACAAGCCCGATGGGTGCTCTTCTTTGAACAGTTCAACTTCGTTCTATGTTACCGCCCAGCTTCCAAGAACCTCTGTGCTGATGCACTATCCAGATCCTTTGAACCTGAAGATGTCCCTGACGTTCCTAGATACATCATAGACCCTAGAGATGTTACAAAGATATTATTGGTGGCCCAACATGGTGCAAGACTCTCGTAACTATGTAGATTCATATCCCGTCTGCGCCCAACAGAAACTGCCTACCGGATGGCCTTGGGGCCTACTCCAACCACTTCCAGCACCTACCGAGCTATGGTCCAGCATTTCAATGGACTTTATTACAGACCTGCCTCCGTCCCAGAGCAATACCGTAATCTGGGTCCTCATCAACCGTTTTTCAAAGATGGGTCACTTTATTCCCTTGCCGGGCCTTCCATCGGCCGAAGAATTAGCCGAGTTGTTTCTGAAGCACATTTTCCGTCTCCATGGACTCCCAAAGGAAATTATATCCGCCCGAGGACCACAGTTTGCCACCAGGTACTGGCACGCGCCCTATGTAAGAAGTTTAACATTGCCTTGAGTTTCACGTCGGCCTACCACCCACAGGCCAATGGTCAAGCTGAAAGGACCAACCGTACCTTAAAAACATTCCTACATGAATGATCAGCAGGACAACTGGTCTGATCTACTACCCTGGGCTGAACTATCGCACAATACCCACGTTGCTGCTGCCACAGACGTATCTCCATTCTCCGTGGTGTTCGAACGACAACCTCGGCTGTCACTTCCAGTTCCTCTGACTGTTCCTTCTCCAGCTGCGCAATCCATGGCCCACACCATTCGTCAGGTGTGGAACCAAGCCAAAGAACGCTTTACCCAGGCCACTGAATGTTCCAGGCGTACTTCTGATGCCCATAGACGTCCCACTCCACTCTTCCGTCCTGGCCAGAAGGTGTGGCTGAGCGCCCGACACATACGATTGAGACTTCCCTCATATCGCTTGGCTCCCAAATACATTGGCCCATTTCCAGTGATTCGAAGAGTGGGAGCAGTATCGTATCAGCTCCAACTGCCGCGTGCCAAGGGCATCCATAACACGTTCCATGTTTCCCTGCTGAAGCCCTTGGTCCTCTCTTGGCCCTCACGTAGAGTGCCCTCTCCTCCACGGGTCTCTACTGAACCCGACACATCTCTTCAGGTAAGAGAAGTCCTCGACGTCCGCCTGCATAGAGGGAGATGGGAGTAGCTACTAGCCTGGGAGGGTTATGGGGCCGAGGAGAACTCGTGGGAACCTTCCCACAACATCCTTGACAAGGAACTCCTGAAGACCTTCCATAGGACTTACCCTGACAAGCCACGGCCACGTAGAGGGAAGCCTAGGAGGGGGGGGGGCGGTACTGTTGCGTGCCCCATCCATGTCCGGCCCGCACACGGGCCTGCTCATCTTTCTAGCTCCTCTGCAGGTCCCGGGTCGGCGTCCCCAGCAGCAGCAGCTGTGAGCTCCTCCAGGCCTCGGCGTCCCGTGGCAGCGGTCACCGGGCCTTCCACTGCGCACCAGGCCTCACGCCGGAGATCGGCGTCTTCCGTGGCATTGGCCCCGCCCCTACACGCGTGCACGCGGACCGCCCGGCCTCTTGTAGGTACAGGGGCGCGTCCTAGCTCCACGGCACGCCCTGATTGAAGGAACTACTTAAGGAAGTGCAGGCAGCAACTTCCTTGCCTTGGCAATCGGGTCGGCATTGTATTGTGTGCTAGATTGTCACTGCGTACTAAGTCTTGTTCCAGGATCCTTCTGTTCCAACCTTGTTCCTGCATCCTACTGTTCCAGCGTCTGTCCGTCCATCTCCCAAGTAGTATCCTCGGACTGTCTCTCTGGTACTAACCTCAGCCTGTTCCTTGACCTCTCTGTCTGCTGCCTGCTTCCTGACTTCTGCCTGCCTTGTGACCTTGTCTGACCTCCGGAACCTGACCTCTGCCTCATTGACTACTCCTCGGACTGACCCCTGGATTCTGACCTCTGCCTGATTGACCATGCCTACTGATTCTGGCTCTGTCCCTTGCCTTGTCATCGCCTACGCTGTTCTGGTCCTCCTTGCTCCATCAGACCTACAGCCTCGAGTCCGACCGCCCTCCTTTGCTGTCTGTGGGCACGCCTGTTTACTATCTCTCCAGGAGACCTTGCGAGGCCCACCTAAGTCCAAGCGGCCCGGGTCCCTAAGGGCTTCCAGTGGTGAAGCTCATCCTAGCCTCTGTATCCTCCAGTGCTCTGCCCCCTGGGGGCAGGTGTTTCCTGGTCCCTACCAGGGAGCCGTACTCCACTGCTCCAGGACAAGGGTCCACCCCAGAGCGCAACATGCAGTGACCTCAGCCCTCCAGTATTCTCCATCTCCAGCAGATTGTGGACTCTACTCGGTCTCAGGCGACCTCTTGGATGGAGGCTCAGTTGGTTTCTCCTCAGGAAATTTGTAGAGCGGCAAATTGGAACTCGCTGCATACCTTTGCAAGACATTGGCTGGATGTGGGGGATCCAGAGTCTTGGTCTTTTGGCAAGAGTGTCTTGCAAGCAGGACTCTCCAGGTCCACCCTGATTAGGGAGCTTTGGTACATCCCAGGAGTCTGGACTGATCCGGGTATATACAGGGAAAGGAAAATTGGTTCTTACCTGCTAATTTTCATTCCTATAGTACCATGGATCAGTCCAGAACCCGCCCGATTTATGGAGATGGAGAGTCGTCCGCCCAACAGTTGTATTTTTGAAATAGCAGAAGATTTATCTACCAAGTTTTTATACAAGTTTTTTGAATGCACGTTTTACTGTTGGATTTAGCTTGGGTACAGGTCAATACTGAGGAACTGCAGGTTTCACCAGAGTATATGAAGCAATGTCAGTTCCCTGGACATACTTGGATCAGTCCAGACTCCTGGGTTTTGCCTCCGCACCAGCAGATGGAGACAGAGAAAGTTCTGACAGACTCTGCCATATATATCTAGGTGCCACCCACAGCCTGTCAGTATTACTAATTTCCTCTCTTTCCCCTCTCATCCCCACCTACCCTCCCCTTTCTTCACCCCCACCTTTAGGTACTTCATCGCCCCTTTTCTGCTCAGCCGTCCTACATGCCCCTTATTTCTTAGCTCGCTGCCTCCACCCCCTCCCCATCCCCTCCCCTCCCTCTTCCAACTCTACACAATTGTCCTTTTAGGACATTGCTATTTTTATGAATACTTTGTATATATTGATACTATATATATATTTGTAAAATTTTTGTAAATTTTGCTCATAACGTTTTGTTTGATTATCTCCCGCCCTTATCTCCCCCCCTCATTTGTTCTTATGTTAACTCGTTATATCTGTTTGATGTAAATCGCATCCTCATTTGTTTATATGTTACTTCGTTATATCTGTTCGATGTAAAACGCCTTCCCAGGCGCCAATTTCAGTTACACTGTAAACCGATGTGATATCCCTGATGAACGTCGGTATATAAAAATTTTAAATAAATAAATAAATAAATAAATACTGTCTCCAGCAGATGGTAGGAGTGCTCAACCCACAGTCTGTTATTATTTTAGGATAGTTGGTAGTTAGCTTCAGGTGAACAATCTAAATTTGGGGCTAGTTGTTCTTTTTAATTTGAGGGAAATTCCTTATATATTAAAAAAAAAAAAAAAAGTCATCACTACAGCGAAGGATCTCCTCAGCCTCCCAGGAGAGGAGCCAGTTCCTCCTGGTTGTGAGGCAGCTGCAGCTGTGGTCGAGGACCCGATAGCCTTCTTACAGCAGCTTAGGGGTTGACACCGGGGAGCCCAGCTCACTCACATCAGGAGACCTAGCGGCAGGACCCTACCTGTACTGGGCAAGTAAAAAAAAAACGTGTCCTTTTTTTCTCTCGCTTCGGTCCGACATGCCGTGGAGGTCGGCGTGCAGAGCATGTGGCTGTGCACGCACACGTTTAACCTGGAACAGTTTGTGCACTGCCTGCCTGCCGGGGGGGGGGGAGGGTACTTCTAAAACCTCTTTGGGGGGGGGGGAGCATGCTGCGCATTACCTCTGTATCCCGTGCGTTTGGGGACTGCCTGATATCGCTTCTGCCCCGTTCCCACTGAACACGGGAACGGGGCCATTTTGGATAGTTTCAGCGCGGCCTCAGCGCCTATCTGCGGTGGGGGGCTAAATTTGCGGGGTCTGGGCCATTTTCGCTAGGGGATGGCCCCACAGAAGAGGAGGATTCCTCCTACTCCTCCTCTTTTAACTCTGATTTTGTTCTGTTATTACATAAGGTCTTTAAGGCCAGAAAGAGCCTTAAAAAAGCAGGGCAGAGATCAGAGTTCTTCCCCTCTGTCCTCTAGGCCCAAGAAGAGGTCCAAGATCAGGGGATCAAGGGGCCCCTAAGGCTATGCGCCCATTGAGGTCCAGGGCACCTCAGGACGAGTCTGATTCGTCCTCGGATGTATCTCTGGACGGCGAGGATCAGGACCTGGTCACCCCCTCCCCCGAAGGGGGTAGAGGGTAATGGGGACCAGCAGCAGAGTGCTGCACAAGAGTCCCATGGCATGGACAGAGACGACCCTAAGATGGTAAGGTTATTCCAAAGGGATGAACTAGCGCCTCTTTTTCCCACTATTCTGAAAGAGTTGGGCATTGAGACGGCACAGGATCAAGCGTCCTTAGGGTCTATGGACCTGGTCTTATTGGGTCTGAGGGGCCCTCCTACAGCTTTCCCTTTCCATTTCTCAGCGACGGATCTACTCTATAGGGAATGGGATACCCCAGATATGGGGCTCAAGGTCACGAAAGCTATGGATAAGCTTTATCCAATGCCAGAGGAGGCTTTGGCGGTTCTCTGAGTCCCGAAGGTGGACACTGCCGTAGCGGCGGTCACAAAGAAAACAACTATCCCGGTCTTGGGCGGTACAGCTCTCAAGGATTTGCAAGATCGTAAGCTTGAGATGCAGTTGAAAAGGATCTTTGAAGTCTCGGCGCTAGGGGTCCGGGCTGCGATGTTTAGTAATTTTGGTTTGAGAGCTGGGCTTCGCTGGCTGCAGCACTACAGGCCAATGAGTCTTTCTCTGAGGATAAAGCTAGTCAGGCTGAGCGCCTGGAAGCAGTAATTGCTTATAGAGCGGATGCTCTTTATGATCTCTTGGGGACCTCCGCCCAGTCCATGGTCTCAGCGGTTTTGGCTAGAAGATTGTTGTGGTTGCGGAACTGGGCGGCGGATGTATCTTCCAAGTCGCAGTTGGGCCTTCTCCCATTTAAAGGTAAGTTGCTCTTTGGCAAGGAATTGGAACTCCATTGTCTCCCAGAAGACGGACCAAGGGCGAGAGGATCTTTTTCTTCGCGGTCTCGCTTCCGTGGTGGCTATAGGGCTCGAACGCTCCGAGCGCCCGCTTCTTCGTTCCAACAGAATACTAGACGACAACAATCTTGGCCTCAGTCCTTTCATGGATGGCGTTTTGGTAGACCAGGTAAGTCCCAGTCTGCTCCAGGAGGGAAAACTTCACAATGATGGGCAGCTGGTTCATGCCTCGATTCCAGTGGTAGGGGGCAGACTGTCCCTGTTTTACGAGGAATGGACCAAGATCACATTGGACCAGTGGGTTATATCTGTGATAAGAGGCGGTTACGCTTTAGATTTTGTACACCAGCCGCACCAACAGTTTCTGGTCTCTCCTTGCAGGTATGCCACAAAACGACCTGGGCACCATTATCCTGGTTCCTCCATCAGCTCTGCGCAGAGGCGTTACTCCATTTACTTCGTGGTACCAAAAAAAGAGGGTTCCTTCCGACCCATTCTCGATTTAAAGCGGGTCAACAGATGTTTCCTGGCGTGTAGCCAGATGGACTCAGAACGAATGGGTATAGTATCCGCGTGCTAGCAGTTGGAGAAGGATCTGACGTCAGCACGGGTGTATATATACCCCCACAGGAAGCGTAGCAACTTAGTAATTTCCGTCTCCAAAGCAGTTTGGAGTGCCTGCACGCTCGCTGAGCGTGTTTTCCAAATCTACTTTCTATTTTCTACTTTCTACTTTCTTTCAACTACAACTTCTACATCGAGCCCCGCACTCCTGCGGTGATACCCTAAGGTCCCTCCCCCAGTAGAGTTTCCCGGGGTGATTTTCGTGATCCCCCGGAGGTTTAAGTCCTTGGTCCAGTGGCCGAATCGCGGCAGGGACATAGCCCCCGGGCGAGGTTCGGGTGAAGCATACGAGGCGCCTCGGTCCCGGCGTGGACGAGGCAGCGGGTGCATATCCTCAAACGTGGCGGTGAAAGTACTTGCCCTCTCCACCCGCAGCCGGAGACCGCCCGGGTTCCAGCCGGGAAACGCCGAGGATCAGGTAAGGCGTACATCTCTTATTTCTGGTCTCCGAGGAACAGAGGATCGGCGGCGTGGCACGCCGTGGAGGGCGCCATTTTGTGGCCTTGTTCAGGTATTGAGCGCCCGTAATAGGCGCAGCTCTATGACTCAGCGCATATTATATATTACTTATTGCTGAGAGCCTATTGAATGCCATTGAGCGTGTATTGCTAACCGCTTTTTGCTGAGAGCCTATTGAATGTCATTGAGCGTGTATTGCTAACCGCTTATTGCTGAGAGCCTATTGAATGCCATTGAGTGTGTATTGCTAACCGCTTATTGCTGAGAGCCTATTGAATGCCATTGAGCGTGTATTGCTAACCACTTCTTGCTGAGAGCCTATTGACTGCCATAGAGCGTGTATTGCTAACCGCTTATTGCTGAGAGCCTATTGACTGACATTGAGGGTCTGATTTTAAAAAGCATTTACATGCGTAAAACTGGGTTTTACGCATGTAAATGCACTTTACTCGAGTAAGTGGGCTTTTGAAAATTGCTACAATATATGCCATTGAATCGTCCATAGGATTTATTCACATAAGTGCACTTTACGTGAGTAAATGGCTTTTGAAAATTGCTACAATAGTAGTTACATTTATGCACGTAACTCCTTTGAAAATTACCCCCTGAGCGTGTATTGCTAACCGCATATTGCTGAGAGCATATTGCATACAGTTGGGCAGGTGTTCATGGCCGCCTATTGCTGAGAGCACATTGCATATGGCTGAGCGCTTGTTGTCTATATTGCTGCCGCATATTATTACTACGCGCCTGTTCTATTAAGCGTATATAGCTGATGCATATTATTAAGCGCCTGTTGTGCTAAGCGCATATTGCTGCCGCATATTATTAAGCGCCTGTTGTGCTAAGCGCATATTGCTGCCGCATATTATTATTGTGAGCCTGTTCTATTAAGCGCATATTGCTGTCGCTTTTCATTTGGCGCATACCTTTCAATGGAACAGAACGCCTCAGCGTCTTCAGCGGCGGCGCCGCCGGCCTCCGGCATTAACGCCCTCGGCCTCTGCTCTGCATGCCAGCTTCGAGCCATGCACAGTGAAGAGCCAGACTCCCTATGTGCCCAATGTGAGGAGGCCGTGGGACCCTCGGGCCAGGACCAGTCTCAGCCGCGATTTGCTGACAGTTCCCCAGGGGCTACCCCGGATTTAGTGGGCAGTCTCGACCAATCGGGAATCCCGGGGGATCTTGTACCCCGGCGATTAGAGGCTGCTTCAATTTCCTGGGTGGATCTTTAAGGGGATTCATGCCTTTGTACAGATGCAAACGGCTTCCCGTCCAGGCCCTGCGGTTCCGGTTGTTCCTGTTGTTCCTGCTGTCTCTGCGGTTCCTGCGGTGGCTGCGACTGCCGCTGCGGCGGCGGCTCCAGCGGATCCTGTTCCTGGGCCCTCACGCCCTTATCGGGAGCGGGACCTCCCGCCGCTGGACAGCCCAGATCAGTCAGACCAGGAGTTTTCACCGGACGAGTCCGAACTCCCGGACGAGGGGGAACTTCCCTTAGGGATTGAGCCATATAGAACCATGAGGCGGTTCTTCCCTAAGGAGGATCTCTCCGACCTGGTGTCTCAGTGTCTGGCGGAGTTGGATATTACAGGTCCTAGCGCTACGGTACCCCCTGCTGGAAGGTCTTCGTCCTACAGCCTGCCATTTTCCATTCTTGCAAGCAGCACAACAACTGATAGATTTAGAATGGGCGGCACCAGCGGCTTCCTTCAAAGGGGGCCGGGCCCTGACGGGCATGTACCCATTGGCACCGGCTATCCAGGACCTGCTGGCGTGCCCTCAGGTGGACGCCTTGAATAGCGCTGTGGTCAAGCGCACTACCATTCCAGTTGAAGGGGGGACGGCCCTCAAGGAGCCTCATGACCGGCGACTGGACGCCATTCTGAAACAGACCTTTGAGGTGGCAGCTCTCTCTTTGCGGATTGCAACTTGCTGCACAGTGGTGACGCGTGCCTGTTTGTCACAGGTCAGGAACAACGCTCCAGCAGCTGACATAGAGTCCGCTCTCTCGTTCCTCACGGATGCTGCATCAGATCTAGTCCGGACAACAGCCAAGGGGATCTCATCCTCCGTAGCCGCCAGGAGGCAGCTCTGGATCCGGAAATGGTCAGCTGATGCGCCTTCAAAGACACGCCTCACCAGATTGCCCTGTAAGGGCTCTTTCCTATTTGGCAGCGACCTTGATAAACTGGCCAGTACATGGGGCGCCTCTCCAGTGCCTAGACTGCCGGAAGATCGGTTCTGAAGGAGCCAGCGCACCTTTCCAAGGCCCTCCAGGGGCAGGAGTTCACAGCGCTTCATTCCTTACAGGAGTCGCTATCAGGCGCCGCGTCCTCAGGCCCGGAATCAGTCCTTTCGGACCAAGCAGCGCAAGAGGGGAGCAGGCCCGGGCTCAGGTCCCGGCCGCGCCTCACAATGAAATTCTGCCGATTCATCTGGGGGACGGAGCCATAGGGGGCAGGTTAACCCTCTTCTACCCCAGATGGGTCGAGATTATGTCGGACCAGTGGGTCCTTGCCATCATCCGAGAGGGGTATTATCTGGACTTTCATCATCTCCCTTCGGACAAATTTGTGGAATCTTCCTGTCCCATACGCAAGAAGGCGGCATTGGAAGCTACCTTGGCGAGGCTCCTGTCCTTGAAAGCCATCATCCCAGTACCTGCCTGGGAAGTGAATTCTGAACACTATTCCATTTATTTCATGGTACCCAAGAAAGGGGGCACCTTTCGGCCCGTACTGGACCTCAAGTCAGTCAATCGATATTTAAGGGTCCCGAGGTTTTGCATGGAAACTCTGCGCTCAGTCAAGACCGCAGTACAGCCAGGAGAATTCCTCACGGCATTAGACTTGTCGGAAGCCTACCTGCATATCCCGATCCATCCGGATCATCAGTGCTACCTACGCTTCAAGGTTCTAGGACGCCACTTCCAATTCCGGGCTCTGCCCTTCGGGTTGGCCACGTCACCGCGGACCTTCACCAAGGTGGTCGTAGTGGTAGCAGCAGCGCTCAGGCGGGAAGGAATTCTGGTCCATCCCTACCTAGACGATTGGCTGATCAGGGCGAAATCATGAGAGGAGAGCCATCGGACAACCGACAGAGTGATCGCCCTTCTAGAAAGCTTGGGCTGGGTGATCAACCTCAGCAAGAGTTGCCTTCAGCCGTCACTGGAATACCTGGGAGTACAGTTCGACACCCAGGCAGACACAGTCAGTCTCACTGCCAAGAGAAGGTTAAAACTCCAGACGCGTATCCAGTACTTGATGGGAGCCAGTCAGCCCATAGCTTGGGATTATCTGCAGGTTCTCGGTCTCATGGCATCCACCCTGGAAGTGGTACCTTGGGCAAGGGCCCATATGAGACCTCTACAACACTCCCTGCTCTCTCGCTGGAGCCCCCGTCTAGGGAACTATTCCACGCACCTACCTCTGCCTGCCAGAGTAAGGACCCAGTTACAGTGGTGGTTGCAGTCCAACCACATGAGCAGGGGGTCGAAGACGTCCTCCCCCACGTGGACTCTGCTCACCACAGATGCCAGCCTGAGCGGCTGGGGTGCACACTGCGAAGGACTTACCGCACAAGGGCGGTGGAACAGAGAAGAGTCAGTGTGGAACATCAACCGTCTAGAGGCTCGGGCAGTCCGATTGGCATGCCTTCGATTTGCTCACAGACTAAAGAACAGAGCAGTCAGAGTGATGTCCGACAACGCCACCACAGTGGCATACATCAACCGTCAGGACGGAACCAGAAGCCGGCAGGTATCTCTGGAGATCGCCCCACTGATGGCTTGGGCAGAGGCGAATCTTCAGGACATCTCCGCCGTCCACATTGCCGGGAAGGACAACACCACGGCAGACTTCCTCAGCAGAGAAAGCCTAAATCCGGGAGAGTGGCAGCTGTCACCCACAGCCTTCCAGATGATTGTGGATCACTGGGGGATTCCGGACATGGATTTACTGGCGGACAAGTCCAATGCTCAAGTACCCAGATACTTCAGCTGCAAGCGCGACCCGTTCTCACACGGAATCGATGCCCTGGTTCAGATATGGCCTCCAGGGACTCTGCTATACGCCTTTCCTCCATGGCCTCTGCTGGGCGCCATCATCCACAAGATTCAGAAACACCGGGGCCTAGTTCTTCTAGTGGCACCAGACTGGCCAAGAAGACCCTGGTACGCGGACATGAGAAGACTACTAGCAGGGGAGCCCCTTCCCCTGCCTCCTTTCCAGGACCTTCTACGTCAAGGTCCCATCCTCCACGAGGATCCAGCGCAATTCTCTCTTACGGTCTGGCAATTGAGAGGGCTAGACTGAAGAAAAGAGGTTACTCGGAGCCCGTGATAGATACTCTCCTCCGAGCACATAAGTTTTCCACTTCCCTCACCTACGTAAGGATCTGGAGAGTATTTGAAGCATGGTGCGACACTCATGGCGCCAATCCACATGCAACCACAATCCCTATTGTGTTGGATTTCCTGCAAGATGGACTTCAGAAGGGTCTCTCCCTCAGCTCCATCAAAGTCCAGGTGGCTGCGCTGTCTTGCTACGGCCCCAGGAGGGATGGCAAGACCATCGCCAAGCACCCAGATGTTTCTCGTTTCCTGAAAGGAGTCAAGCATATCCGTCCGCCACTGAAGTGGCCAGTGCCTTTGTGGAACCTCAACCTTGTTTTGGATTTCCTCGCGGGATCCACCTTCAGACCCCTTCGGGGCCTGTCTCTTCGTTCTCTAACCTTGAAGATGGTGTTCCTATTGGCGGTGTGTTCAGCACGCCGCGTCTCAGAGCTACAAGCACTGTCCTGCCGTGATCCCTTTCTGAGAATCACTCCAGAGACTTTCCATCTTCGCACGGTTCCCTCCTTTCTACCGAAAGTGGTTTCACAGTTTCATCTTAACCAAACCATATCCTTGCCTACCATGGCGGGTTTGAAGAAAGCTGAAGAAGGGCGTTTATTACGCCATCTCGACATTGGCAGATTGCTGCCCAGATATCTGGAAGTGACACAAGAACTACGAAAGATGGGACCATCTGTTCGTCCTGCACAGCGGGAAGAAGCAAGGTGAAGCGGCCTCGCGGCCCACCATCGCCCGCTGGATTAAAGAAGTTATCAGAGCAGGTTACGTGGAGGCGGGGAAGTCTCCGCCTCTACAAGTCAAGGCTCATTCTACCAGAGCACAAGCGGCATCCTGGGCGGAATCCAGGATGCTGTCGCCTGCAGAAATATGTAAAGCGGCGACATGGTCCTCCCTCCATACCTTCTCCAGATTCTACCGTCTGGATGTCCAGGCCAGGGAGGACTCAGCATTTGCGAGGGCGGTCCTACATGGTCCTCAGGCAGCCTCCCGCCCAGGCTGGGAGTAAAGCTTTTGTACATCCCATTCGTTCTGAGTCCATCTGGCTACACGCCAGGAAATGTTGAGATTACTTACCTGATAATCTCCTTTTCCTTAGTGTAGACAGATGGACTCAGCATCCCGCCCAGCTGCCTGTGTACATGGGTTTCACCGATTCAAGGTAAGCCATGTCATAGAAACATATAGAAACATAGAAATGACGGCAGAAGAAGACCAAATGGCCCATCGAGTCTGCCCAGCAAGCTACGCACTTAATCCATTTTTTTCCCCTTTTTCTCTCTCCCACCTGTTACTATTGGCTTCCAGTACCCTCCAGCCCTAATTCCCCTCCACCCAATTTAGAGAGCAGCTTTGAATCTGCATCCAAGTGACATCCAGCTCAATTGGGGGTAGCAACCGCTGCAACAATCAGGCCACCCCCTTGCCCCATACTCTTACCCACCCCTGTTTTTATTTTTTGTTTTGTTTTTTTTTTTGGAAATAGCAGCCCTCCATCCTTCCGCTCCGTGAAGGTGGAACACCAACTACTGGCCACTGGCATCCCGCTCCGTGAACGCCTCTGTGGCTACTGCCGCTCCGTGCAGTGTTTGAATGCCATCTGTTTCCATAAGAGCGTACACTCTACCAGGTGTCAACGCCTTCCGGTTGGGAATGCTGGCGGTCTCCAGCTACTATCAATCGGTCAGGGGAATCCTGTTTCACTTTTCACTGAGCGTCAGTACACACATCCATAACAGCTTTTGCAAGGAAGATTAAGTTGCTACGCTTCCTGTGGGGGTATATATACACCCGTGCTGACGTCAGATCCGTCTCCAACTGCTAGCACGCGGATACTATACCCATTCGTTCTGAGTCCATCTGTCTACACTAAGGAAAAGGAGATTATCAGGTAAGTAATCTCAACATTTGCGAATCCCCCGATTTTGCATGGAGACGCTCCAGTTGGTAATCGCATCAGTTTATCCGGGAGAATTTCTAACATCTCTGGATCTCACGGAGGCGTATTTACATGTTGGGATCAGGAAGGATCATCAAAAGTTCCTGAGGTTCGCAGTTCTGGGGTGGCATTATCAATTCCAGGCTCTGCCCTTTGGTCTCGCTACGGCGCCCAGAACTTTTACCAAGATAATGGTGGTAGTGGCAGCACAGCTGCGCAGAGAGGGGTGGTTAGTGCATCCCTATCTGGATGATTGGCTGATTCGGGCAAAGTTGGAAGTTCTTTTCCAGGAAGCAGTCCAGCAAGTGTTGCAGCTCTTGAAGATGCTCGACTGGGTGGTCAACATGTCTAAGAGTCACCTAATCCCCTCCCAATCGTTGGAGTATTTGGGAGCTTTGATTGACACTCGATGAAGATGGTTCTTTCTGACTTCTGACTGTATTGTCAAGTTGCAGGCACAGGTGAGAATATTGCTTTCCAAGGCTCGGCCGAAGGTCTGGGATTATTTGCAGGTTCTAGGATCCATGACCTCAACTCTGGAGCTGGTTCCTTGGGCCTTCGCTCATATGCGGCCTTTGTAGTCAGCTTTGCTTTCCCTCTGGAGTCCGGTTTCCGAACAATTACACCAGTATCTACCTCTGACGGACTCCGCTCATTTAAGTCTGCATTGGTGGCTGCTTTCGGACAACTTGAGCAAAGGAGTGCCCTTGGTGGTTCCGAATTGGACGGTTGTGACCACAGATGCCAGCCCCTCCGGCTGGGGTGCAGTTTGCCTGTGAAACTTGGTGCAGGGACAGTGGACCCAGGAGGTAGCTCGGTGGTCTATCAATCATCTCGAGACCAGAGCAGTATGACTCGCACTGCAGGCATTCCTTCCACTGCTCAAGGGAAATCCAAAACAAGGTTGAGGTTCCACAAAGGCACTGGCCACTTCAGTGGCGGACGGATATGCTTGACTCCTTTCAGGAAGCGAGAAACATCTGGGTGCTTGGCGATGGTCTTGCCATCCCTCCTGGGGCCGTAGCAAGACAGCGCAGCCACCTGGACTTTGATGGAGCTGAGGGAGAGACCCTTCTGAAGCCATCGGTCAGGGTGCTATCCAACAATGCAACCACAGTGGCTTACATAAATTGACAGGGACCAAAAGTTGGCCGGTGGCGGAAGAAGTTGGGCGGAGCAGCATCTCTTCAGCATAGCCACATCCCACATAGCCGGGGTGGACAACGTTCATGCGGATTTTCTAAGTCTGCATCGTCTCGATCCAGGCGAGTGGGAGCTGGCGGACAAAGCCTTTCAACTCCTCTGTGACAGGTGGGGTGTTCCTCACATGGATCTGATGACGACGTTCAAGAATTCCAAGGCTCCACACTTCTTTGCTCGCCGCAGAGACACAGGAGCAGAAGGAGTGGTTGCTCTGGTTCTTCCCTGGCTGACGACGATCCTACTGTATGTTTTTCCGCCTTGGCCTCTAATAGGCAAAGTACTCGGGTGAATTGAGAGTCACCCGGCAGAGGTGATCTTGGTGGCTCCCGAGTGACTACGAAGGCCATGGTTTGCAGATTTGCTCAATCTGGCTGTGGACGGTCCCCTGCGGTTTCCCTCTCTTCCGAACCTGCTCCATCAGGGGCCCGTCTATTTCGACCAGGTCGATCGCTTCTGTCTAGCAGCATGGTTTTTGAGAGGCAGTGTCTGAGGAGCAAAGGCTATTCTGATGCGGTGGCCACTACTCTTTTTCGATCGTGTAAGATTTCCACTTCTTTATCTTATGTTCGCGTCTGGAAAGTTTTCGAATCGTGGTGCATGGCTCGGGAGGTTGTTCCCACTCGGGTGTCCGTGTCAGATATCCTGTGTTTCCTGCAGACGGGATTAATGAAGGGGTTGTTCTATAGCTCCTTGAGGGTACAAGTGGCAGCTCTTGGATCTTTACGCGGTACTGATCCAACAGAAGAAAATAGGATAAAGCATAAACATTGGCAAGTTAAATGTAAGACATTGATAAGACAGGCTAAGAGAGAATTTGAAAAGAAGTTGGCTGTAGAGGCAAAAACTCACAGTAAAAACTTTTTTAAATATATCCGAAGCAGAAAGCCTGTGAGGGAGTCAGTTGGACCGTTAGATGATCGAGGGGTTAAAGGGGCACTTAGAGAAGATAAGGCCATCGCGGAAAGATTAAATGATTTCTTTGCTTCGGTGTTTACTGAAGAGGATGTTGGGGAGGTACCCGTAATGGAGAAGGTTTTCATGGGTAATGATTCAGATGGACTGAATCAAATCACGGTGAACCTAGAAGATGTGGTAGGCCTGATTGACAAACTGAAGAGTAGTAAATCACCTGGACCGGATGGTATACACCCCAGAGTTCTGAAGGAACTAAAAAATGAAATTTCAGACCTATTAGTAAAAATTTGTAACTTATCATTAAAATCATCCATTGTACCTGAAGACTGGAGGATAGCAAATGTAACCCCAATATTTAAAAAGGGCTCCAGGGGCGATCCGGGAAACTACAGACCGGTTAGCCTGACTTCAGTGCCAGGAAAAATAGTGGAAAGTGTTCTAAACATCAAAATCACAGAACAGATAGAAAGACATGGTTTAATGGAACAAAGTCAGCATGGCTTTACCCAGGGCAAGTCTTGCCTCACAAATCTGCTTCACTTTTTTGAAGGAGTTAATAAACATGTGGATAAAGGTGAACCGGTAGATATAGTATACTTGGATTTTCAGAAGGCGTTTGACAAAGTTCCTCATGAGAGGCTTCTAGGAAAAGTAAAAAGTCATGGGATAGGTGGCGATGTCCTTTCGTGGATTGCAAACTGGCTAAAAGACAGGAAACAGAGAGTAGGATTGAATGGGCAATTTTCTCAGTGGAAGGGAGTGGACAGTGGAGTGCCTCAGGGATCTGTATTGGGACCCTTACTGTTCAATATATTTATAAATGATCTGGAAAGAAATACGACGAGTGAGATAATCAAATTTGCAGATGACACAAAATTGTTTAGAGTAGTTAAATCACAAGCAGATTGTGATAAATTGCAGGAAGACCTTGTGAGACTGGAAAATTGGGCATCCAAATGGCAGATGAAATTTAATGTGGATAAGTGCAAGGTGATGCATATAGGGAAAAATAACCCATGCTATAATTACACAATGTTGGGTTCCATATTAGGTGCTACAACCCAAGAAAGAGATCTAGGTGTCATAGTGGATAACACATTGAAATCGTCGGTGCAGTGTGCTGTGGCAGTCAAAAAAGCAAACAGAATGTTGGGAATTATTAGAAAAGGAATGATGAATAAAACGGAAAATGTCATAATGCCTCTGTATCGCTCCATGGTGAGACCGCACTTTGAATACTGTGTACAATTCTGGTCGCCGCATCTCAAAAAAGATATAATTGCGATGGAGAAGGTACAGAGAAGGGCTACCAAAATGATAAGGGGAATGGAACAACTCCCCTATGAGGAAAGACTAAAGAGGTTAGGACTTTTCAGCTTGGAGAAGGTGTTTAAAATCATGAGAGGTCTAGAACGGGTAGATGTGAATCGGTTATTTACTCTTTCGGATAGTAGAAAGACTAGGGGGCACTCAATGAAGTTAGCATGGGGCACATTTAAAACTAATCAGAGAAAGTTCTTTTTTACTCAACGCACAATTAAACTCTGGAATTTGTTGCCAGAGAATGTGGTTCGTGCAGTTAGTATAGCTGTGTTTAAAAAAGGATTGGATAAGTTCTTGGAGGAGAAGTCCATTACATAGAAACATAGAAATGACGGCAGAAGAAGACCAAATGGCCCATCTAGTCTGCCCAGCAAGCTTCACACATATTTTCTCTCATACTTATCTGTTTCTCTTAGCTCTTGGTTCTATTTCCCTTCCATCCCCACCTTTAATGTAGAGAGCAGTGATGGAGCTGCATCCAAGTGAAATATCTAGCTTGATTAGTTTGGGGTAGTAGCCGCCGCAATAAGCAAGCTGCACCCATGCTTATTTGTTTTACCCAGACTATGTTATTAGCCCTTATTGGTTGTTTTTCTTCTCCCCTGCCGTTGAAGCAGGGAGCTATGCTGGATATGCGTGACGTATAAGTCTTCTCCCATGCCGTTGAAGCAGAGAGCCATGCTGGATGTGCATCGAAAGTGAAGTATCAGGCCCATTTGGTTTGGGGTAGTAACCGCCGTAACAAGCCAGCTACTCCCCGCTTTGTGAGTGCGAACCCTCTTTTCTTCTCCCCTGCCGTTGAATCAGAGAACTATGCTGTATATGCATTGAAAGTGAAGTATCAGGCTTATTTGATTTGGGGTAGTAACCGCCGTAACAAGCCAGCTACTCCCCTCTTTGTGAGTGTGAATCCTTTTTTCCACATTTCCTCTTGCTGTTGAAGCTTAGAGCGATGTTGGAGTCAAGCCTGTGTATGTTTATTTAATAAGGGTATTGACTCCAGGCAGTAGCCATCATTCTGGCGAGTCACCCACTCTTCATTGGCAGCCTCTTGACTTTATGGATCCACAGTGTTTATCCCACGCCCCTTTGAAGTCCTTCACAGTTCTGGTCTTCACCACATCCTCCGGAAGGGCATTCCAGGCATCCACCACCCTCTCCGTGAAGAAATACTTCCTGACATTGGTTCTGAATCTTCCTCCCTGGAGCTTCAAATCGTGACCCCTGGTTCTGCTGATTTTTTTCCTTAGGAAAAGGTTTGTCGTTGTCTTTTGATCATTAACACCTTTCAAGTATCTGAAAGTCTGTATCATATCACCTCTGCTCCTCCTTTCCTCCAGGGTGTACATATTTAGATTCTTCAATCTCTCCTCGTACGTCATCCGATGAAGATCCTCCACCTTCCTGGTCGCCCTTCTCTGTACCGCCTCCATCTTGTCTTTGTCTTTTTGAAGGTACGGTCTCCAGAACTGAACACAGTACTCCAGGTGAGGCCTCACCAAGGACCTGTACAAGGGAATAATCACTTCCCTTTTCTTACTCGATATTCCTCTCTCTATGCAGCCCAGCATTCTTCTGGCTTTAGCTATCGCCTTGTCGCATTGTTTCGCCGACTTCAGATCATTAGACACCATCACCCCAAGGTCCCTCTCCTGCTCCGTGCACATCAGCCTTTCCCCCCCCCATTAAATACAGTTCATTTGGATTTCCACTCCCCATATGCATGACTTTGCACTTCTTGGCATTGAATCTCAGCTGCCATATCTTCGACCACTCTTCCAGTTTCCTTAGATCCCGTCTCATTCTCTCCACTCCTTCCGGCGTGTCCACTCTGTTGCAGATCTTAGTGTCATCCGCAAAAAGACAAACCTTACCTTCTATCCCGTCCGCAATGTCGCTCACAAAGATATTGAACAGGACCGGTCCCAACACCGATCCTTGCGGTACACCACTTAAAACCGCTCTCTCTTCAGAGAAGGTTCCATTTACCATCACACATTGTCTTCTGTCCGTCAACCAATTTGCAATTCAGGTCACCACCTCGGCACTCACTCCCAAGCTTCTCGTTTTATTCACCAGTCTCCTGTGCGGAACCGTATCAAAAGCTTTGCTGAAATCCAAGTATATGATATCGAGCGCTCTTCCTCTATCCAATTCCTTGGTTACCCAGTCAAAAAAGTCAATCAGATTTGTCTGACAGGATCTTCCTCTGGTGAATCCATGCTGCCTCTGGTCCATCAATTCTCCGGACTGTATATAGTTCACTATTCTCTCTTTCAACAGTGACTCCATTACTTTTCCCACCACTGAAGTGAGGCTAACCGGTCTGTAGTTACCAGCCTCCTCTCTGTTCCCACTCTTGTGAAGCGGGACCACCACCGCTCTTCTCCAATCACTCGGCACCACTCCCGTTTCTAGGGATCTATTGAACAGGTCGCACAGCGGTCCCGCCAGCACATCTCTGAGCTCCCTCAATATCCTTGGATGAATCCCATCAGGCCCCATGGCTTTGTCCACTTTCAGATTCTTTAGCTCTTCCCATACATTATCTACTGTAAATGGATTTTCCTCTGTTCCGCTTCCCTCCAGTTTCTTGTTGTGTAGAGATGGTCCTTCTCCAGGGTCTTCTTTAGTGAACACAGAGCTGAAGTATTCGTTTAATATTTCTGCCATTTCTTCGTCTCCCTCCACACATTGATCATTTCCACCTTTCAATTTCACTATACCACTTTGGACCTTTCTCTTTTCGCTGATGTATCTGAAAAATGTTTTGTCACCATATTTTATCTCCTTGGCAATCCTCTCTTCTGCTTGACTTTTTGCCAACTTGATTAATTTCTTTGTCTCCCTCAGTTGATACAAATATTCTTCTTTGTGCTCCTTCCTTTGGGATCTTTTGTATTTCTTGTATGCAGTTCTTTTAGCTTTAATTTTGTCAGCCACCTCCTTTGAGAACCAGATAGGTTTCATTTTTCTTTTGCTTTTCTTTACATTTCTAACATATAGAGCAGTTGCCTTGGTGATTGCTCCTTTTAGATTGGTCCACTGTTGATCCACATCTCTCTCATTTTCCCATCCATTTAGTTCTTCCTCTAGGTACTTCCCCATTTCCTCAAAGTCTGTGTTTTTGAACTGTAAAACTCTGGTCTTTGTGCTCCTTTTCCATATTCTTTTAGTGATATTAAACCATACCGTTTGATGATCACTGGTGCTGAGGTGGGCGCCCACCTTGACATCAGAGACGATTTCTCCATTATTGAGCACTAAGTCGAGAATAGTTCCTTCTCTCGTGGGTTCCAATACCATTTGTTTGAACAAAGATACTTGCATGGCATCCAGTATTGCTCTACTGTTTTTAGATTCTGCAGATGGGATTTTCCAGTCTACATCTGGCATATTAAAGTCACCAATGATCACCACTTCCCCTTTCTTACCTATCTTATGGATGTCTTCAACCAGATCTCTGTCCAGCTCTTCCTTTTGGTTTGGAGGCCTGTAAACCACTCCAATATAAATGGATGCTCCATCATCTGTTTTTAGGTCTACCCATAGTGCTTCTTCCTTGCCCCAACTTCCTTGCAGCTCAGATGCTTGGATATTATTTCTGACATAAAGAGCCACACCTCCCCCTTTTCTATCCACTCTGTCCTTCCTTAACAAATTATAGCCTGGTATTGCTGTATCCCAATCATGAGATTCTGCAATACCAGGCTATAATTTGTTACCTGCTATTAAGTTCACTTAGAGAATAGCCACTGCCATTAGCAATGGTTACATGGAATAGACTTAGTTTTTGGGTACTTGCCAGGTTCTTATGGCCACTGTTGGAAAACAGGATGCTGGGCTTGATGGACCCTTGGTCTGACCCAGTATGGCATTTTCTTATGTTTTTATGTTCTTACTGTGGATGGTGTAGCGTTGGCTGCGCATCCGGATGTTTCTCGTTTTCTTAAGTGGGCGAGGCATTTATTTATTTATTTATTTTAATGGTTTTGTATACCGACATCTGTTTGCACATCGCATCGGTTTACAAATAACTTATAACCAACGTATAAAATAGGCATAGCCTTTACAATGAACAGAAGGAACAGTCGTCAAGAATATTTCAGTAAACCAAATATTTTAACAGGTAACTTCAATTATGGGTAGTTTTACATTAGGAGATGGGGATAAAATTACTATAGGAGGGCTATGTACAGAGTTCAAAAAGTAAGTTCGTTACAATTACTGATTCTGAAATAGAGAAAGAAATTAGGGAAGAAAAGGAGGTCAGAACAATTGTGAGGAGGTATTTTTAACAGTAAGTAACAGAAGGGGAGGATTTAGCATGAGAGGATTTGACAATGGAGGATTTGTGTCCTCCATTGTCTTTGCCATGTCCGTCTTGGAATTTAAGTGCTCAAAGCTGTGAGTGCACCGCCCTTTGAACCCTTAAAAAGGGCAACCTTGAAGGATCTAACATTGAAGATGGTTTTTCCGGTGGCGATTGCTTCGGCTAGTAGGGTTTCTGAGCTTCAAGCATTATCCTGCAGAGAGCATTTCTTGAGGATTTCAGATTCAGGTATTTCCTTGCGTACGGTTCCTTCCTTTCTGCCAAAGGTGGTTTCTTCCTTCCATTTGAATCAATCTGTGGAGCTTCCGTCATTCTCCGGTGTGGATAGGTCTGATCCTCTTTCTCGGGATTTGCAGAAATTAAGAACATAAGAAAATGCCATACTGGGTCAGACCAAGGGTCCATCAAGCCCAGCATCCTGTTTCCAACAGTGGCCAATCCAGGCCATAAGAACCTGGCAAGTACCCAAAAACTAAGTCTATTCCATGTAACCATTGCTAATGGCAGTGGCTATTCTCTAAGTGAACTTAATAGCAGGTAATGGACTTCTCCTCCAAGAACTTATCCAATCCTTTTTGAACTTATCCAAGAAATTGGATGTTCGCAGGGCTCTGCTCCGTTATCTGGACGTTACAAATGAATTTTGAGTCTCGGATCATCCTCTTTGTGCTCTGGAGTGGTCCAAAGCGAGGTAACATGGCCACTAAGACTACAGTCGCCCAGTGGCTGGAGGAAGCAATTAATTCCGCATATAGAAACATAGAAACATAGAAATGACGGCAGAAGAAGACCAAACGGCCCATCCAGTCTGCCCAGCAAGCCTCGCAGTTTATCCATTTTTTTTTTTTTAATCTTCCCCCCCCCCCACCCCTTTTTTTCTCCCCCTCCCCCATCACTATTGGCTTCCAGCACCCTCCGGCCCCAATTCCCTTCCACCCCTCCACCAATGCAGAGAGCAGTGCCGTATCCGCATCCCAATGAACATCCAGCTCAATCAGGGGTAGCAACTGCCGCAATAAACGGCCACACCCCTGCCCCATACTCTTACCCACCTCTGTTTTGCTTGTTTGTTTTTTTGTTTTTGTTTTTTTGGAGATGGCAGCCCTCCAACCTTCCGCTCCGTGAAGGTGGAACACAAACCACTGGCATCCCGCTCCGTGAATGCCTCTGTGGCTACTGCCGCTCCGTGCAGTATTTTGCTGCCTGAAGGTGGAACAACTACTCGCCACTGGCATCCCGCTCCGTGAATGCCTCTGTGGCTACTGCCGCTCCGTGCAGTGTTTTACCACCTCCTCTATATTTATGCCCACTAGACTTGATGGATCCACAGTGTTTATCCCACGCCCCTTTGAAGTCTTTCACAGTTTTAGACTTCACCACTTCCTCCGGAAGGGCATTCCAGGCATTCCAGGCATCCACCACCCTATATATTTGCTCTGTGGTTGGCCTTTGCCTGTAGGTCTTCGTGCACATTCGACACAATCTCAGGCGGCTTCTTGGGCGGAATGTCAGCAGATATCGCCGCAAGAGATCTGCAGGGCGGCTACGTGGACATCCTTGCATACTTTTGCGAGGCATTACAGGCTTGATGTTCAAGCGCCGGGGGTGGCTAGTTTTGAAGGTGTGCTTAGAGCGGGCCTCTCTGGTTCCCATCCCAGGTAAGTAGAAACTCTGGTACATCCCAGGAGTCTGGACTGATCCTGGCACGTACAGGGAAAAGAAAATTTGGTTCTTACCTGATAGTTTTCGTTCCTGTATTACCACGGATCAGTCCAGAATCCCGCCCATTTGCTACATAAGAGGTAATGGAGAGTCCGGTTCATCAGCATTCGTTTGTGTTTTCTCATCTGCAGAACAATTGGAGTTACCCTGTTTACGGGGTCTGGTTTACAGTTGGGGTTCAGTGACCTGGTTATAATTTTTTTTCTAGTTCAGGAGTTAGTGTATATAATTATGGTATCTTATGGGAGCCATCGTGCTTTGTCATTACGAAATACTGCTGGACTGTAGGTGGCACTCTTCTATATAAGACGGAGTTTTGTTTTTAAAACATCTCTCTATCTGCTAGAGGAGGGGCAAAACCCAGCAGTCTGGACTAATCCGTGGTACTACAGGAACGAAAATTATCAGGTAAGAAACTAATTTTCCTTTTGTTGCTTGCCTTTCTGACTACCTATTTAAAATGAACACACTAAATAATATACCCTGATAGTTTACTTCTCCGCAATACTTTTACGTTTTAAACATTTCCCAAAGCGGTACTTACTGATTCTTTCCAGCCACTAGCAAGGTGATCCTCTCCTCTCAGTGCTCCCACTAGATTGTATTTGAGTGATGTTTTTGAAGCAAGTGTTTCTGCATCTTTGCAGGAAGGCCGGGGGGCCCGTGGAAGCAGGCCCTGAGTTCCAGAAAGAGATGACAGAAGAAATTGCCAAACTTCAGAGGCAGTATGGGGGCGGAGACTTGACTCTGTTTCCAACTTTCAAATTTGAGGGTATGTTGAATATTACTACTTATATTATCTGTGTGGTGTTGATATGCAGACGCCTATGAAAAGACAGTTCTGTTTCTTATAGTTTAGAATGAATGTCATCCTATTGGGTTTAGGGTAAATAGAATGCTTTGGGGGGGGGGGGGGGGGATATTGTGTGGTTGGACCAAAACAAGTTTTTATTTTATATCTAGATGACTCACCTCTACATGTGTAGAACTTGTACGGTGAAAGATATCATCACCATCAAAAGATCCTGTTTCTCTGTTTAACAAAAAAAAAAGAATTGGGCTGTTTGTTTTGAGTATATCATTTACTAGATCAGGGGATGCAATTTGTAGCCTAAGTAGATTGCAGAAAAACCTTTGACCCTGTTCCACATAAAGACTAATGGAGCCAGCCTGGGAATTGAAACAAAAATTATAAACCGAGTGAGAAGGTGGTGGAGTCCACTCTGACCATTGGGATGCCACCAAGATCCGTGCTGGACCCAATTCTCGTCAATGCCTTTATAAGTGACCTTGGTGAAGGGATAGAAGGGGACGTACCTGTTTATAGATAATATGAGAATGTGCAATAGAGTGGACATGCCAGAGGTGGGTAAATACATTGAAAAATGACTTTACAAGATCATAAGGTTTTAAGATTGCATCTTTGTAAATTAATGCACAAAATTATGCATTTGTGGTACATAAATCCCAAGGGCAGACACCAAACGGGAAACAGACCTGTTGATGACCTTAAGGTGGCCAGTCAGTGTGACCAAGCAGTTGGAAAGCTGATAGAAACATGACTGCAGAAAAACACCATATGGCCCATTTAGTCTGCCTGTCCATCCAATTAACTTTTTACCAAAATTGACTATTGCAACACCCTCCTCCTAGGCCTCCCGGCTACCTCGATCAAGCCGCTCCAAATGCTTCAGAACACGGCGGCTAGAATCCTCACCAACTCCCGTAGAAGAGATCCCATTACACCCATACTCAGGAACCTTCACTGGCTCCCTATTCGCTTTAGAGTCCTTCACAAGTCTCTTACTATCATCCATAAAACCCTGCACAACCCAGACATCCATTGGCTGAACAACTCCCTGCAATATCACACATCGAATAGACCAACGAGAACAGCGTATAAAGGAACCCTCTCCACCCCCCCCCCCCCCCCCAAACTCATACATCACACAGCCACGAGAGAACAGGCCCTCTCCATTGCTGGACCAACTATTTGGAACTTAGTGCCCGCCCACCTGCGCCAAGAACACTGTACCCAAACATTTAAAACTTGGCTCTTCTCACAAGCCTTTACCTAACCCCGTACCCCCCAGATCTCAGCCCCCCTAGCCGTCGTGCCTTCTATGGGTACTACCATACTACCAGCTACTGCTGTATGATACATATTGTACATCCTGTAAATATTAGTCCTATTTTGTTATAACTCTTATACAATTATTAATTTTTGTTACCATTGCCTTCTGGGTACTTGACTCTGCCATACTAGCCATCTCTCCTAGTTCAGTTCCCTTACGTTTTATGTAACTGCATATTCCTTTAGTTAATGGTTTCCCCAGTTCTATGTAAACCGATGTGATATTTATTTGAATGTCGGTATAGAAAAGTTTTAAATAAATAAATAAATTGATTTAGCATGTTTTCCTTAGAGATCCCCTGTATTTAGCAATTTAGATACTGTTTTTGTCACCCCCACCTCCTCAGGGAAGCTGATCCACACATCCACCACCATCTCTGTAAAGAAATACTTCCTAAGATTACTCCTGAATCTACCCACTTTCAACCTCCTCTCATGACTCCTCATTTTAGAGCCTCTTTTCCATTGAAAAAAGCTCATATCCTGTATAAGGAAATCTTTGAGATATTTAAATGTATTATATCTCCTCTATCTCGCCTTTCCTCTAGGGTATACATGTTTAGATCTTTAAGTCTGTCCCCATATGCTTTAGAATGAAGACCACTGATCATTTTAGTAGCCATCTTCTGGACTACTCCATCCTGTTTTATATCCTTTTGGAGGGGCGGTCTCCAGAATTGTACTCAGTATTCCAAGTGAGGTCTCACCAGGGACTTAGGAGCAATATGTCACCTCCCTTTTTCTGCTGACCATTCCTCTCCCTATGCAGCCAAGCATCTTTCTGGCTTTTACCGTCGCTTTATCCACCTGTTTGGCCTCATTAAGATCATCAGATACAATTACCCTCAGATCCCACTCTTCCTTTGTGCTTTGAAGAATTTCACCTCCAATACTTTACCTCTTCCTTGGGTTTTGCATCCTAAATGCATTACTCTGCATTTTGTAGCATTAAATCTTAGCTGCTATGTCTTAGACCACTCCTCGAGCTTCACTAGATCCCTCCTCATGCTTTCCATGCCTTCCTGGCTGTCCACCCAGTTAAAGATTTTGGTATCAGCAAAATGGAACTTTCCCGACAACCCTTCCATTATGTCACTCACATAGTACATTTGTGCACAGTAGTGCACTTCTAATCCAAAATGGTTGGGAGAAAGCTCCTTCCAAATAATGTTTTTCAGATAACTGAACATATGAACCCAACCAATCTTCAGACAGTGGGAGATTTTCCAGTTATTGAAACAAAATATTCATGGAATTTTGATAATGGGAATTTTTGGATAATGGACCAGATAAAAGGTTTTCTAGTATGGTAGGAAGAAGGAATAGCGCCTCTGGAGAGGTCTTGTTCCCACCTTCAGTTCTGTAGTTATCTTCAAAAAGCTATTGCCAAGGGGGCAGCCGTTCAAAGGAGAGGCACCAAGAGAGCCTTTTCAGCTGACATCTAAACATTTCTATTATAGATTGACTTTTAAATTGGATAAAATGTATTCCTCTTTCAAAAAAATTATTAGACAAGACTGCACTGCAACTTGTGGCAGTCGGCATTTATAAATCTTAGTGGGGTGAATGGCAGTTTTGGCCACGGAGCTTGTATTAAGAGTGTGCTCGGAGAATGGTTGGTTTGTTATGAGGAGCATGTCATTACAATGTGTTTTGTCTTCTTTTTTTTTTTGTCTTTTTTTTCTCTTTCTTCCTAGAACCCAAGTTTGATGTTCAGAAATAAATCTGTCTATGGGCCCTGTGGTCTCGTGCATCTTTTTGCTTCTGGACTGTTCAATAGTAGGATAATAAATCTATCATTTTCAGTAGAGGGTTTCCTTTTGTTTGTCTATATTTGCAATTTTCAGAGAATTGACAAATCAATATTGACTTGAATAAATGTTATCCTAGTTGCATTGTGCTGACTTTTCATTTAATAAATTATTCTAGTAAGTATGGAGCAGGGAGAACAGGCTTGTGACACGTAGAGAGATACTTACTGAGCAGGGATGCAGGCACAAAGTGCTCAAATATCAACCGTCTTGCTCCTTGGCTCTGTTGCTTCCTCTTTTGGTTTGATCTTGGGGCCCCTATTTGCCCTACAATATATTTTTTTTTGTATGTTTTCCATGATTTAAAATAATATATTGGTGGGATGTAGGTGTGGGGTTCTATTCACATGCACACCCAACAAGGGATGCTCGCTGTTTCGCATGTAAATCACCTGTTACATTTTCTCTGGGGCTGGCACGGACAGATTTTGACCAAACCATTTTTTTTCAGACAGTAGCAGTTTCTCTTTTTTAAAATTTGGAGTGGACAAGGAGCTCCACGTTGTCTTCCTCCTGGAAATACACACTATAGCATTGTTACACCTCACTGTGATACAAATAATTAACAATTGTTCATCTACATGTTGCAGCTAATTAAAGAATCATCTTATGATGTCCCAGACAACACGATCCCTAAAACCTCACAAAGCACCACCTCACCAAACATGATCTCTACTGTATTGTATATTTATTGGACAAAATTTTCAGGGTTGATCTGTACATCTGAAAGCAGTTATTGTCCTAAGTCTGAATGAGTCTGCACCTGCCATGGCAATGTTACTGATAGCTCTGTGTAGAAAGCTGTATACAGAAGCGACTGGTCAGGTCCTGTACAGGTGAACACCTGCACAGCTTAGATATACCCTGTTTCCCCGAAAATAAGACAGTGTCTTATATTAATTTTTGCTACCAAAGATGCATTAGGCCTTATTTTCAGGGGATGTCTTATTTTTCCATGAAGAAGAATTCACATACCGGTATATTGTTGAACAAAAAAATGAACTCGCTCCTCAAGGGCCTGCTCTCCCTGCCTCGGTGCCTGTATTCAACTACTTCTGCCTGCTGGGATCATTTTTAAGAACATAAGAACATAAGAAATTGCCATGCTGGGACAGCATGGCAATTTCATGCATGGCAATTTCCATTGGGAAAAACTGAAAGGTGGAGGCTGCTGCTGACTCAAACCTAGAAAATGACCACTGATGTTACTGAATCCTGAGAGAACGGGGCGTTGAGCACATTGTCCATTTCCATCCATTCTTCTCCATTCATTTGTTGATCTTTGAGAGAATGAAGAAGAAAGGAAACTCAGACTAATCTGATTAATTTGATTCCTTCCTTCTTATAGCAATTTGAATGAGATTTTATTAATCTAGATGTCCAATTATATCATCAATATATAGGGCAGTTGCTGAACAAAACAAACAAAGCTTGCATTCTCTTCCCTTTTGGGCTTGCGTGCTCACAGAATCACAGATTGACTGAAAAAGAAGAGTGACGCTCTTTATACAGTAATTTTAAAAAATGCAAGCTGCGTCTACGGTAAGAAGCGACCGTGAAGCGTTAGGCCCCTGCAACCCATTTTACTGTATAGAGCGCTATACAGTATCCTGGGTGCGCTGGCCTAACGCTTCACAGACACGCTGGTACTGGTATCTGTCATTTCAAATGTCATTTCAAATGACATTTGAAATGACAGGTACCAGGAAGTGGACGGTTCTCCTACGCTTGGGATTGCCAGTCCTCTCTCCTCTCCTCCCCTACCGAAGCAAGCAACGAAAGCGGAAAACACTGAGAGGAGAGGATCACCTTGCTGGTGGCTGAAAGGAATCAGTAAGTTTTTGCTTGGGACATTGACTTTTTTAAAAGTATTGGGGCAAAGTTAACTATTTGGGAATATTATTTAGTGTGTTTGTGCCTTTAATAGTCAGAAAGGCAGTGAATAAACAAGTTAAACTGTTTGCATTTTTAGTCAATCAATAAGGTAGCAGTAGATAGTGTGTTTATTTTTAAAAGTCTGCAGAACTGAGTGTTCTCCAGACTTTTAAAGAGCTGACTGTTTGTTTTAATACTAACTGAGTGCATTGTATTGAAAAAAAAAAAAAAACCCACAAAAAAAAAACACCCCACAAAAAAGTAGCCAGAAGCTAGAAATAAGCTAGGAGCAGTATATACCAAAGTAAAAAAGTTGAATAGTTCAGCTCAGTTACTCACCTTGGAAAGGTGTTGAGGTAGTGTGATTGGGTTTGAATAGGGACCAACATTTGTTAATCAAGGGAGCAGTGAGTCACTCAGGCTGACTAACTGAAGTTAGACTGTTTGTATTTCCCAACCCACCCACCCCTAGCTCATCCCTTAATTTATAGGCAGGTGCCACTTTCACAAAAAAAAACCAAAAACCATTAACAAAAACTTTATTGAGAATTCGATCAGACCCCGGTAGGCCACTACCAGACACATAGTGAATTCACTAATACATTTAAAGGAAGTTAGACACATTCCTACTCCCATAGCAACCTAAAACTTAACTAGGAACTGATCAAAATTGAGATGAAGGCAGCAGTCCAGCAGCAAGAGGGGGGGCTTTCCCAGTCTCTTGCATCGAGTGTCACATGTATGATTTTTTACCCACCAGTGAGAAGTTGTACATGTGCATGCGATGCAAAGAGCTCCTGGCTCTCAGAGAACGAGTCCGATCTCTGGAGGCTAGAGTGGCAGACCTGGAGGAGCTGAGGCAGACAGAGAGGTATATAGATGAGACCTTCAGGGACATAGTAGTCAAGTCCCAACTTCAGACTGGCAGCCCTGGTGCTGCCTTGGAGGAAGAAGGTCTCATAATGGGAGAGCACCAACCAGGTGTAGCAGGAAAGGATCCTGTGGCAAGGACCTGCTCTCTAGCTGATGCATTGTCCTTTCGCACTGAGGATATCTCCCCAAGGCCTACTGCCCAGGAGGGAAGGGTTAGGTCGGCCGTCATAGTTGGTGATTCGATTATTAGGAATGTAGATAGCTGGGTGGCTAGTGGGCGTGAGGATCGCCTGGTAACATGCCTACCTGGTGCGAAGGTGGCGGACCTCACGCGTCACCTAGATAGGATTTTAGACAGTGCTGGGGAGGAGCCGGCTGTCGTGGTACACGTGGGCACCAACGACATAGGAAAATGTGGGAGGGAGGTTCTGGAAGCCAAATTTAGGCTCTTAGGTAGAAAGATTAAATCCAGAACCTCCAGGGTAGCATTCTCTGAAATGCTCCCTGTTCCACGCGCAGGTCACCAGAGGCAGGCAGAGTTCCGGAGTCTCAATGCGTGGATGAGACGATGGTGCAAGGAAGAGGGATTCAGTTTTGTTAGGAACTGGGGAACCTTTTGGGGAAGGGGGAGTCTCTTCCGAAGGGATGGGCTCCACCTTAACCAGGGCGCTAACCTTTAAAAAGGAGATAGAGCAGCTTTTAAACTAGAACAAAGGGGAAAGCAGACAGTTGCTCAGCAGCGCATGGTTCGGAGAGAGGTATCTTTAAAGGATACTAATGATGCATTAGAATTAGGGCATCCCGACAGTGAGGTTCCAATAATTAGAAAAGTAGTCCAAGTGCCTGTAACTAAAAACTCACCTGAGCTAAAAAATTCTAAC
This sequence comes from Rhinatrema bivittatum, assembly GCF_901001135.1. Taxonomy (NCBI): domain Eukaryota; kingdom Metazoa; phylum Chordata; class Amphibia; order Gymnophiona; family Rhinatrematidae; genus Rhinatrema; species Rhinatrema bivittatum. The sequence goes on from NC_042629.1 coordinate 5,331,084, forward strand.
TTATCCCTATCAATTAAAAAGCAGAATAAAAATACAAACAAAAAACAAACTTTGAAATGTTTGTATGCTAATGCCAGAAGTCTAAGAAGTAAGATGGGAGAATTAGAATGTATAGCAGTAAATGATGACATAGACTTAATTGGCATCTCAGAGACATGGTGGAAAGAGGATAACCAATGGGACACTGCTATACCGGGGTACAAATTATATCGCAATGACAGAGAGGAGCAGTCGGGAGGAGGTGTGGCGCTTTATGTCCGGGATGGCATAGAGTCCAACAGGATAAACATCCTGCATGAGACTAAATACAAAATTGAATCTTTATGGGTAGAAATCCCTTGTGTGTCAGGGAAGACTACAGTGATAGGGGTATACTACCGTCCACCTGGTCAAGATGGTGAGATGGACAGTGAAATGCTAAGAGAAATTAGGGAAGCTAACCAAATTGGTAGTGCAGTAATAATGGGAGACTTCAATTACCCCAATATAGACTGGGTAAATGTATCATCGGGTCACACTAGAGAGATAATGTTCCTGGATGGAATAAATGATAGCTTTATGGAGCAATTGGTTCAGGAACCGACGAGAGAGGGAGCAATTTTAGATCTAATTCTCAGTGGAGCACAGGACTTGGTGAGAGAGGTAACGGTGGTGGGGCCGCTTGGCAATAGTGATCATAATATGATCAAATTTGATTTAATGACTGGAAAAGGAACAGTATGCAAATCCAAGGCTCTCGTGCTAAACTTTCAAAAGGGAAACTTTGATAAAATGAGAAAAATTGTTAGAAAAAAACTGAAAGGAGCAGCTACAAAAGTAAAAAATGTCCAAGAGGCGTGGTCATTGTTAAAAAATACCATTCTAGAAGCACAGTCCAGATGTATTCCACACATTAAGAAAGGTGGAAAGAAGGCAAAACGATTACTGGCATGGTTAAAAGGGGAGGTGAAAGAAGCTATTTTAGCCAAAAGATCTTCATTCAAAAATTGGAAGAAGGATCCAACAGAAGAAAATAGGATAAAGCATAAACATTGGTTAAATGTAAGACATTGATAAGACAGGCTAAGAAAGAATTTGAAAAGAAGTTGGCTGTAGAGGCAAAAACTCACAGTAAAAACTTTTTTAAATATATCCGAAGCAGAAAGCCTGTGAGGAAGTCAGTTGGACCGTTAGATGATCGAGGGGTTAAAGGGGCACTTAGAGAAGATAAGGCCATCGCGGAAAGATTAAATGATTTCTTTGCTTCGGTGTTTACTGAAGAGGATGTTGGGGAGGTACTCGTAATGGAGAAGGTTTTCATGGGTAATGATTCAGATGGACTGAATCAAATCACGGTGAACCTAGAAGATGTGGTAGGCCTGATTGACAAACTGAAGAATAGTAAATCACCTGGACCGGATGGTATACACCCCAGAGTTCTGAAGGAACTAAAAAATGAAATTTCAGACCTATTAGTAAAAATTTGTAACTTATCATTAAAATCATCCATTGTACCTGAAGACTGGAGGATAGCAAATGTAACCCCAATATTTAAAAAGGGCTCCAGGGGTGATCCGGGAAACTACAGACCGGTTAGCCTGACTTCAGTGCCAGGAAAAATAGTGGAAAGTGTTCTAAACATCAAAATCACAGAACATATAGAAAGACATGGTTTAATGGAACAAAGTCAGCATGGCTTTACCCAGGGCAAGTCTTGCCTCACAAATCTGCTTCACTTTTTTGAAGGAGTTAATAAACATGTGGATAAAGGTGAACCGGTAGATATAGTATACTTGGATTTTCAGAAGGCGTTTGACAAAGTTCCTCATGAGAGGCTTCTAGGAAAAGTAAAAAGTCATGGGATAGGTGTCGATGTCCTTTCGTGGATTGCAAACTGGCTAAAAGACAGGAAACAGAGAGTAGGATTGAATGGGCAATTTTCTCAGTGGAAGGGAGTGGACAGTGGAGTGCCTCAGGGATCTGTATTGGGACCCTTACTGTTCAATATATTTATAAATGATCTGGAAAGAAATACGACGAGTGAGATAATCAAATTTGCAGATGACACAAAATTGTTCAGAGTAGTTAAATCACAAGCAGATTGTGATAATTGCAGGAAGACCTTGTGAGACTGGAAAAATTGGGCATCCAAATGGCAGATGAAATTTAATGTGGATAAGTGCAAGGTGATGCATATAGGGAAAAATAACCCATGCTATAATTACACAATGTTGGGTTCCATATTAGGTGCTACAACCCAAGAAAGAGATCTAGGTGTCATAGTGGATAACACATTGAAATCGTCGGTGCAGTGTGCTGCGGCAGTCAAAAAAGCAAACAGAATGTTGGGAATTATTAGAAAAGGAATGATGAATAAAACGGAAAATGTCATAATGCCTCTGTATCGCTCCATGGTGAGACCACACCTTGAATACTGTGTACAATTCTTTTCGCCGCATCTCAAGAAAGATATAATTGCGATGGAGAAGGTACAGAGAAGGGCTACCAAAATAAGGGGAATGGAACAACTCCCCTATGAGGAAAGACTAAAGAAGTTAGGACTTTTCAGCTTGGAGAAGAGACGACTGAGGGGGGGATATGATAGAGGTGTTTAAAATCATGAGAGGTCTAGAACGGGTAGATGTGAATCTGTTATTTACTCTTTCGGATAGTAGAAAGACTAGGGGGCACTCCATGAAGTTAGCATGGGGCACATTTAAAACTAATCGGAGAAAGTTCTTTTTTACTCAACGCACAATTAAACTCTGGAATTTGTTGCCAGAGGATGTGGTTCGTGCAGTTAGTATAGCTGTGTTTAAAAAAGGATTGGATAAGTTCTTGGAGGAGAAGTCCATTACCTGCTATTAAGTTCACTTAGAGAATAGCCACTGCCATTAGCAATGGTTACATGGAATGGACTTGGTTTTTGGGTACTTGCCAGGTTCTTGTGGCCTGGATTGGCCACTGTTGGAAACAGGATGCTGGGCTTGATGGACCCTTGGTCTGACCCAGTATGGCATTTTCTTATGTTCTTATGTTCTAAAAAAGCGAAAAAGTGAAAAAAATTAAAGTTGCAAGAGAGAGAGGGGAGAGAGGACGGGCAATCCTACGGTACGCTCGGGATTGCCAGTCCTCTCTCCTCCTCCCGAAGCAAGGCGCGAAAAGCAGCCTTGCTCCGGGAGGAGGGGAGAGGACTGGCAGTGTCCTGTAAAGCAACGAAGTGACTTACTTTTTTCACAGCCCTCCTCCAGAGACAGATCGCGGCTCCCCTGCCTCCCGGAGAAGATGGATGCCTGCACGGGCGAAAGCGGCCCCTGTGCATGCGATTGGGCCACTCAATGCGTGACGTCACGACGTTTGGCGTCACGGCATGTGATGTCACGCATTGAGCGGCCCAATCGCACATACAGGGGCCGCTTTCGCTCGTGAAGGAATCCATCTTCGCTGGGAGGCAGGGGCGCCGCGATCCGTCGATGTTCATCTCCGGAGGAGGGCTGTGAAAAAAGTAAGTCACTTCGTTGCTTTACACTGCTGCTTTTTGCGCCCTGCTTCGGGAGGAGGGGAGAGGACTGGCAATCCCGAGCGTAGGATTGCCCGTCCTCTCTCCCCTCTCTCTCTTGCAACTTTTTTTTTCGCTTTTTCGATTTTTTTTGCCCTTTCGTTGCTTCGGGAGGAGGGGAGAGGACTGGGGCTGCCCCGGAGACCAGCACCCATGGACGCGGCCAGGGCAGGTGAGCGGGGGCTGGGGGAAAGTTTTCCACCTACCCTTACCCCTGCCTCTAACGCAGGGGTAAGGGTAGGCAGTAAGTTAGCAGGTTAAACGCGCGGCAAAATGGCAGGGGCGCGCGTTACAGTATGGGAGGGAATACCGTAGCTAATTTGATCATTTACATGTAATATGTGCTAGGTCTTACTTTCAGGGGAGGTCTTATATTTAGCAATTTGGCAAAACCTCTACGAGGTCTTATTTTCGGGGAAACACGGTAGTATACTTGACTATCTCAGGAAATTTTGATTGGATGCTTTTATTTAATGGTAAAAAAAATCCTGAAATGTTTCTATAAGTGGAGATGAGCAGGCACATGACTATCAGTTAACACAATGTTTTTTCCCTCATACAAGAGTATACAGGTACAAAAATTAGTAGTCAATATCTTTAATACATTCTCAAAGAAGGCTGTTTCATTAGTTTGCAACTTTTTATGTGGCAAAAAACTTCAGTTTATATTATTAGCAGTAAGGTGCTAAAACAACTTCTCTTCGGATACATGCAGTAGAAAAAACCATTAATGAAATGATTTGTAAACTCAGGAATTATACCAAATTCCCTCTCTTGACCTTAGGAATACATCAGAAGGGGGGAGTAGAAGTCTGTTCAGAGGTGAAAGGCCCCTGTGAGATTAATTAGTGTTGCATGGAAAATCTAACACCACCTGGGAAAACTATCAGGAAACATTTTGTGACTTGGTCTGCAGGTTTTGGGCATATAAGTGATTTCTCTGTGATTCTTTCTGCAGCAATTAGCAATGTTTATGTCTACTTTACTTCTGTAGTAGAACAGAGGTAACAGTCCATTTGCATTCATCTTCATAACTGCATGAAAACAGTGGAGGGAGGACAGTGCACAGGCTGTGAACTGGATTTGCTTGACTTTTTTTCAGCCCCATGTCCATTGTGATAAACAGGAGAGAGGAATTCAGTTTGGAAAATAGTCTATAGTAAACTTGTCTTCTATTTGACAGATGATAGGTCTCCTCTCATCACATGGAATGACTGCATTAAGGACAGAAGTGCTCAAGACCTCATCACTCTCTCATCTTTATTTATTTTATTTATTTGGGAGTTTTTCTATACTGTCATTAAGTTATTCACCATCACAACGGTTTACAATAGGGCACCTATATCAAAAAAAATATGGGTCGTACATTACCTAGGTGGTGCCATTAGTATTCGGTAACAAAAAAGGCATTTATTTGGGGGATTGAGTGTTTCATAGCAATGTGTCCTGAAGGTTGCCTACAGTTAAAAAGGTTGAACTAATCCACAGGTCGATACAGTTATGCCGCGTTAGAAAGAGTGTGGCAGTGCCAGGCGCACCCTCGTTCCCCGCATGCACAGTTCTCTTCACCTACCGCTCGATACTCTCTTCAAATTGCATGCAAATGCATGCCGCGTCTGCGAAGCGTTAGGCGAAGGTTAGGCCCGCGCAACCCATTTTACTGTATAGAGCGCCTATACAGTATCCTGGGTGCGCGGGCCTAACGCTTCACGGCCACGCTGGTATCTGTCATTTCAAATGTCATTTCAAATGACATTTGAAATGACAGGTACCAGGAAGTGGACAGTTATGTTCTCCGATGCTCGGCAAACTTTCCCCCAGCCCCCCGCTCACACTGCCCTGGCCTCGTCCGTCTCCGGTGCAGCCCCAGTCCTATCCCCTCCTCCCGAAGCAAAAAAAAACAAACCGAAAAAGTAGCAAGAGAGCGAGGGGAGAGACGGGCAATCCTAGGCTCGGGCCTGCTTGTCTCTTCTCCTCTCCTCCCGAAGCAGGGCGCGAAAAGCAAGGCTGCTTTTCGCGCCCTGCTTCGGGCAGAGAGGAGCACGTCACATCTTGAGCAGCCAATTGCATGCATAGGGGCCACTTTCCCACGTGCGATGCGTCTGTCTGACAGCTGGAGGCAGGAGCCGTGGTCGTCGCCGATGTCCGGAGTGGGGGGGCTGCAAAAGTAAGTCGCTTCGTCGCTTTAAACTGCCCCCCCCCCCTCCTCCCGGAGCAAGGCAGCTTTTCGCGCCCTGCTTCGGGAGGAGAGGAGAAGAGACAAGCAGGCCCGAGCCTAGGATTGCCCGGTCGTCGTCGCTGATGTGCGGAGGGGGGCTGCAAAAGTAAGTCGCTTCGTTGCTTTAAACTGCCCCCTCCTCCCGGAGCAAGGCTGCTTTTCGCGCCCTGCTTCGGGAGGAGAGGACAAGGGACTGGCAGGCCAGAGCGTAGGATTGCCCGTCTCTCCCCTCGCTCTCTTGCTACTTTTTTTTCTGGGTTTGTTTTTTTTTTCTTTTCTTCGGGAGGAGGGGACAGAACTGGGCTGCACCAGAGACCGGACGCGCCAGGGCAGGTGAGCGGGGGCTGGGGGAAAGTTTGCCGCCTACCCTTACCCCTGCCTCTAACGCAGGGGTAAGGGTAGGCGCGGCAAAACGGCAGGGTAAAAAAGCGATAGTCGGGGCACGCGTTACTGTATGGGAGGGAATAGCTAATTCGCTCGTTTACATTTAATATACATGCCGCGTGCGGAAGGGGTTACCCGGGGATTTTAAGAGGCGGTAGGGATGAGTTAAAGGGGATAGTGTATCGCGGGAAGGGCTAACGCGACCGGAAAGTGAGTATAAGGCGAGTTAGGAGCAGGGTAACCGCGGCCGCACTTTACTGTATCGATCTGCCAGTAAGGAGCGTTAAATTAGGCATTTGGTGCTTTATGCCGCATATCTTTGCTTAATTGCCTGCATCAATTTTCTTTCTTGAAGGCTTGTATGAAAAGCCAGGTTTTGAGCTGTGTTTTGAAAAGTTTATGATTGCTCTGGAGTCTAAGGTCAAGGGGCATGAGTTCCATGAATAATTTCTCTCAGTATTCATTTGGAATGGCCTTATTCCATGTACTAGAGGCATTGATGCAACAATGCCTGTAAGCAAGAATTGCATCAGTTGCCACGTGTCCTGGATTCAGTGGCTCGCGTATGCACAGACTGCAGTTCCATTGGTCAGAAAAGTGGCGTGGCCTCAGTGCTCATCCTCTCAGGAGGAACATACCACCTCTTTCTTTTTCTTTCTTCTGAGGAGTGGGATATTCATCTCACGCCAATGGTGGCTGTTCTACAGAAAAAGCACTTCACCTTGGCTTTACAGGGAGTATTGCTTCTTGTGCCACAAATGCTGCAAGTTACACAAGGCACCAAGTTGATAGAAAATCCCTTTTGTATGTGCTAGGATACAATGGCACTATGTTTATTCTCCACCCAGACTGACTTCTCCATCTATATTACAAAGGACTTGGTGTGTTTGAAATCCTAGAGTAAAGAGCAAGAAAAAAAAATCAATCCCTGACAAATTATTTTGATAACACAACCTCCTCAATACTGCTGCAGTATGGTAAATCCACAGCATTCCTCCGCCATGCTGCAATCTTGGAAAACTCTGCTATAAAGCTAGAAACATAGAAAATGATTTCAGAGAGAGACTATAATGCCCATCTCATGTGCCAGTTTAATTCCTGGTGCATGTCGGAGATGTCATTTGATCTCTGGCTTTCCCTTCACTTCTTGCCATTGGGGATCCTCCATACTTTTTTGGATTGTTACTGATTTTGTCTGCACCACCTCCTCAGGAAGGCTCTTCCATGCATCTGCCCCTGTTTCCATCAAGAAATATTTTCTGATGTTCTCCTGCTTGGAGATTCATTTCATAATGTTCTAGAGCTGCCTTTCCTCCTGAAGAATGCATGTGATGCATTATTCGTATCTTCCAGTATCTCTTATCCTTCCTCTCTCCTCTAGTGTATATATATTTAGGTCCTAAGATCTCGGCAAGCTTTCACTGCTCACCTTGCACCACTGCAGTAGTTATTTTCTGAACCTGCTACGCACTGTCTCTGTATCCTTCAGGAGGTAGGGCCTTCAGAACTGGATGTAGCACTCCCACAAGTGTGGTCTCACCAATGACTTAAACCAGAGGCCTTATCACCTGCTTTTTTTCTACTTCTGCCTAGTAGTTCTCCGGCTTCAGTCACCCCTTACCACCTTGTTTCTCTAGCTGGATGGAGATCATCAGACATGATCACCCCTTCAGCCCCAGAGGTCTCATCTGGCTGGCGCATATTAGCATCTCAGCCCCCCATCAAGTTTTACTCCATTAGATTTCTACATCTGAAATGTATGAATGGATCTTTTTGCATAAAAACATAGATGCCAGGCACTAGACTATTCCTAAAGCTTTCTTAGAAAGCTTCTTATTCTGTGTGTCATTTGTAAAAAGACACACTTCCTTCCATTCCCTCCTCCTCTGTCTATTGCTAATCCTGGGGCTCCCCCCCCACCCCCAAGGCTGCTCAGTTTATGAGCCTCTTCTGCAGGACAGCTCTTGCCTGTATGCCAGATTAATTTATGCACGTTCTCTGTAACTTCATCTTTTCAACATGTCCATAAAAGCCTAACATTAACCAGGGTACAGCAATAATGGCCAGCTATTTCCCAAATGTTAACAGTTTCAAATGTCATTTCCTAGCGTGTAGCAGATGGACTCAGGAACAATGGGTGTAGTGTGCTCCTGATAGCAGATGGGAGACGGAGTCAGATTTCAATCTGACGTCAGCACTACATACACCCGTGCACGAGGCTCTGATCTTCAATTTTTTTCCATCTCCATAGCAGTTCGGGACTTAACACATGCTTGCACAGTGTTAGAAAACCAAACTCCAAATTTAAAGAAGAAACAAAGAAAGCATGGCTTTACCCAGGGCAAGTCTTGCCTCACAAATCTGCTTCACTTTTTTGAAGGAGTTAATAAACATGTGGATAAAGGTGAACCGGTAGATATAGTATTCTTGGATTTTCAGAAGGCGTTTGACAAAGTTCCTCATGAGAGGCTTCTAGGAAAAGTAAAAAGTCATGGGATAGGTGGCGATGTCCTTTCGTGGATTGCAAAACTGGCTAAAAGACAGGAAACAGAGAGTAGGATTAAATGGGCAATTTTCTCAGTGGAAGGGAGTGGACAGTGGAGTGCCTCAGGGATCTGTATTGGGACCCTTACTGTTCAATATATTTATAAATGATCTGGAAAGAAATACGACGAGTGAGATAATCAAATTTGCAGATGACACAAAATTGTTCAGAGTAGTTAAATCACAAGCAGATTGTGATAAATTGCAGGAAGACCTTGTGAGACTGGAAAATTGGGCATCCAAATGGCAGATGAAATTTAATGTGGATAAGTGCAAGGTGATGCATATAGGGAAAAATAACCCATGCTATAATTACACGATGTTGGGTTCCATATTAGGTGCTACAACCCAAGAAAGAGATCTAGGTGTCATAGTGGATAACACATTGAAATCGTCGGTTCAGTGTGCTGCGGCAGTCAAAAAAGCAAACAGAATGTTGGGAATTATTAGAAAAGGAATGATGAATAAAACGGAAAATGTCATAATGCCTCTGTATCGCTCCATGGTGAGACCGCACCTTGAATACCGTGTACAATTCTGGTCGCCGCATGTCAAAAAAGATATAATTGCGATGGAGAAAGTACAGAGAAGGGCTACCAAAATGATAAGGGGAATGGAACAACTCCCCTATGAGGAAAGACTAAAGAGGTTAGGACTTTTCAGCTTGGAGAAGAGACGACTGAGGGGGGATATGATAGAGGTGTTTAAAATCATGAGAGGTCTAGAACGGGTAGATGTGAATCGGTTATTTACTCTTTCGGATAGTAGAAAGACTAGGGGACACTCCATGAAGTTAGCATGGGGCACATTTAAAACTAATCGGAGAAAGTTCTTTTTTACTCAACGCACAATTAAACTCTGGAATTTGTTGCCAGAGAATGTGGTTTGTGCAGTTAGTATAGCTGTGTTTAAAAAAGGATTGGATAAGTTCTTGGAGGAGAAGTCCATTACCTGCTATTAAGTTCACTTATAGAATAGCCACTGCCATTAGCAATGGTTACATGGAATAGACTTAGTTTTTGGGTACTTGCCAGGTTCTTATGGCCTGGATTGGCCACTGTTGGAAACAGGATGCTGGGCTTGATGGACCCTTGGTCTGACCCAGTATGGCATTTTCTTATGTTCTTATGTTCTTAACCTTACCTCCAAAACGAGCCCCGTTCTCCTGCGGTGATACCTAAGGGTCTCTCCCCCTGTCGAGATTTCCGGAGGTGATTTCCAAGATCCCTCAGAAGTAAGCCTTGGTCCCGGCATGGACTTAGCCCCCGGGAAAGGGAGCGGCTGAGAGGCAGCCTCGGTCTGGCAGCCGATCCGGCTTGGACTTGGCCCCCTGAAAAGGGAGCGGCTGAGAGGCAGTGGGTGCAAAACCGAGCACGGTGGTGAAGGTAATTCCCTCTCCCCCCGCAGCTGGAGACCGCCCGGTAGAGGACCAGGAAGCACCGAGACAAGATAAGGTAGAAAACTTTCTCTAAGTCTCCGGTCTCCGAGGCTCGGACAGCCGCACACATCGTCCCTCCGACGTCTGTGCAGTCGGGTTGAGCAGCCCCGTTTGAGCTAGACCCCAATCGGCAAGAGGGTCCTCCCACGTGGAGACCCCCTGAGGGGGCTGCCATCTTACCGAGTGGTCGCCGGCACCTTCCCCCCCCCCCCTTTTGGTCACCGCATCGTCCGCACAACTGAGCCGTGTGCACAGCAGCCAGCTGGGCGCACAAAGTACTTGTGCGCATAGCAGCGCGCCGTGCACACAGCGGCGCGGGCATCTTCCGTTCTTACGTATAGGCACACCCGGAGCGTATAACCAGGCCTCCCGGAACGCGCACCTGTACAGGATACACGCGCAAATCATGGCACCGCTGTCTAAGACAGCCAAGGGTCCAGCCCTCTGTCCGGCATGCCACCTGAGAGCGGCACAGCCCGAGGTGCCTTCCACCCTGTGCCTGCTATGCGAAGAAGCTCGGGGGGGAACCGAGAAAAGGTCACCCTCAGCCTGTAGACTACGCCGGATCCACCAGCGAGACTACCCCAGACCTCTCTATTCCCAATTCGGCCCCTCCACAGTGGGGGCCCTCGAGGAGCGCCGTCGGACCCAATGCGGTCCCAGGCAACTTCACCTGGGCGGGATTCTTCGCTGAGCTGCATTCCTACATCCACGCACAGACAGGGCCACCAGAGGCACAACCACAACCCCTGCCAGTGGTCCAGAACCTCCCAGGCCCCTCCTGGCCTCCACCAGATGAGCCTCCCCTGGACAAATACCTCCCCTTAGGGGACACAGATGACTCGGAGGAGGAATCAGAACCCCTGGAAGAGGGGGAAATCCCCCCAGAAACGGAACCGTATCGAACCATGATGCGCTTCTTTCCAAAAGACGAATTATCAGATCTCGTAGCCACGAGTCTGAAGGCATTGGCCATCCCGGACACATGCATCACAGCAGAGTCCAAGGCGAGACCCTTCCTTTTTTTTTAAATTTTATTTTTATTGCATTTCAATGTTGTAAACAAAGGTATAACATAACATAGGATAATCATGATCACAAATCTCCTCACAAGGAATTCAAAATTACATTAATAATATCATAATCATAATATCCCCTACATAGGAAATCAATAGGAAATTAGAGAGCAATTAAAGTTAAATAAACTTGGAGCATAACAGAAGAAAATAAGTGAGTGTTCACTCTAATCGATTGTCTTCCCCACACATTAATATACTTATCCCACTTTAAACAGTATTTAAGAGTGTGTATCTAAGCACGAAGCTGATCTGGGTAATTAAAGATATATCTAGCATCCAAATGCTTTATAAAACATCTACAGGGATATTTTAGGGTAAATTGAGCACCTCTTTCAAGTACTTCTTTTCGCATTTCTATGAATTTTTTCCGTCTCATCTAAGTTGTGCGAACTACATCGGGAAATATTCTTATAGGATATCCATAGAAATCTTGTTTTTGATATTTAAAATGCAGTTTTAACACTGCATCTCTCTAGAAGAGATGAAAATTGGACTAACAATGTAGCCCTATTATCAATTTTAGACTCATATGATTTTAAGAAAATCTGTTAAATTCAGATTTTCTTTACTTTGCAAATGTTTCCCTTCTTGAGGTTGTTGTATGTAATAGATCTTAGATATTATTGGAAAGGAATTTTCCAAATATTTTAAAACATTCTTCAAATAGCTGTTAAATAGATCATTTGGTGTCACTAAGTGAATTTTTTGAAAATTCAACAATGAGATTTAATCTTTTTTGGTTCTCTAGTATTTCAATTTTCCCTTCATATTCTGCTGATTTTATCAGATTAATTTGAACTTTATGAATTTCTCCCAATTTCAAATCAAATAGATTTGCATTTTTCTCCAAATTTTCAATTTTTTCCTGTATATATGTATTCTTTTTTAAGACATCTTGGACTGTCAATGTAAGACTATTTATAGATTTTTGCATATTTACCATCATTAAACCCAATTCTATAGAAAATTTTTGAGGAGTAATTATAGAAATATCCCTAATACCAGATGATTGTGCATCCCCTCTTATCAGTTTTAAAGTCCCAACAAGTCCTTCTGCAAACGATGAAGACTGAACTTTCAGTTCCTCTTGACTTTGTTGTTCTATGTCATTGGAGATTTTAGTCGTATTCCCGACATCTCCTTGGGAATTAAAAGATTCTTTTGACACAAGTTAAATTTCAGCTGATTTCACAGAAGGAGGGGCTGGTTTCTCTGGGGCCCCGAGGTTTAAGGATGTTTCATTGGTCAAATAGTTCTGTTCCTGCTCCCGAACTGACCTATTAGCGGCCTCCTCCAGAGTTAGTATGGAAACAATTTGAAAACAATCCACAATACTGGGTGGTGAGACACTTCCTGACCGGGCTCCGCCAGACCTCATGCCATTTTCCTACACTACAGGCCATACAACAACTGATCGACCTGGAATGGGACGCTCCAGAGGCCAGGCAGGCGCATGATACCACGGCTATGGCCAGGGATGCAACTACGCCAATCGAGGCATTAGACCCGGCAATATTCCTCACGGATGCGACCTCAGACCTGGTACGCACCTCAGCCAGGAGTCTCTTGTCCATAGTGGCAGCCAGAAGACAGCTCTGGCTCCGAAGCTGGTCAGCCGCCATGACCTCTAAGACGAAGCTCATGAGAATGTCCTTTAGAGGAACACTCCTGTTCGGAAGCGAACTGGACAAATTAGCTGACAAATGGGGTGAGTCCCCGGTGCCCCGTCTACCGGAGGACAGAAACAAGAGGAAACAACACCCCTCTCCCCAGGCTCCCAAGGGCAGAGGATCCCAGCGTTTTAGACCATACAAAAACACTTACGAAGCCCCTCGCCCCACTGGCAGGGGACAGTCCTTTCGGAACAGACACAACAAAAGAGGAACTGGCTCGGGACCAGGCTCCTGCCGCAACACGCAATGAGAATCAGCAGACCCATCTAAGGAAGAGATCATAGGGGGCAGACTCGCCCTATTCTACCAAAGATGGGTCGAAATAACTTCGGACAATTGGGTCCTATCCATCATCCGAGAGGGATACTACCTGGACTTACACAGCATCCCCCCGGACAAGTTTGTGATTTCTCCGTGCCACAACCCCTCCAAGAGGAAGGCAGTGGAAACCACACTATCTGGCAATAACACCAGTGCCCACGCAACAACAAAGTTCTGGGTACTATTCCAACCGATCCATTGCATCCATCAGCGTTTCCTACGCTTCGCGATATTGGGCCATCACTATCAGTTCCAGGCCCTACCGAGGGGGGAAACCCAGAAGCCAGCAGGTGTCTCTGGAAATAAAGCCCCTAATGACGTGGGCAGAATCAAACCTACAAGGGATATCAGCCGCCCACATCGCGGGAAAAGACGACGTCACTGCAGACTACCTCAGCAGAGAGAGTCTGGATCCGGGGGAATGGACACTGTCTACAGCAGCCTTCCAGCAGATAGTAAACCACTGGGGAACCCCAGCCAAGGATCTTCTGGCAACCAGATCCAACACCCGGGTTCCCAAGTTCTTCAGCCGAAGACGGGAACCGCTGTCCCAGGGAATCGATGCCCTCGTCCAGACCTAGCCACAGGAGGGACCTACTGTTCACCTTCCCTCCATGGCCACTACTGGGCGGAATCATCCACAAGATAGAACACCACAGAGGGCTGGTACTTCTAGAGGTCCCGGACTGGCCAAGAAGACCATGGTACGTGGACATGCAAAGACTTCTGGCGGGAAACCCTCTATGCCTATCTCCACACAGGGATCTACTCCAGCAAGGACCGATCCTCCATGAAGACCCAACGAGATTCTCGCTTACAGTCTGGCCATTGAGAGGTCTCGCCTGAAAAAGAGTGGATACTCAGGACCAGTAATTGACACACTGCCCCGAGTGCACAAGTTCTCCACCTCCTTAACGTATATGCGAGTATGGAGAATATTCGAAGTCTGGTGTGAGGACCGTGACATCTTCCCACAGACAGTCAAAACCCCCATGATCCTGGAATTTCTGCAGGATGGCGTGAACAAAGGGTTGTCCCTCAACTCCATCAAAGTGCAACTGGCTGCCCTGGCCAGCTTCAGACCCAGGGTGGACGGCACCAGCCTAGCGGCCCACCCAGACATCTCCCGCTTCTTAAAAGGGGTCAAGCACATTCAGCCACCTTTAAAGTGGCAGATACCCCTATGGAAACTCAATCTAGTGTTAAACTTCCTAGCGGGAACTTCATTCAGACCAACTTGCATTCTGTCCCTACGGCTCCTGACCTTGAAGACAGCATCCCTCGTGGCAATCTGCTCAGCCCGACGAATCTCCGAACTTCAAGCACTATCATGCCGGGAGCCGTTCCTCAGATTCATGCCGGGATCCATACAGCTGCGCACTGTACCCTCCTTCCTGCCAAAGGTGGTTTCTCACTTCCATCTAAACCAAACCATCTCACTGCCATCTCCAGACTCGGAAGACTCACGCCTTCTTCGCCACCTGAATGTCTGCAGACTCCTAGTCCGATACCTGGAAAGATCGGAACCTGTACGAAAGATGGACCACCTATTCGTTCTTCATAGCGGGAAGAAGCAGGGGGAAGCGGCCTCGTGGGCAACCATAGCCCGCTGGATCAAAGAAGTAATCAAGGCGGCCTACTAAGAGGCAGGCAAGTCTCCACCTCTACAAGTCAAGGCCCATTCCACAAGGGCCCAGGCAGTGTCCTGGGCAGAAACCAAGATGCTGTCACCCGAAGAGATCTGTCGGGCGGCAACATGGTCCTCCATCCACACCTTCTCGAGATTCTATCGCCTTGATGTTCAGGCCAAGGAGGACACAGCATTCACAAAGGCAGTGCTAAATGGGCAACGGGCAGCCTCCCACCCGATTCGGGAGTAGCTTTTGTACATCCCATTGGTCCTGAGTCCATCTGCTACACGCTAGGAAATGTAGAAATTACTTACCTGATAATTTCATTTTCCTTAGTGTAGACAGATGGACTCAGTACCCCGCCCATGGCTGCCTCGTACTCAAGAATCCTCGGGGGAACTTCCCCCCAAGAGCAGCACAAGCACGGGTAAGCCAACCCTTATCTCTAGTTCAGACACCCATATCACCAGGTGTCGGCGCTTCTCGGTTGAGTGCCCTAGCGGTCTCCAGCTAGAAACCACGTCAACCAATCCGAGTAATCAAGTATCAAGTTACTCAAGTTAATCGAAATTATCCAAACACACAAATATCCATAATTGCTTTTCGAGGAGAAAACTGAAGATCAGAGCCTCATGCACGGGTATATGTAGTGCTGACGTCAAATTGAAATCTGACTCCGTCTCCAACTGCTATCAGGAGCACACTATACCCATTGGTCCTGAGTCCATCTGTCTACACTAAGGAAAATGAAATTATCAGGTAAGTAACTTCTACAATCATCTTTGTTTTACGTTACGCTATACTTTGCACACATTGTTATTTGTAAACCGGGTTGATGTGATCCCTATCATGAAACTCGGTATAACAAAAATAATAAATAAATAATAAATAAATAAATAAATCTTGGCCTGTGGTAAAATAATTAAGCAGAAATGGATTCACTTAGCGTAGAAAGCACTCACACTTTCTTTGGATGGTGAAGATTTATAGTCCGATCTGGCTTTTCTGTTAGAAAGGAAAAAAAAAGTTTTTACCTAACATTCATGTTCAACGTGTGCATTAAAGCCACAGTAGTGCTCTGCAGGGGAAAGGAGGACATTTATAGGAGAAATTGGGATACATGGAAGTGTTGCTAACACGATGCACACTCATATTTATCTATAGAAAAAACCCACTCAGACTGCCCATCTACCCTTTCTAGTGCAATACAGCGAATTGTCACTTAATCTCTTTCCAGTGGGAAAGAATCTGAAAGCTTTAACATGTTTTACAATAGACTTGATATAAAATATACTTTGAAAGCGAAAATTAGAAGTATGAGATGAAGGTTAGTGTCCAGTTGAGACTGGCACTTTTAAGAAGGGGTATGGAGTTGCTTCAGTGGCATGGGCAATTTTCAAGCCTGCATCAACCCAGAGGTAAACTAGATAAAGAACAGGAACCCTAAGTTGCTCATCTGTAACATGTTTGCTGTAGACAGCAGAATAAATACTTCACACACATGGGTGATCTCATGGGAGCAGGGCCGAGACTGGAAATCTTTCTGAGCATGTGGGCACCCTTCTCATCTTCAACTCTAAGGGGAGATGGGAGGGATTATGTGGCCGATTTATCCTTTCTGCAGAGAATATCTGTTACAGGTGAAGAACTTGGCTTTCTCTGTGGCTAAGCAGAATAAAGTTAGCCACACAACTGGGACCTCCCAAGCTGAGGGTTACATATTGGTTTGTTATTTTATATTTCAGTATTTTGACTACATCTCTTTATTTTCATTTTGGTAAACGTCGCTTGTCCTAAAACTATTTCTTATTCATCCCTCACTCCAGAAATTCTCAGAACATATGGTTCCCTCCACCTTCTGGTGCTGGGAGAAATGAGGGTATAGGCAGCACAATATGGCCCATTATGAGCAAAGCCCAGACTCCTGAGAGTCTGGCCCTGTTTGTCTGTTATGCTGGTGCAGGGAGGACAGACCTTGAAGTCTGATTTCTCTGACATCTTCACAAGAACCAAAGCTCAGTTAAACTCAAATTTTGAAAATAGAAAATTTTATCTCACCTATTCTACTTCAAAAAAACATTGGTTTTGGAGGCTTGGAGCAGAGTAAGAGAAAAACCCAAGTTAAAAAGAAAATAAGACATAAGGGAAAAATCTGATGAGCACTGAAAAGTGAGAGCAAACCACCATTCAGTCAAATGAGTGGAAGGAAAAAAGAGCCAGGAATCTGACGTAATGGGTGGCTGCGTGAGAAGGGCCAGGCCAGTTCGTTAAGAGCTTTTTTTTTTTTTTTTGTCTCTGTCCCATCATCTGCTTGTGTGGATAACTTTATCCTGCTTGTCCACAAAAAATTGTCTTCACTTTTCTCATCTCCATATACCATCAGTTCTGTTAGTGGTGATGAAACTTGTCCTTGGAGTTTACTCCCTCACCCCCCTTCACCCCTATAGCTGGATTGGTTTGCATGATCTCTCTGATGCAAATGAATGTAATATATTTGCTTAGGAATCAGATGAATGTATGTGGATACGTCACATATATTCATCGATGAGATCCTAAAAACCAGATCAGCTTAGGGAAGCTGGATCATTGTTTTGAGCACTACTGCAGTCTGTAAGCCTCTCTTTATGTGTCATGCATTCACCATTAAATGTGGAAGCAATATTCTGTACACTGTCACATTTTCTCTACATAGTATGCATAATATTCTAGATACTGTGTATGTAATAGTCTCCCCATATTGTTTCCTTATCATCTGCAAAGAATATAGAAAAAAATTAAAATAAGAACAGATCCATACTTACTGGGATGGCTGGCCATCTAGGAAAAATAGAAGGCAGATAAGGTGACTATTAGTTTCCTAGGTAAAATGATTTTATTCTTTATTACCCTTTCCCTCGTACCCAGAATTTCTACAAAAGTCAGTGGATTCCTTTCAATCCATTATTTCTCAGGTCCATCTGCTGGAGGATTGTGCCTGCTTACCGACACCTAATTTTCACACTAGAGTGGAGGCCGCTGGAGCTGTGGGGCCTCCACTCTACTGTCACAATCAGAAGCTGTAGGGTACAGGCTAACTCCTGCAGTGTGTCAGAAGACAATTGTTTCTTAAACATGGTTACTAGCCCAGTGAATGTCAACATTTCAGCAGTGTCAGATCTCATCTACTGTAACAGCACAAAAAGGAAAAAGATGCTTGCTGTTAGTCATGTAGCAGGGGCAGGCCTGAATACTAGGAAGCCCTGTAGTTACATGTGTTTCTGATCAGCAGATGCACCAAATAAATCACCTTTTAGCACAGCATAAGATTCTGTTCCACTCTGCTCAGGCTGTAATTACTAAATAATTTAATAGTGCACCTTACCAGCTTTTTGTCACAAATCACATTAAAAACGAGCAGGATCTTGAATCTTAAAAGGCATTTTAAAAAGGTAATAACTGAGATGTTTTACTAAACTTCCTGGCAGTTACACAACTTCATAAGTCCCCTGAAATTCACTGGCTTAATGCTCCTGACTTCTGTGATCCTAGAGCTAAGAGTAAATGAAAGGAAGTGGGGATACTGGTTCACAAAGGCTGTGAACCAGTGCATCAATTATGTAATTAAAGGAAAAAGAGAATTAGTCAGGGAATTATTTTTTGACATTTATTTTATATATTTATGTTTTAGTATGTGCTAATTTAAATTTGTGTTTCCTATTTGCTATAAACGGCCGTGATTGAAAATAACAGACAACGGGGTATACATGAAATAAATAGCTTGGAGGCTGCGGGGTGGGAAGACTAAGGGCAAAAGGAGCTGCTCAAACCTCGATAATCTTGTTCAGAGGTTGGTGCAGAAATGGGGACCACAACAAAGGCCATCCTGAGTCAGACCAGGGCCCACAAAACCCACCATCCTTTCTCTGACATTGGTCAGTTCAAGTCATAAGCACCTTGTAAATCCCAAAATGTAGATCCATATCTTTTTCACTCTCGGAGATAAACAGTGGCTTTCCCAAGTCTAGCGGGCTAAAGTGAGATGGGAGAAATACGTTTTAGGGCCTAGCCTTTGATGGCCCTCTGGAAATAGAAGAAGAGAGGGCCTTATTCTCTCTACTCAGCACATACAGGAAATGCTGATCTGGGGAATAAAAAGTGAATCTGTTAGCCAAAATGTATAAGGGTAAGGATGGGAAATGTTGGAGAGGATGTGATGATGTGGGCACATACGACCTTATGTGGTGGACTGGAGAATGTATTACACCCCTATGGAAACGTATTCAAACTATAGGATCATCTGTCTTGAAACAGTGTGTTACTTTCGATAAACCTTTTGCTTTACTACATATTGCTGGGGAGACTGAAGATCCCACTCCGCATCAGTTTCTACTACAACTGTGCACGGCGGCCAGAATGGAAATTGCAAGGGCCTGGGGAGCACCCGCAGACCCACCTATGCAAGCGATTCTCACGAGACTTGACCATTTATGTACTATGAGCTTGCTGACAGCGACTAAACAACACACGTTGAAGAAATTCCACAACATTTGGGACCAATATCTGCAATGGTGTCAAACCAGCCTCCCTGAGGCCTTTCTATAAAGTGATCATATTATTCCTCAGCTAGTTTGATATGACTTTCACAAGGCTATCATAAACTTTAGTCCATGTGTGTGTGTGTGTGGGAGGGGGGGGGGGGGGGGGGGGGACTTCAATGTTATTGAGAACCTTGGTGTATAATGGTTGCTCTCATCCTCTGTTATGTATTCATGAGTTCAAATTTACACCAATAAAAATGTTATACAAAAAAAAAAAAAAGTGGATCTGTAACATGTGAAGCTGAACAATGGAGAGCCTGCATATATCTATCAATGCTTTAAAAATAAGTAGTAAAAGTAGAAAGCAAATAGGTTTCATTCCCTACTCTTAAGCCATCTAGAACTAAAGCTTTTATTCTTCTAAAGCCTAAGATAAGCCCCAGAATCAGAGGAACAGCAATTACATCACGGCAAAAAGGGAAAGAGAATTCACTTACTTGAAAAGTAGCCTTTTTTCTGGGCATAAAACACACCAAGTCCACATAATGCAATCACCAGAGCAACAACTACTACAGCAGCTACAATTCCACTGACATTTAGGTCATCTACAAAGTAAAAGATAGGAAAATTTGTTCTTACCTGCTAATTTTCATTCCTGTAATACTACAGATCAGTCCAGACACATGGGTTTTGCATCCCTACCAGCAGCTGGAGGCAGAGAACAAAATATTTTCAGGCACCACTACATAACTGAGAGTGCCACCTGCAGTCCCTCAGTATTGACTTGTACCCAAGCCAAGATGTCCAAATTAACAAACCCCAATAAACTCTGGGCAAGCAGTTGGAGCCCCCTAAAACTAGGACCCCCCTTGTCTCAAACAAGGAATATACTAACCTATGTACACTCTTAGTAATTCTGCATATGTTTATAGACTGTCTCAGCAACATCCAGAAGTGAAGTCTTTCAAAAGAAGGGGAAGGGTCTCTGGACTGATCTGTGGTATTACAGGAATGAAAATTAGCAGGTAAGAACAAATTTTCCTTTCCTGTGCATACCCCAGATCAGTCCAGACAAGTGGGATATACCCAAGCCTCTCTATACTGGGCGGGAACTCGAAAGACTCTCACGCAACACACTTTCCCCAAAACCCGCCTACTCTGGCACCCGCACATCCAAGCGGTAATGTTTGGTAAAAGTGTGAAGAGAAGACCATGTCTCTGCTCGACAAATTTCTTGCAGAGAAATCAGTTGACACGCCGCCCAAGAGGTTGCCTGTGCCTTAGTGGAATACATCTGCAATCCTTCCGGCACTGACCAATCCTTACAGATGTAAGCTGTATTTATCACCTCCTTGAGCCATCTTGCAATCATGCCCTTGGAAGCCTTATTTCCCTTTTTTGCTCCACAAAACAGAACAAAAAGATGATCTAATTTCCGAAAGGCATTTGTCACCTTAAGATATCAAAAAGAATTCACCACACATCTAATAAGTGAAGCTCCTTCGCCATACGAGTATCTGGTGACAAATTCAGAAAAGCCAATAGGTTGACTGGGTGGTTAAGATGAAAAGAGGAAACCACCTTAAGCAAAAAGGAAAGAACCATATGTAATGACACACCATCCTCTGAAAATCGTAGGAAAGGGTCCTTACACGGCAACGCTTGCAGACTTCAAGTTTAGATCCTTCAAAGAAGCCCTTCTATTCGGTTCAGAGGGAGGACCACAGAGAACTTGAAGAACTAGATTAAAGTTCCAGGCTGGACATACCTTCTGGACCAGAGGATGCGGATGTTTTGCCCCTTCAGGAAACGCACCACATCCGGATGAGAAACCAACGGTCTTCCCCGCTCCTTATCTCGAAGATAACCTAAAGCCTGAACCCAGAGGGAATTATAAGCCAATCCCTTAGCCAGGCCGCTTTGTAAAAAGGCTAAAACCTGCGGAACATCCACCTTTAAAGGTTGCAACTTGTTCTACAAACAGCAGAACTCGAACATTCTCCAAACCCAGATACAGACCAGTGATGTGGAGGGCCTCATCGCCCGAAGCAAAGTTGTAATCGCAGGTTCCGAGTATCCCTTCAAGCTGAGACATCGCCTTTCAAAAGCCAAGCCGCTAGACAGAAGTGATCTGCCTGGTCTGAAAATATGGGTCCCTGCTGCAACAACCTTGGCAGATGGACCAGGCGAACAGGACCATCTACCGTGAGATGAACAAGGTCTGCAAACAACAGCCGGCGCAGCTTCTCGGGTGCCACCAGAATCAACCTGCCTGGATGAAGCTCAACATGATGCAACACTCTACCTATGAGAGGCCACAAGAGAAACACATACAGCAACAGCTCTGTAGGTCACGGCTGGATGAGGGTGTCAATGTGCTCGGAACCGACCGCTCCTGCGACTGAAAAACCGAACCGTCTTTGCATTTCCTGGAACCGCCATGAGGTTCAACTCCGGCCTGCGCCATCTGGCCTGAATAAGGGCAAAGGCCTCCGCGAACAACTCCCACTCCCCCCGGATCCAGGAGCACACACAAAACAAACAGCAAGCAAGGAAGAATAAATAAAACTAAATACTTCCCTGCTTCTGGATGATGGAAGCTGACTGCTGAGGGTGGTAAGGACCCAGAGGGGATGAGGGAACTAGGACGCCCGGCTTTCACCCCCCCCCCCCCCCCGAAAGATAAGGGTCAAGCTAGAACAGGGATCACCACCCCCCGCTCGCCCTGCTCTTGAGGGATAGCCTACGACGGAACCTAACTCCTCGGGGAGCCTTCCTAGGAATCTTCTTTCTTCCCTTTTTTTTTAAACTCTTGGAACTCCAGACTGCAGGTGTGCACCTCTACCATTTGCTGGAGATAAGAGAAATACTGAGGGAATGCAGGTGGCACTCTTGGTTATGTAGCAGTGCCTGAAAAGGTTTTATTCTCTGCCTGCATCTGCTGGTAGGGATGCAACACCCACTTGTCTGGACGGATATGGGGTATGCACAGGAACAGAGCTTATAATGCAAATGCCATTATGAAATTGTCGGTAAGCTGAGACACTAGGGACTTGCCAAAGGTTACATGCATGCAGACAGGTTTGCCCTATGCAAGGCTCCTGGCAACTCTACCATATAATATAATGTTCATGCATGTTAGGAAGCACTAGTTGAGAATTAAAAGCTTTTTCATGCATGTAGCATTAGTTAAAGCCCACTTTGAGCAGCAGAATTAAATTCTAGAAACAAGCCATGATCATAAAATCTTCCCAATGTTACCACTGTAGATGTTAAGGATGCACCATCTTTCAGAAGCGTACTGAATGACTTTCATATAGTCCATCAGGCCTGTAACACTGTGTGTCATGGTTTGGTGGCAGTAATCTGAGCAGGTTCCTGGCTGCTTGCATCCAGTTCCCTGCGACACTTACCAACTTGCATTCGCTTAGCAACACATTTCTGGGGCCGGCCAATTCCGTTGTAGGCTTCACAGTAATACGCTCCTGTGTCCATCTTTGCAACTGTATTAAATTGCTGAAATAAAATGTTTTAAACACTACAACAAGCACAGGACAGAGGGTCAAGAAACCACCTTCATTCCAACTGTGTACTGTGTTTCTGTAATAAACTAATCAACAACATTGTAAAAGAAATAAAAAGGAAAACTGGCTCTTACCTACTAATTTTTGTGGCTGGAATACCACAGATCAGTCCAGACAAGTGGGTTTATACATCTCTACCAGCAGATGGAGGCAGAGAACAAACCTTTGAGGCACTGCTACATAACCAAGAGTGCCACCTGCAGTCCATCAGTATTGACCTATACCCAAGCCAAGATGTCTTAACCCCAAACCTCAAGGATCTCTCCCTCTAAAGCAAGCTGGGGAACAAGTTGGAACCCCCAACCAAACCGATTCCTGAACTAGGGCCAAGAAAAAAGGAATTTTGAGTCAACAAACAGAACTATATATACAATTTTATTCTGCAGCACAAAAAGCAT
This sequence comes from Rhinatrema bivittatum, assembly GCF_901001135.1. Classification (NCBI taxonomy): domain Eukaryota; kingdom Metazoa; phylum Chordata; class Amphibia; order Gymnophiona; family Rhinatrematidae; genus Rhinatrema; species Rhinatrema bivittatum. The sequence continues at coordinate 5,354,409 of NC_042629.1, forward strand.
CACCAGTAGCATCCAGAATCAGGAGATGTCTTTTGAAACATCATCATAATGGGCCAGGAGTCTGGACTGATCTGTGGTATTACAGGAACAAAAGTTAGCAGGTAAGAACCAATTTTCCTTTTCTATTCATACCCCAGATCAGTCCAGACAAGTGGGATGTACCCAAGCCCCTCTACACTTGGTGGGATCCCGAAAGACCTGCATGCAACGCACTCTCACCAAAGGAGCCCTCCTCTGGGGCCCTGACATCCAAACGGTAATATCTAGTAAAAGTGTGCAAAGAGGACCAAGTTGCTGCCCGACAAATCTCCTGTGGGGACACTAGCTGACACTCCGCCCAGGAGGCTGCCTGAGCCCTAGAGGCACCACAGTCCCTCAGGAATCAACTGACCTTTACAAATACAGGTCGAAACTATCACCTCCTTCAACCAACGAGCAATCGTACTCTTAGTCACTGTTACGGGTGTGGACCCTTGGACTGAGACAGGTTGATGCTACCTGCAGGGAGGAGCCCTGCAGGTCCTCGTCGGCAGGCAGAACTGACTGGTGCAGAGACCCAATAGGACCTTCACCAATACCAGTTCTCATTCCGCGCAGGTTGAGCCCTTGGGTGCCGGGGCCAGCTGGACAGGTGCAGGTGGCCGACGATGAGGAATCCTATGGTGAACAGCAAGCAGAGTCGAAGCGTTCCAGGGGTTAAGGCAGGTGGCAATCAAGCGGTCCAGAAGACGTACCAGGAGGTCAAGGCAGGTGGCGATCAAGCGAAGTCAGAAGGCGTACCAGGGATCAAGGTCAAAGAAGCAGTCCAGGAGAAAGACACAACAAAAGCTAGGAGACAGGAACATGGAGTCAGAAACAAGAAACCAGCTACTCCTAGGAGTTCGACCTGTTCTGCGGCATCTACTGCAGGTCTGGCCAGGCCTTGAATAGGAAGGCCTGGGTGACATCATTATTGGGCGCCACGGGAAGTTTCCTGCCGCTGGTCCTTTAAATTGGCGAGAGACATGCACGCACGTGCTTAGCAATGTTTCTAGAACTGAGCGGCATCCCAGCGCGGTGTGACCCTTTGTGAGGGTCAGCCTACAACGTCAGCGGTCTCCCCGCTGCTCAGGATCCCAGGTAAGTGCGGCCGGCCATGGGGTAAACCCGAGACTGGTCAAGCACAACAGTACCTCTTCTAAGCCCTCCCCCCGGAGGTTGGAGTTTCCTGGGATGAGCTGCACAGAATGCTTTAAGGAGATTCTTATCTATAATATTTGAGGTAGATTCCCATGTATTTTCCTCCGGACTGTATCCCTCCCAGGAGATGATACTCCCACCTTTTGTTCTGCCTTCGGAGATCCAGGATATCCCTCACTTGGTACACTTGATCCGCTTCTGTAGACATCTCTGGGGATTCAGGAATCTTCTGAGTGGGCCAAGACAACACTAGAGGCGTGAAGAGAGAAACATGAAATTCGTGCATTGAGTGTCACATGTATGATTTTTTACCCGCCGGTGAGAGATTGTATGTGGCACTTGGTGCAAAGAGCTCCTGGCTCTCAGGGAATGAGTCCGATCTCTGGAGGCTAGAGTAGCAGACTTGGAGGAGCTGAGGGAGACAGAGAGGTACATTGATGAGACCTTCAGGGACATAGTAGCCAAGTCCCAAATCCAGTCTGGCAGCCCCAGTGCTTCCTTGGATCAGAAAGGTCTCCCAGTAGGAGAATATCACCCTGGTGTAGCAGGAAGTGATCCTGTAGCAAGGACCTGCTCTCCAGGTGATGTATTGCCCTCTCACACTGAGGGTTAGGCCGGCCATCATAGTTGGTGATTCGATTATTAGAAATGTAGATAGCAGGGTGGCTGGTGGATGTGAGGACCGCCTGGTAACTTGCCTGCCTGGTGCGAAGGTGGCAGACCTCACGCGTCACCTAGATAGGATTATAGACAGTGCTGGGGAGGAGCCGGCTGTCATGGTACATGTGGGCACCAACGACATAGGAAAATGTGGGAGAGAGGTTCTGGAAGTCAAATTTAGGATTTTAGGAAGGAAGCTTAAATCCAGAACCTCCAGGGTGGCATTCTCTGAAATGCTTCCTGTTCCACGTGCAGGTCCCCAGAGGCAAGCAGAGCTACAGAGTTTCAATGCGTGGATGAGACGATGGTGCAGGGAAGAGGGATTCAGCTTTGTAAGGAACTGGGGAAACTTTTGGGGAAAGAGGAGACTTTTCCGAAAGGATGGGCTCCACCTTAACCAGAGTGGAACCAAGCTGCTGGCACTAACTTTCAAAAAGGAGATAGAGCAGCTTTTAAACTAAAACAAGGGGGAAAGCCGACAGTCACTCAGCAGTGCATGGTTCGGAGAAATGTATCCTTGAAGGATACTAATGAAACAGGAGAGTTAGGGCATCCCATCAGAGAGGTTCCATTAAAAGCAAACATAGTCCATATGCCCATATGTAAAAAATCACCAAAGCTAATGATTTCCAAATTATCCCAAACAACTGAAAAGCAGGTTGTTAAAACAGACAAAAAACACACTTTGAAATGTCTGTATGCCAATGCCAGATGTCTAAGAAGTAAGATGGGAGAGTTAGAGTGTATAGCAGCAAATGACGAGATTGACATAATTGGCATCACAGAGACTTGGTGGAAGGAGGATAACCAATGGGACAGTGCTATATCAGGGTACAAATTATATCGCAATGATAGGATCAACTTGGTGGGGGTGTGGCACTTTATGTCCGGGAGGGTATAGAGTCCAACAGGATAAAGATCATACAAGAGACTAAATGCTCAGTAGAATCTATACGGGTAGAAATCCCATATATGTTGGGTAAGAGTATAGTGATAGGAGTATACTACCGTCCTCCTGGACAAAATGGTCAGACAGATGATGAAATGCTAAGAGAAATCAGGGAAGCAAACCAATTTGGCAGTGCAATAATAATGGGAGATTTCAATTACCCCAATATTGACTGGGTAAATGTAACAACAGGACTTGCTAGAGACATAAAGTTCATGGATGTAATAAATTATTGCTTCATGGAGCAATTGGATCAGGAACCAACAAGAGAGGGAGCTATTTTAGATTTAATTCTTAGTGGAACGCAGGATTTGGTGAGAGAGGTAACGGTGGTGGGGCCACTTGACAACAGTGATCGTAACATGATCAAATTTAAACTAATAACTGGAAGGGGGACAATAAGTAAATCTGCAACTCTAACACTAAACTTTCAAAAGGGAAACTTTGATAAAATGAGGAAAATAGAAAAAAACTGAAAGGTGCAGATTCAAAGGTTAAAAGTGTTCAACAGGCTTGGACATTGTTTAAAAATACAATCCTAGAGGCGCAGTCCATATGTATTCCATGCATTAAGAAAGGTGGAAGGAAGGCAAAACTATTACCGTCATGGTTAAAAGGAGAGGTGAAAGAGGCTATTTTAGCCAAAAAAACATCCTTCAAAAATTGGAAGAAGGATCCATCTGAAGAAAATAGGATAAAACATAAGCATTGTCAAGTTAAGAACATAAGAAAATGCCATACTGGGTCAGACCAAGGGTCCATCAAGCCCAGCATCCTGTTTCCAACAGTGGCCAAACCAGGCCATAAGAACCTGGCAAGTACCCAAAAACTAAGTCTATTCCATGTTACCATTGCTAATGGCAGTGACTTTTTTCTAAGTCAACTTAATAGCAGGTAATGGACTTCTCCTCCAAGAACTTATCCAATCCCTTTTTAAACACCGCTATACTAACTGCATTAACCACATCCTCTGGCAACAAATTCCAGAGTTTAATTGTGCGTTGAGTAAAAAAGAACTTTCTCTGATTAGTTTTAAATGTGCCCCATGCTAACTTCATGGAGTGTCCCCTAGTCTTTCTACTATCAGAAAGAGTAAATAACAGATTCACAACTTCCCGTTCTAGACCTCTCATAATTTTAAACATTTCTATCATATCCCCCCTCAGCCGTCTCTTCTCCAAGCTGAAGTGTAGTTAAGTGAAGTTAAGTGTAAAACATTGATAAGACAGGCGAAGAGAGAATTTGAAATGAAGTTGGCCATAGAGGCAAAAACTCATAATAAAAACTTTTTAAAATATATCCAAAGCAAGAAACCTGTGAGGGAGTCGGTTGGACCATTAGATGATCGACGGGTTAAAGGGGCTCTTAGGGAAGATAAGGCCATTGCAGAAAGACTAAATGAATTCTTTGCTTCTGTGTTTATTAATGAGGATGTTGGGGAGATACCAGTTCCAGAGATGGTTTTCAGGGGTGATGACTCAGACGAACTGAACGAAATCACTGTGAACCTGGAAGATTTAGTAGGCCAGATTGACAAACTAAAGAGTAGCCAATCACCTGGACTGGATGGGTTGCATCCTAGGGTACTGAAGGAACTCAAAAATGAAATTTCTGATCTATTAGTTAAAATTTGTAACCTATCATTAAAATCATCATCTTCAACAAGAACAGGCTACGGGTTGCTGTCTCCAAGCAGACTTTATCCTATTGGCTTTCGGACTGCATTGCCTTCTGCTAAGCACAGGCAAGCTTACAGCTTGACGGTCACGTCAAGGCTCACATGGTGCGAGCCATGTCAGTCTCGGTGGATCATTTGCATGCAGTCCCCATTCACGAGATTTGCAGAACGGCAACCTGGAGTTCCCTCCACACATTCGCCTCACATTATTGCCTGGACAAGAATGGCTAGCAGGACAGTCAATTCGGACAATTCGTAATCTCTTCCAGCCATGAAAACCCAACTCTCCCTCCGTGGGCCCTGTCCTGTGGTTGTTGCAGCTCTAGTTCTTGTGCACGTTGGCACCTGTTCTCTGCTGCACATGTTCGGAGCAGCCTGAAGCTACTTAATCACCCATGTGTGAGGACTACCAGCCTGCTTGTCCTTGGAAAAAGCAGAGTTGCTTTCCTGTAACAGGTGTTCTCCTAGGATAGCAGGATGTTAGTCCTCAAGAAGCCCGCCCACCACCCCGCAGAGTTGGTTTTCTCTCGGTTTATTTTATTTTTCACGAGCTCTATGTTATATGACTGAAGAGGGACCCCACGTGGACATGTAGTTAGCGGCAGGCTGGGCATGCTCAGTGTACCAGTCAAAGTTTCCAGAAATTTTGACAAAGGTTTTCCGTGCCGGGCTCCATCAGATGATGTTACCCATGTGTGAGGACTAACATCCTGCTGTCATTGGAGAACACCTGTTACAGGTAAGCAGCTCTGCTAACCCGAGCTGGAGAAGAAAAACACTGCCGCTGCTGCTATCCCGGCTCCAGGTGCTGAAAAAGCCCGAGTCGCGTGGTTCCCTACTCACGCCAACACCAAGCTGGCAAACTGCCCTCGATCTCCGACGCAGCACAGGCCTGAAACTTTTTTTTTTTTACAAAGTACACCTCTTAAAGAGACAGCCTCCTGAGCAACCCAAATCAAACCAAAAGAAAGGTATGCTTTCTTGATTCTGGGTGCTCCAGGAAGTTGCATCCTGCTGGCCTGGGTGTCAGGACCTCAAGGGTAGCGAGAACATAAGAACATAAGAAAATGCCATACTGGGTCAGACCAAGGGTCCATCAAGCCCAGCATCCTGTTTCCAACAGTGGCCAATGCAGGCCATAAGAACCTGGCAAGTACCCAAAAACTAAGTCTATTCCATGTAACCATTGCTAATGGCAGTGGCTATTCTCTAAGTGAACTTAATAGCAGGTAATGGACTTCTCCTCCAAGAACTTATCCAATCCTTTTTTAAACACAGCTATACTAACTGCACAAACCACATTCTCTGGCAACAAATTCCAGAGTTTAATTGTGCGTTGAGTAAAAAAGAACTTTCTCTGATTAGTTTTAAATGTGCCCCATGCTAACTTCATGGAGTGTCCCCTAGTCCTTCTACTATCCGAAAGAGTAAATAACCGATTCACATCTACCCGTTCTAGACCTCTCATGATTTTAAACACCTCTATCATATCCCCCCTCAGTCGTCTCTTCTCCAAGCTGAAAAGTCCTAACCTCTTTAGTCTTTCCTCATAGGGGAGTTGTTCCATTCCCCTTATCATTTTGGTAGCCCTTCTCTGTACCTTCTCCATCGCAATTATATCTTTTTTGAGATGCGGCGACCAGAATTGTACACAGTATTCATGGAGCGATACAGAGGCATTATGACATTTTCCGTTTTATTCATCATTCCTTTTCTAATAATTCCCAACATTCTGTTTGCTTTTTTGACTGCCGCAGCACACTGCACCGATGATTTCAATGTGTTATCCACTATGACACCTAGATCTCTTTCTTGGGTTGTAGCACCTAATATGGAACCCAACATTGTGTAATTATAGCATGGGTATCCCTGGCTTTCCTCCCCCTGGTCGCTTTACTCAAAGAGATGGCCCCCAAATCAACCTAACACCTCTGGGAGCACCGTTTTCAATTCTTGTCTTCTTACTAACCCTAAGCTAAAACTTTTTTTTGTTGTTTTTTTTTCAAACTATCAGACTGCAGGCTTGTACTTCTACCATCTGCTGGAGACAGAAATACTGAGGGTCTGCAGGTGGCACTCTCGGTGATGTAGCAGTGCCTCACAGTTTTGTTCTCTGCCTCCATCTGCTGGTAGGGTTGCATAAACCCACTTGTCTGGACTGATCTGGGGTATGGAGAGGAACACACATACATCTGGTGCAGTTTCAAGTGTAGGACGATCAGGGATTCTAAAATTTCTGCAGGACTTGTGTGCAAGGGGTGACTCTTACTTTCAATCCCACCCCCGATATATATATTTTTTTTTTGGGAGGGGGAGGAGATGCTGTGAGTACATGATAAGTGTATTTCTTCTCTAGGGTGATCGCAGACTCCTTGCCTATGTCTCTGTGCAGTCCTTCTCCAGCCCCTCACCTCCCTGTGACCCAGTCTCTCTCCTCTGCCTTCCCACTCAGCTCTCTCACTCCTCCAAGCTCCACTCCTGAGCTCCAACTGGGACCAAAGATTAGTTTTCCTAGCGTGTAGCCAGATGGACAGAACAAATGGGTATAGTGTGCTCGTGCTAGCAGTTGGAGACGGATCTGACGTCAGCATGGGTACAGATACCCCCACAGGAAGCGAAGCAACTCAGTAATTTCCGTCTCCAAAGCAGTTTGGAGTGCCTGCACGCTTGCTGAGCGTGTTTTCCAATACTACTTTCTACTTTCTATTTTCTACTTCAATATTCACCTTACTAAATTTCTACAGGAACATCGAGCCCCGCACTCCTGCGGTGATACCCTCGGGTCCCTCCTCCAGTTGAGTTTCCCGGGGGGGATTTCCGCGATCCCTCGGAGGTCTAGGCCTCGGTCCGGTGGCCGAATCGCGGCAGGGATCTAGCCCCCGAGCGTGAAGGGCTCGGGTCGGGCTGAGAGGCGCCTCGGTCCCGGCGTGGACTTAGCCCCGAGCGAGACGAGTTCAGCGGCTTAGAGGCAGTGGGTGCATTTCCTCAAGCGCGGTGGTGAAGGTATTTCCCCTCTCCCCCCGCAGCCGGAGACCACCCAGGTTCCAACCGGGAAGCGCCGAGGATCAGGTAAGGCGTACATCTCTTATTTTTGGTCTCCGAGGGACGAGGATCGGCGGCATTGCCTGTATGCGGCACGCCGTGGAGGTCGCCATTTTGTCGGCCTTGTTCAGGTATTGAGCGCCCATGATAGGCGCCTGTATAGGATTAAGCGCATATTATTGAGCGCATATTGGATATCATTGAGCGTATATTGCTGACCGCATATTATTGAGCGCATATTGGATATCATTGAGCGTATATTGCTGACCGCATATTATTGAGCGCATATTGGTTATCATTGAGCGTATATTGCTGACCGCATATTGTTGAGCGCATATTGTATATTATTGAGCGTATATTGCTGCCGCATATTATTGAGCGCATATTGGATATCATTGAGCGTATACTGCTGTCGCATACTATTGAGCGCATATTGTATTGAGAGTATATTGCTGCCGCATATTCTTGAGCGCATATTGTATTAAGCGTATATTGCTGCCGCATATTATTAAGCGCATATTCTTCAGCGCTACATTCGCAAACCGCGATGTAACATTCGAACGCCCCAGCGTCTCCTGCGGTAGCGCCTCCTGATTCCGGCGTGAAAGCTCTTGGCCTCTGCTCAGCATGCCAGCTTAGAGCCACGCACAGCGAGGAGCCAGACTCCCTTTGTGCCCAATGTGAGGAGGCAGTGGGAGCCTCGAGCCAGGACCAGTCTCAAGCGAGGTTTGCTGACAGTTCCCCAGGGGCCACCCCGGATCTAGCGGGCAGTCTCGAACAACCTGGGATCCCGAGAGACCTGGTACCCTGACGACTAGAGACCGCTTCCATTTCCTGGGTGGATCTCTTTAAGGGGATCCATGCCTTTGTACAGATGCAATCAGCTTCCCGTCCAGGCCCTGCTGCTGCTCCAGCTGATCCTGCCCCTGGACCTTCGCGCCCTTATCGTGGGCACCCGCCTCCGGGCAGTCCTGTTCAGGCGGACCCTGATGTCTCAGAGGACGAGTCTGAACCCCCCGAGGAGGAGGGGACTTCCCTCGGGGATTGAGCCATATCAAACCATGAGGCGGTTCTTTCCCAAGGAAGATCTCTCCGACCTGGTATCTCAGTGCCTAGCGGAGTTGGCTATTACAGGCCCCAGCACTACGGTGCCATCTACACAGAACCCTCTGCTGGAAGGTCTTCGTCCTACAGCCCGCCATTTTCCCTTCTTTCAAGCGGCACAGCAACTGATAGATTTGGAATGGGCTGCACCAGCGGCCTCATTCAAAGGGGGTCGGGCCCTGACGGGCATGTACCCCCTGGACCCGGCAATCAAGGAGATGCTGGCGTGCCCTCAGGTGGACGCCTTGGTTAGCGCTGTGGTCAAGCGCACTACCATTCCAGTTGAAGGGGGGGCGGCCCTCAAGGAGCCTCATGACCGGCGATTGGACGCCATCCTGAAACAGACCTTTGACGTGGCAGCTCTATCTTTGCGGATCGCAACCTGCTGCACAGTGGTGACGCGTTCCTGTTTGTCACAGCTCAGGAACAATGCTCCGGCAGCAGACATGGAGTCAGCTCTCTCGTTCCTCACGGATGCTGCATCTGACCTAGTCCGTACGACAGCAAAGGGGGTCTCATCCTCTGTAGCTGCTAGGAGGCAGCTCTGGATACGGAATTGGTCAGCCAGTGCTCCTTCAAAGACACGCCTCACCAGAATGCCCTTTAGGGGTTCTTTCCTGTTCGGCAGTGACCTCGATAAACTGGCCAGCACATGGGGCGCCTCTCCAGTACCTCGACTGCCGGAAGATAGGTTCAAAAGGAACCAGCGCGCCTTTCCGAGGCCCTCCAGAGGTAGAAGCTCCTAACGCTTCACTCCCTATAGGGGTCGCTACCAGGCACCTCATCCTCAGGCCAGGAACCAGTCCTTTCGGACCAAGCAGCATAAGAGGGGAGCCGGCTCGGGTTCACGGCCCGGCCGTGTCTCCCAATGAGAATCAGCCGATCCATCCGGGGTCGGAGCCATAGGGGGCAGGTTAACCCTCTTCTACCCCAGATGGGTCGAGATTACGTCGGATCAGTGGGTCCTCGCCATCATCCGAGAGGGGTATTATCTGGACTTCCATCACCTCCCTCCGGACAGGTTTGTGGAATCTTCGTGTCCAATATACAAGAAGGCGGCATTGGAAGTTACCCTGGCGAGGCTCCTGTCCTTGAAAGCCATAATCCCAGTACCTGCATGGGAAATGGATTCTGGGCACTATTCCATTTATTTCAAGGTTCCCAAGAAAGAGGGCACTTTCCGACCCGTACTGGACCTCAAGTCAGTCAATCGATACTTAAGGGTCCCGAGGTTTTGCATGGAAACTCTGTGCTCAGTCAAGACCACAGTACAGCCAGGAGAATTTCTCACGGCCTTAGACTTGTCAGAAGCCTACCTGCATATCCCGATCCATCAGGATCATCAGCGCTACCTACGCTTCAAGGTTCTGGGACGCCACTTCCAATTCCGGGCTTTGCCCTTCAGGTTAGCCACGGCGCCACGGACCTTCACCAAGGTGATCGTAATGGTAGCAGCGGCGCTCAGAAGGGAAGGAATCCTTGTCCATCCCTACCTAGACGATTGGCTGATCAGGGCAAAATCACGAGAGGAGAGCCATCGGACAACCAACAGAGTGATCGCCCTTCTGGAAAGCCTGGGATGGGTAGTCAACCTCAACAAGAGTTGCCTACAGTCTTCCCAATCACTGGAATACCTGGGAGTCCAGTTCGACACCCAGGCAGACAAAGTCAGTCTCACTACCAAGAGAAGGGTAAAACTTCAGACGCGTCTCCGGTCCTTGATGGGAGCCAGCCGGCCCGTAGCTTGGGATTATCTGCAGGTTCTCGGCCTCATGGCATCCACCCTGGAAGTGGTACCCTGGGCAAGGGCCCATATGAGACCTCTACAACACTCCCTGCTCTCTCGCTGGAGCCCCCGCTTCCGGAATTATTCCGTGCATCTACCTCTGCCAGCCAGAGTGCGGACCCAGTTATGGTGGTGGTTGCAGTCCAACCACACGAGCAGGGGGTCAAAGATGTCCTCCCCCACGTGGATTCTGCTCACCACAGATGCCAGCCTGAGCGGATGGGGAGCACACTGCGAAGAACTCACCGCACAAGGGCGGGTGGAACAGAGAAGAGTCAGGGTGGAACATCAACCGTCTAGAGGCACGGGCAGTCCAATTAGCATGCCTGCGATTTGCTCACAGACTGAGGAACAGAGCAGTCAGAGTGATGTCCGACAACGCCACCACGGTGGCATACATCAACCGTCAGGGCGGAACCAGAAGCCGACAGGTGTCCCTAGAGATAGCCCCGCTGATGGCTTGGGCAGAGGCGAATCTTCAGGACATCTCCGCCGTCCACATTGCCGGGAAGGACAACACCACGGCAGACTTCCTCAGCAGAGAAAGCCTAAATCCGGGGGAATGGCAGCTGTCGCCCACAGCCTTCCAGATGATTGTGGATCACTGGGGGATTCCGGACATGGACTTACTAGCGGACAGGTCCAATGCCCAGATACTTCAGCCGCAAGCAAGATCCGTTCTCTCACGGGATCGACGCCCTGGTTCAGCCATGGCCTCCAGGGACCCTGTTATACGCCTTTCCTCCGTGGCCCCTGCTGGGCACCCTTATCCACAAGATTCAGAAGCACCGGGGCCTAGTTCTTCTAGTGGCGCCAGACTGGCCAAGAAGACCCTGGTACGCGTACATGAGAAGACTACTGGTAGGGGAGTCCCTTCCCCTGCCTCCTCTCAGGGACCTGCTTCATCAAGGTCCCATCCTCCACGAGGATCCAGCTCAATTCTCTCTTATGGTCTGGCCATTGAGAGGGCTAGACTGAAGAAAAGAGGTTACTCGGAGCCGGTGATAAATACACTCCTCCGAGCTCGCACGTTTTCCACATCCCTCACCTACATAAGGATCTGGAGAGTATTTGAAGCCTGGTGCGACACTCATGGCACCAATCCACATGCGACTACTATCCCTATTGTTCTGGATTTCCTGCAGGATGGGCTTCAGAAGGGTCTCTCCCTAAGCTCCATCAAGGTTCAGGTGGCTGCGCTGTCTTGCTACTGTCCCAGGAGGGATGGCAAGACCATTGCCACGCACCCAGATGTTTCTCGCTTCCTCAAAGGAGTCAAGCACATTCGTCCGCCACTGAAGTAGCCAGTGCCCCTGTGGAACCTCAACCTTGTTTTGGATTTCCTCGCGGGATCCACCTTCAGACCCCTTCGGGGCCTGTCTCTCCGTTCGCTAACTTTGAAGATGGTGTTCCTGCTGGCGGTGTGTTCAGCACGCCGCATCTCAGAGCTACAAGCGCTGTCCTGCCGTGATCCCTTTCTCAGAATCACTCCTGAGGCTATCCATCTTCGCACGGTTCCCTCCTTTCTACCTAAAGTAGTCTCACAATTTCACCTCAACCAAACCATATCTTTGCCTACCACGGCGGGTTTGAAGAAATCAGAAGAAGGGCGTTTACTACGCCATCTCGACATCGGCAGATTGCTGCCCAGATATCTGGAAATGACAGAAGACGTACGAAAGACGGACCATCTGTTCGTCCTGCACAGCGGGAAGAAACAAGGAGAAGCGGCCTCTCGGCCCACCATCGCCCGCTGGATTAAAGAAGTTATCAGAGCGGCTTCCGTAGAGGCCGGGAAGTCACCGCCTCTACAAGTCAAGGTTCATTCTACCAGAGCCCAAGCAGCATCTTGGGCAGAATCGAGGATGCTGTCGCCTGCAGAAATATGTAAAGCGGTGACATGGTCCTCCCTCCTCCAGGTTCTACCGTCTGGATGTCCAGGCCAGGGAGGACACAGCATTTGCGAGGGCAGTCCTACGCGGTCCTCAGGCAGCCTCCCACCCAGTCCGGGAGTAGCTTTTGTACATCCCATTTGTTCTGAGTCCATCTGGCTACACGCTAGGAAATGTTGAGATTACTTACCTGATAATCTCCTTTTCCTTAGTGTAGACAGATGGACTCAGCATCCCGCCCGGTTGCCGGTATACATGGGTTTCACCGATTCAAGGTAAGCCATGTCATTTTTGCTTACATAAGAGCGTCCCCTTTGCCAGGTGTCGACGCCTTCCGGTTAGGAATGCTGGTGGTCTCCAGCTACTATCAATCAGTCAGGGGAATCCTGTTTCACTAATTCATTGAGCGTCAGTACACACACATCCATAACAGCTTTTGCAAGGAAGATTACTGAGTTGCTTCGCTTCCTGTGGGGGTATATGTACCCGTGCTGACGTCAGATCCATCTCCAACTGCTAGCACGAGCAGACTATACCCATTTGTTCTGAGTCCATCTGTCTACACTAAGGAAAAGGTGATTATCAGGTAAGTAATCTCAACATTGTCACTTCTTCCACTCCAGGGCCCCCAACAATGCTTTTGTCGCCTCTGGCTCCACAGGCCCCAATTATGGCTGAAGATACTTCTGCTGCCTCCTGCATCCCAGACCATCTTGTCATCCCAGGCAGGCAGGTGAGTTTTGAAAACCTTGAATATCAGCCAGTATCTGATCCCCTGTTGCCTTAATGTGCCTGCGTTCTGCTTACAGCAAAGTTAAATGTTTCCTTCAGAAAGTCTTTTTTCCCCAGACCTGTGCTGGTGGAAAACTGGTGACAGCAGTGCAGATGAGCCGCACACACACACACACTCCTTTCTGCATCTTTCCTTTTCCTAGGTTCCTGTGTTCGCTGGGGTAGATATTTATCTGAAGACTCACCAGTGTCCCCGACTTCTTGTTGACAGTATAAGAAGAATTTGTGACTTTGGCACCAGTGCCTGAAGTTTCTAATAAGAGGACACCGTCCTTGAACCAGCGGTACTGGGAAGCAGGGGATCCTTCATCTTCCCGGCATTTCAGCTCTACCACGGTTCCTGTCATGGCTGAGCTGGGAACCTCGCACACAGGTGCACCTGGTGCCACTGAAAAATACAGTGGATCAGTTAACATTCATCAGGGCAGGAAGGAACTGATTTGTTAGTCAGAGGTAGTTACTGGCCTAAAATTTAAAAAAACCTAAATGTATATATATATAATTAGAATTAAATTATATTCTTTGGTTATTTTTCTATTTGCAAGGTTGTTTTTTCAGTGGCTGGAAGTTTCATGCTTACTATAGCCAGCATGAGGCCTTCCCTGATTCACTGTGCGGGTTTCAGACACAGTAAACATTTGGCTGTTCTCTCCTTAGCAGGCACATATGGAAAAGCAGGAGAAAGAGAGCAGGGTCCAAACCTTTTTTAAAACCTAGCTATGCCTTTACCACATCCTCTGGCAATGAATTCCAGAGCTTAATTGTGCATTGAGTGAAAACGAGAGGTAGGGATTATAGAGCTGAGCAACTAGGTAGGCTGTAGGGTCTTTATTCACCATCACATTTCTAAGTAAGAATCAACAGTGGGGTCTGGACAATGAGAGGGCAGTGTGTGAAAGACAAAGCCTTTTCACTGAGGAGAAGGCTGGGAGTGATGGGAAAGGGTCTTTGGGTTAGATATTGTTACTGTGTATTTGAGTGTGCATCTACTTTTGAACACTTGCCACCTTCAAAGAAACAAGGGAAAGAATTGGATTTTATAAAAGCAATAATGAGGTGTGATGTCCTACCTAATACAGTGAACTGAATGTGGGCCTCGGCCAGTACCCGGGAGTCCCCTGGTGCGCTCACCTCACAGCGATACTTCCCTGAGTCCAACCGACTCACGTTCTTTATCCTGATGCTCGACTCTATCATCTCTGCTCGTGTTTTAAGAGCATCTTTAAAGACAAAACATTCAAGAAATCCATCAGAAAACAACTACAATCATTCTCTATAGGGATGTGTGTAAAGTACTGAGCCACACTCGAAGTAAAGCATTTCTCCTATACTGAGCATCTCAAGTCGTCACAGTTTAATCTGAATTGTAGAGATTAGCTAAAAATGAATGGTAGAAAATGTGTTTTATATTTTCTGAATGTCACAGAGCCTGTAAGCAGCAGACTCCTGGTGGCAGTATAACATCAGGCCTGGGCACTGTCCTTTCATAGCCCTTACAGTTCTTCCCTTCCACCAGCTCCAGTTTATAACTCACCTACTAAATGTCCCTCATGATAGACAAAAGAAACATCGTTCTGTACCATTTTCTTCCATTCTAACCTCGGATTCGGATCTTTCTCAATTGTGTATTTACAGGATAAAACAGCTTCTGCAAGCAAAAAAAACAGATTATTTTTCCACCCATAAGTGTGCACCTGAATAATTCTGCTGAATGTCAACACTACACAACCAACCAGAAACAGCCACCAGTTTTCATTTCCCCTCTATGTCTGTGCATATCCCTGCTCTGCGACTCCATTCAGGTGATGCTTGTGTGTGTGTGCGTCCCCCTGGTCTGTGACTCCATTTGAGTAATGGTTGTGCGTGTATGTGCGTGTCCCAGCTGCTCTGTGACTCCATTCGGGTGATGGTTGTGTGTGTACGTGTGTCCCTTCTCTGTGACACCATTCAAGTGATTAATGTGTCCCTGCTCTGCAACTCCATTCGGGTGATGCTTTGTCTGTGTGTCCTTGCTCTGCAAGTCGATACGAGCTATGCTTGTGTGTGTGTGTGTGTGTGTCTCTGCTCTGTGACTCCATTCGAGTGGTGCTTATGTGTGTTGTATGTGTGTGTCTCTGCTCTTTGCCTCCATTTGGGTGGTGCTTGTGTGTGTGTGTGTCGCTGCTCTGTGACTCCATTCAAGTAATGCTTGTGTGTGTGTGGGTGTGTGTGTGTGAATGTCCCTGCTCTCTGACTTCATCCATTCGGGTGATGCTTGTGTGTGTGTGTGTGTCACTGCTCTGTGACTCCATTCAGGTGATGTCTGTGTATGTGTGTGTGTGTCCCTGCACTGTGACTCCATTCAGGTGATGTCTGTGTATGTGTGTGTGTGTGTCCCTGCACTGTGACTCCATTCAGGTGATGTCTGTGTATGTGTGTGTGTGTCCCCCTGCACTGTGACTCCATTCAGGTGATGTCTGTGTATGTGTGTGTGTGTCCCTGCACTGTGACTCCATTCAGGTGATGTCTGTGTATGTGTGTGTGTGTGTGTCCCTGCACTGTGACTCCATTCAGGTGATGTCTGTGTATGTGTGTGTGTGTCCCCCTGCACTGTGACTCCATTCAGGTGATGTCTGTGTATGTGTGTGTGTGTGTCCCTGCACTGTGACTCCATTCAGGTGATGTCTGTGTATGTGTGTGTGTGTGTGTGTCCCCCTGCACTGTGACTCCATTCAGGTGATGTCTGTGTATGTGTGTGTGTGTCCCTGCACTGTGACTCCATTCAGGTGATGTCTGTGTATGTGTGTGTGTGTGTCCCTGCACTGTGACTCCATTCAGGTGATATGTGTGTGTGTGTGTGTGTGTCCCCCTGCACTGTGACTCCATTCAGGTGATGTCTGTGTATGTGTGTGTGTGTCCCTGCACTGTGACTCCATTCAGGTGATGTCTGTGTATGTGTGTGTGTGTCCCAGCACTGTGACTCCATTCAGGTGATGTCTGTGTATGTGTGTGTGTGTGTGCATGTCCCTGCACTGTGACTCCATTCAGGTGATGTCTGTGTATGTGTGTGTGTGTGTCCCTGCTTTGTGACTCCATTCAGGTGATGTGTGTGTGTGTCCCTGCACTGTGACTCCATTCAGGTGATGTCTGTGTATGTGTGTGTGTGTCCCTACACTGTGACTCCATTCAGGTGATGTCTGTGTATGTGTGTGTGTGTGTGTGTGTCCCTGCACTGTGACTCCATTCAGGTGATGTCTGTGTATGTGTGTGTGCGTGTCCCTGCACTGTGACTCCATTCAGGTGATGTCTGTGTATGGGTGTGTGTGTGTCCCTGCTTTGTGACTCCATTCATGTGATGTCTGTGTATGTGTGTGTGCGTGTCCCTGCACTGTGACTCCATTCAGGTGATGTCTGTGTATGTGTGTGTGCGTGTCCCTGCACTGTGACTCCATTCAGGTGATGTCTGTGTATGTGTGTATGCGTGTCCCTGCACTGTGACTCCATTCAGGTGATGTCTGTGTATGTGTGTGTGCGTGTCCCTGCACTGTGACTCCATTCAGGTGATGTTTGTGTATGTGTGTGTGTGTCCCTGCACTGTGACTCCATTCAGGTGATGTCTGTGTATGTGTGTGTGTGTCCCTGCACTGTGACTCAATTCAAGTGATGTCTGTGTATGTGTGTGTGTCCCTGCTTTGTGACTCCATTCAGGTGATGTCTGTGTATGTGTGTGTCCCTGCACTGTGACTCCATTCAGGTGATGTCTGTGTATGGGTGTGTGTGTGTCCCTGCACTGTGACTCCATTCAGGTGATGTCTGTGTATGTGTGTGTGTGTGTCCCTGCTTTGTGACTCCATTCAGGTGATGTCTGTGTATGTGTGTGTGTGTGTGCCCCTGCACTGTGACTCCATTCAGGTGATGTCTGTGTATGTGTGGGTGCGTGTCCCTGCTTTGTGACTCCATTCAGGTGATGTCTGTGTATGTGTGTGTGTGTGTGTCCCTGCACTGTGACTCCATTCAGGTGATGTCTGTGTATGTGTGTGTGTGTGTCCCTGCACTGTGACTCCATTCAGGTGATGTCTGCGCATGTGTGTGTGTGACCCTGCACTGTGACTCCATTCAGGTGATGTCTGTGTATGTGTGTGTGTGTGTCCCTGCACTGTGACTCCATTCAGGTGATGTCTGTGTATGTGTGTGTGTGTGTCCTTGCACTGTGACTCCATTCAGGTGATGTCTGTGTATGTGTGTATGCATGTCCCTGCACTGTGACTCCATTCAGGTGATGTCTGTGTATGTGTGTGTGTGTGTCCCTGCACTGTGACTCCATTCAGGTGATGTCTGTGTATGTGTGTGTGTGTGTTCCTGCACTGTGACTCCATTCAGGTGATGTCTGTGTATGTTTGTGTGTGTCCCTGCACTGTGACTCCATTCAGGTGATGTCTGTGTATGTTTGTGTGTGTCCCTGCACTGTGACTCCATTCAGGTGATGTCTGTGTATGTGTGTGCGTGTCCCTGCACTGTGACTCCATTCAGGTGATGTCTGTGTATGTGTGTGTGTGTGTCCCTGCTTTGTGACTCCATTCAGGTGATGTCTGTGTATGTGTGTGTGTGTGTCCCTGCTTTGTGACTCCATTCAGGTGATGTCTGTGTATGTGTGTGTGTGTCCCTGCTCTGTGACTCCATTCAGGTGATGTCTGTGTATGTGTGTGCGTGTCCCTGCACTGTGACTCCATTCAGGTGATGTCTGTGGATGTGTGTGCGTGTCCCTGCACTGTGACTCCATTCAGGTGATGTCTGTGTATGTGTGTGCGTGTCCCTGCACTGTGACTCCATTCAGGTGATGTCTGTGGATGTGTGTGCGTGTCCCTGCACTGTGACTCCATTCAGGTGATGTCTGTGGATGTGTGTGCGTGTCCCTGCACTGTGACTCCATTCAGGTGATGCTTCTGTGTGTGCGTGCGTGTGTCCCTTCTCTATGACTCCATTTGGACTACACAGCATAGCTATCTTGGGGCCTGATGTAATAAAATGTGAGCTAAATTTTAGCATTTTTTTTCCTTACATGATAAAAACTAAGTTAACTCCTGATGCAATAAGCAAATGGCATGTTAATGCATCCGGAGTTTAAAACAAATAAGCATGCTAACCCAAAAATGTGTGCAGAAGACAAGCTTAGTGCACATAAAGGCATGTTTTAGCACACTAAAAGTGTCTGCTGTGCATAAAACATAATTTGTACATATAAAAAAAATATTCTCTGTGCAGAAAACTTGATTTGGGTAACAAACTGAACTCAGTGTTGCTGGAAGATGTGGAATATTAAATCTTTAAAAATAAATACATATCGCGCACTTCAGAGTCAGCCTCATAGATTAACTTCATTCCAGGAGTGAAGTTTCCAACTCTTTATTTTTGCTTATGCCTCACCACCCAGATGAGTTTCAGGTTCATCAGTGACGAGCTCCATGCACAGAACTTTATCTTCTGGCCATCAACCCAGGTCCTATGTTTGCTGTATGTGCCTCTATTTTACAGGATCCCTACAATAATTGGACAGAGGGAGTCCCACATTTCTTATGGTAAAACAATTTGGCTATTATGAGCTAATCTGCATATGCATATTTCTCACAGGACAAGCAGGATGGTAGTCCTCACATATGGGTGACATCACAGGATGGAGCCCAATCACGGAAAACTTCTGTCAAAGTTTCCAGAACTTTGACTGGCCCCTACTGGGCATGCCCAGCATGGCACTAACCCTGCAGCCAGCAGGGGTCCCCCTTCAGTCTTCTTTTTTCCGCACAGCAGTAGCCTCACGGTAGAGGAGCTCTGAAGAGATTCCTGACAGGAATTTTCCTCACGGAATTACTAAAAGTTAAGTTGCCCCACAGAACTTCGGTAAGTTTTGACCCATTTCCTGTCGATTACCGTCGAGTTTGGCCTTCGCGGCCTACTGGCCATCGACTGTACCGCGGCTAAATTTTTTTCCATGGCCAAGGCGTCGGGGTTTCGTCGGTGCCCAGTCTGTACCCGCACCATGTCTATCAAAGACCCCCATAAAGTCTGTGTAATATGTTTAGGACGCGAGCACGATGTCTTGACCTGCACCAAATGTGCCCTAATGACACCGAAGGGTCGCAAGGCCAGAATGGAGAAGATGGAACTTCTCTTCCGTGCTCAAACCCCGACTCCGTCTACTGCATCGACGTCGTCGGAACCGACACTGTCGACTTCACGCCAGCATCGACCGGTGACCGACCGGCATCGACGACTACTCGGCCATCGACATCCTCTACTCCCCCTCAGGATCAAGGGGATCGCAGGGAAAAACATCGCCATCGACACCATAAGACTCAGACCATCGAGGGAGCGAAATCATCGACCTCGCCATCGTCCGAGCCGCTGTTGAAAAAACCCCGTCCAGCAGAGGCACCGACCATTCCTGCGACCGGGTCTCCGAGGCAACCCTCACCCGATCGGGGATTGGGAGCCGCGATTCCGCCTGTAACGGTGGTCCCTCCGGCTATGCCTCTGCCTCCTTCTTCTGTTCCGGAGCCGGGGCTGCTTACTCCAGGTCTCCGAGAAGAACTGGACCGGATGGTCCAGGAGGCCATCGACAAGGCGATGCAACGTCTTCAGGTTCCTCCGACACCGGCACCGACTGTGGAACCGATCATCAACCTGATTCCGGCAGCACTGGCACCGCTGCTATCCAGGATGGAAGCCCTCATGGCCACTTTTCCATCAATGGATCCCGGGTCTCCGATGGCTCCGATGCCCTCCCCACTGACAGCATCATCGGGAGGAGAAACACCGTTCCGCATTCCTCCATCCGGAGTTATGCCTCAGCCATCGATGCCTATACGTCCCTCGCCACCAATCCAACCATCGGTGCCGATGCGTCCATCGGCACCACCGAGCCATCCATCGATGCCTGTACCGATGCCTTTGATGCCATCGTTGGTGCCTCCGATAATTCCTCCGATTCCTTCGGAGCCCAGACCTGGACCTTCAGGTATCTAACCACCCTGTCCCCCTCTACTTCCTAGAGGAAAGGGTGTTGACCCTTATGATACCTGGGGGGTTTGATACCTCATCAGACACTGATAACTTACCTTCACCCACTGAGAGTAGAAAGCGTTCTCCTCCAGAGGATCTCTCATTTATAAATTTTGTGAAGGAAATGGCTGAATTGGTTCCTTTTCAATTGCAGACAGAACAGGATGACAGGCACCAGATGATGGAGTTGCACCAATTCCAGGATGCCCCCAAGGTAATAACCTCTATTCCCGTTCATCAGGTTCTTCTTGATCTTCTCAAGAAGAACTGGGAAAATCCAGGAGCAATTGCTCCAGTACACAGGAAAGCTGACACTACTTATTTAGTACAGTCAGCCCCAGGTTTTCAAAAGTCACAGCTTGATCACCACTCTGTCGAGGTAGAGTGCAAAAAAGAGAGCAAAGAGGTCAAAACCTCACTCATCTACCCCTCCTGGTAAGGAACAAAAATTCCTGGACAACATTGGACGCCGAGTATTCCAAGGGGCCATGCTCATCTCCCGAATTGCTGCCTATCAGCTTTATATGACCCAATATAACAGGGCCATATTTAAGCAGATACAGGACTTCTCAGACTCCCTGCCTCAGCAATTCCAAGACCAGCTACAAACCCTTGTAAGCAAAGGTTTTGAGGCAGGCTAGCATGAGATCAGAACATCTTATGACATTTTCGACACCTCTACCAGAGTGTCCGCAGCTGCTATTTCAGCGAGACGGTGGGCCTGGCTCAAGTCTTCTGATCTTTGCCCAGAAGTGCAAGACCGGTTGTCCAACCTGCCCTGTGTAAGAGATAATCTGTTCGGCGAACAGATCCAACGGACGGTGGCTGAACTAAAAGACCATGAGACCCAAAAACAGCTCTCTTCAATGCCTTCCGACTTCTCTTCAAAGCAGCCCTTTAGAAAGGACTCCAAGAAGTCGTTCTACCATCCACGAAAGTCCTACCCACCACCAGCCAGATCCCTGCTACGAGACCTTATCAGAAACTTCAGTCTCGCCAAACCCGAAAACAAAAACCACAAACAGCTCCCCAGCCGGGGCCTGCTTCCGGTTTTTGACTTCCACTTGGAGAGCAGCAGCCAGATTCCTCTGTCACACATACCAGTGGGAGGTCGACTGTGCCACTTTCACAACATGTGGCATTCAGTCACAACCGACCAATGGGTATTGGCAATCATTGCTCAGGGTTACCATCTGAACTTTCTCGCCCTGCCACCGGACTCCCCAACTCTGCAGACATGGAGAACATCCGACCACTCGGTTCTTCTGGATCAAGAGGTCTCCCTCCTTCTCCCGTCAAGAGCAATAAAACCTGTTCCATACTCTCAGCAAGGCCTAGGGTTCTATTCCCGGTACTTCCTAATCCCCAAAAAATCGGGAGGCGTCCGTCCTATTCTAGATCTAAGGGCCCTCAACAAGTACCTCCGGCGAGAAAAGTTCAAGATGGTCACCTTGGGCTCACTTCTACCTCTTCCACAAAGAGGAGACTTGCTCTGCTCTCTGGACCTCCAGGACGCATACACCCACATTGCGATAAGTCCAGCTCATCGCAAATACCTGAGATTCCTAGTAGGCCTCAAGCACTATCAATACCGAGTGCTTCCATTCAGCCTAGCGTCTGCTCCACCAGTCTTTACAAAATGCCTCGTAGTCGTCACAGCATTCCTCAGGACACAAGGTGTTCACGTCTACCCCTATCTGGACGACTGGTTAATCAAGGCTCCCACTCAGCAAGCTGCTCTGTCGTCCCTCAATCTAACCTTTTTTTTTTTTTTTTTTAATTTTATTTTTATTCAACTTTACAAATTATTTAAAGATACACCCAGTCAATATGCATTAACAGTATGAACTCATATAGAACAAAAGAAAAACAAACAATCTATATTTCTGCATATTCTTTTGTGTTACTCTAATTCAAAATTAGCAGAAATTACAGAACCTAATTGTTAAGAAACTAAAGGGAGCAAAAATATTTAAAATCTAAAGAAAACCCTTAAGATTTGTGTCTAATCCATTTCTACACTTTTATTCTCCCAAGAGATAGATATCAAGATTCAAGGTATGAACGCAATTGCTCTGGGTAATTAAACAAATATTTTGTATCTTGGTTTATAATAACGCATTTACATGGAAAACGCAACAGAAATTTACCACCTCTTTGAATGACTCTATCCTTCATGGCTAAAAATTCTTTCCTACGTATTTGAGTATTTAAACGGACATCCGGGAAAATCCTTAACGGAAAACCGTGAAATTTGGAATTCTGATTTTTAAAATACAATTTAAGGATATTGTCTCTCTGAGAGATATCTCCAAATTGTATTACCAAAGTAGCACGCTGTCTAATTTCCATGTCAGATGATTTTTCAATAAGTTCAGACAGGTCTGTATCCTCTCTTTGCTCCTCTAAACCTAGTACTAATGGATCATTACTCTAATTTCGTTAGGGTTTCTCGTCAATTACGACAAATCCTACTTAGTCCCATCTCAAACCTTATCTTTCATTGGGGCAGACTTGGACACCTTACAGGCAAAGGCTTTCCTGCCTCGACAACGAGCACTGACCATCGTGTCTCTTGCTCACCAATTGCAGTCTCAGCACGCTGCGACTGCCCGCCAATTTCTCGTCCTCCTGGGACATAAGGCGTCCTCAGTCCATGTCACACCAATGGCCCACTTGGCCAAGAGGCTCATGCACTGGACTCTCAGGTCTCAATGGACTCAAGCTATTCAGCCTCTGTCGACCATTGTCCACATCACCGAATCACTCCGTCTGTCCCTCGCCTGGTGGAAAAATCAGAACAATCTCCTCCAGGGATTGCCCTTCCAGGTTCCGCATCCTCAAATCATTCTCACTACTGACGCTTCCAGAGGAAGCCAAACACCAGATAAATTTCCTGGAGCTTCGAGCAATAAGATATGCTCTCAGAACTTTTCAGGATCGCCTGTCCAATCAGGTCATCTTAATTCAGACGGACAACCAGGTGGCCATGTGGTACATCAACAAACAGGGAGGCGCAGGCTCCTTCCTTCTGTGTCAGGAAGCTGCGCAGATTTGGGCGGAAGCCCTCTCCCATTCGATGTACCTCGGCCACCTACTTGCCGGGAGTGAACAATGTGCTGGCAGACCAGCTGAGTCGCATCTTTCAACTGCACGAGTGGTCTCTCAACCCCTCAGTAGCGAACTCCATCTTTCAACAATGGGGATATCCTCAGATAGACCTCTTTGCGTCCCCTCAGAACCACAAAGTGGACAACTACTGCTCCCTCATTAGCAGCAAACACTCTCAGCCCAGAGACGCATTTCTCCCTCTCATGGGCAACCGGTCTGCTTTATGCATTCCCTCCACTTCCTCTTCTCTCGAAGACTCTCATGAAGTTGCGTTAGGACAAGGGAACCATGATCCTGATAGCACCTCACTGGCCTCGCCAAGTGTGGTTTCCAATACTTCAGGATCTCTCCATCCACAGGCACATTCCCTCGGGAAAGGACCCGCTCCTGATCACTCAAAACAATGGGAGCCTACGCCATCCCAATCTTCAAGCCTTGTCCCTGACGGCATGGATGTTGAAAGGTTAATACTTCAACCACTTAACCTTTCAGATCCAGTTTCCCGTGTCTTGATTGCTTCGCGGAAGCCTTCCATGAGAAAATCTTACTCTTACAAATGGAAAAGGTTCTCATCATGGTGCTCTTCTCAGTCCCTTGACCCCTTTTCCTGTCCAATCCCGAAGTTTCTGGACTATCTTTGGCATTTGTCAGAATCAGGTCTAAAGACTTCGTCCATCAGAATGCATGTCAGTGCGGTAGCTGCCTTCCATAAGGGTATCGGGGATGTTCCTATATCAGTACAACCCCTTGTAACATGCTTTTTAAAAGACTTGCTCCATATCAAGCCTCCATTACGTCCCCCGGCCCCTTCTTGGGACCTTAATCTAGTTCTGGGTCGGCTCATGAAACCACCATTCAAGCCTCTCCACTCTTGTGAACTCCGATATCTCACATGAAAGTGATTTTCCTTTTGGCAATCACTTCAGCGCGCAGAGGTAGTGAATTGCAGGCCCTAGTTACCTATCCGCCTTACACTAAACTTCTGCAGGACCGGGCGGTACTCCGCACTCACCCTAAATTCTTACCTAAGGTAGTCTCGGATTTTCATCTAAACCAATCCATCATACTACCTACCTTTTTTCCCAGGCCCCATGCCAACCCAAGAGAACAGGCTCTGCATACCCTTGACTGTAAACGGGCTCTAGCTTTTTACCTAGACCGTACAGCGGCCCACAGGGAAAACACTCACTTGTTTGTCTCTTTCCACCCTAACAAGATGGGAAAGCCTGTGGGTAAGCAGACTCTCTCCTCCTGGTTGGCGGACTGCATATCCTTTTGCTATCAGCAAGCAGGCATTCCATTTGAAGACCGTGTTAAAGCACACTCTTATGAGGGCCATGGCGACTTCAGTAGCACACCTACGATCGGTGCCGCTTCCTGACATTTGCAGGGCTGCAACCTGGAGTTCTCTCCACACCTTTGCAGCCCACTATTGCTTGGACAAAGCCGGAAGACAGGATTCCATCTTTGGCCAGTCTGTCCTTCGTAACCTGTTTACATCATGACGTACCAACACCCTTCCGCCTGTCCGGTGGGGTTCAGGATGCCCTCTCCCAAATTCCACCCCAGTTGTTGTGCCTGTTGCACGCCTTTGGGTACATTTGGTGTAGGTTCGGACATCCTCAGCTCGGTACTCACGCATATGTGAGGATTACCATCCTGCTTGTCCTGTGAGAATGCAAATGTTGCTTACCTGTAACAGGTGTTCTCACGGGATAGCAGGATGTTAGTCCTCACAAAACCCGCCCGCCGCCCCACGGTGTTGGGTTCGTAACGTTTTGTTGTTTTATTTTTCGGCACTGCCTATAGCTTTCAAGTAAGACTGAAGGGGGACCCCTGCTGGCTGCAGGATTAGTGCCATGCTGGGCATGCCCAGTAGGGGCCAGTCAAAGTTCTGGAAACTTTGACAGAAGTTTTCCGTGATTGGGCTCTATCCTGTGATGTCACCCATATGTGAGGACTAACATCCTGCTGTCCTGTGAGAACACCTGTTACAGGTAAGCAACATTTGCTATCCATTGGTTGTCATGGAAATAGGATCTCTGAACTTCCCTTAAATTACACTAGTGATCAATTCTTTCCTGTTCATACCCAGATCAGTCCAGACAAGTGGGTTTTGCATCCTTACCAGCAGTTGGAGGCAGAGAACAAAAATTTTGAGGCACTGCTACATATCTGAGAGTGCCACCTGCAGTCCAGCAGAGGGTAGAGATGCAAATCTGCAGCCTGACAAAGTGGAAAAGAAGAAAAGGGAGAGAAGAGATTTTGAAGTTGGAGGCTCCCTGAGATGTTAAGCTCCTACGTGGACCATCCCTCAGGTGGAGCTGGGTTGCTGGGGGGTTGGAAACCCCTGCCTGGTGCTTGCCCGCTGCTATCCAGAGGTCCTGATAACCAGGGGACTGGCTCCCTCATGACCTCTGAGGTCTCTGCCTGCGAGCTGCTGGCCTCTGAAGGGAAGTACTCCTGTGTTTTTGTTCCTCTTTTGGTTTTAAGTTTAAAAAGAGAAGAGTTTGGTGCAGCAGGAACTTCAGTCAGGGCCCGGCGATCCAGGGCGCCTTTGACTGCGGGAATGGTCAGGGTGGTTGCCTGGTGGTTTTCCTTGTCCCGGGGGCCCCAGGGACAGAGGGAGTTTTCCCACGTGCGACTCGAGTCGGCCACAGCTGGTACTTGTGCGGTCTAGTTTCTTACGCGCCACTCGGGCTGTCATGGTGGCGCACAGGAAACTAGGCCACACCTATTTTTTTGCTGCACACAGCAGCTGGCCAGTTTCTCCGTAGGCGGCCAGGTGTGTTATGGCGCTGAAGCAGGGGATGGCTGCATGCAGGGCATGCAGTTTGTGGTCAGTGCACGTTCTCTGTGTTCAGGCTGCATGTCTTTGGGGAGAGGGAACCTCAGCGAGAGCAGTGGTGGAAAAAAGGGCACTCAGGTCCTTGGGGCCACAGATGTGGGCTCGGGGGGATCTCACAGTGCAGCCGTACCCATGAGGGTATGCAGGCGGGGGCCCATGGACACCAGGGTCCCTAATGATTCCCTTCCTTCTTTCGCCTGTGTGACAAGGACCAGGGGAGGGGAGACTGATGAAAGCCTGGTTGTTCAGGGGGCTGAAGATCTGGAAGGTTTTTCTCCGGAGTTTGTTCTCCTATATAAGGCCTTCCTGGCTAGGAAGGTAGTGGCGGGAGAGCGTCCCTGGGAGAAGCAGCTGAGTCACTCGGCGAAGGGGCCTAAGGTGGTGCCTTCAGTAGGTTTTGGAAATCTGCTGAGGCACCTCGGTTCAGAGGCTGATCCTGACGATTCCAGAAATTCTGAGGAGTTCCGGGCGGACCTGTATCTTGATGCGAATACAGCCCCAAATGCGGATCCTGATGTTCATAAGGATGACCCCGATCTGGATGACTTTCCAGTGTCGGAGGGAGATGACCATCAGGTGGTCTGGTTAATTAAAAAGGAGGAATTGCACCCTCTTATTCCCCAGGTGTTGGAGGAACTGGGGGTTAAGGTGGCTCAGGAAGAGTCTGATAATAAGGGTGTGAATATGGTCCTGGAGGGACTGCATGGTCCGCCTAATGCCTTTCCCTTATCGAAAAAAATTCGGAAGTTGGTGAACTGGGAATGGGATTTTCCAGAAGTGGGCTTGAAGGTCGGCAGGGCGATGGCTAAGCTTTACCCTTTGATGGAAGAGACCTTGGAGCTCAAAGGTGCCCAAGGTGGATGCTGTAGTGTCAGCAGTTACCAAGAAGACGACCATCCCAGTGGTGGGTTGTGCTGCACTGAAGGATGCTCAGGACCGCAAACTGGAGATTCAGTTGAAGCGGATTTTCAAAGTTTCTGCTTTGAGTCTTTCGGCCGCGATTTATGGCAGTATGACACAGACAGCATGTTTGTGTTGGATGCAGAAAGTGCAAGAGCAATATTTAAAAAGGGCTCCAGGGGCGATCCGGGAAACTACAGACCGGTTAGCCTGACTTCAGTGCCAGGAAAAATAGTGGAAAGTGTTCTAAACATCAAAATCACAGAACATTTTAATGGAACAAAGTCAGCATGGCTTTACCCAGGGCAAGTCTTGCCTCACAAATCTGCTTCACTTTTTTGAAGGAGTTAATAAACATGTGGATAAAGGTGAACCGGTAGATATAGTATACTTGGATTTTCAGAAGGCGTTTGACAAAGTTCCTCATGAGAGGCTTCTAGGAAAAGTGAAAAGTCATGGGATAGGTGGCGATGTCCTTTCGTGGATTGCAAACTGGCTAAAAGACAGGAAACAGAGAGTAGGATTAAATGGGCAATTTTCTCAGTGGAAGGGAGTGGACAGTGGAGTGCCTCAGGGATCTGTATTGGGACCCTTACTTTTCAATATATTTATAAATGATCTGGAAAGAAATACGACGAGTGAGATAATCAAATTTGCAGATGACACAAAATTGTTCAGAGTAGTTAAATCACAAGCAGATTGTGATAAATTGCAGGAAGACCTTGTGAGACTGGAAAATTGGGCATCCAAATGGCAGATGAAATTTAATGTGGATAAGTGCAAGGTGATGCATATAGGGAAAAATAACCCATGCTATAATTACACAATGTTGGGTTCCATATTAGGTGCTACAACCCAAGAAAGAGATCTAGGTGTCATAGTGGATAACACATTCAAATCATCGGTACAGTGTGCTGCGGCAGTC
The DNA here is from genome assembly GCF_901001135.1 of Rhinatrema bivittatum. Classification (NCBI taxonomy): domain Eukaryota; kingdom Metazoa; phylum Chordata; class Amphibia; order Gymnophiona; family Rhinatrematidae; genus Rhinatrema; species Rhinatrema bivittatum. The sequence goes on from NC_042629.1 coordinate 5,382,310, forward strand.
AAAAAAGCAAACAGAATGTTGGGAATTATTAGAAAGGGAATGGTGAATAAAACGGAAAATGTCATAATGCCTCTGTATCGCTCCATGGTGAGACCGCACCTTGAATACTGTGTACAATTCTGGTCGCCGCATCTCAAAAAAGATATAATTGCGATGGAGAAGGTACAGAGAAGGGCTACCAAAATGATAAGGGGAATGGAACAACTCTCCTATGAGGAAAGACTAAAGAGGTTAGGACTTTTCAGCTTGGAGAAGAGACGACTGAGGGGGGATATGATAGAGGTGTTTAAAATCATGAGAGGTCTAGAACGGGTAGATGTGAATCGGTTATTTACTCTTTCGGATAGTAGAAAGACTAGGGGGCACTCCATGAAGTTAGCATGGGGCACATTTAAAACTAATCAGAGAAAGTTCTTTTTTACTCAACGCACAATTAGACTCTGGAATTTGTTGCCGGAGGATGTGGTTAGTGCAGTTAGTATAGCTGTGTTTAAAAAAGGATTGGATAAGTTCTTGGAGGAGAAGTCCATTACCTGCTATTAAGTTTACTTAGAGAATAGCCACTGCCATTAGCAATGGTAACATGGAATAGACTTAGAATTTGGGTACTTGCCAGGTTCTTATGGCCTGGTTTGGCCACTGTTGGAAACAGGATGCTGGGCTTGATGGACCCTTGGTCTGACCCAGTATGGCATTTTCTTATGTTCTTATGAGCAAGCGGTATCTGGGGATGTCAGCAATCTGCACTCAGCACGTCTGGAGGCGGACGTGGCCTATGTCACGGATGTGCTACATGACCTGATGCAAACTTTGGCCAGGAGCATGGTCTTGGCGATAGCGGCCCATTGGCTTTTGTGGTTGTACAACTGGTTGGCTGACATGTAGTCCTAGACCCAGTTGTGTAATCTGTCCTTTAAAGGGAAACTCCTCTTTGGGGAGGATATGGACCAGTTGACGAAGACTCTGGGGGAGTCCAAAGAGAACAGGCTGCCTGAGGACAAGAGGAGCAACAAGAAGGAGTTCCCGTCTCACCCCCGTTTTTGGGATTCTCGTAGGTTTCATGTGAGCAAGTGTTCTACAGGCTCGGGAGCGAAGCAGTTGCGGGGACTATAGCAGTCCTTTCAAGGTTCCCGCAGGTCTTCCAGGGATGCTACCAGTCATGGGGCCTGTGGAGGAAAGTCAGTGCAATGAAGCCAGTATTGCCCATTCCTCCATATAAGTGGCAGGGGACAGACTGTTCAGCTTTTACGAGGAGTGGGTCAAGATTACCTCTGAGTGTTGGGTCTTCGAGGTCGTGAGAGTTGCTTACGCTTTAGAAATTTTGTGCCCAATAAGAGAGGCCTTTCTGGAGTCCCATGTTGCGTCCCGAAGCAAACGAGAGACAGTGAAAGGGACTTTTCAGAGGTTTCTAGATCTAAACGCAATAGTTCCAGTCCAGCCGGAGGAGCAGGGGCAAGGAAAGTACTCATTTACTTCATGGTTCTCAAAAAGGAGGGTACTTTTTGGCACATTCTAGACTTGCAAAAGGTGAACAGGGCCTTACGGGTGCCGCATTTTCAGATGGAGACATTGCACACTGTAATAGTGGCAGTACTCAGAGGCGAATTCCTGACATTGTTGGACCTGACAGAGGCATACCTCCATATTCCCATTCGGAAGGACCATCAGAAGTTTCTTTGCTTCATAGAACTGGGGCAGCATTTTCAGTCCCAGGCTCTCCCCTTCGGCTTGGCCATGGCGCCCTGAACCTTCACGAAGGTGTTGATGGTGGTGGTGGTGGTGGCAGCTTTACGGCAATAAGGAATTTTGGTTCATCCATATCTGGATGATTGGCTTATTCGGGCGAAGACGAAGATGGAGTGCATTTGGTTCCTCCAGCAAGTGATAGATACCTTGAGGTCATTAGGTTGGGTCATCAATGTGGCAAAGAGTCACCTGCTTCTGACCTAATCGCTGGAGTATCTGGGAGTACTATTCAATACTCAGAATGGAGAAATTACTTATCTGATAATTTCGTTTTCCTTAGTGTAGACAGATGGACTCAGGACCAATGGGTATAGTGTACTCCTGATAGCAGATGGAAGACGGAGTCAGATTTCAAAGCTGACGTCAGCCTACATATACCCGTGCAGGAAGCTTAGCTCTTCAGTATTCTCCTCGAAAAGCAATTGTGGATATATGTGTACTTTAATAACTTGATTAACTTGATTAACTAGGACTGGTTCAACTAATTTCCAACTGGAGATCGCCAGTGCACTCAACCGGATAACGCCGACACCCGGCAACTATGGGTAAGACACCCATAGTGTCTAGGGGTAATACCTGGCTTGTCTTGTTCTCGGGGTTTTTCACCCGAGGTTCCCGGATTCCAGGGCAGCCGTGGGCAGGGTGCTGAGTCCATCTGTCTACACTAAGGAAAATGAAATTATCAGGTAAGTAATTTCTCCATTTCCTAGGGTGTAGCCAGATGGACTCAGGACCAATGGGATGTACAGAAGCTACTCCCAAACAGGACGGGAAGCTGCCCCTGGCCCACATAGTACTGCCCTCGCAAAGGTTGTGTCCTCCCGGGCCCGGACATCCAGGCGGTAGACCTGGAGAAGGTGTGTATGGAGGACCACATTGTCACCCGACAGATCTCAGCGGGCGACAGCATCTTGGTTTCCGCCCAGGACACTGCCTGGGCCCTTGTTGAATGGGCCTTGACTTGCAGAGGTGGGGGCTTCCCTGCCTCTACATAGGCCACCTTGATTACTTCTTTGATCCAGCGGGTTATGGTTGCCTGTGAGGCCGCTTCCCCGTTTCTTCCCGCTGTGAAGGACGAATAGGTGGTCCGTCTTTCGCACAGATTCCGATCTTTCCACGTATCGGACTAGGAGTCTGCCGACGTTTAGATGGCGAAGAAGGCATGAGTCTTCCGAGTCCTTATGTTCGTCTGGAGATGGCAGTGAGATGGTTTGGTTTAGATGAAATTGAGAAACCACCTTCAGTATGAAGGAGGGGACAGTGCGTAGCTGTATGGCTCCCGGTGTGAACTTGAGGAACGGTTCCCGACAGGATAGCACTTGAAGCTCGGAGATACGATGGACTGAACATATTGCTACTAGGAATGCAGTTTTCAAGGTCAGGAGACATAGTGATGGGCTGTGTGTTGGTCTGAAGGAAATTCCCACTAGGAAGTCTAGTACTAGATTGAGATTACATAGGGGCACCGGCCACTTTAATGGTGGTCGGATTTGTTTGACCCCTCTCAGGAAGCGGGAACATCTGGATGGGTTGATAGGTTGATACCGTCCACTTTGGCTCTGAAGCAGGCCAGCGCGGCCACCTGAACCTTGAGGGAGTTGAGGGACAAGCCCTTCTTCAAGCCGTCCTGCAAGCATTCCAGGATCATGGGAATTTTGACTGTCCGTGGAAGAATCTCGCAGTCTTCACACCAGGCTTCGAATACTCTCCATATTCGTATGTAAGCTAGAGATGTGGAGAACTTGCGTGCTCGGAGCAAAGTGTCAATCACTGCCTTAGAGTATCCGCTTTTCTTCAGGCGAGTACTCTCAAGGGCTAGACCGTAAGAGAGAATCAAGTCGGGTCTTCGTGAAGGATCGGTCCTTGCCAGAGAAGGTCCCTGTGTGGAGGTAGGCACAGAGGGTTCCCCGTAAGAAGTCTTCGCATGTCTGCGTACCATGGCCTTCTTGGCCAGTCCGGGGCCACTATAAGTACTAGTCCCCAGTAGTGGCCATGGGGGAAAAGCATACAGCAGGTCTTCCTGTGGTCAGGTCTGGACGAGGGTGTCAATTCCCCGGGATTGCGGTTCTAATCTGCGGCTGAAGAACTTGGGAACTTGGGCGTTGGACCAGGTTGCCAGTAGATCTATGGCTGGGGTTCCCCAGCGGTTTACTATCAACTGGAAGGTTGTGTTTGATAGCGTCCATTCCCCTAGGTCTAGACTCTCTCTGCTGAGGTAGTCCTCAGAGACATTGTCTTTTCCCTCGATGTGTGAGGCTGAGATGCCTTGCAGGTTTGTTTCTGCCCACGCCATGAGGGGGGTCTATCTCCAGGGACACCTATTGGCTTCTGGTTCCTCCCTGGCAGTTGATGTAGGCAACTGTAGTGGCGTTGTCCGACATGACTCTGACAGACTCGCCCCAGAGTCTGTGGCTAGTCTGACTGCTCGGGCTTCCAGCCGGTTTATGTTCCATCCCGCCTCTTCCTTGTCCCATTGTCCCTGGGCCGTCAGTTCCTGACAGTGGGCTCCCCACCCTCGCAGGCTCGCATCCGTGGTGAGCAAGATCCAGTTCGGTGGGGATAGTTTAACTCCCTTGCTCAGATGGTCTTCCTGTAGCCACCATTGGAGCTGGGTCCGAACCTCTGCTGGTAGTTCTGGGACGTCAGGTTCCATCGTAACAGTAGGGAACTTTGTAGTGGGCGCATGTAGGCCCTTACCCATGGAACGACTTCCAGGGTTAATGTCATGAGACCGAGGACTTGGAGGTAGTTCCATACCTTGGGGCAAACATAGTTCAACAGGTTTCGTAGCTGACCCATCAGTTTCCTTCTCCTTGGAGGGGGAAGGACAACCTTGTCTTGCTTGGTGTTGAACCGGACTCCCAGGTACTCTAGTGATTGGGAGGGCTGCAGGCAGCTCTTAGCTGTGTTGACGACCCACTCGAGATTCTGCAGCAGATTCTTGACTCTGGTGGTTGCCTGGTGACTTTCCTCTGGAGATTTTGCCCTGATCAGTCAATCATCCAGATAAGGGTGCACGAGGATTCCTTCTTTCCTCAGTGTTGCCGCCACTACCACCATGATTTTGGTGAAGGACGAGGGGCAGTAGCTAGTCTGAAGGGTAGCGCCCAGAACTGGTAATGATGATCCAGTACCGCAAAGCATAGGAAGTGCTGATGGTCGTGATGGACCGGGATGTGGAGATAGTCTTCGGATAGATCCAGTGAAGTCAGGAATTCTCCCGGCTGACTGCCCTTATGACTGAGCGTAGGGTTTCCAGTCATAATGATTGACAGTCTTGAGGTCCAGGATGGGCCGGAACGTTCCTTCCTTCCTTCTTGGGAACGTTAAAATAGATGGAATAGTGACCAGCATTTTGTTGGTGCGTGGGCACTGGGGTTATTGCCTTTAGGCTGAGTAGTTTTGTCAGTATGGTTTCCACTGCCATCCTCTTGGAGAGGGAGTGGCACGGTGATTTCACAAATTTGTCTGGAGGGATGCTGTGGAAGTCCAGATAGTATCCCTCTTGAATGATGGTTAGGACCCACTTGTCCGACGTTATCTCGACCCATCTTTGGTAGAAGAGGGTAAGTCTGCCCCCTATGACGTCTTCCTGTGGATGGGTCTGCTGATTCTCATTGTGGGGTGCAACCGGAGCCTGTGCCTGAGCCTGCTCCCCTCTTGTTGTGTCTGTTCCGAAAGGACTGGACCTGCCTGCGAGGCGAGGTGCTTGGTAGTATGTGTTCTTGTACGGTCTAAAGCGCTGGGCTCCTCTGCCCTTAGTTCTTCGGGGGGAGGAGCGCTGGTTTCTTTTGTTCCTGTCCTCCGGTAGGCGAGGTAATGGAGATTTGCCCCATTTGTTGGCTAACTTCTCCAATTCGCTTCCGAACAGGAGGGATCCTTTAAAAGGCATTCTTGTGAAGTTCGTTTTGGAGGTTGTGTCGGCCGACCAATTTCGGAGCCATAGTTGTCTTCTGGCTGCCACTATGGAGGAGACACCCCTAGCTAAGGTGCACACTAGGTCTTGGGTCGCATCTGTGAGGAAGGATATCGCCGGTTCTAATGTTTCACCGGACATGGTTGCATCTCTGGAGAGAAGCAAGCAGACACGTGTTACTATTGCGCAGCAGGAAGCGATTTGCAGGGTTATTGCTGCTACATCAAAGGACTGTTTAAGGATGGCTTCCTGACGTCTGTCCTGGGCATCCTTGAGTGCCGCTCCTCCTTCCACTTTTGGGAACCGTAAGAGTTCCTTGGCCATAGGTTCCCGGGGGTATAGGGCTTCTAAGGCCCATCCTTCTTTGAATCTGGCCTCTGGGGCATTCCATTCCAGGTCAATCAGTTGTTGTATGGCCTGCAACATTGGGAAATAGCATGAGGCTTGACGGAGAGACACCAAAATGGGATTCGTCTTTGGCTCCGCTGTAGTACCCGTGCCTGGAATGGCCAGCGTCTTCAGGGTCAGAGACACGAGAGCTGATAACTCGTCTTTGGAGAAGAATCGCAGCATGGTTCGGTATGGTTCCATCCCTGGAGGGATTTCCCCTTCCTCCAGGGAGTCACACTCGTCCCCCAAGGTGTCTGTATCCCCTGTAGGGAGGCTCTTGCCTAGGTGGGGCATGTCTCGAGAGGTCCGAGAGGTGCTTGGAAGGTCTTGTGCTTCTGGTGGAGACTGGGGCTGTGTCGCAGGCGGTATCGATTGCGCGTGGACAAAGGTTTGCATTCCTTTGAAGAATTCCACCCAGGAAAAGGTCCCTGGGTCCATACTGAGTCCAGGTGGGGTTATGGTGGAGGCCCCCGAGGTGCCTTCCTATGTAGGCACAGAGTTGAAGATACAGAGGTCTGGGGTACTATCATTAGTGGATCCGGATCCTTCTACTGGTTGTGGGGGGCCTTGCTTAGGTTCCCCATGAGCCTCTTCACACTGCTGGCATAGGGCGGAGGCCACTTCAAGTTACGCAGCTCTCAGGTGGCAGGCTGGGCAGAGGGCTTATCCCTTGGCCTTCTTGGCCAGCGGTGCCATGATTTGTGCATATGGAGTGACCTAAAACTCTTATGTGCGCGATGGTCTGCGCGCTGGGAGGCTTAGTTGTGTGCTCCGGGTGCGCCGCTGATGTGCGTGCGGGATGCGCGAGATGTGCGCGCAGGCAACAATTTTGTGCGCCTGGCTGAGATATGCACGCCGCTGTGCACCCGGCGGTATTTGTGCGCTCGGGCCATTTGTGTGGGCCACTATGCGCCCGCCACTGTTTTGTGTGTCGCTGTGCGCATGGCACAGATGTGCGCGCCGCTGTGCGCACAAGTCGGTTGTGCATGCCGCTGTGCGCCCGGCTTACCGCTGGGCGTACGGCTCAGTTATGCGGACAATACGGTGGTCAATGGGGGGGGAAATGGCGCCGACGACCATGTGGGCAAGATGGCGACTCCCCCAGAGGGTCTCCTCGTGTTTGGACCCTCACACGGGATCGGGGTCTAGCTCGGATGGAGCTGCTCAACCCGATTTAACAGACGCCGGAAGGTACTATCTGTGCGGCTATTCGAGCCTCGGAGACCGGAGACTTAGAAGCGGTCTCCGGCTGCAGGGGGAGAGGGAATTACCTTCACCGCCGCACTCGATTCTGCACCCGCTGCCTCTCAGCCACTCTGGGGGCTAAGTCCACACCGGGAACCGGCTACCGGACCGAGGCTTACCTCTGAGGGATCTCGGAAATCACCTCAGGAATTCTTGACTGGGGGAGGGACCCTTAGGTATCACTGCAGGAGAGCGGGGCTCGTCTTCTTGAGGTAAATTTTCTTTCTTCTTTGTTTTAAAATTGCTAACACTATTGTAGTGTGTGGAAGTGTCCCTATCTGCTTTAGGAGACGGAGAAATACTGAGGAGCTAAGCTTCCTGCACGGGTATATGTAGTGCTGACGTCAGCTCGAAATCTGACTCCGTCTCCCATCTGCTATCAGGAGTACACTATACCCATTGGTCCCGAGTCCATCTGGCTACATGCTAGGAAAGGGCAGGGTGTTCCTGACCTTGGATAGTTTGTCAAAGTTACAGGCGCAGGTGTTGCGCCTGCTATGTCTGTCAGTGCCAACAGTCTGGGATTATTTGCAGGTCCTAGGATCCATGGTTTCCACGTTGGATTTACTTCCGTGGGCCTTTGCTCACATGAGACCATTACAGAGGGCACTCTTGTCCAGGTGGAATCCAGTGTCAGAGAAGTGTCACCTGCCTTTGCCTCTTCTAGGAGAATACAGATCCAGTCTTTCGTGGTGGCTGTCGTGTCACAACTGGAAAAGGGAATGGATCTGGAGTCCCCAGACTGGGTGGTGATGATCACGGACGCCAGTCTCAAGGATTTGGAGGTGGTGTGCCAGGGACGATCAGCCAAAGGTCTTTGGTCAGCAGTGGAGATGCCTTGGCCTATCAATTGGCTGGAGACAAGGGCAGTTCGCCAGACTCTGGAAACCTTCCTGCCCTGGATCAAATGTCGGATGGTTCGCGTGTTCTCTGACAATGCGACGATAGTGGCGTACATCAATCGTCAAGGAAGGATGAAGAGTCATGTGGTGGCTCTGGAAGCTCGACAATTGTTTGCTTGGGCGGAACTACACATCAAGGGAATAGTGACTTCTCACGTCGTCGGAGTGGACAACATGCAAGCAGATTTCCTCAACAAGCAGCAACTGGATCCGGGGGAGTAGGAGTTGTCCCCGGGGGTCTAGAATCACATCTGTGCCGGATGGGGAGTTCCCATGGCAATGCAGGCCAACTCAAAAACGATGAGGTTTTTCAATCGCAAGAGAGAAGTCGGCACTGTGGGCCTGATTCCTCTGGAGTGCCCTTGGCTGACGAGGCTAGGAGTTGTCTCTGGGGGCCTAGGATCACATCTGTGCCAGATGGGGAGTTCCCATGGCAATGCAGGCCAACTCAAAAACGATGAGGTTTTTCAATCGCAAGCAAGAAGTTGGCACGGTGGGCCTGGTTGCTCTGGAGTGCTCTTGGCTGACGAGGATCCTACTGTTGGTGTTTCCTCCTTAGCCTCTTGAGTTCTGCAGCACATAGAGGCACATCCCAGGTCGGCGGTGCTTCTGGTGCCAAAGTGGCTGCGGCAACAGTGGTTCGCTGATCTAGTGCAGTGGTTCTCAAACGATGTATCGCGACACACCGGAGTGTCGCCAAGACAACGCAGGTGTGTCGCCACACTTCCCGGTCCCCCGCTGACCCAGCTGCTCCCCGGTCCTCCTCTGCTCGGGCTTAAAATGCTGTCAGCCCGGGCGGAACGCGGCAGAACAGCTGGAGTCAGCGGCATCGGCATGGTCTCTTGTTCCCGCCCCCCTGCCCACGGCCCGGAAGAGGAAGTGGTGAGCATCGGGTGCGTGCGCGGGAAGAAAAGACCATGCTAGTGTGGTCAGAATCGGCCCGAAGAACAGAAGAGAGGCACGGTCTGAAGAATGTGCAACGCGGCTCGGAGGAAAATGAAGAAGAGCGTCAACCCCCACGGCCGATGGAACTCCTCCTCCGCGAGGGCTGAAAATGAAGGAGGTTAGGGTTGGGAGGAGGCTGCTGCTGCTGCCACTAGTTCTGGGGAGGGAGGGAGGGAGAGAGAGAGAGTGAATGAGCAAGTAAGTGTGTATTTGAGATCCTGTGTGTGTGAGTGAGATAGCATGTATGTGTGTGATTGAGAGCCTGTATATGTGAAAGAGAGTATGTCTGTGATTGAGAGCCTGCCTGTGAGAGAGAGAGCATGAATGTAAGTTTACGATTGGGAACCTGTATGTGTAAGTTTGTGATTGAAAACTTGTTTGTGTGAAAGAGTAGTAAATCACCTGGACCGGATGGTATACACCCCAGAGTTCTGAAGGAACTAAAAAATGAAATTTCAGACCTATTAGTAAAAATTTGTAACTTATCATTAAAATCATCCATTGTACCTGAAGACTGGAGGATAGCAAATGTAACCCCAATATTTAAAAAGGGTTCCAGGGGCGATCCGGGAAACTACAGACCGGTTAGCCTGACTTCAGTGCCAGGAAAAATAGTGGAAAGTGTTCTAAACATCAAAATCACAGAACATATAGAAAGACATGGTTTAATGGAACAAAGTCAGCATGGCTTTACCCAGGGCAAGTCTTGCCTCACAAATCTGCTTCACTTTTTTGAAGGAGTTAATAAACATGTGGATAAAGGTGAACCGGTAGATATAGTATACTTGGATTTTCAGAAGGCGTTTGACAAAGTTCCTCATGAGAGGCTTCTAGGAAAAGTAAAAAGTCATGGGATAGGTGGCGATGTCCTTTCGTGGATTGCAAACTGGCTAAAAGACAGGAAACAGAGAGTAGGATTAAATGGGCAATTTTCTCAGTGGAAGGGAGTGGACAGTGGAGTGCCTCAGGGATCTGTATTGGGACCCTTACTGTTCAATATATTTATAAATGATCTGGAAAGAAATACGACGAGTGAGATAATCAAATTTGCAGATGACACAAAATTGTGCAGAGTAGTTAAATCACAAGCAGATTGTGATAAATTGCAGGAAGACCTTGTGAGACTGGAAAATTGGGCATCCAAATGGCAGATGAAATTTAATGTGGATAAGTGCAAGGTGATGCATATAGGGAAAAATAACCCATGCTATAATTACACGATGTTGGGTTCCATATTAGGTGCTACAACCCAAGAAAGAGATCTAGGTGTCATAGTGAAATCGTCGGTTCAGTGTGCTGCGGCAGTCAAAAAAGCAAACAGAATGTTGGGAATTATTAGAAAAGGAATGATGAATAAAACGGAAAATGTCATAATGCCTCTGTATCGCTCCATGAATACTGTGTACAATTCTGGTCGCCGCATCTCAAAAAAGATATAATTGCGATGGAGAAGGTACAGAGAAGGGCTACCAAAATGATAAGGGGAATGGAACAACTCCCCTATGAGGAAAGACTAAAGAGGTTAGGACTTTTCAGCTTGGAGAAGAGACGACTGAGGGGGGATATGATAGAGGTGTTTAAAATCATGAGAGGTCTAGAACGGGTAGATGTGAATCGGTTATTTACTCTTTCGGATAGTAGAAGGACTAGGGGACACTCCATGAAGTTAGCATGGGGCACATTTAAAACTAATCGGAGAAAGTTCTTTTTTACTCAACGCACAATTAAACTCTGGAATTTGTTGCCAGAGAATGTGGTTCGTGCAGTTAGTATAGCTGTGTTTAAAAAAGGATTGGATAAGTTCTTGGAGGAGAAGTCCATTACTTGCTATTAAGTTCACTTAGAGAATAGCCACTGCCATTAGCAATGGTTACATGGAATAGACTTAGTTTTTGGGTACTTGCCAGGTTCTTATGGCCTGGATTGGCCACTGTTAGAAACAGGATGCTGGGCTTGATGGACCCTTGGTGTGACCCAGTATGGCATTTTCTTATGTTCTTATGTATGATTGAGATCCTTTGTGTGTGAGAGAGATCATGTGTATGTATGATTAAGAGCCTATGTGTATAAGTAAGAGAGAGAGCATGTGTGTTTGTGTGTGATTGAGAGCTGGTTTAGGTGAGAGAGCATGTCAGTATGTGATTGAGAGCCTGTGTGTAAATGAGAGAAAGAGAGAGCATGTGTGTCTGTGTGTGATTGAGAGATGGTTTAGGTGAGGGAGCATGTGAGTATGTGATTGAGAGCCTGTGTATAAATGAGAGAGAGCATGTTTGCAAGCATGTGAATGAGAGTCTGTGTGTGAGAGAAAAAGACAGCATGCATGTGTGTGATTGAAAGCCTGTGTGTGTAAGTGTGAAAAGATAGACAGCATGTGTGTAAATGTGTAATTAAGAGCCTATATAAGTGAGAGAAAAAGCATGTGAATGACTGAGAGCATGTGCGTATAGGTGTGTAATTGAGAGCCAGTGTGAGAGAGAGCGCTGGTATGTGACTGAGAGAGAGGAGAAAGTTCCAAGCAAACCACCCCTCCTCCTGCTAATTCAAAACAATCTCAGGACACCTGGATATCAAACGTTTCCAGGTATGCAGAGCAAAAACATTTTTGTATCCTTATTTTTCATTACTGGGGCTTTGTGTCTGCTATTTTGAAATATTTTATTGGTATCTAGAAATTTTTTATATGAGCTTTTAATTATTGGATATTCCACTCATCAGCTGTTTCGAAATAATCTGTTCTTTTTGTTAGTATGGTTTTACTGCTACTGATTTTATATTTCTTGATTTGTTTTATAAGGATGGGTGATGTTTCTTTTTTCCTTTATTGCACTGCATACAGAGACTCTGGCTTGTTGCAGTTTCCAATTCAGTTTTGTCTGCATGCTTCTAGTTATGCATTTTGGTCTCTTTATTCTTTGTTAGGTGAGGGTCAGCACATGTGATTTAGGTGAGGTTCTCTACTGGCGTGTAGTTTCTGTGTAGGGCTCTATAGCAGCCTGACTTGGTCCGTTTTCCTAATAGGAGATGTATTGGTGTCTTAAGGCCTGGTATAATATTTTCAGTGTTGCCTTTTCTTAGGTAAGGTGGTTACTGTTAAGTGCTGGAAATTGGTGCTGTTTTGGTGTGGGATGTTTACTATTTATGCAATTTCTGTTCAGACAGAATATGTATCTTTTCCTTGTGTCATTTTAAACAATAAAAATAATTACCGGACCTTTACTTTTTATTTCCGCCGTGAATTGTAATGAGCAGTGTGTCACACATGTGAACGTGGCCTGTCAGGTGTGTCACGATGGGAAAAAGGTTGAGAACCTCTAATCTAGTGCATCTCGCGGTAAAAGGACCCCTCAGGTTAGCCCACCTGCCAGGGTTGTGTCGTCAGGGTCCCATATTTTCGGATTGGGAGGATCACTTCTGTCTCATGGCTTGGCTTTTGAGAGGTGGAGATTGCGTCTGAAAGGCTATTTGGAACAGGTTATTTCCACACTTCTCCAGGCTCGGAGACCCTCTACGTCCCTGGCATATGTCAGGGTCTGGAGGATTTTTGAGTCGTAGTGTCTGCAGCGTTAATTGGATCCCCTGTCTGTGGACATTCCTCATACCTTAGCCTTTTTGCAACATGAGTTATTGAATGATCTGGCCTATAGTTTGGGGCGCGTGCAGGTGTCTACCTTGGGTTCTCTCAGGGGCAAGTTGCAGGGGAGGTCTTTGGGCTCTCATCCTGATTTGATTCGATTCCTGAAGGGAATTAAGCATTTGCGCCATCCGGTTTGGAAGATATGTCCGGATTGGAACCACGATTTAGGTCTGCGAGTACTTTGTGGCACTCCTTTTGAGCCTTTAAGGAGAGTGTTTGTGAAGGACCTGACTTTAAAGGCAGTGTTTCCGGTGGCCAGATGTTCTGCCAGAAGGATTTTGAAATTACAGGCGCTGTCTTGCAGGGATCCTTTTTTGCAGATATCTAATGATGGAGTCATATTGCAGATTCCTTCTTTCTTACCGAAGGTAGTGTCCTCTTTTCATGTTAATCAGACGGTGGATCTCCCAGCCTTTCCAGAGTGGTCGAGGGATTCCCCTCAGGAGAGGGAGCTGCATCATTTAGATGTGCGGTAGACTCTGTTGCAGTATCTGAAAGTCACCAATAGTTTTCGGTACTCAGATCATCTTTTTGTGCTGTATGGTAGTGCGAAGAAATCAATAAGGTCTCAAAGACCATGATTTCTTGTTGGCTGAAGGAGGCCATTTGCTCGGTCAGTTACTGTCTCCCCAGGAGATTTGCAGGGATGTAGTGTGGTCTTCACTTCATATTTTCACCAGGCACTACCGTTTGGACATGAGGGCACAGGAGGATGCGTCCTTTGGTGAGAATGTTCTTCATGTGGGTCTTTCGGGTTCCCACCCAGTTTAGGGGTGCTTGGGTACATCCCACTTGTCTGGACTGATCTGGGTATGAACAGGAAAGGAAAACTGGTTCTTACCTTCTAATTTTCGTTCCTGTAATCCCACAAATCAGACCAGAAGCCCACCCATCACTGCAGAAAGACTGAATTTCCTGTTACTTGGAGGGAACCATTTTTCAAAGAGACCTTTGTTGATTGTAAATTTATTTTTATTTATTTATTTATAAGGTTTTATACACCGACATTCGTGTGGAACATCATGCCGGTTAACAATTAACAATAAAGTTGGAGAAATTACAATGAACAGGGAGGAGGAAGAAGGAGAAGGCTAGAAAGAGAGAGAGGGAGAGAAAGAGGGAAAAAGAGCTGGAGATGGTGGGTAGAGAATTCCAGAGGGTAGGGCCGGCGATGGAGAATGCCCTTTGCCTTGTGATGGTATGGTGTGCGGTTTTGAGTGTTGGGCACTGAAGGGAACCTGCTAGGGAGGTTCTGGATGGGCGGTTGGAAGTGTGGAAACGTGGCATTTCCTCAAGCCAGGTGTGGTTGTGTTTGTACAGTGTGTTGTGTAGAATGGCGAGGGTTTTGTATTGAATACGGAAGTGTATGGGCAGCCAGTGCAGGTCCTTTAGCACGGGGGTGATGTGGTCCCTTTTACGTGTGTTAGTTAAAATTCTGGCCATGGCATTCTGCAGGATTTGTAGGGGTTTTATGGTGGATGCGGGAAGGCCCAGGAGAAGGGAGTTACAGTAATCCAGTTTAGATAGGAGAGTGGTCTGGAGTACTAGGCGAAAGTCTTGAGCATGCAGGAGGGGTTTAAGCTTTTTAAGAATGTTGAGTTTAAAGAAACCCCCTTTTAGGAGAGTGCTGATGTGGGGTTTGGAAATTTAGATTTTGGTCTAGGGCGACACCAAGGTCTCTGACGGAGTGCAGGGTGGTGTTACTAAGGGAGGAGTTGAGAGAGGTGGCTTGGGAGATAAGGTCATGTTGATTAGAGATTAAGAGGATTTCTGTTTTTGAGGTGTTTAGTGCGAGCTGAAGGTTGGACAGCAGGGCGTTGATGGACGCAAGGCAGGAGTCCCAGAATAGCAGGGATTCGTTGAGGGAATTTGGTATGGGGATGAGAATTTGGACATTGTCTGCATATAAGAAGAACTGCAGGCCGAGGTCCGAGAGGAGGTGGCAGAGAGGCAGGAGATAAATGTTGAAGAGGGTGGAGGATAATGAGGATCCTTGGGGGACACCTTGAGTGAGTGTGATATGTGAGGATTCGTTGTTTTCAATTTTTACTACGTATTTTCTGTGGTTGAGGTAGGAGATAAACCATAGCAGGGGTGTGTCAGAGATACCTATCTCTGCTAGGCGTGAGATCAGAAATTGGTGGTTGACTCTGTCGAAGGCTGCTGAGATGTCTAAGAGGGCAAGTAGATATGATTTACCATGGTCCATACCTTTGAGGATGGTGTCAGTGATGGCTAATAGGAGATTTTCAGTGTTTCTGGCTTTACGGAATCCAAATTGTGATGGATGTAGGATACAGTGGTCTTCTAGGAAGTTTGTGAGTTGTATTCTGGATTTTGGATATGAAAGGCAGATTGGAGATTGGGCGGTAGTTAGCTGGGTTGGAGGGGTCAAGGGAGGGTTTTTTGAGGAGGGGTTTAACGACTGCAAGCTTGAGGGGGTCTGGGACTTTTCTGAAGGAAAGTGAGCAGTTGATTATGTCAGTTAAATATTTGGCGATGGTGGCGGGAATAGCTAGGAGAGCTTTCGTCGGAATTGTGTCAGAGGTGTGTGTAGCTGGTTTAATCTTTTTTAGGATGGATTCGATCTCCTTAGCGGTTGTGAGGTCGAAGGATGCGAGGGTGGCCTTATTGTTATTGGTGAGTGGTGTGACGGGGGTGGGGTTTGTAGGGAAGCGTAGTAGTATGTTGGTTATTTTGTTTTTGAAAAACAGAGCTAATTCTTCGCATTTACCCTTGGCATTATCTTCAGTGATAGGGTGATGAATGGAATTTGTGAGCTCTGCGACGTATGAGAAAAGGGCATGTGAGTTGAATTGGTAGTCGTGGATTCTGGCAGAGCAAAAGTCTCACTTAGCTTGCTGGGTGGTTTGCCTGTAAGTATGCAAGGTGTTTTTATACGCTGCTTTAAGGGTAAGTGATGGTTGTTTATGCCACGTACGTTCTTTGGATCTGAGGTCTTTTTTTATCCTTTTCAATTCCGCTGTGTACCAAGGTTTTTTTTGCAGTTTGTGTGAGGGGAATCTGTTTGTGGACCATGGGGCAGGTGTCATTAGCTACAGTAGTTGTGAAGTTGTTCCAGGAGAGTAGCGCAGATTCTGGGTTGGTGAGGTCAAGGTTAGTAGATGCTTTGTCAAATGCTACGGTCAGGTCCTCTGGTGAGCATGGTTTACGGAAGGAGATTGTTTTGGTCTGCATGTAGGGTGCTGGTGGGGGGGTGTTAGTGGAGAGGAGGACGTTGATGAGGGAGTGGTCGGACCATGGGACTGGGGTGGTAACAGGTGTGTTAGTCGACGTTACATGGGGGTTGATGAAAATGAGGTCAAGGGTGTGACCCGCTTTGTGTGTCGGCGTAGAGATGAGTTGTCTGTAGCCTAATGCTTGGAGGGTGTCCAGAAGGATTTCGCAGGCGTATGTGGGGGGCTGGACATCAACATGGAGGTTGAAGTCACCTAAGATAACTGCAGGGGAGTCGGAGTTGATATTGTCAGTGATGTAAATAGGTTCAGTTCAGTGGTTATCAGACTGAATTTCTGGAAGTAAAGGGGGCTGCAGTTCAGGGGGCCCAAACCACAGGTTGCCCGTTTGCCCTGGAAAGGGTTTTAGGGACTAATATCTGGCTTGGCTACAGGTCAATACTGAGGGTCTGCAGGTGGCACTGTCAGTTATGTAGCAGTGCCTCAAAGTTTTTTTGTTCTCTGACTTCGTCTGCTGGTAGGGATGCAAAACCCACTTGTCTGGAATGATCAGTGGTATTACAGGAACGAAAATTAGTAAGAACCAATGTTTCTTTTTATATGCAGTTAACACTAGCAAACAACTTTCCTTATTTCGGCCTTTACCTTCAAACTCTATGGCTTGGACATTGGCATTATCTGTTCTGACAGTTACTCCACATGCTTTATCTGTGAAGAAAAAATACACACAATCATTATTTAGTGTTGCTTTTCATTTTATTTACGTGTCAAGGAGGATGCTGGTGATGTTAAAAGCTCAACGAATATGTGGACTGAGATTTTAAAATCACAAAAACGTAACCCCCAACATAATATTTATTTATTTAACATTTTTATATACCGCAATTCATTTAGCAATGTTACATATCATTTCGGTTTACATTATAACATTAGACACGCATGAAAGAATGCGATTACATCGAACAGGTTGATGAACTTGGATCAAGAAAAAACTTGGGAATAAAAATACAGGGGTAGATTTTAAAAAAGTGCGCCTTCGCGTACTTTTGTTGGCACACCAGGCGCAAACAAAAGTACGCTGGATTTTAGTAGATACACGCGTAGCCGCGCGTATCTGCTAAAATCCTGGATCGGCGCGCGCAAGGCTGCCGATTTTGGGCAGCCAGCGCGTGCCGAGCCGCGCAGCCTGTCTCCGTTCCCTCCGAGGCCGCTCCGAAATCGGAGCGGCCTCGGAGGGAACTCCCTTTCGCCCTCCCCTCACCTTCCCCTCCCTTCCTCTACCTAACCCACCCCCCCGGCCCTATCTAAACCCCCCCTACCTTTATCCCTGGATTTACGCCTCCCAGAGGGAGACGTAAATCCGCGCACGGAGACGCGATCCGGGGGCGGTTCCGGAGGGTGCGGCCACGACCCCGGACCGCCCCGGCCCGAAACCACGCCCCCGGGCCCGCCCCCGACACTCCCCCCTCGAAAAACCCCAGGACTTACGCGAGTCCCGGGGCTCTGCGCGCGCCGGCAGGCCTATGGAAAATAGGCGCGCCGGCGCGCAAGGCCCTGCTCGCGTAAATCTGGGCGGATTTATGCGAGCAGGGCTTTTAAAATCCGCCCCACAATGAATACTAAACGGTAATGAGATTTTAGGACAAGTCACGGAACATGGTGTACATTTGGATAGATTGAGGTGAGATTATTGGTATGGATGAAAAGCTTGTTCAAATAGCCAAGTTTTGAGTCTCTTTTTAAAGGTGATTGGGCAAGGTTCCTTAATATGTCTGAAGGCAGTATTTTTATTTCATTTTTATGCCGTGGCATAGTTTTTGTGTAGCTTGTACTGATTTTAGTAGTATTTATTGAATGTCTTTGACTTGTATTTTGGCTTTGTATTGTTTTTAACTCTGTGAAACTGTTGTAGGTGTGATCCGCTTAGAAGAATGCTTGTTGCATAGATAGAATGCAAAGTCTTTAGATGAATAAATGAAGCACTGAGACACAACAGTGACATAGATGGAAATCAAGGCTGTCTCAGCCCCATTATGTATCAGTAGATACTTATCCCCCTCGTCAATTACCTCGAGCTGGTGGAAGAAAGAATATGCAAAGGCCGGGCATCTGGTCCAGAGCCTGGAGAAGGGTACAGGGCAGCTGGTGCCCGATGGCTGGCTGCATTAGAAATGACGACACTGCACTGGGTTCATATTATTAATTGGAGCAATGTAAAGTCCTGTCACATACTGCTAATATCTCAGGCTCATGCGCTAGAAAGGCAGTGTACATGTAATTACTGTAACTTCCATTAGGTCTGCACCCTCCTTCAAGGCTGGTGGAATATCTTTTGGCGGCACACGCTAGGAAGAATGTAAAACAAATCTTTAGTGAAGTGGTTCAAATAGCTGTGTCCGCAGTGTGGCTCAGGAGAGCCTGCCCTGATCAGAAGATGGGCCAGCTTCACATTTCAAATTTATTTTATTTATTTATTATTTTTATATACCAGCATTCGATCTGAGATATCACATCAGTTTACATTCAGGTACTGTAGGTATTTCCCTATCCCCAAGAGGGCTTACAATCTAAGTTTGTACCTGAGGCAATGGAGGGTAAAGTGACTTGCCCAAGGTCACAAGGAGCAACAGCAGGACTCGAATGCTGGTCTCCTGGTTTGTAGCCCACTGCTCTAACCACTAGGCTATTTCTCCTCCCAAATAGCTTCTTTACAATAACTTGTGAGTCACTGTAATTTTCCATCCTCTCAAACTCTTTGAAAGAGAAATTACTACTTACCTGATAATTTCCTTTCCTCTAATGAAGACAGGCCAATCCCCACAAGTGGATTATACACCTCTACCAGCAGATGGAGATGGAGTAAAGGCTGATGTTACGGACATATAGCCATGCTCCAACATCAGCCCGCCAGTATTCTCTGGAAAAGCCAAACTGTGGACAAATTGATTATAATTGAGCATGACTATTAACAATCAACCACTCGGGCTTCCAACCACTAGAGAACACTGAATGCAGATAAAAGAATTAACAATCACTAAACTGAGGGACCAGTTAAAACACTTACCAGACCTCCAGCGAGTAGCAGGAATAACACTCTGCAAAGTCCGCACCTAAAGGGTGAACCAAAGCAAAAATCAGCAGTCCAGGGTGAGTCGGGGATTGGCCTGCCTTCATTAGAGGAAAATAATTTAACAGGTAAGTAGTAATTTCTCCTTCCTCTGCACTCAGGCAGGCTAATCCCCAGAAGTGGAATGTAGCAAAACTATTCCTGAACAGGACGGGAGGCTGCCCGCAGTCTAGTTAATACCACACGCGTGAAGACTGTGTCCTTCGGAGCCCGAATGTCCAAGCAGCAAGCTTGAGAAGGTATGCAAGGAAGACCATCTCTCTGCTCAGGAAAACTCACTGGAGATAAGGCTCTGCCCACGACACCTCCTGAGCTTTAGTGGAATGTGCACTAAGTCACTTAAAGAAAGGAATTCCGGCAGCCACACAGACGGCCATGATGACATCCTCTTTCCAACAGGCTATAGTTGCCTATGTTGCCGGTTTCCCTGATTACCTCTACCATGGAGCACAAAATGTCGACCAGACTTCCTGACAGGCTTAATAGCTTTACTCGTCACCCAAGGCATGCGAGAGACAATATTCACTCTCATCGCTATCCCTCTCCAGCACAGGCAGGGAAAATATACAGATTCAAATGAAACACCGAAACCACTCTCGGCAAAAAAGAAGGTACAGCCCTCAACTGCACTGGCCCCGGAGTCACTTGTAGAAAAACTGTCTTCCAGGTAACTAGCTTCAAGGAGAAGCTATGTAGTGGTTGAAAGGTAGGACCTGCCAAGAATCCAGAACCAGATTAAGGTTCCACAAAGGCACCGATAGCCACAAGGGAGGACAAAGATTCTCAGTTCCCATCAAGAATCACAACACATCTGGAGGGAAAGACCAAGGCCCCTCCACTGACTCGCCCCTTATAAGAGGTGAAAGCTGGCACATAAAACTTCCAAAATAAATAGAATTTCCACTTGGGGAGTTTGAGAACTTCACTCCTCACATCAGGCCTCAAAAATATTCCAAACTCTTAACATAAGACAGAGACATAGAAAATGGTCTAGCCTGGAGTAAAGTGGAATCACTGCATCAGAATAACCACGCTCAACAACCGAAGAACAAAATTGACCTGGATCGCCATGTAGAATGGGTCTCTGCCGCTATAGATCAGTCCCAGGGTGGCTGCTTGAGAGAGCTGCCCACAGAAGCCTCCACAGCCTAGCATACCATGGCCTCCAGGCCAAACTGGAACCACCAGAAGCATGTATCTGGTTTGTCTTGAGAAAATTCAAATGACCCTGCCTATTAGTGGCCATGGTGGAAAGGCATATAGTACCCTGCCCTGCTGGAACGAGAGCATCGATATACAGAGCTTTCAGATCCCGTCTGTGACTGATGAACCATGGAAGTTTGCGTTGGCTGAGATATGACAAATCCAGAAATGGTTGACCTCCAGTGTGCTACTAAAGTGGAAATGCTTCATCCAACAACTTCCACTCTGCAGGGTCCAAGCTCAGACCGCTGAGAAAGACAGCCTTTAGATAGTCCCATCCAGAAATGTGTGAGGCGGATATTTCTAAAAGATGTTGCTCTGCCTATACCATGAGCGCATCTATCTGCTCTGACACCTGAGGGCTTTTGGTTCTGGCCTGAGAAAAGAAGCAAGTCACCGTTGACGCAATATCCAACATTATCTTGACCATCCGAGCTTCTAGACACTCGGTGAGTCTCAAGCACAACAGCTGAACTGCCCATGCTTCCAATTAAATGATGCTCCTTGCCGCTTCAGTGATCTTGTACTACCAGTCCAGCATCTCTAAGGAAACTCCCTTCCCAAGAAAAACCACTTGCAACCACCACTGCGAGTGGATGCTCACCTCTAATGGCAAGTGAAGCCCCATCATTTATTTATTTATTTATTTATTTGTTTAGTTTTATATACAGTCATTCGGTTCAGCCATCATAACGGTTTACAAAAATCAAACAGAGAATAAACCATTAAAAACATTGATGCATAAATTAATAGTGGAAAAGAAGAAGGGATCATGTAGTGCTGAGACTGCGGATCCCACTGGGAAGCAATGTGAACTAAAGAGGTTGCATGTATACCCTCGCACAGGGGAAATCCTCCAATGTGGATACCAACAAACCCAGGACCTGCAGATAAGGCCACATTTTCAGACGTATAATCCTTCTCAGGATTTGACCTTGAGCAATCAACTGAAAGAAATGTATTTGATGGGGGGAGAAGGGCTGATATGTACGGAGCAGGAGAGAGACCTTGGGGTCTCTCCTGCTCCTGCCAGTCGGCAAAACAATGTGACAAGGCGATAGCTAAAGCCAGAAGAATGCTGGGCTGCATAGAGAGAGGAATATCAAGTAAGAAAAGGGAAGTGATAATCCCCTTATACAGGTCCTTGGTGAGGCCTCACCTGGAGAACTGTGTTCAGTTCTGGAGACCGTATCTCTGAAGGGACAGAGACAGGATGGAGGCGGTTCAGAGAAGGGCGACCAAAAAGGTGGAGGGTCTTCATCGAATGACTTATGAGCAGAGATTGAAGAATCTAAATATGTACACCCTGGAGAAAAGGAGGAGCAGGGGTGATATGATACAGACTTTCAGATACTTGAAATGTTTTAATGATCCAAAGACATTGACAAACCTTTTCCGTTGCAAAAAAATCAGCAGAACCAGGGGTCACGATTTAAAACTCCAGGGAGGAAGACTCAGAACCAATGTCAGGAAGTATTTCTTCACGGAGAGGGTGGTGGATGCCTGGAACACCCTTCCGGAGGAAGTGGTGAAGACCAAAACTGTGAAGGATTTCAAAGGGGCGTGGGATAAACACTGTGGATCCATAAAGTCTAGAGGATGTGAATGAAGAGAAGAGGCACGGGGGTGGCTTGCTTGCGGGAATGACGGCTACTACCTGGAGATTAATATCCTTATTCAATAAACATACACACAGTTAATGCGACTCCAACATTGCTCTATGCTTCAACAGCAAGACGAAATGTGGAAAAAAGGATTTGCATCCACAAAAAAGCTGGGGAGTAGCTTGCTTGCTACTGTGGTTACTACCCCAAACCAAATAAGCCTGATACTTCACTTTCAATGCATATCCAGCATAGCTTTCTGCTTCAACGGCAGGGGGGAATGAAGTAAAGAGGATTTATATTCAGAGAACAACCAACAAGGAATGAATTACATAGTCTGGTTAAACAAATAAGCATGGGTGTAGCTTGCTTGTTACGGCGGTTACTACCCCGAATGAATTAAGCCTGATATTTCACTTGGAATACATATCCAGCGCAGATCACTGCTTCAATGGCAGGGGGGATGAAGTAAAGGGGATTTATATTCAGACAACAACCAACCAGGAATGAATTACATAGTCTGGGTAAACAAATATGCATGGGTGTAGCTTGCTTGTTACGGCAGTTATTACCCCGAATCAATTAAGCCTGATACTTCATTTGGAATACATATCCAGCGCAGCTCATTGCTTCAAGGACAGGGGGGATGAGGTAAAGAGGATTCACAGCCCCCACCCCCGCCCTCCAGGCCTTTGACCCACAACTCATCCTCTTAACCCACCCCCCATCGTATTATTATTGTATATATTCTATAATTTTATATTTTATTATGTTTCGCGTTTACTGATTGTACAGCAAAGACCCTGGCTTCCTCCCTCCCACCCCCCTCCCCTCGCCCCTCCCCCTCCCCCAGTTCTAATATCAGTTTCTCTGTAAAGCCCTGTTGGCTACTTTTTGTTCCATGGAAACCGATGTGATGTTTTCCTAACGAATGTCGGTATACAAAAACTTTAAATAAATAAATAAAAATAAATATTCAGACAACCAACAAGGACTGAATTGCACAGGCAGGGTAAACAAGCGAGGGAGTAGCTTGCTTATTATGGCAGTTACTACTCCAAACCAATTAGCTAGATACTTCATTTAGATGCAGCTCCAGCACTGCTGTCTGCATCAGTGGGTGGGGGTGGAAGGGAATTGGAACCAAAAAGTTACTTATAAGGGCCAAGAGTAACAGATAAGTATGAAAACAATTAGGTGTGAAAGCTTGCTGGGCAGACTGGATGGGCCATTTGGTCTTCTTCTGCTGTCACCTCTATGTATGTTTCTAGGTATGAATGAAACCCTCTGGCCGAAACACACAGCCCTGCTTTGTAAGAATACGGACGCCAAGATACCCCAGCATGTAAAGTGGTTGAAAGCTGCTCTTGGCCAATTTCACCAACCAGCCTAGCTCTTGTAGCAATGAGACCACCTTGCAAGAAACCAGGTGACTCTCTTCCACGCTTTTGGCCCGAATCAACCAGTCGTCCAGATATGGGTAAACCAAGGACGCCACTATCACCACCATGACCTTAGAGAAGGTCCTGGGCGCAGTGGCCAGCCCAAAGGGCAGGGCCTGAAACTGATAATGACGTCCCAGAATGGAAAACTGTAGGAACAGTTGATGGTCCTGGTGAATGGGATTATGTAGAAATGCCTCCGTCAGATCGAGAGACAGGAGAATTCCCCTGATTGCACTGCCATTATTATGGATCACAAAGTTTCCATATGGAAATGAGTCACCTGCAAATGTCGATTGACTCCTTTGAGATCCAGGGTGGGCCAAATAATCCCTCCTTTTTGGAATGACAAAATAAATTAAATAGCGATCCTTATTTTCTTACAAGTTGGGAGCAGGAATTACGGACCAAGTCCAACAGCCTCCTTAAGGAAGTCTCCACTGCCATCCTCTTCTGTAGGGAGTTGCAAGGAGAGACATATGATCCAGAGGAATGTGAAGAGCATAGCCTTCTCTTATCACTTACAGGACCCCTAGATCTGACATGATTCGGACCCAGCTCTCATAAAAGCAAGACAAGATGCCTGCCTTTCACCTGCCCCAGCAGGAGACAGCACACCTTTATTGTGAAGCTCGAAGTGCTCTGCTCCCAAAGCCCGCATTCTTTCGATCCTTCCTCGATTGAAGGATTGAGACTTACCAAAAGATCGAGAAGTCTGAGTGGCCAGTCCCCTATAGGAATGACAAAAGGCCTCTAATGCGGCCTTATGCCTAAAAGGATGTGATGCCAGCTTCTTATTCTCTGTAAACGAGGGACCTCACGAGATTGGACTTAGAAATTGTGTCTGCCAACCAATATCGCAATCACAGCTAATGCTTAGTTGCTCTCACAGAAGCCACTCCCTGGCAGAAAAGCAAACAAGAGCACAGCCCGTATCCGCTAAGGCGGCGGCTTCCGATTCCATCACCACTCTGCTAGTTGACCCCCACTCCCTCAGGTTCCTGAGAGAGGCATAGGTTAACCCTAGCCACCAAGGAGCAACAAGAGGCAATTTGCAAATTCATTGCCATGGTCTCAAGGCCTGCTTAAAGATAGTTTCAGTTTTCCTTTCTTAAGTATCTTTTGGATCTTCCCTCCTTCTACCGGAATGGGGGTCTGCTTAGACACAGAACACACCAGCGCCTCCACCTTCAGAAAACACAACTGTTCCCTTGATCCAAGGGGTACAGACCTGCCAAAGTGCAACCCCCCCTTTACACTTTGCTTCCGGGGTGTTCCATACAAGGGCCACCAATCCTTGAAATGCATCCAGGAGGGGAAAGAAACATGATGCTTGTGTAGGGTGACCAAAATGGGAACTTTCTTTTGCGCACCTGTAAAGTCACCTCCAGCCACACCAATCGACTTCAGAGTCTGAGATCACAAACTCGGCAATTGAAGGAAACGAAGCAGTGATCTATGTGGATCTAAAACTGGAGGAATTTCCCCTTCATCCATAAACCCAATCTTCATCAGAATCATCCTTATCCACATCCTCCATCAGGAACCCCTGTACCGAGGCACTTGCATGTGATGACAAAAAACTGGGAACCCCGAATATGCAACTCTGACTTAGAAGGTATTGCTGTCTCAGCTGGATTCCCCTGCAGAAACAACTGCAATCCATGAGAAATTCTACTCAGGAAAAGGAGGATGAACCCATACCAGGCCCTATAGGCCCCAACCTGAAGCCCTTGGATCAAACATCTCCAGAAGACGTCTCTGTCCTAGGATCAACTGAAGAAGGGGTCACCCTCGATGTGTTGCCTTCAACTCCAGTCCCCCCGACCGAGTGGATGACCCAGCATCCAGGCGGTGCTGGCACAGACTCGCAGAAATCCCTGGCTGTATTGCCCTTATATGGCAAGCAGTGGAGATCGCTAGGCGCTTAAATTGCTTTGTTCCCGGCATCATACTGCCTCATTTTCCTTATGCACCCAAATAAAAGATGTGAGCAACTACACACACAGTATGGTCGCGCTCAAGTAACTGCTCAGTGCGGGCTCCAGGAGGTGCTCAGTCCATGCTCACGGAGGCGCTCTGCATGCTTTCATGTCTGTGCTCAAGTAGGCACTGCGTTCGTGCTCAAGTACGCACTCTGTGCGCTCACCAGTTGGCACTCAGTATGCACTGAATTTGGTGCTCAGAACACGTTCAAGTCGGCGCTCTGCAAATATAGGCCACGGCCTTATGTGCACAAGTAGTCATGCAAATGTAACCACACCGCCGCACAGCAAGCATGTGCACAATCATGTGAAAATGCCACCATGGCCTACCACACGGCTCGAAAAACCAAGCCTGGGAGTAGGGATTAGCCAAAAGGCTGCTCAACCTGCAGTGCCTGCGCCGCCACCGCACCACACTAAATTCCCCAGAGAAATGAGAGAGAGAAAAAGGAAAAAGACGCCGGCCACTCACACCAAGAGAAGAAGACCCAGTAAGGAAGGAATAGGGGTAATAAAATCTCCCTACTGTGTCTTCTGTTCTTTTTTGAACCTGGCTGAGAGTACAGTCAAGTCTCCAGCTACGGGGGTAGAGGGCGAAAGCCTTCACTGCCGAGTCTCCCTCGTCCTTTAACCACTTCACTTTTTTTTTTTTTTTTTTAAAGTCCATGCCTGAAAAGGCTGCCAGACTAAAAGCGCTCAACTGAGGGAGGAATCCATCGGTGTCACCTCAGGAGTACAAGTGGTGCAATCAAACGTCTTTTCTTCTTAATCTTCCTCTTTTTTACTACAAGCAATTCCCAGCAGGGAAATGTATGTCCACCATCTGCTGGAGACAGAGAATTCTGGTGGGCTGATGTCAAGTTAGGGCTATATGTCTATGACATCAGCTTTTACTCCATCTCCATCTGCTGGTAGCGGTGCATAACCCACTTGTGGGGACTGATCTTCTTGAGTTCAGAGGAAAACAATTTTCTATGGATAAATGAGGCACCTAATGAAAGTGTTGCATGATCCTTTCATCATACACTTTCATTAGGTGTATACACTTACATACATACTTACATACATAAGTACATACATACTTACATACTTACTTACATACATACTTACATACATACATACTTACATACATACATACATACTTACATACTTACTTACATACATAAGGCCTATACACTTACGCCTCTTCTCATCATATTATTGTATTATCTAATTTGTTCAGTTATGCCTTCTATCGCTCCGGCTACTCTAGCCCTCCAGGTTAATACCCCTTGTTATATGTAACTTTCATTTCATTTCATTTCATTTCTTGTTATATGGTTGACTTTGTTATTCCCCTCATGTTATTTGTAAACCGATCTGATATGAATTTCTTTCATGAAGGTCGGTATATAAAAATGTTAAATAAAATAAATAAATAAATACAAACTGAAAACCTCTGCTATGTACCCTCTCTTATTAGCAGGGCTGATCCTAGGGGAATGGGGGGGGGGGGGGGTGTTCCCCTGAGATTGGAGAGACTCTGACCCTTCCCTGGTGTTAATCTCCCTGGGTGGGTGACTGAAGAGGTTGAGGGAGAGAAGGCGCAGCAACGTGGGCCCTCCAACACACAGGGCCTGGAGAAGTGGCCCTGATTTGCACCCCTCTGATTATGGGAGTTAGTTGCATTTAGAAAACCTGTTTGATGATATTTCAAAGATCACTACAATTGGGCAGCACAGAGGTTTTGCTGAGTGTTTGGGTGAGAATGCAATGAAGGCCTCGAACCCAACTTTGGAGAAATGAATGAATACAGTCTGTTATGTTCTGAGTAATGTACTTGGCAATTGTTATTTACACAGTAACCCTGATCGTTTACTTGTGTTTAGTGCTTCAGACTTGATGTCATCTTATCATTCAACCTAAACAAAATCACTAGCCTGACTTTTATAGGTTTCCAACTAGTACAAACTAAAATTAGACACACACACACAAATGTTTCTGTTCCGTGATTAGCAGGAGTTATTGGCTACTAAAAAATGAAAATGCAACATTTTATTCAAGGTAATGAATGGAAACAATAAAGCATTCTTTTCCCCAAAGTCTTCATGAGAAGGAATCAAAGTCTATTCTGTCCCAAGGCAATTTACAGGATTAATCTCTAACTTTACACATTTGGAATCCATTCCAATTAGATTTTTTAAATAAATAAATCTCAATTCAATTTCACACTCATAAGAAAATTTAATAATAATGAAAAGAAACCCAATCTATTCCTTTTTTCATTTTAGATTGGTTGCTAAAGGGCTTTGATTCATCATTTCTTTCTGCAGTCACAGAATGGGGGTAAAGCCTTAGTGAATTGAGCCCTAAATTTCAAAAGATTTACTTTGTTAAATGCAATAAACTTATATTCTATCAGATTCCCTGCTCGTAGTCGTACAAAAGGCATAAACATAATATACAGAGCTTATCATTCATCTTAATACTCAAATATAATACTTTTCTGTTCACTAATCGCCCCCCACCACCAAAAGCAACTGCAAGACACTTCAGGGGTAAATCTACATCCTCCCACCCCACTCTCCATCCCCCTCCCTAGAAAACTGCAAGACATCGGGGTAAATCTACATCCTCCCGTACCCCCATCCATTCCTCCTACCATGTGACAGGGGCTGGCCAATGGCACGGATACCCTGTCACATGGTAAGGGCAAAGGCTATCAGCGCCATTTTTATTAGTGGCAGCCGACGGCCCAGGTCACTCCCGGGACCCCTACTGGACCACCAGGTAATTTTAAAACGTTTTGGGGGGGGCGGTCAGGAGGGTGGGGGAAGCTAAGGGAGCTGTTTTAAAGGGTCGGGGTGGGTTTAGGGGTTGTTTTTGTGTGCCGTTTTTCCCGCCCTCCCCCAAAACGATAAGAGAACCCCACGAACAATTTCGTGGGGTTTGCCTATCGGTTTCGGGGAGCCCCGATTTCTGACAACTTTGAAAATATTGTACGATATTTTCAATCGTCAGAAAAACGATTCACATCCCTAGCTGGTACTATTTATCACAATTTTATTAAAAGACTAGGGAAAAATGTGCTTTTACATAGCACATAATCACTTGAGGTACATGGATTCCGCAGATTTATTTAGGAAGTGATTCACAGGCCGATACAGTACAGTGCGCTCCAGTGGAGCGCACTGTTAACCTGCATTTGGACGCGCATTTTCGAAGCGCTAGCTTTACCCCTTATTCACTAAGGGGTAATAGCGCATCGAAAACGCGCGTCCAACCCCCCCGAAACTAATAGCGCCCACAACATGCAAAAGCCGCACATTTTACTTTCAGAAATTAATGCCTGCCCAAAGGCTGGCGTTAATTTCTGCCGGCGCCAGGGAAGTGCACAGAAAAGCAGTAAAAACTGCTTTTCTGTGCACCCTCCAACTTAATATCATGGCGATATTAAGTCGGAGGCCCCAAAAGTAAAAAAAAAGTAAAAATTAAAAAAAATAATAATAAAAATCGGCCCGCGGCCCGCGTGTTGGAAGACGGATGCTCAGTTATGCCGGCGTCTGTTTTCCGAACCCGTGGCTATCAGCGGGTTCGAGAACAGACGCCGGCAAAATTGAGTGTCGGCTGTCAAACCCACTGACAGCCACCGCTCCTGTCAAAAAGGAGGCGCTAGGGACGTGCTAGTGTCCCTAGCGCCTCTTTTTACCGCGGGCCCTAATTTGCATAGGCCATCCTCCTGAATCGCGCGCCCAGGAGAGTGGTCTGCGCGCACCGGGAGAGCGGGCGCTCGCCTGCTCTCCCGCGCGTTTTTCTGAATCGGCCTGCAAGTTAGGAAAGGTACTGAATGGTCAGTGGTTACAGTTGAAGCCTAGACAGTTGGCCCCAAAATACTGCAATTTATCTTCTCTCAAATCTTATTTGTCTGTCTTGACTAAATTGTAAGCTCCATGGAGCAGGGACTCTCTATGCACTAGTAGTAGATAAAATTTTAAAAGTTTTGTCAAAATCTCAGAATTTGATGTTTAGAAATGAATATTATTTCCATTCAAAATTATTTTTTCAAATCCAGTTTATATCATTCATCTCTCTTCCTTCCAGAAGGTTCTGTGTGCTGGTCACCGGCTGCTCTGTTTCTTTCTCATTTATTTAGATTCCACCTTTAGTTCTGCTTCAAAGCAGATTCCATTCAGCTACTGGAGGGATTTCTGACTGCTTTTGGGATTTCTCTTGCTGAAATTTCTGTGTTTTGGGTTCTGTTACCCCACTTCCTTGTCCCAGGAGCAAGTCCATATGGGTGACTTGTTATTACACAAGCCATTCCATTGTGCTTGTCTGAGTCTGGTAGGAAACACTGGCAGGAACTGTGGCCTATTTCCAGGTTGCTAGCGGAACCGTATATAATACAGCTGAACAGTCCATTCTTTCCTTTAAGAAATGCTTAGAACTAATAACTTTAAATCTTAAGTGTTCCAGTACGTTTCACAATAGTTTATCACTGCCGTGCCAAGTATACTGCAGCTCCCCCAACACTGCCCCTGCTCCTGGTTTCCACCTTCATTCTCAGTGGAAACCCGGCAGACTCTTCCAGTGCAGGGCTCTACAAGGAGCACTGAAGCCCAGCCAGCTGGAGGCAGGCAGGGAGCCAGTGAGGAAGCCTGAACCTCAACACACATTTCAAAACATCAGATATTTGCCTGAATCTTTCATGTAAAGTCTGGGTTAAGTGAAACTCCAGACACCCCTTCAATTCCTCCCCTCTGCTGGGAATTTACAAGGATTCATACTGTTGCCAGCGCCTATGGGAGAACCGTGCAGCTCAATCCCAGCTCCAGTGCTTTCTTTCTATCCCCTGATTTTCCTATTTACTCTTTTGCTTGACTCCTCTGAATGCTTTTTACATCTTGTGCAGAGCAATGGAACCAGATCCAAGGAGCCTGAACCAGGGATCAGCAGCCGTCTCACATGGAGTTGCTCTGCACTAATGTCAGGCCTACTCACTTTACTACACATCACAGTTTCCACTGCTCCAGAATGCAGCTGGGTTTTTAAAAAATCTACAGCTCAGAACAAAAGAAACTGATAAATGATATAACTACTTCCATCTAATAAATAATTATTTTTAAGTGTTGGCAGATGAAAAGATATGTAGCTGGAAAAACCATATTTAAGACTGAGAAAGTATGGTTTCTGTGCCAGATTTCACTATCTTCTATGGCTGAGTCTGAAGAAGTCCTGTTGCTTCCATTCCTTTAAGCATAGTAATAGCAGGTTCTTCCCAAGACTCGGGCAGGAGTTTGCTGATTGCTGCCTCCTGCGAACTCCCTGTGTGGGAGCTCAGAGATTCCAGTGTCCTTTATCTTCAGGCATGCAGGCTTCCTCTGCTAATAGTTCTTACAAGTCAGCCAAGGAAATGCCAAGGAAACCAACAGTGCAACATTAACACTTCCCTCTGAACTTCAGAACAAAGGAGGCAGCATAGGTTGCTTTAGAGGCTTTCTCCTTGAAGGCCACAGAAATAATACTGTACAAAAACACAGCCACATCCACAACAACAGAGAAGTTCTGATTTAACAGGGCAATGCAAGTAAATCAGAATACAGGGATAGAAATCCATACAAACAGTGCACTAACAGGTAACAGCCCTGCGAGTTCTGAAAGTACTCAAAAATGACAAAATGAAATTTCAGACCTATTACTAGTAATTTGTTAACGTCGTGACCGCAGATGCACTACGCGCACCGCCACTTTTCTGTACCTTCTGTATCTTGCTACAATTTATTCAAACATATGAGACTCAGTCTTCCTGTGGTGTAAAAAGGCCGCAGCTTTATTATTTCATTAACAATAACATTGTGATGCACGAGTCGCCCTTCTTAACTGTATATAATCGTCAGTCTAGGGTGCCACCCGCCATGTCTCATAGCAAGGCGGTCTCTTCCGCCGGCCCCCCACCGTGTTCCTCCTAGCAAGGGGGCCCCCATCTGGGCCTACCAACTCTGGCCCGATTCGCGCACCCGCCACCAGCATGAGGTAGTAGCACTTGCCTCATGCCCCCCACAAAGCTGCGGACTTTTCAACTGAAAAGTTCTTCAATGGCTTGCTGGATGGAGTTGTTGAAAGGGTCAATGTCAATGTCTGATAGATGTATGTGGTCTGCCCTGTAAAAACCTTCGCACATGTCTTCAGCCCAGTCGTGTCATATGTGCTGTCCCCCTAAGCTGGTTACCCATCTTCCCACTTGCCGGTTTACCTTCTTTCGACCTCTTTTCCATAGCTTACTGTCCTTCCATTTTAGCCTCTGTATTATGTCTGTCCACATGATGCACGAGTTAGGCTCGTGCATCATGTGGTCCCCTTTGAGGAAAGGCTGAAGAGGTTAGGGCTGTTCAGCTTGGAGAAGAGACGGCTGAGGGGGGATATGATAGAGGTCTTTAAGACCATGAGAGGTCTTGATCAAGTAGATGTGAATCGGTTATTTACACTTTCGAATAATAGAAGGACTAGGGGGCATTTCATGAAGTTTTAAGACTAATTGGAGAAAATTCTTTTTCACTCAACGCACAATAAAGCTCTGGAATTTGTTGCCAAAGGATGTGGTTAATGCAGATAGTGTAGCTGGGTTCAAAAAAGGTTTGGATAAGTTCTTAGAGTAGAAGTCCATTAACGGCTATTAATCAAGTTGACTTAGGGACTAGCCACTGCTATTAATTGCATCAGTAGCATGGGATCTTCTTAGTGTTTGGGTAATTGCCAGGTTCTTGCGGCCTGGTTTGGCCTCTGTTGGAAACAAGATGCTGGGCTTGATGGACCCTTGGTCTGACCCAGCATGGCAATTTCTTATGTTCTTATGTCTTATTAACTTAATGCATGACGTCGCTCCCAGATCGTTGCCTCCCAGGTGAATGACCACGGCATCGGGTTCGGCCAAAGTGTCTTTACTGTGCTTTATTCTGGGTAAAAGTTGCTCCCAGTTCATCCCTCTCTGACCCATCCATATGATTCTCACATTTTTTGGCGCCAGACCCAAGTGAGTCCCGTATGATTGCACCCGCGCCCTCCTTTCTGCCCAGTGAACAGAAGAGTGTCCGATAATCCAGACACTCCTTTGCCATTTCTGTGTTATGTCATATGGCACTTGGCCTAATACAGGTATACACAGCATCCGATTTCCATCTACTGATCTTCTGAATAGTGTCTATATTTAATCCTGCTTGCGCAGCGCTGGTGGCCGTGCCTATCCTGAAAGAGTGAGTACCGAATTCATTGGGGTTGTGTCCTATTTGCTTGATTGCCAATTTGAGGACCACCGCAAACTGATATCTAGTGAGTGGTATTAGATCTTGATGTACTAGCAAATGCGTGCCACCTGCTGGGCGAGTTAATAGGTACGTCTTCAGATTTTGTACCGGGCATGTGCAGGTCTCGATCTTCTTTAAATGCAGTTTAGCACCTCTAGCAGCTTGATCCATTTTTGACCTATGAATGGTTATCTAAACTACTTGTTCAGTCACCATGATATTCTTGAATAAGATACCTCCGGCACCGGCTTTGTATTTTGACGCGGCCACCATCTCGCTGATTCGCAGTGCTCCGTAAAATGCGAGAGAAAAGGCCGTTCTACATAACTGGACCTCGAATTGTGATACACATACAATGGGTAACACCGACCACATCTGTGAAAGCAAGTCATGGATGATCGGCTTACGCATATCTATGGCTGGTCCTGCCTTTTTGGCCTAACCTGCCATTAATTTCTTAATCAAAAAATTCTTTGATGGGTCGCCCCATCCTCTTGCCTTTGAGAAAAAGGCGAAGCCGGCTAGCTGGTTAGTCACCACTCCTCTTAATACGCCACTCTCTTCTGAACTGACAATTAATTTGACTATTAACTCTTGTGTAACAGATCCTTCTTTCCAACCTCTCTCTTTCAGGAACTCTGACACCATGTCATATGCTCTGGTGTAAGCATTCCATGTGGATGGGGCGACTGATCTCCTCAGAAGGTCCTTTGTGGCGTCGTCCCAATGCTCCACAACTTCTTGGGAACTGCTGTGCCTTCCTCGTCTGCTCCGGGAACTTGTTTACGAAACAAATCCCATTTAGCTCTTGATAAGGCATCAGCAATTATGTTATGAACGCCTGGGACGTGTCTCGCCCTTACTATCATGTTCAACGGTATACAAGTTAGTATTACCTCTCTATGTAACCCCTCTTTGACAATTTGCCAATTGCTTATTGATAACTTGTACAACCGACATACTGTCGCACCAAAAAATTATGTGTTTATTACGCAACTTGCTGCCCCATATTACCAATGCTACAAGAATGGGGAACAACTCCAGAAAAGTAATGTTGCGCGTTAGACCATTCTGTACCCACTCCTGTGGCCACTGCTTGGCAGCCCAGGAGCCCTGCCAGTATAGACCAAAACCCCATCCTCCAGATGCATCAGAGTAAATTCCTATGTCCCAGTTTGAAATTGGAGGGTCTTGCCAGATGGATGTTCCATTAAACCTGTCCAGGAAGATGACCATAAATGCAAATCATCTTTTATTGGTCGCGTAATTCTGATGCGATGTTTTGGACGTAAAACTCTGATCATACTTGTTATTGACCTTCTCAGAAAAACTCTTCCCATCGGTATCATTCGGCATGCGAAAATCAAAATGCCTAGTAGTGATTGCATCTCGACCAAAGTCATCTTTTTTGCCGCCGTCGCTTGCTTCAGCCTGTTACGGATGTCGGCTAGCTTGTCCTGCGGTAACCTGGATTCCATCTTCATGGAGTAAATCTCAATGCCCAAGCATATGATTGAAGTGGTGGGCCCCTTGCCCTTCTCGTGTGGGGACTCCGAATTCAGATGCTATTTTATGGAATGTACTTAGTACTTGTTCATTCCTGCTTGTTGCTCCATTACCCAATGCAGGAATGAACTGAATGACTCGAAGGTAGCACATGATACCGCGCACCCCATTGGCATGCATTTGTCGAAATAATACTCTCCGTTGAAACAGAAATCCAGGATGGGAAAGCAGCTGGGATGCACCAGGAGGAGCCGAAAAGCTGATTCAATGTCTGTTTTCGCCATTAGTGGCCCCCTTCCGCATCCCCGCAATATTTGTATGGCACTATCGAAAGAAGCATACTGTACTGCACATTCTTCTCCCGGTAAATGATAGAGATGTGAATCGTGTCCTCGATCGTCTTAACGATCGATTTCGGCTGGGAGGGGGAGGGAATCGTATTGTTGCCGTTTGGGTGTTTAAAATATCGTGAAAATCGTTAAAATCGTGAGCCGGCACAATAAAACCCCCTAAAACCCACCCCCGACCCTTTAAATTAAATCCCCCACCCTCCCGAACCCCCCCAAATGCCTTAAATTACCTGGGGGTCCAGCGGCGGTCCGGAACGGGCTCCTGCAATTGAATTGTGTTGTGTTGTCTTCAGCCGGCGCCATTTTGCAAAATGGCGGCCGCAAAATGGCGGCGGCCATAGACCAACACGATTCGACTGCAGGAGGTCGTTCCGGACCCCCGCTGGACTTTTGGCAAGTCTTGTGGGGGTCAGGAGGTCCCCCCAAGCTGGCCAAAAGTCCCTGGGGGTCCAGCGGGGGTCCGGGAGCGATCTCCTGCCGTACGGAAAATGGCGCCGGCAGGAGATCGACTGCAGGAGGTCGTTCAGCGGCGGTCCGGAACCCCCGCTGAACTTACCTTTAAAGTTCTCTCCCTTATTCATAAGTCGGTCTATAACCAAGAGATGCAATGGTTCTCAGAGCAGTTTGTATTCCACACTTCCAAAAGACCTATAAGATATATCCATCAAGCTAAATTAGCAGCACCGCCAACGAAACATATCAAACACGTAACCACAAGGGACCGCGCTTTCTCCATAGCGGGAATCAACTTATGGAACAAGATGCCCACTGACCTACGTCTGGAACCCTGCTATAAGAAATTCAAACAAGGCCTCAAAACGTGGTTATTTGAACTAGCGTTCACACAATGATATCCATTTAACTGAAATTCCATTTCCCCCCCTCAAATTCCTCCCTCACCCAATTTGCCCACCCCCATCCCCGATTATGATTTTAATTAGCTTTATATAACGGAAATGTCCCTGTGCAAGATAGATCTTGTTTTCTTTCTCAGCACTGTTATTGTATTATATGCTTTATGGTTGTAGGGTATGGTATTGTAAAGTTAAATTAGATACGTCAAAATATTATTTATATGTTAAATACTAATTGATGGTCCATGGTCTGTACAGCCTTTGTTCTGTCAATCCTGTTAATTGTAATTTTTGCTAATTAATTACTACTAAGAATGTCAATTGTAAAGCCTGTTGCTAAGTTACTGTTAAATGTAAACCGCGGTGATGTATTTCTTTACGTACTGCGGTATATAAAAATCCTTAAATAAATAAATAAATAAATAAATAACTTCTTATGTTCTTAAGTTTCAGAATAAATTTATCCAACAGTTATTAGTACAAAATACAAAAACCAGCTGCTGTAATGTGAGACAATAGCTCTATCACATCCAAACATGAACAAAGTGCTACAAATGTTTGGCACACACACAGAGTTCCAGTTACACACGTACAGAATTCCAGTAACCATACTGGTGCGGAAAGAAATTGGATTATTTTGCAGTTTAATGCAGCATGGTTGGAACGCAGAAGTTGCAATTCTTCAAGTTTTGTGAAGTTCACTATAAAACCTCATACCAGGTCACTGGTAATTCCAGAGCAGCTGGAAAGTCCCAAACACTCCTTGATATGGTTTTTAAGCTCTTGAAGAACTCTGTAAATAAAGTGTTGTGGACGTGGATCCTTGGGCCGAGGCAGGGTTGACGCAACCTGCAGGGAGGAGCCATGTAGGTCCCTACCATCTGCAAGTGAACTGGGACAAGATAGAGGCCCAACTGGAGCTTCTCCTTTACCAGCCCTCGTTCCCCACAAACTGAGCTTTCGGGTGCCAGGGCTGGCAGGTCTTAGGAGGGGAACTCTGCAGACAGTGGAGATTCCTCAATGTAGCACGGTCAGAGTGGAATGGGACCACATATATCCTGAGACACGCTGGGATCAGTGGCAGGTAGAGTTCAGGGAGGTCTAGTAAGCTGGCTGTGGTCAGTGGCAGGCGGCATTCAAGGATATCCAAAAGGCAGGCAGAGGTCAATACCAGGTGCCTGTCTGAAGGGGATGGCTAGGCAGGGCAGGAAGTCGAGGAGCAGAACAGGCCTGCAGGCGAGGAGATGTGGAACACAAGAATTGAAGGACTGACCACAAAACCTGAAGAGGAAGACACAGAAACTGGAACTGAAAATGAAAACGAGGAACTGGAACTGAAGATCACAGGAACTGGAGAACGCAGAGACAGGAGAAGAGACGGCTGAGGGGGGGATATGATAGAGGTCTTTAAAATCATGAGAGGTATAGAACAGGTAAATGTGAATTGGTTATTTACTTTTTCAGATAACAAAAGGACTAGGGGGCACTCCATGAAGTTAGCAAGTAGCACATTTAAAACTAATCGGAGAAAATTCTTTTTCACTCAACGCACAATTAAACTCTGGAATTTGATGCCAGAGGATGTAGTTAGTGTAGCTGGGTTTAAAAAAGGTTTGGATAAGTTTTTGAAGGAGAAGTCCATTAACTGCTATTAATCAAGCTGACTTAGGGAATAGCCACTGCTATTACTGGCATCAGTAGCATGGAATGCACTTAGTGTTTGGGTACTTGCCAGGTACTTGTGACTTAGATTGGCCACTGTTGGAAACAGGATGCTGGGCTTGATGGACCCTTGGTCTGACCCAGTATGGCAATTTCTTATGTTCTAGGAACACTGAGGCAACTCACACTACTAAGACAGTGGGGAGACCTGTTGCCAAGACGTGTTGCTGTTCAGGAGCTGCCCTTTTAAAGGGCAATACTAGTGACATCATCTTAAGGGGCTGCAAGGCTTTTCCCACTGCAGTCCCTTTCATGTCCAAGGAGAGGCATGCACATGCAAAAGCCATCAGCAGCATCTCGCTGTGTCGGAGGATGGCAATTGGCCCCGAGGAAGTCAGCAATGGTGTCCTGCTGCAACTTGGCTGGAGGTAATAGCAGCAGTCCATGGGGCAGACCGCTAATCACAACAGAAAGGAGGAGGAGGACCTCGGGGTGAGAGAAACCAAGTACATGAGCACAAGTAAATGAAGGTCAGACAGGGATTGGTTATACACAAAAGGACATTGAAATGGGAGGAGAATGAAGCAGGAAGAGAAAAAAAAGATGGCCGAACCAGAGCTGTACCCACTTCACTTTAGGAGCAATCCACTCAGAAATGATGTGGGATATTGAGGAAATAAAAATCATGACAGCACGAAGAAAAGAAATGACTTACATTAGTAGACAGATACTTTTACCCTTCAGGTATTATTCCCAGGGCTCTAGTTTCTTAATTTTCTTTTAGCTTTAGAAGGAATGGTGCACAACTTTCTGTACAGTTGTAGCTGGGATTTTTGTAAATCTCTGACATTACACTTCAGCTGTTCATGTTCTCTGCTTTCCTCACAGTCCTCTGCACGGGCACCTTGCTGGAAAAAGTGAAACTGCTCAGCTGGAAGTCCCAATGAAGCTTTATCTAACTGCCTATGTCCTCTTCTGGAAACATTAAAAGGTTTATTTAAGAACATAAGAAAATGCCATACTGGGTCAGACCAAGGGTCCATCAAGCCCATCATCCTGTTTCCAACAGTGGCCAAACCAGGCCATAAGAACCTGGCAAGTACCCAAATACTAAGTCTATTCCATGTTACCATTGCTAATGGCAGTGGCTATTCTCTAAGTGAACTTAATAGCAGGTAATGGACTTCTCCTCCAAGAACTTATCCAATCCTTTTTTAAACACAGCTATACTAACTGCACTAACCACATCCTCCGGCAACAAATTCCAGAGTCTAATTGTGCGTTGAGTAAAAAAGAACTTTCTCTGATTAGTTTTAAATGTGCCCCATGCTAACTTCATGGAGTGCCCCCTAGTCTTTCTACTATCCGAAAGAGTAAATAACCGATTCACATCTACCCGTTCTAGACCTCTCATGATTTTAAACACCTCTATCATATCCCCCCTCAGTCGTCTCTTCTCCAAGCTGAAAAGTCCTAACCTCTTTAGTCTTTCCTCATAGGAGAGTTGTTCCATTCCCCTTATCATTTTGGTAGCCCTTCTCTGTACCTTCTCCATCGCAATTATATCTTTTTTGAGATGCGGCGACCAGAATTGTACACAGTATTCAAGGTGCGGTCTCACCATGGAGCGATACAGAGGCATTATGACATTTTCCGTTTTATTCATCATTCCTTTTCTAATAATTCCCAACTTTCTGTTTGCTTTTTTGACTGCCGCAGCACACTGCACCGACGATTTCAATGTGTTATCCACTATGACACCTAGATCTCTTTCTTGGGTTGTAGCACCTAATATGGAACCCAACATTGTGTAATTATAGCATGGGTTATTTTTCCCTATATGCATCACCTTGCACTTATCCACATTTAAATCTATTCTTATATCTGGGGCAGCTCCTACCTAACCCTGGGGGTGAATAATCCAGCAGAACTGCCACACAATGTTTTCACTGTGGAAGCTATAAATTTAGATTGTGTGCCCTCTGGGGACAGGGAAATATCTACAGTACCATAATATAATCTTCTTTGAAGCACCAAAAAGTGGAATATAAATCAAATAAATAAAAGGACAGGTGCCCTAGCAAAGAAACCAAACAAGAGCCAAGGAAAAAGCAGCTGGTACTGGGTCTCCTGCACCTGCTGAGCAGTCAAGGGATGAACCTTACCAGGCAGTGGTTAATAAGAGCTGGGGTCAAGTGGGGGATTTGCCTAGAATTTTCACCTGAGTTAGGCCAAATAGGTCGATCCAGCTCTGGTTTTCTCTCATATGCATTGAGTTTTAAGTCTAATTATAAAAGGCAAGTCAACGGGATAGTCAAGCCTGAGGAGGTGGCCTCCCACGTTCAAGTTATTTTCTGTCTTCAATGGGCCAATCAGAGCAACAATTCTAGACATGCACTGAGGCAAAACCAGAACTAGATTTTCCTATTCAGTTGACTTGGGTTGAGTTGGCAACCCTATAGCTGACCCATCAGCAAGACGTAACAGGGGGCCTATTGTGTGAGCATATAGCCCTCTGCCCCAATGACTCTATTAGCCAGTGCCGGAATCTCAGGCAGAAAGCCCTCTGCTTCCGGCACCAGCCCCTCCCTTCCCCTCAGGCACCATGCAATGAACAGGATGGGAAGGGGAGGGGGGAGCCTGGAGCAGTGTTGCCAACCTCGCTTATTTCCCGTGAGTTTGGGCTTTTTTTTTCTAGAGATTCACTTTTTTTTTTTTTCAGTTCACAGATTGCTTATTATTGGGCGTTTTTTGCAGTCAATTGCGTTTTTTTGGGCTTGGTGGGTGGGACTTGAGCCCAGCTGTCCCTGTGATTGGCTGCTGCTGATGAGTGTGTGGGGGCCAGATGAGTGTGTGGGGGCCAGACATGTGCTACTGGGGGGGGAGTGAGTGTGTGGGGGCCAGACTTGTGCTGCTGGGGGTGGGGGGAGAATGAGTGTGTGGGGGCCAGACATGTGCTGGGGGGAGAGGAGAGGGGAGAGAGTGAGTGTGTGGGGGCCAGACATGTGCTGCTGGGGGGGGGGAGAATGAGTGTGTGGGGGCCAGACATGTGCTGGGGGGAGAGGAGAGGGGAGAGAGTGAGTGTGTGGGGGCCAGACGTGCTGCTGGGGGTGGGGGGAGAGAATGAGTGTGTGGGGGCCAGACATGTGCTGGGGGGAGAGGAGAGGGGAGAGAGTGAGTGTGTGGGGGCCAGACATGTGCTGCTGGGGGGGGGGGGGGGAGAATGAGTGTGTGGGGGCCAGACATGTGCTGCTGGGGGGGGGGGAAGAATGAGTGTGTGGGGGCCAGACATGTGCTGCTGGGGGAGGAAGAATGAGTGTGTGGGAGCCAGACATGTGCTGCGGGGGGGGGGGGGGGGGAAGAATGAGTGTGTGTGGGCCAGAAATGTGCTGCTGGGGGGGGGGGGGGAAGAATGAGTGTGTGGGCCAGAAATGTGCTGCTGGAGGGGGGGAGAGAGAATGAGTGTGTGGGCCAGAAATGTGCTGCTGGGGGGGGGGGGGAAGAATGAGTGTGGGGGGGCCAGACATGTGCTGCTGGGGGTGGGGGGGGAAGAATGAGTGTGTGGGGGCCAGACATGTGCTGCTGGGGGGGGGGGGAAGAATGAGTGTGTGGGGGCCAGACATGTGCTGCTGGGGGGGGGGAAAGAATGAGTGTGTGGGGGCCAGACATGTGCTGCGGGGGGGGGGGGGGGGAAGAATGAGTGTGTGGGGGCCAGACATGTGCTGCTGGGGGGGGGGGGGGAAGAATGAGTGTGTGGGGGCCAGAAATGTGCTGCTGGGGGGGGGGGGAAGAATGAGTGTGTGGGGGCCAGACATGTGCTGCTGGGGGAGGGGGGGAAGAATGAGTGTGTGGGGGCCAGACATGTGCTGCTGGGGGAGGGGGGGGGAGAATGAGTGTGTGGGGGCCAGACATGTGCTGCTGGGGGGGGGGAAGAATGAGTGTGTGGGGGCCAGACATGTGCTGCTGGGGGGGGAAGAATGAGTGTGGGGGGGCCAGACATGTGCTGCTGGGGGGGGGGGGGGAAGAATGAGTGTGGGGGGGCCAGACATGTGCTGCTGGGGGGGGGAGAATGAGTGTGGGGGGGCCAGACATGTGCTGCTGGGGGGGGGGGGAAGAATGAGTGTGGGGGGGCCAGACATGTGCTGCTGGGGGGGGGGGAGAATGAGTGTGGGGGGGCCAGACATGTGCTGCTGGGGGGGGGGGAGAATGAGTGTGTGGGGGCCAGACATGTGCTGCTGGGGGGGAGGGGAAAGAATGAGTGTGTGGGGGCCAGACATGTGCTGCTGGGGGGGAGGGGAAAGAATGAGTGTGTGGGGGCCAGACTTGTGCTGGGGGGGAGAGAATGAGTGTGTGGGGGTGTTGTGGGGTTTTTTTATTTTTCACTTTAAAGGAGCTACAGAGTTCAGTGGCTGAGACTGGAGTGGCGGTGCACCAGGCAACCATACAATTGGCCTGCATGGGAAGAGTGGCTAGATAGAAGCTACTGAATAATAAATTGTGAGTTTAAAAACATAAGAAATTGCCATGCTGGGTCAGCGCAAGGGTCCATCAAGCCCAGCATCCTGTTTCCAACAGAGGCCAAACCAGGCCACAAGAACCTGGTAATTACCCAAACACTAAGAAGATCCCATGCTACTGATGCAATTAATAGCAGTGGCTATTCCCTAAGTAAACTTGATTAATAGCCATTAATGGACTTCTCCTCCAAGAACTTATCCAAGCCTTTTTTGAACCCAGCTACACTAACTGCACTAACCACATCCTCTGGAAAAATGTATGTAACATTATGTAATCCACAAAAATCTGATGAACATTTTTAGGGGGTTAAATACTATTGAAAGCTACTGTATTTTCTCCATTACACTCACAAAATTATTTTTTAAGTGTTTTCTGTGTATAAATTGCTTCTAATAAAAGTAGTTTTAATATAATGTGTTTTGGGCTTTTTTTTGGGGGGGGGCTTGTGTTTTTGGAAAATAGCGCTTGTTTTTTCATGAAGTCCTGGCAGGGAGCAGAGAGCACAACGGAAAGCCACGAAGAGCAGGCAGAAAGTAGGTGGGACTGGATATCCTGTACCTGCTTATCCAAGTAAGAAATGTACAGAGCATCCTTACCTGGGGTGGGAGAGCAAGCTATGGACCCTAGTAAGGAGTGCCAGCCATGGAAGGAGCTAACCCTTCCTGTTAGATTACAGCCATGGGGTTATATTGATACTGAAAGTTTCAGCTTTTTTATGGCACCTTGGCCAGGGCCCCTAGCAATAAATATACAATATAACAAGCAATCGCAAAATCAGTGGGAAAAGCATCAAAAGTAACAAAGTTCAAGAATTGAAACTGAACCTAGTGTAATGTGAAGATTTTGCCCTAACGCTGTAAGGGACTGCTCACACTTATCCAAAAACGTAATGGAGAGTAGGAACTCTCGTTCAAATAAAGCCCTGTCCATCCCTACCTTCGGTGAAGAGACAGAGACCCACAGCCCTTCAGCGGCAATCTTCTCTCCTCAGCTCAATACACCGCACAATATCAAACATCTCCAACAATATCCGGACATCTCAAAAATCATCAGATCACCCCTATCTCCTGCTCTGGTTCTGCGCACAGCACAGTATAAAATACAACGAATATTCGGACACTTCAAGATTCCCTCCAGGTTCTCCGTAGCGCACAATACAAAGTATTACAAAGAAATCTGGACAGCCTGAATCCTGTGTTGGGAAACACAGACTTCTTCCAAAGCTAGCACCAAGCAGACTTCCAGGATTCCCCACCCAAACTCAACTACTGCGCCCTCCCCCGCTGGGAGACGTGCAGAGCCCGCGGCCTTACCGCAGAG
This sequence comes from Rhinatrema bivittatum, assembly GCF_901001135.1. Lineage (NCBI taxonomy): Eukaryota > Metazoa > Chordata > Amphibia > Gymnophiona > Rhinatrematidae > Rhinatrema > Rhinatrema bivittatum. The sequence goes on from NC_042629.1 coordinate 5,425,136, forward strand.
AGCCAGGGCGCAGACGAGCAGCAATAAGGACTGTAGGAGCAGAGCCATCTCCGGCAGCAGAGAACCGAGTGCCGTCCGGAGCTGCTCCTCCTACCGACCAGTGACCGAGGGGTCCTTTGGGGGCCGGCCTTCATTTGCCGGAAACTGTGGCTGAGAGCAGTGCAAGGAATGCAGCGAGCCTGCGCTAACAGCACCCTGAGCAAGATACTGCCAGTTACTTCTGACCTGGATTGGCATCTGTTGGAAACAGGATGATGGATCATCGGTCTCACTCAGTATGACAAATCTTATGATCGATGCAAACAGTGCACTAAAAGCTCAGCGAGGAGATTCATGCAAACAGTACACTAACTGCGCTGCAAGCAAGATCCATGCAAACAGAGTGTACTAACAGCTCTGCAAGGTCCACACAAACAATGCACCAACAGCTCTGCAAGTAAGATACATGCAAACAGTACACTAACAACACTGGAAGCAAGATCTATGAAAACTTTGTACTAATAGCACTGCAAGACCCATGGCAAATTGCACTAACAGCACTGCAAGCAATATCAATTCAAACAGTACAATAACAGCTTTGCAAGCAAGATCCATACAAATAGAAACAGGCTGATGCAATGCCATGTGCTCAGGCTAGCACACAGGTTAACCCGTGGTTGGACCTGCATTTTTTGGACGTGCCCAAACCAGTGCATAGATAATAACGCTCTTCACATGTAAATGCCATATTGATGAGGCTATTAGCTATTCCCTCCTTTTGTAAAAAATAAATGTGCACACTTTTATTCTCAAAAATTAACATCAGCTCCGGAGCTGGTGTTAAGTCTTGAGGAGCCCCAAATTTAACAGAAAAGCAGAAAATACTGCTTTTCTGCAGTTCCTTTGACTTAATGTCATGGCGATATTAAGTCACAGAAACTAAAAAAGGTGTAACATAAAAAAAAATGTTTTTTTAATGTCTTGCTGGCAGTCAGATTAGGAAAACGGATGCTTGTAAAATTGATCATCCATTTTCCTAATCCACTTGCACTGCCACTCCTGGGTGCCTGATGCCGAGGAGGCACTAAGGATGCACAATTTCCCCTAGCACCTCCTTTTTAACGCAGCGGCTCATGCGCCTAGGAGAGTAGGATGGGCGCGCGTTAGAAAAATGGGCGGTCAATCATGAGCGCCTGTTTTTCGTGCGCCGATATTACATAGGCCTGATTGAGTGCACTAACAGCACTGCAAGATCCATATGAACAGAAAACTAACTGCATTGCAAGATCCATACCTAACAGTACTGCAAAATTCATACAAACACTGCACTAAAAGCACTGCAAGCAAGATCTAAACACGCATAAGGATTTGCGAGTTAATTTACATGTGTAAAAAAGGGGCATTCCAGGGCGGGCAAACCTTTGCACACAAAGTTGTTTTATAAAAGATTTACACTTGTAAATTTGGCAGGTTACTCATGTGTATTTACACCTGGTCTTTATCTGGCGTTAAGTAATAGTAGACAGCTTGGGTGAACTGGGGGGGAGTTCAGGCTGAAAAGCCAGGAAGGTCTTAATGACTTTCATGTGGACTGGGCAAATTGATGGATTAATTGGTAAAACCTGGTAATTTTATTGACCTACTCATGTTGGAAAATCTGCCAACTTTAGATGCATAAACATCAACTTATGGGGGGTAAATGCATGTAAATTACGCATGTAAAATCTCCCTACTTATATTTTTAAAGTAAGAAGTAAAAATATGTAGAGCTGTTGTGCAAATTATCCAGCTAAGTAGCAGCTATTTATCTGAATAAGTCTGAAAAACACTACTTATCTGGCTAACCCCCTCATTTATCAAAATGCACTAAGGTGTCAAGGGCTTATTGCATGAGAGAGAGAGAGACTAGCCATAATACCATCACACTAGATAGGTATTTATATCCCTATGGGAGGCCCACCTAGTAACTCGAGGTGAGGTTTAGGTATTAGTGTAGGGATTAGGGGCCACTTTGACATTCAAAGTGAGACTGTTACGGTCGTGGACCCTTGGGCCGGCTGAGACGGTAGTTGTTATACTGTGGGAACTCACAGGAGGCGACACAGCCAGGATGCGGCACTGAAGAGACTCTGGAGGAGACTTCACTACTGGAAGCCCGAGGTCCCCCCAGGAGGAGCCTGTAGGGACCCGGGCCTCCTGGACTTCAGTGGGACCCTATGCGACCAAGGATCCGAGCAGCGGCCGAAGAGGTGGATGTTGAGGACAGCTGGACCCAGGAGGCCGGAAGAGTCTTCACCCTCGGAAGCCTGCGGCTCCCCCGGGAGGAGCCCGAGCCACTGGGACTTAGGAGAATCCTCTGGGCCAGCGAGTACCGGATACCTGAGGTGGTGGAAGAAGCCAAAGTCGGAGTCCAGGAACGAAGCCGGGTCAGAAGCCAGAAGTCAGAGATCCAAACCAAAGCCAGGGGCGGAAGCAGAAGACAGAGTTGTGGGACGGAGCCAGGTCGGAAGCCAAGAATCAGAAGATGGAGTCAGAAGCCAAGGGTCAAGCTGAAACGGAGTCGTGGATGGAGCCGGGGTCAGAAGCCAGGAATCAGAAGATAGAGTGAAGACGCAGGTCAAGCAGCAACTCGAGACTCTAAGGCAGAAGAACCTCGTTGCAAGGCAGGGACTTGTCCCAGCTGCAGGGTTTAAATACTCTGCAGCGTCTGAAGTCATCTGGAGGCCGTCCTCTAGATTTCCCGCGCTGGCCCTTTTAAGAGCCGAGCCGCCTAGGGGGCAGGGCCCAGCGTGTCGGGTCGATGGCATCTCCCTCGCGAAGGGAGAGCTGCGGCGGCAGCCATGTCGGGCCTGGACGGGTCCGCGCGGGCCGGCCCTGAGGTAGGAGGAGGGACCGGGGCACGGCCTGGTACCGTAATAGTACCCCCCCTCCTACGCCCCCTCCCTGGAGGCCTGGGTTTACCTGGATGATCCACATGGAACTGATGAAGGAGATTCTTGTCCAGGATATGGGAAGAAGGCTCCCAGGAATTCTCCGGGCCGTACCCCTCCCATGAGAGGAGGTATTCCCACCAGCGACGGTGGAAGCGAACATGCAGAACATCCTTCACCGTATAGGTGCCGCCGGTCTCGGCTTCAGTGGCGGTGGGGTCCGGAGGTTTGTCATGAAAGGTGGAGAGCACCACAGGCTTAAGCAGAGACACGTGGAACATGTCGTGAATCCATAAAGTGGACGGTAGTCGTAGCCGGTAGGATACAGCCCCTATTTGCTCCGCCACAGTAAATGGACCAATATACCTGGGGGCCAGGCGCATGGAAGGAACCCATAACCGGATATTCCTAGTACTCAACCATACTTTACTCCCCGGGAGGAGGACTGGGGCCGGGCGCCGTAGTTTGTCGGCGTACTTTTCCGCTTTGGCAGATGCCAACCGGAATTTTTCTTGGGTGGAGCTCCAGAGGTTGCGCAGTTGTCGAGCCGTGAGCTACACTGCGGGCGATGACACCATCAGAGGTATTGGTAAGGGAGGCCGAAGGGTCTTCCCGTAGACTACCTGGAATGGAAATAGGCTGGTAGCCAAGTGCTTATGACGGTTGTATGAAAACTCTGCCCAGGGTAATAAGGCGACCCAATCATTTTGGAGGTCTCCCACGAAGGCCCGTAGGAAGGTCTTAAGGGACCGATTAGTGCGTTCAGCTTGACCGTTGCCTTGGGGGTGGAACGCTGTGGTCAGGTTGAGTTGCACCCCGAACTTCCTGCAGAGGGCTTTCCAGTACTTTGCCGTAAACTGAGGGCCCCGATCAGAGGCTATATGCAGAGGGAGCCCATGCAGGCGGAAGACATGCAGCGTGAAAAGACCTGCCAGCTCTGGTGCCATGGGTAACTTAGCAAGCAGTACAAAATGGGCCATCTTAGAGAACCTGTCGACCGTGACCCAGATTACGGTCTTCCCTTCAGAGACAGGTAGATCCACAATAAAATCAGTGGACAGGTGGGTCCAGGGCTCGGTTGGAATGGGTAGAGGCTGAAGGAGACCCCAAGGATTTCCGTGCGGGGGCTTCTGCCAGGCACATGTAGGGCAAGACCGAACGTAACTTTGGACGTCTTTTTTGACTTGGGGCCACCAATAAAACTCAGTCAGCAAGTCCAGGGTCCGGGCTACTCCTGGGTGTCCTGCGGTCAGTGAGTCATGGGCCCATGCTAGCACTTCCCTACGCAGGCAAGTGGGCACCACAGTCTTGCCGGGGGGAGCTACCTCAGACGCAGCGAGGAGCACCTTGGCAGGATCAAGGATATATTGGGGTGACAGTGGAGTATCCTCGGTCTCGGTGGTGCGGGACAGGGCGTCCGCCTGGATATTCTTGGAGGCCGGTCGGTAGCGAAGGATGAAATTAAATCGGCCAAAGAACAGGGACCTGCAGGCCTGCTGGGGATTGAGGCGCTGAGTGGGGCACAAGTACTCTAGGAGGTTCTTGTGGTCCGTATACACAATCACTGGGTGCTGGGCCCCCTCCAACCACTGGCGCCATTCTTCGAAGGCCATCTTTATGGCCAGGAGTTCTTTGTCTCCGATACCGTAATTTCTTTCAGCAGGTGAAAACTTCCTGGAGAAGTAGGCTTTACCATTGCCTGATAGTTGGCTTAGGACAGCCCCGACCGCCATGTCTGAGGCATCGACCTCCACAACGAACTGGCGTTGGGGTGATGTAGGCAGGTGTCTTGGGGTGATGTAGGCAGGTGTCTTCCAAAAATGCTTCCTTCAGGGCCACAAAGGCCTGGCATGCTTCCGATGACCAATTTCTTGCTTCTGCCCCTTTCCTTGTAAGTGCTGTTAAAGAAGCTACCTTGCTGGAGTAGTGCGGGATAAATTGTCTATAGAAGTTAGCGAATCTTAAGAATCGTTGAAGTGCTTTTACTCCTATGGGTTGGGGCCAGTCTCAAATGGCGGATACCTTTTCTGGGTCCATCCTGAACCCCCGTGGCAGAAACAATGTAACCCAAGAAAGGGAGTAACTCTTGCTCGAAGAGGCATTTCTCAAACTTCGCGAACAACCGATTCTCCCTCAAAATCTGTAGTACTTGCCTCATGTGTTCACGATGAGCCTTCAGATCCTTAGAGTAGATCAGTACATCGTCTAGGTAGACAATGATGGAGGAGTTGAGCATCTCTCGAAGCACCTCATTCATGAGGTGTTGGAAGACTGCTGGAGGGTTGCATAGCCCAAAAGGCATTGCCAAGTATTCGTAATGCCCGTCCCGGGTATTGAAAGCCGTCTTCCATTCATCCCCAGGACGAATGCGCACCAGATTGTATGCCCCACGGAGGTCAAGCTTGGTATATACCTTGGCTCTTTGTAGACGGTCAAGAAGTTCAGGAATCAAAGGTAACGGATACCGATCCCGCCGGGTGATGCTGTTCAGGCCCCGGTAATCTATGCGAGGTCGGAGGGACCTGTCCTTCTTTGCTACGAAGAAGAACCTCACTCCAGCCGGGGATTTGGAGGGTCAAATGAATCCTCGATCCAGGTTCTCCAGGATATAAGCGGACATGGCTTGCGTCTCGGGAAGGGACAACGGGTATACCCATCCTCATGGCGGCGTGGTACCCGGGAGCAAATTGATCACACAGTCGAAAGGGCGGTGCTCCAGGAGGATCTCGGCCATTTCCTTGGAAAAGACATCGAGGTAGTCTTGGTAGTGTGGAGGCAGTGCCAACGAAGTCGTCAGGAGAGGTACCGGTGGTCGAGGAATGGCAACCAAACAGGAGTTGAAGCACTATGGCACCCAGGATGCCACCTGGAGGGTATCCCACAAGATTACAGGAGCGTGCTTCTGCAGCCAATGTAGCCCCAGGATGACTGGATGCATGGATCTCTCCAGGACGAGGAAAGAAATCTCTTCTACATGCAAAATACCAGTTCGTAATGTGAGAGGCCTGGTACGAGTATCGATGGTCCCTGGAAGAAGTCTCCCCTGAATAGAGGACACACGGAGCGGGGGTCTTTGGGGTTGCACCACAATCTGGAGTTGCTGGACCAAGTCCTTGAGGATGAAGTTTCCCCCAGCTCCAGAGTCAATCAGGGCTAGCTTGTCGAACTCTCCTTCAGGAAGGAGTAAGGTCACCGGGACGGTGCACGGGGAGGCAGAAGGGGTGTGACCTAGGGTTAGCTCCCCGACTGTCCCTAGGTCCAAGCGTTTCCTGAACGCTTGCTACAGTGGGCAAGAAAATGGCCCTTGCCAGCACAATACAAGCACAGGCCCAGGGACCAATGTCTTCTCCTTTCTTCCTGAGAGATGGGGCCCCGGCCCACCTGCATGGGTTCGGGGTCCAGAGCCCCCGGAGAGGCAGAAGGGGAGCGCCCGTTGCAAGAAGGTTAGTTCCGGAGCTCCCGGGTCTGGGACCAGACCTCCTCTCCCGGAACCGGCGTTGGATCCGGCAGTCCACACGGCCCGCCAGACCAATGAGGTCATTCAAGTCAACCGGGAGGTCTCTGGCTGCCAACTCATCCTGAAGTCTCGGGAAGAGACTTTCCAAGTAGATGCCGTGCAGGCTGTCACTTCCCCAGTTCAACTCGGCGGCAAGAGTCTGGCAATCCACAGCATGTTCAGCCAAAGGCCAGTTGCCCTGATGCAGCTGGAGCAGTTCAGATGTGGCAGTGGGTCTGCGGGAGGCTTCATCGAAAACCTGCCGAAAGTGGTGACGAACTGTACTAGATTGGCCAGGCGGGAGTCTTGACGCTCCCACAGGTTGGAGGCCCACGCCAGGGGTCTCCCATCCAGCAGGGAGATAATGTAACTCGTCTTGACCCTGTCCGTCGGGAACTGAGCTGGAAGGAGATCGAATCAAATATAACACTGGTTCAGGAACCCTCGGCAAAGCTTCGCGTCCCCTGAAAACTGCAAGGATGCTGGTATCTGTATGGGTGCCATTGATCCGGTGTTGGTTTCAGCTCCAGGTACCGGGGAACTGGAAGCATTGGCTCCGCCAACGCGGGCAGCTAGACCCTGCACCGTTGCCATCAGGGAGTCGAGGCAAGTTTGCTGCTGTTGCAGCCTCTGTGCAATACCCGGGATGGCCTTCAAGCCTGCAAGATCCGCCGGGTCCATGGCCTTGCAAACTGTTACGGTCGTGGACCCTTGGGCCGGCTGAGACGGTAGATGTTATACTGTGGGAACCCACAGGAGGCGGCACTGAAGAGTCCCCGTAGGGACCTGGGCCTCTTGGACTTAGGCGGGACCCTATGCAACCAAGGATCCGAGCAACGGCCAAAGAGGTGGATGGTGAGGACGGCTGGACCCAGGAGGCCGGAAGAGTCTTCACCCTCGGAAGCACGTGGCTCCCCCGGGAGAAGCCCGTGACAGCCCGAGCAGCTGGGACTTAGGAGAATCCTCTGGGCCAGTGAGTACCGGATACCTGAGGTGGTGGAAGAAGCCGAAGTCGGAGTCCAGAAATGAAGCCAGGTCAGAAGCCAGAAGTCAGAGATTCAAACCAAAGCCAGGGGCGGAAGCAGAAGACAGAGTCGTGGGATGGAGCCAGGTTGGAAGCCAGGAATCAGAAGACGGAGTCAGAAGCCAAGGGTCAAGCTGAAACTGAGTCATGGACGGAGCAGGGGTCAGAAGCCAGGAATCAGAAGATAGAATGAAGACGCAGGTCAAGCAGCAACTCGAGACTCTAAGGCAGAGGAATCTCGTTGCAAGGCAGGGACTTGTCCCAGCTGCAGGGTTTAAATACCCTGCAGCGTCTGACGTCATCCGGAGGCTGTCCTCTAGATTTCCCGCGCTGGCCCCTTTAAGAGCCGAGCCCCCGCACGTGCCTAGAGGGCGGGACCCAGCACGTCGGGTCAGCGGTGTCTCCCTCACGAAGGGAGAGCCGCGGCGACAGCCATGTCTGGCCTGGACGGCCGAAGACGAGTCCGCGCGGGCCGGTCCCGTAACAGAGTCATACGAACAGAACAGGGCTCTCTAGTGAAGATTTCAGGACCCTTGGAGTGAGGTCACTCACCCAAAGCTGAGATTTGTGCAATGTTCTCTCAACCTAGCTCGATGTTATCAGGTAGAGAGTCCATCAAGCTAGGTTGAGAGAACATTGCACAAATCTCATCTTTGGGTGAATGTCCTCACTCCGAGGATCATCAAATCTTCACAAGAGAGCACTGTTCTGTTCGTATGTCTCACTTTGAATGTCAAAGTAACCCCTACACTAATACCTAAACCTAGAGTTTCTAGTTGGGCCTCCCATAGGGATATAAATACCTATCTAGTGTGAGGGCATTATGACTAGGTTCTCTCTGTCTGTCTCTCTCTCTCTCTCTCTCTTTGTAAGGTTTTGGGTGGACACTGTGGCAGCTGACCACGCCCACAGGGGGAAGTCCCATGAGGGGCCACAGGTCAGGCTCAGCTTTGGGATACACGGCACAGAGTTATATCTTTTATTAGACAGATTTGAGAAGCCACCAGAGGTGGCAGTAGAGTAGAGATGACTAGGGTTCCTCATGATACTGGAACAGCGATTCCCTCTATAGCTGTGCTGTAGTGGAGAAAACTGAGATAGTGAGTACAGTGGAGCATACACAGAGTTCTGGTATTGAGCCTCATTGGTAAAGTTACTCACACAGCGGTTTCTCCCGGAAGGTGACACAGAAGCTGGAATAGAAGTAGGCCCTCGAGGAGCGAGTACCTGGTTCCAGGGAACAGCTTTGAGGAAATAAAGTTGGTAACTCACTGATGATGTAGGCAGTGGTTTCTTCCAAGCAGAAGAGATAAGTTCAGGCAGCGAGTCAGGGAACATGGGCCCTCGAGCGAGTACCGATTCCTGATAGCGACCTAAAAGAAATGAGAGAGGCCCCCGAGGAGCGGGTACCCCATTAGGATAAAGTCCAAAAGTTGGAGTGGCAGAGTAGCTAGGTACGGAGAGCGAATCCCATCCGTAAGGAGTTCCCTTTCTTTGCTAACTCGATTAGCTAGCAAAAAGTGTAGGCTTTTGTATCCGGGATGCGTGACGTCATCACAGGGGAACGCCCCTGAGATTCGCGCCAAAGAGAAAATAAGAAGCAGGGCCATGCGGCGCACGCACCCTATGGTACCTGGACAACATGGCGGGATGCAGCACTTAAGCCGGACTGGGGACGCCGGAGGGTATGGCAGGCAGACGCTGCAGCAGCCAGACGTCCATCAACCGTGGGAGGAGTCGCAAAAAAGGTAAGGTGGGCGGAGTGGAGATGTTGGGTAGTGACAGTCGTAACAGTACTCCCCTTCAAAGGGCGGTCTCCTTTGCGGGTCCCAGGTTTTGGCTTCAAAGGATGCGCGAAATGACATTGATGGAGCATCTCTTTATCAAGGATATTAGCCTGAGGCTCCCAAGAGTTTCTTCGGGGCTGAAACCTTCCCAAGAAAGAAGGTATTCAAATGTTTTGCCTCGTCTTTGGACATCAAGAATGGCTTTGACCTTATATACTAGGTCATCTTCTGCATTGATGGCAGGTGGTTCCTGAGTCTTGGAAGAGAATTCACTGAGTATGAGAGGTTTCAAGAGTGAAACGTGAAAAGCGTTGTGGATGTTTAGTCCGGGTGGTAGATTCAGACTGTAAATGATGTTGCCAAGACGTCGGAGGATTGGAAATGGTCCAATGAAGCGAGGAGCAAATCGAGTGGAGGGTAACTTCAGTCTGAGATGTTTGGTGGATAACCAGACTTTGTCATCAGGTTTGAAGACAGGCGCTTGAACATGGTGAGCATCATAAAACTTCTTAGCACGGTCACTCGCTTTACTTAGCATGTCTTTCGTCGGAGTCCACAGATTATGGATTTCATCAGCAGTAGATTGAGCTGCTGGGGACATCACTGAGAGCTTCAGTGGAAGTGGCGGTGTTGGTGAACGTCCATATACTACTTCAAAAGGTGTTGATCCAGTTGATGTTGCTGGATGAGAATTGATAGCGAATTCAGCCCAAGGTAACAGTTCAGCCCAGTTATTCTGACGGCAACTCACGTAGGCTTGAATGAACTGTTTTAAGGTTGATTGCGGATGATAGGCTGAAGTGTGCTCTAGAGAGATGTCGAATAGCTTGCACAATGCCCTCCAGAATCTTGCCGTGAATTGGGATTCTCGGTCTGAGACTATGTGTCTTGGTAGGCCGTGAAGGCGAAAAATGTGCGATATGAAGAGCTTCGCAAGCTCCAAGGCTGAAGGTAAGCCAGGCAGTGCCATGAAATGGGCCATCTTGCTGAAGCGATTGACTGTTACCCAGATGGTATTCATTCCTCCAGAAAGGGGCAAATCGACTACAAAGTCAGTAGCAATGTGTGACCAGGGCTGTTCCGGAACTGGCAGTGGTTGCAGCAATCCCCACGGTTGGAGAGAAGCAGGTTTGTGTTTGGCATAGTTGGTACAAGATGCCACATAGGACAGTGTATCTTTTTTGATAGTAGGCCACCAATAGAATTTCTGGATCTTGAGCAGGGTGCGACCTTGACCAGGATGACCAGCCAGCTTGGAATCGTACGCCCAAAAGAGCACCTTCTTGAGGTGTTTAGGCACGATGGTTTTACCAGCGGGCACAGAATGTGTAGTCGCCAAGATGACTTTTCCTCCTCCGAGAGAAAGGAGCGTGACAAGGCATCGGCTCTGGTATTTCTGTCTCCGGGGCGATATTTAAGCACAAAGTCAAAGCGATTGAAGAACAAGAGCCATCTAGCTTGTCTGTGGTTAAGACGTTGCGCATGGCGGAGATACTCTAGATTTTTATGGTCCGTGAATACGGTTATTTGATGTTGAGCGCCTTCGAGCCAAGGCCGTCATTCCTCCAATGCTAGCTTAGCCAAGAGCTCTTTATCTCCGATCCCATAGTTCTTCTCTGCCAGGGAGAAACGTCGTGAGAAGAAAGAGCAGGGATGTAAGGATTTGGAGTCTCCAGTTTGGCTCAATACAGCCCCCACACCAATATCCGAAGCGTCAACTTCTACGATGAATGGCTTGTTGGGGTCAGGATGATGCAAGCATGGTTCCATGAAAAAGGCAGTCTTTAATTTCTCAAAAACGGAAATGGCCTCCGCAGACCATTTTGAAACGTTGGCACCCTTGCGGGTCATTGAGGTCAAGGACACTGTTAAAGAAGAGTAGTTCTTTATAAAGCTTCTATAATAGTTGGTAAACCCCAAAAATCATCTCAGGGCCTTCAGGCTGGTAGGTTGGGACCAATTTTTAATACTCTCTAGTTTTTGAGGGTCCATCTGGAAGCCATCTTTAGACACGATATAGCCAAGAAAAGGCACAGACTTTATGAAATTCGCCCTTGGATAGTTTGGCGTAGAGCCGGTGTTCACGGAGTCGGCGTAGTACTTGCTTGACATCCTCTAGATGACTGGGCAAATCCTGAGAAAATATCAGGATATCATCCAGGTATACCACGACACTCTTGTACAACAGGTCCCACAAGATGTTGTTCATCATGTTCTGAAATACAGCGGGTGCGTTGCACAGGCCAAAGGCATTACTAAGTACTCAAAATGGCCGTCTCGAGTGTTGAAGGCTGTTTTCCATTCGTCGCCACTGCAAATGCGAACTAAGTTGTAGGCCCCCTTCAGGTCAAGTTTTGAGAATATTTTGGCCCCCTGAAGCCAGTCAAACAGCGGTCTTTAAACGTGATCTCGATCAGACCTCAGTAGTCGATACAAGGACATAAGGTACCATCCTTCTTCTCCACAAAGAAGAAGACTGCGCCGGCAGGAGACTTCGATGGTCTAATAAACCCCTTCTGTAAATTCTCCTCGATGTGTTCAGACATAGCCTTATTCTCATTCACTGAGAGTGGATAGACACGTCCCTTAGAAGGTTCAGTATGGGGTTTCAGTCTTATGGCACAGTCATAGGACCTATGCGGAGGAAAATTGTCAGCAGCTTCTTTGGAAAACACATCACTAAAAGATGCATATTGAGGTGGCAGTCCCGGCATCGCTGGAGTTGTAGGCATGCAGATGATAGGAGCAATCTCCTTAAGGCACTTTCCATGACAACCTGGGCCCCAGCGGGAGAGTTCCAAGGAAGCCCAGTCGAATTGGGGTTGGTGCAACTGCAACCAGGGTAACCCCAGGACAATAGGGTGCATGGCCTTCTCTAACACAAAGAAGGGGATTGACTCTGTATGGAGAGCTCCGGTGCGAAGGGTTACCAGTTCCGTTTGGCAAGTCACGTCACCCGGTAAGGGCTCCCCATGGATGGAAGATAGGAGTAGTGGAACCTTCAAAGTGACGAGGGGAATCCTCAAATGTTCCACTAGGCATCGAAGAATAAAGTTGCCTCCTGCTCCTGAATCCACCAGGGCAAGAGTTTGAACATAAGAACATAAGAAAATGCCATACTGGGTCAGACCAAGGGTCCATCAAGCCCAGCATCCTGTTTCCATCAGTGGCCAATCCAGGCCATACGAACCTGGCAAGTACCCAAAAACTAAGTCTATTCCATGTTACCATTGCTAATGGCAGTGGCTATTCTCTAAGTGAACTTAATAGCAGGTAATGGACTTCTCCTCCAAGAACTTATCCAATCCTTTTTTAAACACAGCTATACTAAACTGCATTAACCACATCCTCTGTCAACAAATTCCAGAGTTTAATTGTGCGTTGAGTAAAAAAGAACTTTCTCCGATTAGTTTTAAATGTGCCCCATGCTAACTTCATGGAGTGTCCCCTAGTATTTCTACTATCCGAAAGAGTAAATAACCGATTCACATCTACCCGTTCTAGACCTCTCATGATTTTAAACATCTCAGATGGTCTGCAGATCAAGGAGACTGGGAGAGAGAGCGGAGGAGAGGGCATAGTAAGGCCTAAGAACAGTCCTCCTGCATGACTTAGGCCCATCCGTTTCTCGGACGAATTGGGCATGTTGGGACATCATGACCAGCCTGTCCACAATACATACACAGACCATGTCTCTTCCGAAGTCTTCTCTCTATAGAAGTCAAATGACTGTGACCAAGTTGCATCGGTTCATCTGCACTGGCAACAGGAATTACTGGAACCATCCGAGGTGCAGGTTTAGCACTAGCCTACTTCTGACATGGTCCTCTATTAGGCTGGAGTTCTTTCACCTTATCACGAAGCCGGTGGTCGATTCTAGTAGCCAAAGCCACTAGTTCATCCAGCGAGTCAGGTGTTTCACGAGCGGCCAGCTCGTCTTTCAAACGAGTATCCAGACCTCTGAAGAAGAGAGTTTTCAGGCATTTGGGGTCCCAGCAGAGTTCTGTAGCAAGAGTCTTGAACTCTATCGCAAAATCAGCCAGTGGTCGGTTATCTTGCTTCAGGTCCACCAGAGCAGAACCGGCAATGGTCACTCGGGCAGGATCGCCAAAAACGGATTTAAATAAATCCAAAAATCTGTCAATATCCTGCAAAATAGGATCCTTGCGTTCCCACAGTGTTGAGGCCCAATACAAGGCCCTTCCATCAAGATAAGATAGAATGTAAGTAGTCTTGGCAAAAGCTGTGGGGAAGTGAGAAGGCTGTAATGCAAAATGCATGCAGCACTGGTTTAAAAAGCCCCTGGTTCTCTGAATCTCTCCCGAGAAACGAACTGGAGCAGCCAGCGGTACAGTAGTCTTTAAAGATACTTCAGGAAACTGACCTTCATTACTGGAAGTAGAGCCTTGGGTCTTCTGTGCGTGAGGCTGATGGAACGCTGAAGTGAGTTTCTCCAGTGCATCTTGCTGTTCTGCAATGCACAGGGCCAGGCTCGGAATGGCCTGCAGGGTATTGAGCTGTGCTGGATCCATGGAGTTAGCAATCTGTTATTGTTTGTAAGGTTTTGGGTGGACCCTTGGACACTGTGGCAGCTGACCACGCCCACAGGGGGAAGTCCCATGAGGGGCCACAGGTCAGGCTCAGCTTTGGGACACACAACACAGAGTTATATCTTTTATTAGACAGAGTTTGAGAAGCCACCAGAGGTGGCAGTAGAGTAGAGATGAAGCCCGGCTGGGCTAGGTTTCCTCAGGATACTGGAACAGTGATTCCCTCTATGGCTGTGCTGTAGTGGAGAAAACTGAGATAGTGAGTACAGTGGAGCATACACAGAGTTCTGGTATTGAGCCTCATTGGTAAAGTTACTCACACAGCGGTTTCTCCTGGAAGGTAACACAGAAGCTGGAATAGAGGCAGGCCCTCGAGGAGCGAGAACCTGGTTCCAGGGAACAGCTCTGAGGAAATAAAGTTGGTAACTCATTGATGATGTAGGGAGCGGTTTCTTCCAAGCAGAAGAGAGAAGTTCAGGCAGCGAGTCAGGGAACATAGGTCCTCGAGGAGCGAGTACCGGTTCCTGATAGCGACCTAAAAGAAATGAGAGAGGCCCCCGAGGAGCGGGTACCCCGTTAGGATAAAGTCCAAAAGTTGGAGTGGCAGAGTAGCTAGGTACGGAGAGCGAATCCCATCCGTAAGGAGTTCCCTTTCTTTGCTAACTCGATTAGCTAGCAAAAAGTGTAGGCTTTTGTATCCGGGATGCGTGACGTCATCACAGGGGGGACGCCCCTGAGGTTCGCGCCAAAGAGAGAATAAGAAGCAGGGCTGCGCGGCGCGCGCGCCCTATGGTACCTGGACAACATGGCGGGATGCAGAGCCCAAGCCAGACTGGAGACGCCGGAGGGGACGACAGGCAGACGCCGCAGCAGCCAGACGTTCATCAACCGCGGGAGGAGTCACAAAAAAGGTAAGGTGGGAGGAGTGGAGACGTCGGGCAGCAACAGTCGTAACACCCTCTCTCTCTCTCTCTCACAAATACCACAATTTGCAGTAACTTAGCTCTTTGCATAGGTATTAGCCAAATTACAATAAAGTGCCTACCGTGTTTCCCCGAAAATAAGACCTCGTAGAGGTTTTGCCAAATTGCTAAATATAAGACCTCCCCCGAAAGTAAGACCTAGCACATATTACATGTAAACAATCGAATTAGCTACGGTATTCCCTCCCATACAGTAACGCTTGCCCCTGCCGTTTTGCCGCGCGTTTAACCTGCTAACTTACCGCCTACCCTTACCCCTGCGTTAGAGGCAGGGGTAAGGGTAGGCGGCAAACTTTCCCCCAGCCCCCGCTCACCTGCCCTGGCTGCGTCCATGGGTGCTGGTCTCCGGGGCAGCCCCAGTCCTCCCCCCT
Source organism: Rhinatrema bivittatum (assembly GCF_901001135.1). Taxonomy (NCBI): domain Eukaryota; kingdom Metazoa; phylum Chordata; class Amphibia; order Gymnophiona; family Rhinatrematidae; genus Rhinatrema; species Rhinatrema bivittatum. The sequence continues at coordinate 5,440,256 of NC_042629.1, forward strand.
CCTCCCGAAGCAATGAAAGCGGAAAAAAATCGAAAAAGCAAAAAAAAAAAAGTTGCAAGAGAGAGAGGGGAGAGAGGACGGGCAATCCTATGCTCGGGATTGCCAGTCCTCTCCCCTCCTCCCGAAGCAAGGCGCGAAAAGCAGCCTTGCTCCGGTAGGAGGGGAGAGGACCGGCAGTGTAAAGCAACGAAGTGACTTACTTTTTTCACAGCCCTCCTCCGGAAATGGACATCGGACACGGATCGCGGCTCCCCTGCCTCCCGGAGGCGAAGACGGATGCCTGCACGGGCGAAAGCGGCCCCTGTACGTGCGATTGGGCCGCTCAATGCGTGACGTCATGGGCCCATATACCACACACATATCAGTGCATGCGCAAGTGTTCTAAACTTTTTCCTTCCTGATTGCTTTTCTGAAGAAGCACTAGAGAAGGTTTTGGATTTCTTTGCCCTTTTCATAGCTGATTCCACTACCAGTGAATCATGCATGAGTTGGACCTTGTTGGGTCCTGAGCATTGCTGAACTCGATATTTCATATCTATAAATTCTTTTTGCCACTGCAGGTTCAGAAAGAGGAGTTTCACACATTTTTGTTTGTAGGTCTTGCAAGGCTTTATGTACTGGAACAGCCTTTGCTTGTGTTGGGGGTTGCATGATTTTTTAAAACCCCATGAAATTCTTCTATTCATCTTGAGTCCCTATCCAGTGGAAATTGTGAATTCCGACATCTTCTGAAGAAATGCTGAATATGTAAGTCTTCTGGTGCTGTGGAACATCTGGGTGGTTCTAGAGAAGGGTTGGTGGGCAACTCAGGAGAGTTGTCAATATACTGGAGAGAATCCAAATCATACAAATAGAGAGAATCTTCCAAATCAGAAACAATGCCTGGAGAATCTTTTGGTCTCAAAAAGGATAGAGACAGGTGTGATGATTCAGCAGTTTTTGCCCGAGTCCCTGCGTAGAAATTGATAGCCCAATAGAAGATTAAAGCTGGTTATGCCACAACTAAGGGAGAAAACCAAGATGACCAAGCAGTGAATTACATTTGACAGGGTCCTTTGCTGCAAAGAGCCATGAGGCATGAGTTAGCAGCACAGCATTAGTGGCTTATTCAGCTGTATAAAGGGGAAAGCTGCTGTAGAAGAGAAAAAAAAAAACTGGGGAGAGAAGAGGAGTGGTGGTTGCTTCCAGAGCAGAACACGGTCTAGGGATGTGCTGACTACGGAGAAAGACCCAGATACAAGAAATTCCAGGCTATGCAGTTATTCTGCTAAGTAAATTACGGTATTCTATTATCTTATGCTCCTTTACATTGTTGGTGATTTTGGGAAAAGGACTTGTAAAAGCAGAGGAGCATTTATTTATTTATTTATTTATTTATAATTTTTTATATACCGCCGCTCATCAAAGATATCACGTCGATATTCCTTTCAGAAATCAACAGTTTAATACAGAACACTGGAATGATGCGGCAGTATATGGAGTGCTTTATTAGTTTAAAATGCTGAAGAACACAGAGCTGATGTAAGGACATGGGTGGGCTCTGATTTCTTGTGGAAACAAAACAGGACAAGAACTTGCAGAGGAGTAAAACTTTTCCTAAATTAGCAAGCCAGAGTGGGAACAGGAGGATTGAGCTACAAGTTCTGATTAAGCCCCAGTCTTATCAGAAGGAATTACAGAGAGGTGGAACTGCATTGAGAAATGCTTCAAAGAAGTGAGGATTATTTCCAAGCAGCAGGACTGGGCTGCAAGTTCTGATTAAGCCCCAAACATTGGGTAACTGCATGGAAAGAGAATGGGAACAGATACTAAAGCAGGAAGGACTTACAGAGAGGTGAAAGCTGCTTTTTTGTAAACCACATTGGGAAAAGCTTCACATAAGTGAATTTTTTTTCAAGCAGCCTGCTTAAACCTCTATGTACATGGCAGTAGAGCTTAATTTATTCAGGAGGCACTGCATGTTAACTACAATAGGGAAAAATATTCATATTTGAAGTACAGGATAACTAGAAGCTGAAAAGTTGTTGCTTGAACTAACAAAGTGAAAGCTTGAATGTTCAGGGAAAGATAATCCAATGTGACCAGCCAGCAAGGTGATCTAAACAAACCAAGTCTTAAAGCCATGCGTATACACTAATTAAGAATCCAGGCTTCATAGAAGAGGAATTGTTTTCTTGTTTAAGTGGAGGGCAGCTGTAGATGTAGGACTAAGCTGTTATAACTGAGAGAGGAGGTTCTGCTATCAAGGGGGCCGATGCAAAATACTTGCGCTGAAAGCGGGCGCTGTGTATTCAGTGCCCGCTTTCCTAACGCACCCCCAGGCACCTCTCCTGGGGGCGCAATGCAGTATTTAAGTTGGGGCTCGCACTGTCGAGGAGGTGCTAGAGGTGATTGCACGCCCCCAGCGCCTCCTTGACAGTGCAAGCTGGAGAGAGGTCCGCTGTTGGTGGCTGTGATGAATTCAGCGTCCATTCTCCCAAACTGACTACCGGCACTAGAAGGAGTGTATAAAATCAATATTAAAGTGTCGGGCACTTAATATTGATTTTTTCACTCTTTCACTTATTGGGGATTGGTCCCTTTACTGTCACAAATGTCAGTGCAAAGGACCAATGGGCAATAAGTGAAGGAGTGAATAAATTAATATTAAGTGCCCGACCCTTTAATATTGATTTTATACACTCCTTCTGGTGCCAGTAGTCAGGTTCAGAGAATGGACGCTGAATTAACCAGCATCCATTTTCCAAACCCCTGCCACTGCTTTTTTCAAACTTTTTTTTTTTCATTATTTGTTTAGAGTTTTTGTATCCTTATTATTTTTCATTACTGGGTCTTTGTGTCTGCTATTTTAAAATATTTTATTGGTATCTAGAAATTTTTGATATGAGCTTCTACTTATTGGATATTCCATTCATCCGCTGTTTTGACATAATCTGTTCTTTTTGTTAATATGGTTTTACTGCTACTGATTTTATATTTCTTGATTTGTTTTACAAGGATGGGTGATGTTTCTTTTTTTCCTTTGTTGCATTGCATACAGAGACTCTGGCTTGTTGCAGTTTCCAATTCAGTTTTGTCTGCATGCTTCTAGTTATGCATTTTGGACTCTTTATTCTTTGTTAGGTGAGGGTGGGCACATGTGATTTAGGTGAGGTTTTCTGCTGGCGTGTAGTTTCTGTGTAGGGCTCTATAGCAGCCTGACTTGGTCCGTTTTCCTAATAGAAGATGCATTGGTGACTTAAGGCCTGGTGTAATATTTTCAGTGTTGCCTTTTCTTAGGTAAGGTAGTTACTGTTTAAGTGCTGGAAATTGGTGCTATTTTGGTGTGAGATGTTTACTATTTATGCAATTTTTGTTCAGACAGAATATGTATCTTTTCCTTGTGTCATTCTTAACAATAAAAATAATACTGGGCCTTTTATTTTTTATTTCCGCCGTAAATTGTAATGAGCGGTGTGTCACACATGTGAACGTGGTCTGTCAGGTGTGTCATGATGGGAAAAAGGTTGAGAACCTCTGATCTAGGGAGATCTGAAGGCAGAACGAGATGGGCAGAAGAGAAGCACTGGCTAGTAAACGTATTCTGCTGCATATGTATGAACTGGGGAATCTACTAGGAGCAGATAAAAATAAAGAAGCTTACTAACCCAAATCTTATAGCCCAGAGTGGGGAAAAGGGTAATTGTTTTCTTTGAGAATTAATTAGGATTAACTTGTGAAAGAAGATTTTTCTGAGTGAATAACTCATCTGTTATCTTGATGAATGAAAAATTGTACACCTGCAACTTTGAAAATAAAAGCTATTGTATGAAATATCTTTGCCACTGGGGACTTTTTGGGATTGCAAACTGGCCTGAGTGTGGTAGAATAGCTGCTGTTACTGATAGCTCTGAGAGGTTAACCAGAATCCAACAAGAGAGGGGTCTATTGAGGCAAACCCAAAGTCCTGTTAGCAAAGTTATCTGCAGGAACAAGTGAATATACCCTCAGCCTTCCAGACCGCAAGGGACCATTATAGACCTTGAGCAAGACAGATGCAAACAGTGGGTTTGACATTGAGGGCCCCACTGGGTGAGTTGCAGGAATTGCCAGTTGAAGTGGGGTGCATGTAACTGGAGCCAAGGAAGTCCAAGGACTAAAGTGGTGTGTTGATCGTTTTAAGATCAGGAGAGAGATATCCTCATCATGGACGGTCCCAACAGTGAGGCGAATGGCCATGGTACAGTGAGTGATACAATCAGGGAGAGGTTCTCCTTGAATTGAAGTGATACGTAGTGGTACCTCCAGTGGTTGGACTAATATCTGAAGGAGCTTGACGATCTCTTCTATAATGAAATTTCCACTCGCCCCAGTGTCCACGAGGGCGGTGGTGGCGAATGAACATGACTCCCTAAGGAGGGAGATAGGCAGCAACTGTTGAGGGCCAGAAACTAGTGCCCAAGCTCGGGACCCCCGCCGGGCTCAGGCTTTGGAGTTTCCTGGATGCACAGGGCAAGTCTGGAGAAGGTGTCCGGAACCTCCGCAATAAAAGCAGAGACCAGATTTTCTGCGTCGGAGATGTTCCTCTGGAGTCAGGCGGCTGCGGTTTATCTGCATAGGCTCCTCGGGAGGTTGAGGGGCCACTGGTAAGGCCTTCAACCGAGGACTCGCCGAATGGGGTGATCGTAGGGCAGGAGGTCGAAGAACCCTTACCTCCTGATACCATTGTCGAAGGCGGTAGTCGATTCTACTGACCAGGGAGATCAGGTCTTCAGAGATGCGGGAATCTCGTGGGCGGCTAGATCATCCTTAAGGGCAGGAGACAGTCCCTCAAGGTAGAGTGCCCGCAGGCAGTCTTCTTGCCAACCCAACTCAGTTGCTAGAGTCCTAAACTCCACTGTATATTCAGCGAGCAAGTGCGAGCCTTGACGGAGGTGGAGTAGGTGGTGGCCAGTGACCGCCTGTTGGCCTGGGTCCTCAAAGGTGCATCGGAAGACAGAGATAAACTGAGGGAGCTGGCGATTGTGTCAGAATGCTCCCAGAGTGGGGAAGCTCATGCCAGGGCCTTCCCCACAAGACACGAGAGGATGAATGTGATTTTTGTTGCCTCATCAGGAAAAAGCAAGGGTTGCAGTGAGAACTGCATATAACATTGATTTATGAAGCCTCGACAGAGACGAGGATCCCCATTGAAACGTGGTGGAGCTGGGAGGGCCAGCGGTGCCCGTGAGGGCAAGGTATGGGCAAGAGCCCCTGGGTTGGACATGGCAGATTCCTCTAATTGAGAATGCATCTTTTCCACGGAGGAAGCCAACGCTTCCATGATCCGTTGTTGCTCTTGGACATGAGTGACCAGAACAGGGTTGGCCTGAAAGGCAGGAGACTCCGCCGAGTGCATGGCCTTGGCAACCTGTTGCGCTGGAGGTGGACCCTTGGCCTGGTGCAGGATTGATACGGGCCTCTGGTCGGACCCAGAGAGCAACTGCCACCAGGAGGCAGAGCACACGAGGAGACAGAGGCTAGCTGGAGCTTCGCCAATAACAGTCCGGGGTTTCCGCAGGTTGAGCCCTTGGGTACCCGGACCGCCTGGACTTAGGTGGGCCTCAGATGGTCTCCCAGAGAGGTAGCGGAGGGGTGTGCCCACCACGAGCAAGGGTGCATGGCTGATGCAGAGAGGATGAACCAGACCCAAACTGGAAGCTCCGGAGACCTCAGGGAGGTAACAATTCAGGAAGGTTCTCCGGGCGAGGCAGGCAGCGCCTGCGGGTCTAGTCAGGTGAAGGCCGCGGGTAGATTCCAAGCAGGTTGGTCTGGTAGTCACAGTAGGCCAGAAGAGTGTCCGAGTGAATAGCAAGGGTCAGAGCCAGAGTATCAGTCCAGAAGTGGTCAGCCAAAGCAGGGGTCAATACCAAGGTCAGTCTGAGCAAAGTCAAGGCAAGTGAGGGTCAGTTCCAGGCAGCAGACAAAGAGAGAGGTCAAGCAGGCAGTGGTCAGTTCCAGGCAGCAGACAAAGAGAATGGTCAGGCAGGCAGTGGTCAGTTCCAGGCAGCGGATGAAGAGAATGGTCAAGCAGGCAGTGGTAAGTTCCAGGCAGCAAACAAAGAGAGTAGTCAGGCAGGCCGAGGTCAGTACCAGAGATCAGTCCGAGAAGGTACTACCTGAGTAAGGATACTGGAACAAGACAGGAACAAGGAAACGCTGGAACAAGAAGACACTGGAACACAGGAATAGGCAAACTACTACACCACGGTGTCGACCCGATTGCCAAGGCGAGGTCCTGGGGACAGGGCCTCGCTATATATAGGGCTTTCTTGTGATGCCATCAATCTGCGCCCACATCGATTTTTCCTCGCTTGGCCCTTTAAATCTGAGGACATCAGCCGCACGCACGCCTAGGGGCGGGGCTGAGGCGGCCAAAGACGCGGAGCCCTGACGGGAGCTCCACTGTGAGGTCTGCGACATGGAGGAAGCCGGAGAGGGCCGTGGTGAGCAACGGGGACGGCAGGAGCTGGCAGCAGCGGCAAGACCGCTGGCAGCGCGAGGTGAGCAGGCCCGGTCACGGCACCCATGCGGCCGGGATGCGCAACAGGATGGTCCCCAGCACCCAGTTCCAGCTGGGTATCTGGTAGCAGAGGAGATACCAAAGGGGTTGGGGTCGCTAAGATCTCCCAACCCTTTGGAGTTGATGCCCCAGATGCCGAAGTCGAGAGTTCCGACTTTTTGGCGCTAGACAACTTTTTCATTTTATTGAGCCGTGCACGATGGCCCTTAGGAGTCATCTGGGCACAAAATTCGCAGCCCCAGACATCATGTGATGCCCCCAGGCACAAAACGCAGACCTCTTTAGGGGTCTGTGATGGACATAGTCCTGGAGCACGCGGGGAAGTCAGATGATGCCATTGAAAAAAAGAATGTGGTGCGTGTTCGATGTCCTGCAGCTCCCGGGAAGTAGCACTGTCAGTAATGGATCGTGAATAATGAATGACTTACCGCAGTGCCCGATAACTAACCCCGAAACACAGAGGGACCCAACGGGACTCGGGAAAGGAAAAGTTTTCCACACAAAGAAAGAGTGCAAGCTCCGCGGTTGCAAGGCTTCAGCATCGTGGAAAAAGAGGGACCCCACGTGACAGGCATGCTCAGTGGGTTTGTCAAAGTTCTAGAAACTGACAAAAGTTTTCCCGGGCCAGGCTCCATCTGATGATGTCACCCATGAATGAGGACTACCATCCTGCTTGTCCTAGAAGGTTTGCCTAGGGCACCTAATACCCTTGCACTGACCTGGTCTACAGGCAGCAAGGATGGAATCCAGGTCATTACTGACTTGGTGGGGGCTTGAATCCACAGCCTCAGTGTTACCAACACAACTCCCAACCCTTGGGCCAGCAGTTTTCACATCAATGTCTCTGTGGAACTTATATTTCCTCTTTTCTGGGTTTTGCACCCTGCAGCAAAACAGATCATCATCATCATCAGAACAACTACCTTAAAGGAGCTACTGGTGTCTCTGGGATTATCATGAACTCATTATAAGCCATAAGCCTAAATGTTCAAATTCAGGTTCTGTTTTATTGAAAAAGTGTTTGTTGTGATTTTTATAAATCTTATCCCAGTATTTAAACATCCACTTTGAAGTGTTTTCCTATGAAGCAGAATATAAATAAATAAAATAAAATAAATGTGAGACTAGTTTTGTGACAGAAAAGAAAAGCAAGTTTGCTTACCGTAAATGGTGTTTTCTGTAGATAGGAGGGTGAATTAGCCATTCTGTCTGGGACCTCCTCTCAAAGATCACAGAGCTTTGTCTCTGTGCACCTGCATGGCTCTTCCCGTCTGATACCAACTCTCCTCAGTCTGTAACATAGCTTATCCACTACCGTAATCATGGAACAGCTGTCCAGGGAGGTGGGCAGGTTAGCATGGCTAATTCACCCTTTCTACAGAAAACAGCATTTACGGTAAGCAAACTTGCTTTTTTCCCGTGATAAGCAGGATGAAATAGCCATGCTGTCTGGAGGTCCCGCACACTGATATATTTTGAAGTCAGGGGTAGTTACCCCCTGCAGGCATGACTGATCTGGTGTGTTCAACCCGCTTCGTTGTGGACAGCCTCATTTCCTTCTTGAGTGGTTTAATACTGCTGCACCCAGTGCTGTGTCCGAAGATGCCTGCTGGTCAAGACAGTAGTGAGATGTGAAGGTATACAGAGATGACCACGTGGCTGCTTTACAAATGTCCAGCAATGGTACCATGTGGAGATGCACAATTGAAGCCACTAATGCTCTGACGATGTGCTTTTACTGTGTTGGAAAACTCTGCCAAGCACTTTGAGTAACAAAAGTGAATACATTGGGATATCCAGTTTGACAAAGTCCTCTTTGCTACCGGTAGACCTGGCACAACTGGGTTGAAGGATACAAACAGTTGAGAGGTCTTGTTCTCTGCATGCGTTCTTCGCTTGTAGTAGGTCAAAGCCCTTTTACAATCTACGGTATGAAGAAGTCTTTCCCTGTCATTAGCATGTAGCTTTGGGAAAAAGGTTGGTAATGTAATGGTTTGGTTCAAATGAAACGTTGAGACTATCCCGCTATAGCGCTCAGATGGACCCTGACGGATGCTGAAGCCTGCCCTGCCTGGTATAGTGTATACAAATACTCCAGCAGAATTTCCGGTGAGCAGGAGAATAGGTCAACCCCCCCCCACCCCCACCACCACCACCACACCAGGTTGTATAATGCTGCCATTTGCCTTGATAGTTTTCATACCGTAGATTCTAGCCGACAGCAAGATGCCTTGGATACCTGTCAATAACTGGAGGTAGTCTAATACTCTCCTTTCAATCGCCAAGCTGTGAGAGGAGTGATGGGGTACAGATGCACACTGTTTCCTAACTAGATAGGAGGATTGACGGTAGTCAAACTAGTTAGGTATACCAAGGTTGTCTTGGCCATGCTGGAGTGATGAGTATCAGGTCTGCTACATCATGATGCATTTTTGGATCTTCCGAGATATGAGCGGTATTGGGGGATAAGCGTAGTAGAGTCCCTCCATCCACGGAATGATGAACTCGACCTGGGCGCATTGCTCCTGACTCGAATATATGTCGTGCCTCGCGGCCGCCCACGACCACAACCCCCTACCTGACCCACGGTGTTGGGTCCGCTGCGGCAGCATCGGGGAACCCGGTCCATTCTCCCTCGCACCTCGGCGCAGGTCCCCGCGGTGGTTGCCGGCGGGGGAGGTGCCCCAGACCTTCCCTCATGGCGTCGGGCCGTTCCGCACCGCTCCGAGGTCCAAGATGGCTGCCCTGCCCTTAGGCGCGAGGCCATGCCTCCTCTGTAGATTTAAAGGGGCCTTGCACTCCAAATTGCCTGCACCTGCTCCTGATGGGCTAGGCACAGGGGAAGTATAAAAGGAGACTTCCTCCGTTCACTCCTTGACTTGGCAACGAGTCTGCTTGCTCCGGTGAGTCTTCTGGTGCCTCGGGTTCCAGGTTCCTGCTTCTCCTCGGAAGTATCTTCGGGGTGTGACTTCGGACTGGCAAACGGTGATTCCTCGGTGTGTTACTTTGGACTGGCAAGCAGTAATTTCTCGGTGTATGATTACGGACTGGCAAGCGGTGATTCCTTGGTGTGTGACTTTGGACTGGCAAGCGGTGATTCCTCGGTGTATGATTTCGGACTGGCAAGCGGTGATTCCTCGGTGGGTGACTTCGGACTGGCAAGCGGTGATTCCCCGGTACTTGATCTCGGACTCCTTCCAGACCATCCATCTTCAAGGGCCCACCTAAATCCCAGCAGCCCGGGTCCGTATGGGCTCCTCCCAGGGGGGCCACGGGCTTCCAGTGGCGAAGATCCAGTTGGCCCTTGCTCAACCTCATGCCTCTTCGACCTCTCAAAGGTCCACCTAAGTCCCAGTGGTCTGGGTCCCTATGGGCTCCTCCCAGGGGGGCCGCGGACTTCCAGTGGTGAAGATCCAGTTGGTCCTTGCTCCGCCTCCACGCCTCTTCGCCCTCTTGGGGGCCATCTGAGTCTCCATCAGCGAAGACCCAGCCAGCCCCAACTTCTCTTTCGCCTCGCCACCCGACGGGGGAACCTCAGGAGCCACCTCCTAAAGGTCATACCAATCTCCCGTCGGTCCAAGGGTTCACGACCCTCCTGGGCATAACAGATTGCCAAGTCATGAACCCAACAGAGGCGTCTGGCCGCCAGGCCATCCCCGGAATGGCCCAACGTATGATGGACCAGCAAAAAACCCTGGATGCCCTTGTCTCCTCAGTGGAGAGCCTGAACCAACGCTTCGAGGCACTAGGGCCCATGAACCCCACTATGGCTCCCGGGGCCCACTCAGTGATTCGACTGCCTACACCACCACGCTTTTCTGGGGAACCCCGGGCCTGTAGGAGTTTCATTAACCAGTGCAATATGCACTTCCGCCTGCAGCCGACCCTCTTTCCCGACGATGCCACAAAAACCACCTTCATTCTCTCTCTCGTCGAAGGGAAGGCCCTAGAATGGGCATCCCCACTGTGGGAACGGGATGATCCCGTACTGGGTAATTTGAGAGAGTTCTGGGAGCTTTTTCGAGTGAGTTTCGGTGACCCCACTCAGGAGGTTTCCTCCGGGCCCAAACTTCTCCAACTGTGCCAGGGTTCCAGAACACTTGCTGAGTTTGCCATCAAGTTCCGGACCCTCTCTTCAGAGCTCGGTTGGGGCCCGGACTGCTTACGAACCATCTTCCTACAGGGACTCAGTCCCAGAATCAAGGACGAGCTCGGGTCGGGAGCTACCTAGGTCCTTGAACGCCCTCATCGACCTGGCGGGGTGTATTGATAGGCGCCATCAAGAACGCCGTCAAGAGACCCAGATGGCCACAAAAACCTAGACACCTTCTAGACGCCGTCGACACTCACCTTCCCCCAAAGGTGAATCAGGAGGCTCATGAACACCGATCGACGAACCCATGCAATTGGGCCGAGTGAGGCTCTCCACGCAGGAGTGTTGAAGGCGAATAAGAGACGGACTCTGCCTCTACTGCGGTGCAGTGGGTCACCAATTAGCCACATGCCCGGTGCGGCCGGGAAACTCCTGGGCCTAACATCACCTGCACCTCCACTAACCCTACCAGTCGCACTGACATCTGGGGACAACGAATTCCATACTTTAGCCCTGGCAGATTCAGGAGCCAGGGGCAACTTTTATTATGAGGAATCTAGTGGAGCACTTAAAATTTCCACATTTTCGCGCCCAGGCCCCATTGGTCCTCTAGCCTAGGCAAGCCCCTCCCCGGGCGAGTGACACACTTCACGGAACCCGTCCAACTGCGTGCTGGGCTTCTTCACCTCGAGCGGATTTCCTTCCACATCCTGGAACACTCCATACACCCCGTCGTCCTGGGTCTCCCCTGGCTCCAAAAACATTGTCCCCAATTTGACTGGAAAACCTTACAGTTAACCCAATGAGGGCCGACTTGTCACGACACTTGCCTCCAACCGGTAGTTCCAGTGCAATGCTCAACCGCCCTTGCCAGGCTCCAAGGCCTGCCGGCCTCCTATGGAACTTACTCTGATGTCTTTTCCAAGTGGAAGGCCGAGACGCTCCTGCCTCATCGACCATTCAACTATGCCATTAACCTTCTTCCTAGCACAGAACCTCCTCGGGGATGCACCTATGCCCTCTCACCCTTGGACACTCAAGCCATGTCCCATTACATCAAGGAAAATCTGGATAGGGGATTCATCTGCAAATCGACATCCCTGGCGGGGGCTGGCTTCTTCTTTGCAGGGAAGAAAGATGGAACCCTTTGTCCTTGCATCGACTACCAGGGCCTGAACGCCATAACGATCAAGGACCGGTATCCATTGCCCTTAATCTCCAAGCTTTTTGATCGTCTTCAAGGCACTAAAATCTTTACCAAATTGGACCTCCGGGGAGCGTATGATCTGATCCGTATCAAGGAGGGAGACGAATGGAAAACGGCTTTCAACACCAGAGACGGCCATTATGAGTACCTAGTAATGCCATTCGGGCTCTGCAACGCCCCAGCGGTGTTTCAAAACACCATGAATGAGATCTTCCGAGACCTGCTATACTGTTGTGTGGTCGTATACCTCAATGACATCTTAATATTCTCCAATTCCCTCGCCGCTCACCGCCAGCATGTCACCCAGGTACTACAACGACTGAGAGAAAACCAACTCTACGCCAAGCTCGAGATATGTCTCTTCAAGCAGGAGGCTCTTCCATTCTTGGGTTACATTGTCTCCAGCGAAGGATTCTGTATGGACCCCCAGAAACTAAAGGCCATTCGAGAATGGCCCCAACCATATGGGCTGAATCAGCTTCAACGGTTTCTGGGGTTCGCCAATTACTACCGTTCATTTATCTCCCATTACGCTTCCATCATTGCACCCTTGACGGCCTTAACCCGGAAAGGCGCTGACCCCAAGAACTGGCCTCCCGAAGCTGTAGCTGCCTTCCTCCGTCTTAAGGAGGCGTTCCTTCGCCAGCCCTGCCTTCACCATCCCGACTCTCAACGTCCATTTATTATTGAGGTGGATGCATCCTCTGAAGGCGTAGGAGCCGTTCTGAGTCAGAACTCGGCCCAGCACAAGCCGCACCCATGCGTCTTCCTATCTCGCCAATTCTCTCCCACAGAGCGAAACTACGCTATTGGCAATAAAGAGCTTTTGGCCATCAAAATGGCCTTGGAGGAATGGTGCCCTTGGTTGGAGGGAGCTCAACATCCGTTCACGGTCTACATGGACCACAAAAATCTTGAGTATCTGCATCTGGCACAGCGCCTCAACCCCCGACAGGCACGATGGGCATTATTCTTCACCAGATTCAATTTCGTCCTGCATTATAGGCCGGCCGTCAAGAATCTTAAGGCCGACGCCTTGTCCCAAGTCTTCGAGACTACAGATACTCCAGACTCCCCTCAATTCATCATTGAGCCGTCACGAGTCCTGCTATCCGCCACCATGACTATTCCTCCCGGGAAGACTTTTGTACCACCACACCTGCGGAAAGAAGTAGAGATGTGAATTGGAACCAGTATCGGTTCGGATTCCGGTTCCGATTCACATCGTGAAATTTTTATCTTGCAGTCCGATGAGGTTTTTTTTATCGGCTGCGCCTGAGCCGATAACCAAAAAATACAGTCGACTCTTTAAAATGAGTTTGTTAGTATCCCCCCACCCTCAGGACCCCCCCCAAAAAATGTTTAAATACCTGGTGGTCCAGCGGGGGTCCCGGGAGCATTCTCCCACACCCAGGCCAACGGCTGCCAGTAAACAAAATGGTGCCGATGGCCCTTTGCCCTTAGCATGTGACAGGGTATCCATGCCATTGGCCGGTCTCTGTCACATGGTAGGAGCAATGGACGGCCGGCGCCATCTTTAAAAATGGCGCAGGCCATCTAGTGCACCTACCATGTGACAGGGGCCAACTAATGGCACCGATAGCCCCTGTCACATGGTAAGAGCAAAGGGCCATCAGCGCCATTTTGATTAGTGGCAGCCGACAGCCCAAGCGTGGGAGAATGCTTCCGGGACCCCCGCTGGACCACCAGGTATTTAAACATTTTTTGGGGGGGGTCCGGAGGGTGGGGGGATACTAACAAACTCATTTTAAAGGGTCAGGTTGTGTTTTTAAGTTGTGTCCTTTCTTCCCGCCCGCCACCCCCAAATAACGATAAGAAAACCCACTAAATTAATCGTGGGGTTTCCTATCGCTATCGGGGACCCCCCCCGATATCTGACGATATTGAAAATATTGGACGATATTTTCAATCGTCAGATAAACGATTCACATCCCTAGAAACAAGTTCTGGCATGGGCCCATGACTCCCGCTGCTCAGATCATCCAGGACAACATCGGACCCTGCAGGCCCTTCGCCGCTACTATTGGTGGCCCAAGGTCAACAGAGACATGCAATCTTATGTGGAATCTTGCCATCTGTGTGCCCATCATAAGAGAATTCCAAGTTCCTCTCCAGGCTTACTCTAGCCCCTGCCAGTGCCTTCCGAACCCTGGACCCATATTTCGACGGACTTCATGATCGATCTACCCTCGTCCGGCGGCAACACCGTCATCTGGGTAGTAATCGACCGATTCAGCAAAATGGCACACTTCATACCACTCCCAGGGTTGCCTTCCGCACCACAGTTGGCCCAGCTGTTTGTCCAGCACATTTTCAAGCTGTATGGATTACCCAAAAGTATCCTCTCAGACCGAGGACCCCAATTTACCGCAAGATTCTGGAGGGCCCTCTGCCAGAAATTTGACGTCACCTTGGATTATACCTCTGCATACCACCCACAAACCAATGATCTAGCGGAGAGGACGAATCAAACCCTCAAACGGTTCCTTCACATCTATGTGAATGATAAACAAGATGACTGGGCAAGTCTGCTCCCATGGGCCGAGTTCGCCTTCAATTCGCATCCTTCCACTGCTACCGGATCTTCTCCCTTCCAGTTGGTTTATGGGAAGCAACCCTGTCCGCCGCTGCCTGTTCCCATTACTGTCACATCTCCAGTGGCCCACCTCTCTGCGGACGAACTACATCATCTCTGGACCTCCACACGGCACGCCCTGCTCAAGGCCAGTCAGATGGCGAAAAAGTATGTGGACCACCGACGGAGACCGTGTTCGCCTCTGAGACCCGGTCAGAAGGTATGGCTGAGTACACAATCTTTCCGGCTGAAATTACCTTCCGCGCGACTGGCCCCTCAGTTCATCAGACCATTTCCCATCCTCCGTCGGATTGGTGTGGAGTCCTATCAGCTTCAACCAGCACTGTCACTTAAGATCCATAACACCTTCCATGCCTCTCTTTTGAAGCCCCTGGTGTTGTCCTGGCCTTCCAGCACACCTCCAGCACCCCAACCCATCGCCTCTGAAGACGACATCACCTACCAGGTCCGAGAGGTGCTGGACATTCGAAAGCATAGGAAGAGATGGGAGTATCTACTAGCCTGGGAGGGGTTCGGTCCCGAAGAAAATATGTGGGAACCGCTAGCCAACATCCTAGATCGGGACCTTCTTACTCAGTTCCATCTGGACCATCCGTTCAAACCCCGGCCTCTTGGGAGGTGCCCTAAAGGGGGGGGGGGGTACTGTCGTGCCTCGCGGCCGCGGTCACCCACAACCGTGACCCCCTTCCTGATCCGCGGTGTCGGGTACACCGCGACAGTGTCGGGGAACCCGCCCATTCACCCTCGCACCTCGGCGCAGGTCCCCGCGGTGGTTGCCGGCGGGGGAGGCGCCCCAGACATTTCCTCGCGGCGTCGGGCCATTCTGCACCGCTCCCGGGTCCAAGATGGCCACCCTGCCTTTAGGTGCGAGGCCGCGCCTCCTCTGTAGATTTAAAGGGGCCTTGCACTCCAAATTGTCTGCACCTGCTCCTGATGGGCTAGGCACAGGGGAAGTATAAAAGGAGACTTCCTCCGCTCACTCCTTGACTTGGCAACGAGTCTGCTCACTCCGGTGAGTCTTCTTGTGCCTTGGGCTCCTGGTTCCTGCTTCTCCTCAGATGTATCTTCGGTGTGTGACCGGACTGGCAAGCAGTGATTCCTCGGGTGACTTCGGACTGGGGAGCGGTGATTCCCCGGTAATCTATCTCGGACTCCTTCCAGACCATCCATCTTCAAGGGCCCACCTAAGTCCCAGCGACCCGGGTCCCTATGGGCTCCTCCTGGGGGGGCCGCGGGCTTCCAGTGGCGAAGATCCAGTTGGCCCTTGCACCGACCTCACGCCTCTTCGACCTCTCAAAGGTCCACCTAAGTTCCAGCGGTCCAGGTTCCTACGGGCTCCTCCCGGGAGGGGCCGCAGACTTCCAGTGGCGAAGATCCAGTTGGTCCTTGCTCCGCCTCCACGCCTCTTCGCCCTCTCAGGGGTCCATCTGAGTCTCCACCTGCGAAGACCCAGCCAGCCCCAACTTCTCTTCCACCTCGCCACCCGACGGGGGAACCTCAGGAGCCACGTCCTAAAGGTCATACCAACCTCCCACTGGTCCAAGAGTTCACGACCCTCCTGGGCATAACAATATACTGAGCAAAAAGCTCGAACTTTCCTGTTTTGTATTGTTACGAAGAGGTCGTCCGCTACCTCTTGGTTGAGAGCCCATACGTTGAGATGAAATATCCTGTTGTCTTGGTGTTCACAATCCCTGGGAGATAGGTCACTTCCAACGAGATGGAATGTTCCTCCACCCATTTCAGGATTTGGATCACTTCCCTGCAGAGTATTCAGGAACCTGACCCTCCTTCCTTGTTCATGTAAAATCCTTTGAATTATTACTATAACACAATGGAGTTGCCGTATTTTAGAATATTAAAATTGGAATGAAAAATTATTGGACCAGAAAATTTATTCTGCACTTTTGTTGTATTCACTCATGTAAAACATGGCCACCTGGTTGTCTGTGTGGATCATTACATCCCGGAATGTCTGGAGGGCGTTTTTTAATTGCTCATAACTCTAGGAGATTTATTTGTTGGGATCTCTCTGACAGATTCCATAGATCTTGAGTCTTTACCTGCCCTAAAAGAGCTCCCCCAACCCTTTTCAGAAGGCGTTTGACAAAGTTCCTCATGAGAGGCTTCTAGGAAAAGTAAAAAGTCATGGGATAGGTGGCGATGTCCTTTCGTGGATTGCAAACTGGCTAAAAGACAGGAAACAGAGAGTAGGATTAAATGGGCAATTTTCTCAGTGGAAGGGAGTGGACAGTGGAGTGCCTCAGGGATCTGTATTGGGACCCTTACTGTTCAATATATTTATAAATGATCTGGAAAGAAATACGACGAGTGAGATAATCAAATTTGCAGATGACACAAAATTGTGCAGAGTAGTTAAATCACAAGCAGATTGTGATAAATTGCAGGAAGACCTTGTGAGACTGGAAAATTGGGCATCCAAATGGCAGATGAAATTTAATGTGGAAAAGTGCAAGGTGATGCATATAGGGAAAAATAACCCATGCTATAATTACACGATGTTGGGTTCCATATTAGGTGCTACAACCCAAGAAAGAGATCTAGGTGTCATAGTGGATAACACATTGAAATCGTCGGTTCAGTGTGCTGCGGCAGTCAAAAAAGCAAACAGAATGTTGGGAATTATTAGAAAAGGAATGATGAATAAAACGGAAAATGTCATAATGCCTCTGTATCGCTCCATGGTGAGACCGCACCTTGAATACTGTGTACAATTCTGGTCGCCGCATCTCAAAAAAGATATAATTGCGATGGAGAAGGTACAGAGAAGGGCTACCAAAATGATAAGGGGAATGGAACAACTCCCCTATGAGGAAAGACTAAAGAGATTAGGACTTTTCAGCTTGGAGAAGAGACGACTGAGGGGGGATATGATAGAGGTGTTTAAAATCATGAGAGGTCTAGAACGGGTAGATGTGAATCGGTTATTTACTCTTTCAGATAGTAGAAGGACTAGGGGACACTCCATGAAGTTAGCATGGGGCACATTTAAAACTAATCGGAGAAAGTTCTTTTTTACTCAACGCACAATTAAACTCTGGAATTTGTTGCCAGAGAATGTGGTTCGTGCAGGTAGTATAGCTGTGTTTAAAAAAGGATTGGATAAGTTCTTGGAGGAGAAGTCCATTACCTGCTATTAGGTTCACTTAGAGAATAGCCACTGCCATTAGCAATGGTTACATGGAATAGACTTAGTTTTTGGGTACTTGCCAGGTTCTTATGGCCTGGATTGGCCACTGTTGGAAACAGGATGCTGGGCTTGATGGACCCTTGGTCTGACCCAGTATGGCATTTTCTTATGTTCTTATGTTCTTATTTGTGGTCAGGACTAGTTGGTGTCCCAGGCTGCGGAACAGGGCTCCTATAGAAAGGGTTGGTGGGGACAACCACCATGTAATGTCCCACTTCACTGCTTGGGTGTCACCTTTCTGGATAATGGCTGGATGTACTGGGTCCATTGAGATTTGAGACCCCACTGTAGGTGGCACATATGCAGATGAGTGTGCAGTACCATGTATATAGCTGCCACAATGTGGCCCAGAAGGGTTAAGATTTGATGGGCTAAGGGACGTGTGCAGTTCTTTAGCTGTGTTGCAATAGTGTGAAAGGTTTGAGCTCTTTCTTTTAGGAGGTAGACCTTCCCACAATGGTGTTTATGGTGGCCCCTATGAACTGAAAAGTTTGTCTCGGATGAAGGCTGGATCTTTCATAGTTTATTATGAATCCTAGACCTTCCAAACAATTTATCGTGTCCAGCAAGTGTATTTGGTGTGTGGTTGCTTTTGATGACACCAGGAGCCAATTGTCCAGGGAGGGAAATAATTGAATTCCCTTCCTTCTCAGGTGGGCCACTGCTACTGCTAAATATTTTGTGAAGGTTCTCGGGGTGGAAGAAAGTCCAAAGAGAAGAACTTTGTAATGGTAATGCCGCATATTCACTTGGAAGCACAGGTAGCGCCATGAAGACTGGTGCATAGGTATGTGGGAGTAAGCATCCTTAGAATCCAGCAAGCACATCCAATTGTTGGGTTGCAGGAAAGGCAGAATTGACTTGAGAGATGTCATCTTGAACCTTTCCCTCTGAATAAACTTGTTGAGGGCCCTCAAATTTAAAATTGGGCGAAGGCCTCCTGTTTCTTGGGAATAAGGAAGTATTGGGAGTAGAATCCCTTGTTGCGCTGGTTTGGAGGCACTGCCTATATTGCCTGTTGTTGAAGTAGTGAGTCCACTTCCTTTTGTAATAACTGTGTCTGCATGTGGTCTCGTGCTGAGGGCACCAGGTGCGGAAGAGTGGGATTTGTTTTGAAGTTTAGCCGATATCCCTCACGAATGTTGTTTAATACCCAATGGTCTGATGTGATTTGCATTCAGACAACAACAAACAAGGACTGAACTTCACAATCGGGGTAAACAAATAAGCGTGGGGGTAGCTTGCTTAATATGGTGGTTACTATCCTAAACCAATTATAGAAACATAGAAACATAGAAATGACGGCAGAAGACGACCAAACGGCCCATCCAGTCTGCCCAGCAAGCTTCACACTTTTTTTTCTTCTCATACTTATCTGTTTCTCTTGGCTTTTAGTAACCTTTTGGTTCTATTTCCCTTCCACCCACACCATTAATGTAGAGAGCAGTATTGGAACTGCATCTAAGTGAAATATCTAGCTTAATTAGTTAGGGGTAGTAACCGCCACAATAAGCAAGCTACACCCATGCTTATTTGTTTACCCAGACTATGTAATTCAGTCCTTGTTGGTTGTTCTATGTATATAGATCCACTTTTCTTCATTCCCCCTGCCGTTGAATCAGAGAGCTATGCTGGATATGCGTGAAGTATCGGTCTTCCTCCCCTGCCGTTGAAGCAGAGAGCTATGCTGGATATGCATTGAAAGTGAAGTATCGGTCTTCCTCCCCTGCCGTTGAAGCAGAGAGCTATGCTGGATATGCATTGAAAGTGAAATATCAGTCTTTCTCCCCTGCCTTTGAAGCAGAGAGCTATGCTGGATATAGTATCAGACTTATTTGGTTTGGGTAGTAACCGCCATAACAAGCAAGCTACTCCCCGCTTTTTTGTGAATGCAAATCCTTTTTTCCACATTTCCTCTTGCTGTTGAAGCTTAGAGCTATGTTGGAGTCACATTAACCGAGTGTATGTTTATTGAATAAGGTTATTATCTCCAGTTAGTAGCCGTCATACCCGTGAGCCACCCACTCTTCATTCACATCCTCTAGACTTTATGGATCCACAGTGTTTATCGCACGCCCCTTTGAAGTCCTTCACAGTTCTGGTCTTCACCACTTCCTCCGGCAGGGCATTCCAGGCATCCACCACCCTCTCCGTGAAGAAATACTTCCTGACATTGGTTCTGAGTCTTCCTCCCTGGTGCTTCAAATCGTGACCTCTGGTTCTGTTGATTATTTTCCAATGGAAAAGGTTTGTGGTTGTCTTTGGATCATTAAAACCTTTCAAGTATCTGAAATTAAGCCTGATACATGACTTTGAATGCATATATAGCATTGCTCTCTGCTTCAGTGGCAGGGGGGAAAGGGGGAAATGTGGAAAACAGGATTTACATTCAGACAACATCCAACAAGGCAATGATCTGTGCAGTCTGGGTAAACAAGCATCGGGGTATCTTGCTTGATGCGGCGGTTACTACCCTTAACCATTAAGCCTTATGCTCACCTTTGATGAAACTCCAACATTACTATCTGCATCAAAAGCAGGGGATGGCAGGAAACTTGAATCAAACAGTTACCAACAAGGGCCCTGAAATTGGTGGTTGGTGAAACAGATAAGTATGGGAAAATAAGTGTGGGAGCTTGCTGGGCAGACTGGATGGGCTGATTGGTCTTTTTCTGCCGTCATTTCTATGTTTCTATATGTGATTGCCTCCCAAGAACTGTAGAATTTAGATAGTCTGCCCCCCACAGGAATCAGTAGGTGCAGCCGCATCCACTTCAAAAACCCTGTTGTGGTTTTGGGTTGTTGCCCTGTTGCTGTCTCTGTTTATTTATTTATTTATTTAAAAGTGTTTGTATACCGTCTTTACAGTGTTTAATCAAAACGGTTTACATAACTAAATAAAAAAACAAATGTAAATAAAGATTTAAATTTAAAAGAACATAAAGATTATCAAATTATAAAAGCTCAAAATTACAAAAATATACAATAAAAATAAAAATCTAAAACAATGAATAGTTTACATAAAAAATAAATCAATATATAATAATGTTGTGCCCTGTGTGATGGAGAAGTAGTTATGTTATTTAGTGTGTGATATATGGAAAGCAGATTGAAATAAATGTGTTTTTAGGGATTTTTTGAAGTGTTTGGAGTTGGATATGGATCTTAAAGAGTCTGGTAATGCGTTCCATAAGATTGGTCCAATGACAGAGAATGATCTTTTTCTGGTGATGTCAAGACGGGCCTGTTGTGGTGATGGGATGTCTAAGAGGTTTTTGTCCAGTGATCTTAGATGTCTGGTGGGTTTGTAAATCCGGACAATGGAACATAAGGTAATTGAATTAAGAGTGTAGATGAGAGAGTGTATAATGGACAGGATCTTGAATTGTATTCTGTATTTAATTGGTAACCAATGTAATGATTGAAGTATCGGAGTGATGTGATTTTTTATGGAAGAGTTTGTTAAGATACGTGCTGCTGCGTTTTGGATCAGTTGAAGTGAGTGAAGTGTGTTATCTGGGAGACCTATATAAAGAGAATTACAGTAGTCAAGCCCCGAAAAGATGAGTGATTGAAGTATATTGCAGATGAAATTTAATGTGGATAAGTGCAAGGTGATGCATATAGGGAAAAATAACCCATGCTATAATTACACAATGTTGGGTTCCATATTAGGTGCTACAACCCAAGAAAGAGATCTAGGTGTCATAGTGGATAACACATTGAAATCGTCGGTGCAGTGTGCTGCGGCAGTCAAAAAAGCAAACAGAATGTTGGGAATTATTAGAAAAGGAATGATGAATAAAACGGAAAATGTCATAATGCCTCTATATCGCTCCATGGTGAGACCGCACCTTGAATACTGTGTACAATTCTGGTTGCCGCATCTCAAAAAAGATATAATTGCAATGGAGAAGGTACAGAGAAGGGCTATCAAAATGATAAGGGGAATGGAACAACTCCCCTATGAGGAAAGACTAAAGAGGTTAGGACTTTTCAGCTTGGAGAAGAGACGACTGAGGGGGGATATGATAGAGGTGTTTAAAATCATGAGAGGTCTAGAACGGGTAGATGTGAATCGGTTATTTACTCTTTCGGATAGTAGAAAGACTAGGGGGCACTCCATGAAGTTAGCATGGGGCACATTTAAAACTAATTGGAGAAAGTTCTTTTTTACTCAACGCACAATTAAACTCTGGAATTTGTTGCCAGAGGATGTGGTTCGTGCAGTTAGTATAGCTGTGTTTAAAAAAGGATTGGATAAGTTCTTGGAGGAGAAGTCCATTACCTGCTATTAAGTTCACTTAGAGAATAGCCACTGCCATTAGCAATGGTTACATGGAATAGACTTAGTTTTTGGGTACTTGCCAGGTTCTTATGGCCTGGATTGGCCACTGTTGGAAACAGGATGCTGGGCTTGATGGACCCTTGGTTTGACCCAGTATGGCATTTTCTTATGTTCTTATAGTCCGAAAATCGTGAAAGAAAAGTAGAGGTTGAAGCCGTTTCAAGAGTTGAAGCTTATAAAATGAATTTCTGGTAATTATGGATATGTGTTGTTTTAATGAAAGATCTGAATTAATGGTTATACCTAAATTTTTTGCAGATTTGGAGATGTTGGCATTGGCCTCTTGCCCTGTTTTTGGGTTGCGCCTGTTGTGGCTGCTGCCTGGGCTGCTGGTACACTGCTGGACGGTAGGGTGCTTAGAGTCAGAAGGGGTGCATTTTATATTAGGACTTCTTGAAGGACGGGTATTACTTCCTGGCTGAAGACTGTTGTTCTGCTGGGGACCACCACAATCTGTTCATTAAGCTGGGATACGGTTTCCCGCAGCTTCTCCCCAAACAGGTTGTCTCTTTAACAGAGCAGATTCACCAATTTATCATATACATTCCCACGTATGTCACTGGCATGTAGCCAGGCTATTCTCTGGCCCACTATGGACCCAGCCGTTGTATGGACTGATGTCTCGAATGCCTCACACTGTTCGAAGGAGGTGGTGCAAGCCCTCTTCCAGATCCGTGAAGGATTGAGGCAATGCGCTGTCCGACAGTCCCAGCGTAACGTGTGGCTTTAGGATTTGTAAACATTCATATAGATATTGAGTAATATACAATTGTGCTGCTGGAGTTTAGCACTCAACATTGCTGCTTGGAAAGTTCTCTTTCCAAAGTCATCTAGGAATCGGTTGTCCTTAACCGTCGGGGTATTTGAGTGTAGCCGCAACTTCTTAGACTTTTTCATGGCTGAGGTAGTTGAACTGTTCCGTAGTATGGGGATTTCCTCATCCTGAACTTCAAATCAGTTTACTGGACGTTGCTGGTCACGAGAAGGGAGATTCCCATGCCTTGTCCATTACCGCATTAAGTACTGCGTGGGAGGGTAAGGCCATGTACTCAGCTGAGACTTCAAAGATCTTCAAGATCCCCAAGATCTGGGATCTGGTACCTTCTTAGTTTCAATTTTCAAAACCGAGCCCACTTTTTCAATAAATTTGGAGTAGGACGGGTCTCCCAGGGGTGAAGACGGCTTGGGTGGTTCCTCCGGTAGGTCTGAAGAAATTCCCATAGAGGAATCTGGTGAAGTTGGCGGGGAGTCCCCAAGCTCAGAAGTTAACTGAGGGGAGAATTGCGGTTGGGGTTCCCCGCTTCGTCTTGCGGGCTGTGATCATCTTGTGCGGGGGACAGGGAGCCCCTCTCCTGAGAAGAATCTTCAGACGGGGGGGGGGGGGGGGGGCAAGTGGCCAGTGTTGGTGCTCGTCTCTCTCCAGGGACGTGAAGAAGTTGCTTAGAATTGTGTAGATCTGCGAAATCGCTTGTGAAGCTAGTTCTCCTTCCATAGGGACCCGTCTTCTATTCCCTTGGACAGTGGGTGTGACTCCCTCATGCCTATTGCCCTCTTTGGGCTTGGCCAACCTGGATGGTGGAGGCACTGCGGCTAAGAGGATAGAGGAATCAGGCCCCCTATCACGCTCTGTCGGAGTGTGGTCCCTGTGCAATAGCTGTGTCTCTTTGTTAGGGGCTCTTGTAACTGAGGTGAATGCATCTTTCTCTTTGAGACCGAAGACATGTCCGAATAAACCTTTTGGGATGATCCTGAAGAATTCAGTGAGCGATGGTCATCTGACAGTGGTTCAGCATCAGAAAACCCCAGCTCCTAGAGCTTCTCTGGTGAGAACACAACCTGAGAATCAGTCCCTGTCTTGTGGGAAGCTTGCTCCTGGGGAGGCTTGTGCTTATGCACCGTCTTCTCCTGTTGAGGGCTCAATGCCCTGCTGTTATGCGTCGTGTGCGCAGTAGATAGACACTTCGCAGTGGGATTTGTGTCGTTTTCTTTTTAGGAAGCACCTGCATCACTGTGAGCAGTGCTTGCGAGCCACGCTTCGATGCGTCATGTGCTTCGCTCTGTGACACATCCCTGCATCATGCGAGGTCTTCCTCGATGCATGCATCGACTCATCCTTGCGTCATGCTTGCCTTGCTTCAACGCGTGCGTTGGCCCATGAGATTCAATGCTGGTGGCCGCTGGCGATGCCATCCTCAGCCTAGGTTTTAGCGGCACATCCCCCAAAGCCTAGGGCTTTTTCATAGAGTGGAGGAGCTCAAGCACTGTGGCAACATGCACCTCTTGGCCCTGTTTCTTTTTACCCCCACATGGGCCCAGGGAGGAGGCGCTCCTGGCATGCTCGGCTCGGTGAGTTTTCGGCCCCAGAGATGAGTGCGATGACAAGCGTTCCAACACTGGGGCATACAAATCATCCCCTTCCTCCCTTAACTTGGCTATCTTCAGAGCCCGTTGCCTCTGGGCCCTAGGCGATATCCTCCTACAATCCCTGCAGGTTGACTAGTCATATTCCAGGCCTAGGCAGAGGTAGCAGTAGTTATGTCCACCTTCCCACATTGGCAATACCCGGAGGTTTTGGCGCCATGGTAGCACTTAAAAGTGCTGTTTTGGGGGATTTTCCTGAGTAGAGTACTAAGGAGAATGAGAGAGAGAAATGACTTCATGTGAGGCTAGCAGCTCAGAAGAAAAAAGACTGAGGAGAGTCGGTATCGCGCGGGATGAGCCATGCAGGTCTACAGAGACAACGCTCTGTGATCTTTGAGAGAAGCTCCACCAAGGGCCACCTGGAGGACATCCCAGACAGCATGGTTAATTCAGCCTGCTTATCAACGGGAAAAATAAAGATTGTTATTGCAATGAAATTGCACTGTTCAGACTTGCAAAATTGTCCAAGGCTGCTGAAATGCTAAAATGTATCCTAAAGGTCAAAAAGTATGTTAAGAGTCAGAGAGTCAGCACTAAGTTTTGTTTCTGCCTTCTGGGCTCTGTTTACAAGAATTCAATTTTATTAACATATATGAGATAAAGTTATAATGACAACCAATTGGGAAAATGTTGCGCAAACAAATTACCTCAATGGTGTGTAAATTACTAACGTTCTATGAGACTATTCCTGAATTGCCTTTGCTGGTAATGGCACTCTCTTGAGATATCTCATTTCTTTCTTAGCTGCTGGTGTTAAGCATTTAATTACAGCCCATAACGCTCTCTTAGAAATTCAGTCTTATGCATTCACCTGTCACTGCGGAACTTGAAAAGGTACATAAAAGGCCAACCAAAATGAAAATGGGAAAGAACTGATCCCCCATGAGGAAAGGCTAAACGGATTAGGGCTCTTCAGCCTGGAGAAGAGACAACTGGGAGGAGGTATGATAAAGGTCTATAAAAGCTTATGTGAAGTGAAATGGTTAGTTACTCTTTCCATTAGTACTAGAACCAGGGGACAATCTCTGAAAGTAGTAGGTACCACTTTTAAAACAAATCTAAGAAAGTATTTTTTTCACTTAGTGCATAGTTAAACTCTGGGATTTCCTGTTGGAACATGTGGTGAAAGCTGTTAGTGTAGCTGGGTTTAAAAAAGGTTTAGACAAGTTCCTGGAAGAAAAGTCCATAAACCATTATTAAGTTGGACTTGGGGAAATCCATTGCTTATCCTTGGAATAAGTAGCATAGAATCTATCAACCTTTTAGGATCCTGCCAGGTACTTGACCTTGTTGGCCAGTTGGAAACAGGATACTTGACTTGATGGACCTGTGGTCTGACCCAGTATGACAAATCTTATGTTTTCACTTGTAGGCTCCCAGGTCCAGTTCTCTCCTCCACCACTTCAGAGCTCCATTGGAGCTGCAGCGTGCTGCAGTGGTGGTGCAATTGGCCCAGGAGACTCTTCTCTGCTAAAAGAGGGCAGCTGCCTTTGTTGTCACCATGTGCTGGACACACAGGTTGCAGTGTGGTGAGAACTGAAAAACTGTTGAAAAGTGTATGTCAATACAAAAAAAGAGAGTTCTAGAAAAAAATCGCAGATACAGTCACTGATAAATCTACACTTCCTGCCAATAGGTCAGGGCTTCCCAAACTATTGGTCAAGATCACAAATGGGGTCATAAAACCTTCAGCTGGGTCACAAGTGCCTCAAATGGCAGCAGTCTTCCAGAGCAGCAGCATTAGCAGTGGAAGTCAGCACCACACTCACAGGTTCTGTAGCAGCACTGCCCTTGCATGAGTTTCTGAGGTAACAGGAAACCCTGCACAAGGAGGGATCAGGGCTGCTGCAAGGCCCATGAGCTTGCACTAGCCCACAGGCCTCACACTGACTTTCATTACTAATGCTGCTGCTGCTGCTTGCAGATGATAGAAACAAGTAAACAAATCTTTCTTGGAAGGAAGGAGAGTGAACACAAGTTTAGTGAAACAGTGTAAGTTTTATTCACGAACTTGCATGTATGGGTGTCTCACAAAGTAGGCACAGCCTGGAAATGTGTACATGGTTATTTATATATATTTTAGCCTATGCAAGCCTCCTCCCTGGCCTACCCCCCTTTCCCTCCCCAATAACTCCCTCTGTGTGTTTTTATAAATTCCTTTTCCCAGGTGCTGTTCAGCTCCTGCCAAACCATAGCTCTCTGACTCCTTTTGTTTATACAAAACCCTTGCTGAATCTGGTACGAGTTGCAAGGAGGAGGAGACCTGTGTCGGACTTTATCTCTTTGACTCCTTCTTGTGTTTATACAAAGCTTTGCTGAAGCTGGTATGAGAGGGCCATCCTTGCTTTTTTCTCTCTGCAAGCTTGGTACTGAAAAAGCAAAACATTCCATATCACTCACAAAGTCCCTGCTTTTCCTTTTTATCAAATTTTTGCTTTTTCATTACCGATCTCTGCATGTTGCCTCTAAGGTTTCCAACATTTCATGCGCCTTTTGTTCTTCCATCTCTTTTGCCTCATCTAGCAACATCATGTTAACTGAGGATGGAGGAGGGCCTAACGGCATTCTCTTAGCTATTGCCGTCTCAGTTAGTCTTTGTACCAGTCCTCGCACACATGGGATAATACAGCATCCTAATGCCTCTAATACCCCTGCTACTGCTATTAATGAAGTAAAAATAGATACAGCTAGATTTTTCCTTTTCCCAAACCAGGGCTCCAGCCACCCTGTAAGCGACATGTCTATCCCAGAGTTTTCTGCTAGTTCTTCTGCTAGGGTAGTGAGACCTTGTAGGGCCCATGTGATTGTTCCATCTGGGGCAGTAGAGGAAAATTGGTTCTTACCTGCTAATTTTTGTTCCTGTAATACCACAGATCAGTCCAGACCAGCAGATGGAGTCAGAGAACACAAATTTGGGGCACTGTTACATAACCGAGAGTGCCACCTGCAGTCCCTCAGTCAGCAGATCCAAGGTCCGAGCGACCCCCGAATGCCCTGCGGTCAACAAGTCTTGAGCCCATGACAACACCTTCTTGCGCAGGTGAACCGGTACAACCATCTTACCCATAGGAACCACCTCAGAAGCTGCAAGGACGACTTTGGCTGGATCGAGGATATAACAGGACGGATCCGGGTTATCCTCTGTTTCAGCCGTGCATGAGAAGGTGTCAGCTCTAATGTTCTTGGAGGCTGGCCTGTACCGGAGGAGGAAATTGAACCGGCTACAGAAGAGCAACCATCGGGCTTGTCGAGAATTCAGGCGTTGGGCCCAGCACTAGGATTCCAGGTTCCTGTGGTCCGTATAGATGATCACGGGGTATTGGGCCCCCTCCAGTCACTGCCTCCACTCCTCCAACACGAGCTTGATGGCCAAGAGCTCCTTTTCGCCAATACTGTAATTTCTCTCCGCCGGAGAGAATTTTCGAGAATATGAACATGGTAGGGGTTTGCCTTTAGTAGATAACTGGCTCAGAACAGCCCCTACCGCAAGATCGGATGTGTCTACCTCCACAATGAACTGACGCTGCGGATTTGGATGGTGGAGACAGACATCAAGGAGGAAGGCTTCCTTCAGCCTCTGGAAAGCATTTATTATCGTAGGGACCAATTCTTCGCATTGGCACCCTTCCTGGTAAGAGCCGTAAGCGGTGCCACCATCCAGGACTAATGGGGTATGAACTGGCGGTAGAAATTAGCGAAGCCTAGGAAGCGTTGTAGGGCCTTGACCCCTACCAGCTGTGGCCAATCCTGAATGGCCGCCACCTTATCAGGGTCCATGTGGAAGCCCGTGGATGAGATTATATATCTGAGGAACGGCAAGGATTCCTGCTCGAACTGGCACTTCTCTAACTTGGCAAAGAGACGATTGTCCCGGAGTTTCTGCAGCACTTGCTGCATTTGTACATGGTGCGTAGACAAGTCTTTCAAATACACCAATACATCGTCGAGGTATACTATGACAGAGGTGTGCAACATGTCCCTCAAGACCTCATTCATGAAGTTCTGAAAGACCGCAGGGGCATTGCATAAGCCGAAGGGCATGACCAAATATTCGTAGTGCCCGTCTCTAGTATTGAATGCGGTCTTCCATTCATCGCTGGGTCGTATGCGTACCAAATTATATGTGCCCCGGAGGTCCAGCTTGGTAAAGACCTTAGCCCCTTGAAGCCGGTCTAGTAATTCAGGAATCAGAGGCAAACGGTACCTGTCCCGTCATGTGATGGCGTTGAGGCCAATGTAGTCAATGCAGGGTCGGAGTGACCCATCCTTCTTGACCACAAAGAAGAACCTGGCCCCAGCGAGGGAATTAGAGGGCCGAATGAAACCTCTGTCCAAATTCTCCTGAATGTATGCCGACATACCTGAGTTTCCGGGAGAGACAAGGGGTAGACCCATCCCCTAGGAGGCGTAGTGCCCGGGATTAGGTTTATGGGACAGTCAAAGGGCCAGTGTTCCGGAAGGAGTTCAGCTTTCTCCTTAGAGAAGACGTCTTCGTAATCTTGGTACTGTGGCGGGAGTGCCATGGGCGTGGTCAGGAGAAGCACACTGGGACGAGGGATACCTGTCAGGCAGGAATCAAAACAAGGCGGACCCCAGGATGCAATCTGCAGAGTATCCCAGTGTATAACTGGGGAATGTTTCTGCAGCCAGGGCAAGCCCAAGATGATAGGGTGAATGGACCTCTCCAGTATAAGAAATGAGATTTCTTCCACATGTAGGAGACCAGTGCGAAAAATCAAGGGCTTGGTACAGGTAGAAATACTCCCCGGGAGGAGAGTACCGTGAATCGAAAATACCTGGATCGGAGGAATTCGGGGTTGGACCCCAATCTGCAACAGTTGGACGAGGTCTGCGAGGATGAAATTCCCTCCTGCTCCAGAGTCGATCAAAGCCAGCGAATCAAAGGTACCCCCAGGGTAGATGAGGGTAACAGGTACAGTGCATGAGGAGGTGGAACTTGTATTACCTAGGGTCAGCTCCTCAATGATCCCTAGGGTCTGGCGTTTCCCGGGCGCTCACCACATTGGGCTAGGAAGTGCCCCTTGCCGCCGCAATATAGGCACAGACCTTGAGTGTGGCGCCGTCTTCTCTCTTCCTGCGAGATTGGACCTTGACCCAACTGCATAGGCTCTACGCCTTGGTCTCCGGGAGAAGCAGAGGAAGGTACGGTCAGGGAAATGTAGGCCCAGAGTTACTGGGTTTACGACCGGATCTCCCTTCCTGAAAACAGCATTGGATTTGGCGGTCCACCCGTCCAGCCAGATCAATCAGGCTATCCAGGTCATCGGGGAGGTCCCTTGCTGCTAGTTCGTCTTGGAGTCTTGAAGAGATCCCTTCCAGGAATATGCCATGGAGGCTGTCATCCCTCCAGTCTAGCTCGGCTGCCAGTGTACAGAATTCCACCACATACTCGGCAAGGGACCGATTGCCTTGGTGTAGCTGGAGTAGCTCAGAGGAAGCAGTGGGTCTGCGAGAAGGCTCGCCGAAGATATTTCGAAAGGCCGAGACAAACTGTTCCAGATTACCCAGAAGGGGATCTTTATGCTCACATAGCGGAGAGGCCCAGGCCACTGGCTTCCCGTCCAACAAAGAAATAATATAACTGGTCTTGATCTGATCCGAAGAAAACTGGGAAGGCAGCAGATTGAATCAGATGAAGCACTGATTGAGGAATCCGCGGCAGTACTTCGCTTCCCTCGAATACCGTGAGGGTGCCGGCAGCTGTGTGGGCGTTGCCGGTCCAGTATCGGCTGCGGCAACTGGTGCTGGAGGTACAAGTGCAGGTGTTCCATCAATACGATTGGCCAGTCTGTCTACCGTCACCATCAGAGCATCAAGGCAGACTTGCTGTTGCTGCAAACATTGGGCAATTCCGGGTCCATGGCCTTGCAAACTGTTGGATTCCTGGACCCTTGAGCCAGCTGGGATAGATGAAGACTCACCGTGGGAAGACCCACAGTGAATGGCAAAGCCGGGAGGAGGCACTGGGCAGGAGACCGGAGGGATCTTCACCACTGGAATCCCGAGGTCCTCCCAGGAGGACCCGAGCCGCTTGGACTTACGTGTGGTCTCCTGTGGTCCAGTGTCTGAAGAAGAGTTCCAGAGGATCGAGAAGAGTAAGGCTGAAGCCAGGAGGCCAACTGGAACTTCACCACTGGAAGCCCGCGGTCCCCCCAAGAGGAGCTCATGAGGACCAGAGCCGCTTGGACGTAGGCGAGACCCCCTGGATGAAAGCCAGAGTCAGAAGCCAGTGGATGAAAGCCGAAGCCAGGAACAAGCTGAAGTCAGAAGCCAGGAACAAGCCGAAGTCAGAATCCGCAACTAGCAACTCAGGATGAGTGAACCTCGTTGCAATGCAAGGCATTGGCCTAGCTGCA
Source organism: Rhinatrema bivittatum (assembly GCF_901001135.1). NCBI lineage: Eukaryota > Metazoa > Chordata > Amphibia > Gymnophiona > Rhinatrematidae > Rhinatrema > Rhinatrema bivittatum. The sequence goes on from NC_042629.1 coordinate 5,471,071, forward strand.
GGGTTTAAATACCCTTGCAGCATCTGACATCATCTGTGGGCTTTTCCCTATCTTCCTGCGCTGGCCCCTTTAAATCCAGAGCCCCGTGCTTTTATATGGCTTCTAATACACTTACAGCACCGTGTTTTTTTAAAAGGTTTTACAATGTATCTTTCACTACATTTAATGAACTATATATGTTAGCATATGTGTGGTCTTTTAAAAAAAATTTTTTTGGGTACTGTAGCGTTTGGAAGGCTACACAATGAAATATTCACGACGTATATTCACTTACATGAGCCCTTAGTAGTTCTTTGCCACTTTCTAAAATAGTTTAAGGAATATTTGGTACACATATTAGAGCAAGGATTAATTCACGGATATTCATTTTGAGATGCATACTAAATTATTATAGTCAACACTGACTGCAATCTTAACACCTTTATGCATCAACCCCCTTTCATGCACATTGGTCAGTAATTTAAATCGACACGCTCATCATTATTTATGCATTCACTTTTCTGAATTTTTAAGCCCTTATATTTAGCATGTTTAAACATTGTTTACTAAGATCACAATTTTCTTTATGGGTCTATAAAAAAGGAATGTAATGGTTTTATTTCATTATTCATTTCATATGTTTTTTTATGATCAGACTCCATCAGCAAAGCACTCATGTCTTAAAAGTTTTTATATTATAGGGATGTGCATTTGTTGTATCCACACATGTATGAGGAGTTGTTCTCCCCAGTTTGTATTGCTTTTTTTCATCCATATTCGTCTTAATTAATATTTTTATCATACACTATTTTATAATGTCCACATACACATACATCACAGATCTTCACATAGCACAGAGATTCTAAACAATTATTTTTATTCCCACAGTTTCTTAATTTGTTTCACCTTTATAGTTTTTAAGCTCAATATTTTATATAAATACATCAGTAAGACATATTATAACAATAATTTTATTAGAGTACAGTTTAACCACACACAACATTAAGTGATATATTTATTTATATTAACAAAGATACATTGATATGTACAGTTAATGTTCACAATATCTTGATTAATGTTCAACTTTAATGTATAATACATCATGTGATATTGTCATCTTTTTTCTGCACCATTACAGACGCAACATAAGAGATCATACAGCTCTTTATATGATCACACTATATTCATAGTCGATATATAACTAATGAATTCAAGAAGATTATTGTAAGGTAATGTTGATGTTTTTATCAGTATTCTGGATTTTGTTTTTATGCAATTTATTCTACCGTGAGGCTATATACAAATTCACTTGGTTTGTTACAAATCCATCTTTTTAGTGTATTCATCCTCTATATGTCACCTTGGCTTTTTTATCTAACTTTTAAATGACTGATTCACTAAAATGTGATTGATTGATTCAAATAACTATACAATTATTGATGATGTCATTTATATTATTTTATTCTTATTCTCAAAGCTTTTATTTATGTTTTTAGCCCCTGAGGCAGCCGTTTTGAAATGGCGAAACTCGGCCAGAGTCGGGCTACCCTTGTGTCTCCACTGCAATAAAGGATTGTTTTAAGACTACAGGCATCTATTTCTTTTCTTTCATCCTGACGGCTATTATAGATCGCCTTCCTTCGTGCTTTGTGGGTCCTCCCAGGTTTTGATTCAGTGTTTGTACTTCCAATTCCACCTTAGAATATTTTCTTTCACAGACGTTAGCTATTTTAACCAAATTAGCAACCATTGTCCCATAAAGTATCCAGTGTGACAACTGCTGGTTTGGAGGTAGTTGAAATAACTCACCCCCTGCCTGGGCAGTAGATATTCCAGCCAGTTCCAGTGCTTGGGCTTCCCATATCCTGCGTTCTTCTTCCTCAGGATCAACCGGAGACAATGTTGTATCCAGCCCCTCCAGCTCTCTAGTCCGTGCTGTTTCTTTCTCCAGTCTAGCTAGGCTGCCAGGGTACGGAATTCCACCGCATACTCGGCAAGGGACCGATTGCCTTGGCATAGCTGGAGTAGCTCAGAGGCGGCAGTGGGTCTGTGAGAAGGCTCGTCAAAGATATTTCGAAAGGCCGAGACAAACTGTTCCAGATTTCCCAGAAGGGAATCTTTATGCTCCCATAGCGGAGAGGCCCAGGCCAGGGGCTTCCCGTCCAACAAAGAAATAATATAACTGGTCTTGATCTGATCCGTAGAAAACTGGGAAGGCAGCAGATTGAATTGGATGAAGCACTGATTGAGGAATCCGCGGCAGTACTTCGCTTCCCTCGAATACCGTGAGGGTGCCGGCAGCTGTGTGGGCGTTGCTGGTCCAGTATCGGCTGCGGCAACTGGTGCTGGAGGTACAAGTGCAGGTGTTTCATCAATACGATTGGCCAGTCTGTTTACCGTCACCATCAGAGCATCAAGGCAGACTTGCTGTTGCTGCAAACGTTGGGCAATTCCGGGTTCATGGCCTTGCAAACTGTTGGATTCCTGGACCCTTGAGCCAGCTGGGATAGATGAAGACTCACCGTGGGAAGACCCACAGTGGATGGCAAAGCCGGGAGGAGGCACTGGGCAGGAGACCGGAGGGATCTTCACCATTGGAAGCCCGAGGTCCCCCCAGGAGGAGCCCATGAGGACCCGAGCCGCTTGGACTTACGTGCGGTCTCCTGTGGGCCAGTGTCTGAAGAAGAGTTCCAGAGGATCGAGAAGAGTAGGGCTGAAGCCAGGAGGCCAACTGGAACTTCACTGGAAGCCCGCGGTCCCCCCAAGAGGAGCTCATGAGGACCAGAGCCGCTTGGACGTAGGAGAGACCCTCTGGATGAAAGCCGGAATCAGGAACCAGTGGACGAAAGCCGGAGTCAGAAGCCAGTGGACGAAAGCTGAAGCCAGGAACAAGCCGAAGTCAGAATCTGCAACTAGCAACTCAGGATGAGTGAATCTCATTGCAAGGCAAGGCACAGGCCTAGCTGCAGGGTTTAAATACCCTTGCAGCGTCTGACGTCATCTGTGGGCTGTTCCCTATCTTCCCGCACTGGCCCCTTTAAATCCAGAGCCCCTGCGCGCGCGCCTAGGGGGCAGGGCCAGGAGGCACGGTCTCACTCTCTCAGCGTCCCCCTCCTGTCGGGTAGATGACCTCATCTTCCTGCGCCGCTTCGAGGGATTCCTCCAAAGTCACTGGAACCAGTGGCGGTCGGCAATCGGGGGGGGGGGGCAGAACTCCCTCTCCGCACACTACAGTGGAGTTTTCGTCTCCCTTCCACTCCTACATCGGGGCTGCATAGGCAGAGATCGTTTTTTGCCGCTAGGTAAGACGGGCTCAGGGGATATACCCAAACTTTACCTTTTCGTTTAGCAGGCATATTTTAGGGGAAATTAAATTTTTCTCCAGAAGAGCGGCAGCCCAAGCAGCCTCTCACGCCGCCATCTTGAAACAGTATGTTCTTGTGTTTTTTGTTTTTTTTTTCATTTTTTATTTTCCAATTTTCAACTTTTACAAAGTAAAACTTTGCATGGAATACAAGAGATTTACATTTATGTCTTTACAGCAGAAACTAATATCCAACTTCAAATTATATCATTAGAAAGAAAAATTACATTAAGTAAATCTCTAAACATTCGTAGGAAATAAGGAGAGGAATGAAAAACAAGGAGAACATTAAGAAACAAATTTGAAATAGAAATGGCTGACAAAACACCAGATTCAATTTTAGGATCCCACCTTATGATTGTGGCAATTGCATACGGGCATCCAAGAAGGCACGTAGTTGTTCAGGGCTGAAGAATATATAGGTATTCCCTGATAACTTTATCACGCACTTACAGGGGTAGCGCAAATTGTAGCTAGCCCCTAGTGCTAAAACCTCGGATCTCATTACTAGGAAATCTTTCCTACATATTTGCGTGGTTTTAGCAAGATCCAGAAATATGCGAACCACTCCCCCTAGGAACTGAACATTCATATTTTTGAAATAATTCTTCATTACTAGACTTAATTCATATTCAGTATAGAAAGTGACAAACAGAGAAGACCTCTCAATAACTTCAACATCTGAATTCTCAAGAAAAATGGATAGATTCAACATGTCCATCCCTATTACATTGGAAACTACAATATTAGAGGTACTTCTTTGCGGCAAAAAGAATAATTTCTTTACTGGGGGAATGTTCTCTGGAGGCACCTTTAGGATTTCTAGTAAATATTTCTTAAATGTTTGTAACGGTAACTCGCCCATTACCTTAGGAAAATTAAGGAGTCTTAGATTCAGGTGCCTAAGATGATTTTCAACAGATTCAAGTCTTCTCAAAGTGGAAGTCCTTTCTTTTATTGTAATGGCACTTAAATCCTGTAATTTCCTCACATCTTCAGTTACCTTTTGTGTAGCTTGAGCCTGATCCACTTTTTCCTGACGATGGGATTGTTCGAATACCTCCATTCTTGCAGAAACCACTTCCAGCTTTCTCTCCTGTTCTTTGGAGCTTGTCGCTATCCCAGCAATCAGGTCCCATAGGGCGTCTAGGGTTACAACCGCCGGTTTCACTAATCCTGGGGGAGGGCTCGAACAGGCTCCCTGCTCCAAAGCATTTCTGCCTTCCTCTGTTCTTATTGAGGTGCCAGCTTCCCCTTTCACCAACTCTCTCCCCGGGGTCGCGGCTTGAGCAGGAGCTGCCCCCCCCCCCCTCCTCTGCTCCAACGCCACCAGCTCCTCCTGGCTGAGCATGCCCAGTAGAGTCCTCTACAGGCAGCTCAGCAGCTATGGCGTGCAGCAGGTTGGAAGCCTCCGGCGGGGATCTGGGATCTGGAGGCGTCAGTGATAGTTCCCCAGGTGAGTATGGGGCTCCCCTCCCCATTTCTCCAGCGGGGCTCGACGTCCTCAAGTCCGGTGTAAAGGTCGCATACTCCGATATTAATCGTTGCCCTCCCAGGCTGTCCGTGTCAGGGGGAAAAATACGGACTTTCCCCTTTCTTTTGTGCGGCATTTTGTAAAGAAGCAAAGTTATTCTTCAAGATTAAGCTTAGAAAGCAGGAGCAACTCAGCGTGCGACCGCTCCGGCAGCCATCTTGTTTTCCTCTCCCTATGTTCTTGTGTTTTATTCACGAACTTGAAAGTACGTGTGTCTCACAAAGTAGGCACACCCTGGAAACGTGTACATGGCTATTTATATATTTTCAGCCTATGCAAGCCCCCTCCTTGGCCTACCCCCCTTTCCCTCCCCAATAACTCTGTTTTTTTTTACAAATTCCTTTTCCCAGGTGCTGTTCAGTCAGCTCCTGCCAAGCCTTAGCTCTCCGATTCCTTTTGTTTATACAAAGCCTTTGCTGAAGCTGGTACGAGAGGCCCATCCTTGCTTTTTTCTCTCTGCAAGCTTGGTACTGAAAAAGCAAAACATTCCATATCACTAACACAGACCACTGTTGGATTTGGGACCAGCCATAAGGGGAGAAGTCTGAGTGTGCATGGGTCAGTGGAGATTGCCACTACTCTTTTCTCACTCACCATTGAAAGTATTCAAGAGAAAAATGTTGCCCCTGTCATCAACCTCTCTTCTCACTAGCTGCTATCCATCTTTGGCCCAGATCCTGAAGGAAAATGTTCTGTTGGCCCTGGCCAGGGGGATATTTAGAGCAGCGATTCTCAACCGGTGTGTCGTGACACACCAATGTGTTGCCAAGCACCAGCTGGTGTGTTGCGGCTCCCGGTGGCCCACAGCCCCAGTTATACTTACTTTTACCTCTTTCCTGCCTCTGCAGGCCAATGGGAAACCTCATCCCTTCTTCCTGCCCCCACGGGCCAATTGGAAGCCTCCTCCCTTCTTCCTGCCCCCCGCGGGCCAATCGGAAGCCTCCTCCCTTCTTCCTGCCCCCCGCGGGCCAATCGGAAGTCTCCTCCCTTCTTCCTGCCAGTGGAGTAGGAAAAAGGGAGGAAGCCTCTGATGGCTGGTGGGGCAGGAAGAAGGGGAGCATCTCATAGCCCGGGGATGGGGTGGTTTGAGGGGCACTGGGAGGAGTGGCAGTATCCAGGCCCATGGCGGCGAAGAAATCCGACCCTGTCGAAGCAAAGCCGCCACGGGCTGGAAGTGCTGAAATTAAACACAGCAGCGAGCCACAAAGAAAAGAGGCCAGACGCACCAGAATTTCCCGCTTCCAAAGCGGCAGGGAACCGTGATAGAGTAGGGATTCCCCAAAACGGCAGTGAGTCGCAAGCACGATGAGGCCGGTTACTCCGGGAATTCCCCCCCCCCCCTCCCGCCATGCAACAGTGAGCGTGGCAGAGCCACAATTAAACGTGGCACTCAGCCATGCTGCTTACAGATGGGGTAAATGGAGCTCCTAAGTGGCTGTAAAAGCAGGCAGATGGGGGGCCGCAGGAGCCTAGGGATATCCCGACAGCCAGAAGAAAGGCCTGAGTGCCACGGCATATTTTTCTAAAATAAATGTTTGCTGCTTCAGTGCAGCTGAGAAGGACGTGGCACGACTGAGAAATCTGCCTCTGCAAAATTAAAGGAGAGCACAGCATTGGGGCTCCTAGCAAAATGTTTGTGAGAGAAGAGACAGACTGGGCAGGGAGGTGACTAGGGTATGTGTGAGAGACAGAGACTGGACAGGGAGGTGACTGGGTTGTGTGAGAGAGACAGAGACTGGGCAGGGAGGTGACTGGGTTGTGTGAGAGAGACAGACTGGGCAGGGAGGTGACTGGGGTGTGTGTGAAAGAGACTGTGCAGGGAGGTGACGGGGTGTGTGTGAGAGATTGGGCAGGGAGGTGACTAGGGTGTGTGTGAGAGACAGAGTCTGGTCAGGGAGGTGACTAGGGTGTGTGTGAGAGACAGACTGGGCACGGAGGTGACTGGGGTGTGAGACTGGGCAGGGAGGTGACGGGGTGTGTGTGAGAGACAGAGACTGGGCAGGAAGGTGACGTGTGTGTGTGTGAGAGAGACTGGGTGGGGAGGTGTTGGGTGTGTGTGAGAGAGACTGGGTGGGGAGGTGTTGGGTGTGTGTGAGAGAGGAGACTGGGCGGGGAAGTGACTAGGGTGTGTGAGAGAGACACAGGGCAGGGAGGAGATGGGTGTGTGTGAGAGACAGACTGGGCAGGGAGGTTACTGGGGTGTGTGTGAGAGAGACTGGGCAGGGAGGTGACTGGGGTGTGTGTGAGAGAGCCTGGGCAGGGAAGTGACTGGGGTGTGTGTGAGAGAGACAGGGCAGGGAGGTGACGGGTGTATGTGAGAGAGAGACTGGGCAGGGAGGTGACTGGGGTGTGTGTGACACAGAGACTGGGCAGGGAGGTGACTAGGGTGTGTGTGAGAGACAGAGTCTGGTCAGGGAAGTGACTGGGGTGTGTGTGTGTGACACAGAGACTGGGCAGGGAGGTGACTGGGGTATGTGTGAGAGAGACAGGGCAGGGAGGTGACTGGGGTATGTGTGAGAGAGACAGGGCAGGGAGGTGACGGGTGTATGTGAGAGAGAGACTGGGCAGGGAGGTGACTGGGGTGTGTGTGACACAGAGACTGGGCAGGGAGGTGACTGGGGTGTGTGTGTGTGACACAGAGACTGGGCAGGGAGGTGACTGGGGTATGTGTGAGAGAGACAGGGCAGGGAGGTGACGGGTGTATGTGAGAGAGAGACTGGGCAGGGAGGTGACTGGGGTGTGTGTGACACAGAGACTGGGCAGGGAGGTGACTGGGGTGTGTGTGAGAGAGACAGGGCAGGGAGGTGACTGGGGTGTGTGTGAGAGAGACAGGGCAGGGAGGTGACGGGTGTATGTGAGAGAGAGACTGGGCAGGGAGGTGACTGGGGTGTGTGTGACACAGAGACTGGGCAGGGAGGTGACTGGGGTGTGTGTGTGAGAGACAGAGACTGGGCAGGGAGGTGACTGGGGTGTGGTGAGACACAGAAACTGGGCAGGGAGATGACTGGGGTGTTTGTGAGACACAGAGACTGGGCAGGGAGGGGACTGGGGAGTGTGTGAGAGAGACTGGGAGGGGAGGTGATGGGTGTGTGTGAGAGAGGCTGGGCAGGGAAGTGACTGGGGTGTGTGTGAGAGAGACAGGGCAGGGAGGGTGACGGCTGTGTGTGAGAGAGAGACAGGGCAGGGAGGTGACGGGTGTGTGTGAGAGTGACTGGGGTGTGTGTGAGAGAGGCTGGGCAGGGAGGTGACTGGGGTGTGTGTGAGAGACAGACTGGTCAGGGAGGTGACTGGGGTGTGTGTGAGAGACAGACTGGTCAGGGAGGTGACTGGGGAGTGTGTGAGAGACAGAGACTGGTTGTAGGGTTTAATTGGTGTTTGTGTGTGTGTGTGTGTTTGTGAGTGACTTGTAGGCCCTAAAGAAGAGGACCGTGAGGACAGAGCTTCTGCAGCAGCTGCTGCTCCTGGTATGTGCTTTCAAGGGAGAGTTAGAGTGTATAGCAGCAAATGATGAGATTGACATAATTGGCATCACAGAGACTTGGTGGAAGGAGGATAACCAATGGGATAGTGCTATATCAGGGTAGAAATTATATCGCAATGATAGGGAGCATCAACTTGGTGGGGGTGTGGCACTTTATGTCCGGGAGGGTATAGAGTCCAACAGGATAAAGATCATTCAAGAGACTAAATGCTCAGTAGAATCTATATGGGTAGAAATCCCATGTGTGTTGGGTAAGAGTATAGATGGGTAAGAGTATAGAGATAGGAGTATACTACCGTCCACCTGGACAAAATGGTCAGACAGATGATGAAATGCTAAGAGAAATCAGGGAAGCTAACCAATTTGGCAGTGCAATAATAATGGGAGATTTCAACTACCCCAATATTGACTGGGTAAATGTAACATCAGGACTTGCTAGAGACATAAAATTCCTGGATGTAATAAATGACTGCTTCATGGAGCAATTGGTTCAGGAACCAACAAGAGAGGGAGCTATTTTAGATTTAATTCTTAGTGGAATGCAGGATTTGTGAGAGAGGTAATGGTGGTGGTGGGGTCACTTGGCAAAAGTGATCATAACATGATCAAATTTAAACTAATAACTGGAAGAGGGACAATAAGTAAATCTGCAGCTCTAACACTAAACTTTCAAAAGGGAAACTGATAAAATGAGGAAAATAGTTAGAAAAAACTGAAAGGTGCACCTGCAAAGGTTAAAAGTGTTCAACAGGCATGGACATTGTTTAAAAATACAGTCCTAGAGGCACAGTCCATATGTATTCCACACATTAATAAAGGTGGAAGGAAAGCAAAACATTACCGTCATGGTTAAAACGTGAGGTGAAAGAGGCTATTTTAGCCAAAAAAACATCCTTCAAAAAACTGGAAGAAGGATCCATCTGAAGAAAAAAGGATAAAACATAAGCATTGTCAAGTTAAGTATAAAAAATTGATAAAACAGGTGAAGAGAGAATTTGAAATAAAGTTGGCCATAGAGGCAAAAACCCATAATAAAAACTTTTTAAAATATATCCGAAGCAAGAAACCTGTGAGGGAGTCGGTTGGACCATTAGATGAACGAGGGGTTAAAGGGGCTCTTAGGGAAAATAAGGCCATTGCAGAAAGATTAAATTAATTCCTTGCTTCCGTGTTTACTAATGAGGATGTTGGGGAGATACCAGTTCCAGAGATGGTTTTCAGGGGTGATGAGTCATACAAACTGAACAAAATCACTGTGAACCTGGAAGATGTAGTAGGCCAGATTGACAAGCTAAAGAGTAGCAAATCACCTGGACCAGATGGTATGCATCCCAGGGTAGTGAAGGAACTAAAAAATGAAATTTCTGATCTATTAGTTAAAATTTGTAACCTATAATTAAAATCATCCATTGTACCTGAAGACTGGAGGGTGGCCAATGTAACCCCAATATTTAAAAAAGGCTCCATGGATGATTCGGGTAACTATAGACCAGTGAGCCTGACTTCAGTGCCGGGAAAAATAGTGGAAATTATTCTCAAGATCAAAATCGTAGAGCATATAGAAAGACATGGTTTCATTGAACACAGTCAACATGGATTTACCCAAGGGAAGTCTTGCCTAACAAATCTGCTTAATTTTTTGTAAGAGGTTAATAAACATGTTGATAAAAGTGAACCGGTAGATGTAGTGTATTTGGATTTTCAGAAGGTGTTTGACAAAGTCCCTCATGAGAGGCTTCTAAGAAAACTAAAAAGTCATGGGATAGGAGGCGATGTCCTTTCGTAGATTACAAACCGGTTAAAAGACAGGAAACAGAAATTTTAAAAAGAAAGTTGCCCCCAGAGCCACCACACGATGTTTCAGTGCAAGGAAGGTTTTCCTCCTTGCTTGAGTGGCTCTGGTGATATCAGGTTAAAAGACAGGAAACAGAGAGTAGGATTAAATGGTCAATTTTCTCAGTGGAAAAGGGTAAACAGTGGAGTGCCTCAGGGATCTGTACTTGGACCGGTGCTTTTCAATATATTTATAAATGATCTGGAAAGGAATACGACGAGTGAGGTTATCAAATTTGTGGACGATACAAAATTATTCAGAGTAGTTAAATCACAAGCGGATTGTGATACATTACAGGAGGACCTTGCAAGACTGGAAGATTGGGCATCCAAATGGCAGATGAAATTTAATGTGGACAAGTGCAAGGTGTTGCATATAGGGAAAAATAACCCTTGCTGTAGTTACACGATATTAGGTTTATTTATTTTATTTATTTATTTAAAATTTTTATATACCGACATTCATCAATGATATCACATCGGTTCACAGCGTAACATGAAACTAGTGCCTGTGGCGGCGCTTTACATCGAACATGTTTAACATAATACAATTGAAACATATTGAAACATTATAACTAGGGAGTAAAGGAAAGGTAGGGGAAATAAAGATTTAAACTAAAATTAAAATAACATATTTACAAAAGGGTAAAAGAGGAAACAAGGAGGGGGGAAAGTGACAGAAGAAAAAAGTTAGGTTAATAAATTATTGTAGGCAAAGTTTGCAGATATATACAATATGTACAATTATAGGGAATAACATAATTTAACAATTGTGCAGGGAGGGGGAGAAGGAGAGGAGGGGGAGGGGGAGAAGGAGAGGAGGAGGGGGGGGGGAGGGGAGGTTTAGGAGGGGGGGTAGGGTAACACAGAAGGGAGGGAGGGGAGGTTGGGTGTATGCTTTAGTGAAAAGCCAGGACGAGAGGGGAGGTTCCATATTAAGAGCTACCACTGAGGAAAAAGATCTAGGCATCATAGTGGATAATACTTTAAAATCGTCGGCTCAGTGTGCTGCAGCAGTCAAAAAAAAGGTTTGGATAAGTTCTTGGAGGAGAAGTCCATCAACGGCTATTAATCAAGTTGACTTAGGAAATAGCCACTGCTATTAATTGCATCAGTAGCATGGGATCTTCTTAGTGTTTGGGTAATTGCTAGGTTCTTGTGGCCTGGTTTGGCCTCTGTTGGAAACAGGATGCTGGGCTTGATGGACCTTTGGTCTGACCCAGCATGGCAATTTCTTATGTTCTTATGTTTTACAATTATTTCTGTGTGGGGATCTATAGCAGCTTGGCTTGTTCTGTTTCCTAAAAGGAGGTGTTTTAGTGTTTAGGGCAGAGCTTTCCAAACTTTTCATTTTGGTGACACACTTTTTAGACAAACATAATTTTGTGACACACTAATTCAGTCTACTAGCAAAATAGAGGTTAAAGGTTAAACAAATGTGTAGGAGCTCAATCCTATGAACAATCGTTGAATGAGATCGTTGAATGAGAAAACTGAGAACTTCTAATTAATAACGCCAGCATTGAAACGCATTGAAACGCACGGCCATATTGAATGTACTAACATTTGATACGCAATGGCATGCACTACGCACTTACGTACTGACATTCAGTGAAACGCACTACCATTTTGTAATAATATTTTGTATTGTATTAATACGATTGCTGCTATAAAATGTCTAACATATCATGTCTGTTAAATGACGTGTGCAATGGTCTGATTATAAGCTACACCTACTTGAAAGAATGTATAAAAGTTCACTCCCCACGGGGAGTGGCATGCAGTTTGTACTAAGCCTTTGTCTTAGCTGCATCTTGCTGGCAATAAAAGTCTATCTTTACGGATCAGTTGTCTGGACCTCTTTCCTGACTTTTTACTGACGGTTACATTTGGCGAGCCAGCCAGGAGGTGCCGAGGACGCTATAATAGCCCTCCAGTTGGTCCAGTAGTTTGGTGGCGGAGTGATCCCCCAGACTTACCTGGTGAGTGGCCACCGCTGAGTACAGTGATCAGGTTTCTGAGGGGACCATTCCACAAAAATTCTTCTGAGACCTCTGGGCTGGTGATCCGGAAAGAAGGCTTTCTTGACGATCGGAAGTTGGAACTTTGCAGGCGAGTATGTTGGGGAATAAGAAATAAGAAATATTTTAAGTCCGATCTGTTATCACGAAGGATCGAGGGGGCCTTGATCACGCCCCGCGCAGTGGCCGAGTAAGAACTAGGTTCTGAAACCCCACAGCCATTTGGGAAAGATTTTGGGCATAGGTTTCTTGTGTGAAAGAGAGTGAGTGGCCTCGCAGTTCTAGGCCGGGCGACCGCGTCCTAGTCGGGGCGATTGTGACCCTATTGTGTCTGGCGGATACGGACCCCTTACCTGTCCGCTTTCCCTTCCCTCCTTTGTCTGTGTTTCTATTCTAAAATGGGTGGGGGAGGTTCTACTCCATTAAAAACCATGACGGAACACTTTAGTGAAGTGTTCGATAAGCATAAATGCACGAAAGCAGGAATGATTCAGCGATGTGCATATAAATGGCCGAGTTTAGGAGAATCTGTGAATTGGCCTCCAAAAGGAACTTTCGATTTTCAGACAGCCACCAAAGTTCAAAATATAGTAATTGTAGAAGGAAATCCAGGATGTCCCGAAGATATACCATATATTGATGCCTGGATTGCAGTTATTCTTGATCCACCGTCATGGGCAAAAAAGTTAGTGGAGGGAGCCGCCCTCATAATGATGGCGCATATACAAAAATCGAAAGACCGGAAATCCTCATACCGGAAGAGAAGAGAAAAGACGGCCATTTTAGCTATAAAAGAAGATACGTCATCTGTGGCGGCCATCTTTGTAGCGAAAGGAAGTAATGGAGATCAAGTGAAAGTGAAAGTGCAGTCTTCTTTAGTAAAATCCATATTGGTAGATGAGCCGGAAAATCCCCCTCCACCACCGTATGTTCCAATATATCCACAACTCCCGCCGACTCCCGCTTATGAACAAGTCGATTCTTTAGCAGAACCCACTCTTGAAACAGGAAACGTAGAAGCGGCGGAACCTAAAAAAGATATGGGAACATCCGTTTCAGAATGCACTCGAAGTAAAATAAAGACCGTAAGTTTACAGCTACCAATTAGAGAAACTGCAACTATAGTGCCAGTACCACCAACAGAAGAAAATGATTTTATTACAACACAAACTATAAAGTTATTTACATATGTAAATAAATATGTACCTTTTTCATCTGCTGATCTTTTTAACTGGAAACAACATGGTCCTTCATATGCAGAAAAACCAGATCAGATGATTGATTTTTTATCCGGAATTTTTACAGCTCATAATCCTAATTGGGCTGACATTCGTCATTTAGCTTCCTTTCTTTTTACTACAGAAGAACGACGACAAATACAGCAAAATATGGAAGAATCAGCTAGAGAAGGAGCTGGTTCAGATGGAAGCCCTGATGAAGCAATGAGAGAATTTGCCCCTCTTACAGACCCCCTTTGGGATTATCAGATATCAACAGGACGAGAACGTATAGCTGCTTACCAAAAAGCCTTTCTAGAAGCTTTGAAGAAAGGAAAAAGAAAAATTATGAATATGAGTAAAATACAAGACATTGTGCAGAAAAAAGAAGAAACTCCTGGAGATTTTTTAGAGCGGTTAATGGATGCTTATCGCAAATATAGTCCTTTTGATCCAGAAGATTCAAAAAATCATTCTATCATAGTAATGAGTTTTGTAGGACAGTCATACTCAGATATACGTCGCAAACTTCAGAAGACAGAAGGATTTGAAGGAATGACTATTAGCCAATTAAAAGCAATGGCAGATAGAGTTTATGGAAATCGGGAAATAGAAGAGGAGAAAAAAGATAAAAGAGAAGCTGGCCGTCGAATGAGAGAAGGTGTTAGTCTTTTAGCTGCAGCCTTAGAGGAAACTAATTTTGGAGACCAAAACAATTATCATCAAGGATATCCTGGATATAGAGGAAGAGGCAGATCTCCATTCAGAGCACCATTCAGAGGAAGGTTATTCAGAGGAGGATCATTTAGAGGAGGAAGAGTGCCCTTAGGACAAAATCAATGTGCATATTGTAAGCAAGAAGGACATTGGAAATCTGATTGTCCAGAAACACCACAAAGAAAAGAAAAAGGATATAAACAACATCCCAAATCACAAGAACCTGAGTGGCAACTGGCATTAGATGAGATGTCTGGAGATGATGGTGATGATGCTGGACGAGGTTCCTGACTAGATAAGGAGGATCTTCCACTTGATCCTTTAGTGGAAATAAAAGTGGGAACAAAGACATTTAAAGGACTATTGGACTCAGGAACATAACGATCAGTCATGACTACTGCAATAACTACTCCAACATCAAAAAGTATTTCCATTGTAGGAGCTTCTGGAAAACCACTAGCAGCTCCTATTCTTCAAAATCGACAGATTCTAATTGGAGGACAATTAGTATCTCACCAATTTCTTTATGTTCCAGGATGTCCAGTGCCATTAATTGGTAGAGATCTACTTTGCAAACTAAGAGCAAATTTACAATTCGAACCAACTGGTGAAATTAAAGCTTCCTTTGCTGATAACCCAGTCTCTTTAATTTGTCCTCTTCAAGAAGAATGGAGACTTCATCTTCCGGTTATTGAAAAAGCAATTGAACATCGATATGAGGAAGAAACACCTCTCAATGAAAAACGAAGACAATTGATGGACAGTATACCTCAGGTATGGTCTGAAAATAACCCAGGAGGATTAGCTAATGAAGCTATCCCTATATGGATCGAAATGAAAGAAAATGCTCAGATCATTAATCAACCTCAATACCCCATTCCATATATGGCCAGACAAGGAATACAAATACATCTTCAAAGGTTATTTGATTTGGGTATCCTTAGACGAATTCGATCTGCTTGGAACACTCCTTTATTACCAGTAAAGAAGCCTGGAACTAATGATTACCGACCAGTGCAAGATCTAAGAAAAGTGAATAATCAAGTGGCAGATTTGGTAGCCCTCGTGCCAAATCCGTATTCCATCCTGGCTCAAGTTTCTTCTAGTTCCAAATGGTACAGTGTTATTGATCTCAAAGATGCCTTCTTCGCCGTTCCAATAGCGGAGAAATGTCAGAAAATTTTTGCCTTTACTTGGGAAAATGCCCAAACTGGAGAAAAACAACAGTATACTTGGACTCGTTTACCTCAAGGATTCAAGCATTCACCTACTCTGTTTGGAGAACAACTGGCAAAAGACCTGAAGATGTACCAGGTTATATATGGACCCATTGTACAATATGTGGATGATCTCTTGCTATTTAGGGAAACCTATCATGAATGCGCAGTATCGACCCTACACTTGTTAAAGACTTTGTACTCGAAAGGGTATCGTGCAAGTAAAAAGAAAGCGCAAATTTGTGAAGTAGAAGTGGAATATTTGGGCTTTCGTATCAAAGAAGGCACTCGTCATCTTGGAATCTCTCGTACAAGTTCTATAAGAGATCAACCTGTACCAACCTGCAAGAAGGAACTCCGTGCATTTTTGGGAGCTGCAGGATATTGTAGACTTTGGATTGCTAACTATGCAATTATTGCTCAACCATTATATGATAAACTACGAGGCAAAGAAGCAGAATCTCAGCCCTTCCAGTGGGAAAAACAAGAATTAGCAAACTTGCATCAACTGAAAGACGCCTTGATCTCACCCCCTGCTCTAGGGTTACCTGATATAACAAAACCATTTCATCTGTTCATAGATGAGAAAAAAGGAATGGCCATTGGGGTATTGACTCAAACTTTAGGATCATGGGAACGACCTGTTGCATATTTGTCAAAAGGGATGGACAATGTTGCTAAAGGATAGCCTGGTTGCCTTCAAAGCATTGCTGCTGCATGTTTACTAATACCTGAAGCCGTTAAATTAACATTTGGACAAACTCTGCAAGTGACAACTCCTCATACTATTCAAGGATTACTTGAAACTCATGGACCAAAATGGATGACTAATTCACGTCTTGTCAAGTATCAAGCTCTGTTATGTGAAACACCTGAAATTCAAATACAAGATAGTAAAAACTTGAACCCAGCTACTCTAATGCCAGCACCTGAACCAGTTATTCATAACTGTGAAGAAATCATGGCTACTGTACATTCCAGTAGACCTGATTTGAGAGATCAACCTTGGCAAGGAGCCTGGACCTTATTCACTGATGGAAGCAGCCAATTTATAAATGGAAAACGTGTTGCTGGATATGCTGTAGTTTCTGAAGATGAAATTGTTGAAGCTGAACCTTTACCTCCAGGAACATCTGCACAAAAAGCTGAATTGATTGCCCTGACTCGAGCCTTACAACTATCAGAAGGACAAATCGTCAATATATACACGGATTCTAAATATGCCTTTCTTACAATTCAAGTACATGGAGCCCTATATAAAGAACGAGGATTCCTAACTGCAGAAGGAAAACAATTAACTAATGCATCGGAAGTACATGAATTACTAAATGCAGTCTGGTTACCTCGCAAAGTGACTGTAATGCATTGTAAAGCACATACAAGAAAATCAGATCCTATCGCTCAAGGAAATCAAAGAGCGGATAAAGCAGCAAAAGAAGTAGCTCGAGAACAACATTTTCAAGCAGCCACAACAACATGCCCTCTTTTGCAGTTTCCAAGTGAAATTCCCATCTATACTACAGAAGAGAATGAATGGGCACAATATGAAAACTTTCATCAACAAAATGGTTGGTGGATTATACAAGATGGTCGAATATGGATACCTGAAACTATTGCTTGGATAATAGTTAAAGAAGCACATGATAAGACTCACCTTGGCTGTGATTCATTAGCAAGATTACTGGGAAAAACATATTATATCAACCGAATCACTCAATTAACTAAGCATGCAATTAACCAATGTATCACATGTGCTCAGAACAATCCTCGAAATGGACCTGCTCCTGCCCTTGGACATATTCTTCGAGGAACTATACCTTTTCAAGTCTGTCAGATTGATTTTACCCACATGACTCCATCAAAAGGATACAAAGCCATATTAGTGGCAGTTTGCACTTATACTGGATGGATTGAAGCTATACCTACACGAACAGAAACAGCCAAAGAAGTTACTACTTTACTTCTATGTCAGATTTTACCACGATATGGACTTCCAAGACAAATAAATTCTGACAATGGACCAACCTTCACTAGTGAAGTTACTCAACAATTAAGCAAGATTTTGGGCCTTAATTGGCATCTGCATTGCACATGGAGACCACAAAGCAGCGGAGCAGTTGAACGAGCTAATAGAACTTTGAAAAGTCAATTAGCAAAATTATGTCAAGAAACAAAAACCAAATAGCCAGATATCCTACCATTAGCTCTGCTACACATCCGATGTACTCCAAGGAAATCTGGCCTGACACCTTATGAAATGATGTATGCAAGACCACCACCACTTCCATCGTTCCCTGAATCATTACAAATCCAAGGAGAAATGTTACTCAGCAAACAATTAAAAGGATTACATGATACAGTGATGGCAATCCACACCTAATCATGTGAAACTGAACCATTAATTCTAATTACCCCAACTCATAAATTTCACATTGAAGACACAGTGTGGGTAAAGGAATGGGATGAATCTGACTGCCTCAAACCTCGATGGAAAGGACCATATACCATACTGTTGACTACTCCTACTGCTGTAAAAGTCTCTGGTTATCCATCATGGATACATTGGACCCGGATCAAACCTGCCTCCAATACTTGGCAGGTCTCCAGGATTGGAGAACAACTAAAATTCACCAGAAACATACCAAAAGCTGAGTAATACAAATGTTGATTCTGAAGAATACAAATAATGTGTTTATTTCTTCTCCTTCTTTACAGGCATAATAATACATGATTTCATCACTTTGGAAGTGGGCCATCTGTGCTCTCCTTATCATCACTTTAAGTTTTCATCTGTAAGTTCTTGGAAATGGTTCATCTGCGCTATTTACATCATCAGTTCTGCTCTACTATGGATTACTTTCATTATCTTCAGAGAATTATTCAGTTACTAATGATAATCATGTGCACAATACCAAGATCTCTCAACTCTCCATTAAATCAAAATTGCTCTGAATGTATCAACAAGTGCGCACTACAACTCAAGATGGATTTCAACTTGTTTTCACAATAATACACCAATCTCAGCCTCCATCATCCTGTATATCAAAACCTGCTTGTTCTTTGAATACTACTCAAGGATATCAATCTTTTCATTGATGTACTTTGAACAACAAAATTATTTGTCATTCTCCAACCACTCCTAAATATTACAACGTAACAATTACAACAGGTCTTCCAAAAAGTCCGACAACTCATATCATACCAGCTGGTGAAGGAATACTATACTATGTTAATTCTACAAGAGTCCTAATAGGAGGACCTTCCATTGCTACACTTACTTTTGATGCCTGTGAAGCAATTGATAAACATCCCAAGGCCGTTAAATGTGGATCTGCATCTTGGAAAACAGAATATACCTTCAACCATAAATTCCTTTGTCCATATAATCGAGCATACAATCCGTCCAATTGGTTACCCTGTGCTGGAGATATTCAATTTACCGGATGGAAATTAGTGTGCGACTATACAGGAGGAGGATATCCAGGTTGCCCAGGATTGGGAAAACTGAAAAGAGGAACTGGTAACATTATTTCTTTAGACTGGATAATTAGGACTGAAGGATCCCCTTGGCAAGATACATGGGGATTTGGAATCGATGGTACAGGAGAAGATCCTAAAACTTATATTACAATCACACAACGAAGAGAAAAGCAACGTCCTATTATACATCAAACTACAATAGTTGGATATCAATCATTCTTTGATGAAGTATCTCACCTTGATGAGGAACTCAAGAAACATACTACTTCGCATCAAGCAAAGAATATGTTCGTAAATTTGGCCGAGAATATAGCCCTTTTAGGGGTGAAGAATTGTTTCGTATGCGGAGGAACAAATATTGGAGAACAATGGCCTTGGGAAGCTAAAGAAATCTTCCAATCTGACCTAAATGCTTTAAATGTTACCATAACATATAACCGAAAGAACAATCCATATGAATGGGCCCTTCAGACTGATGTCATTGGAAGACAATGTTTATCACGTGAATATTCCAAATTGTATACTGTATCAATTGGTAATTCACCGTGTACAGGAGTTCTTACAATTTCAACAGATAGTTATAAATGGTGGCAAACAGAGAATCTTACCATACCCACTTCATTCTGGACTGAACCAATTCTAAATGCTACATGGGAAGCAGCTGGAAAATCTTCAACACAATTCATAGCCCCTGATGGATATTACTTTGTATGTGGGTGAAGGGCTTATGAACAATTACCTTCAAAATGGTATGGAACATGTTTCTTGGCAACCATACGTCCTAGTTTCTTCCTTTTACCAATTTCAGCAGGTGAAACATTAGGTATTCCCATATACAGCTCAATGAAACCAAACAAACGACGGAGAAGTGCTAAAGTTCCAATTGGTGATTGGACTGATAAAGATTGGCCACCGGAACGCATTGTACAATATTATGGACCAGCTACATGGGCTGGTCCATAATATTGGTTCATATGGATATAGAACACCAATCTACATGTTAAATCGTTAATATGGGCTGGTCCATAATATTGGTTCATATGGATATAGAACACCAATCTACATGTTAAATCGTATCATCAGACTCCAAGCAGTACTTGAACTTCTTACCAATGACTCAGCAATGGCTCTTAATATTCTAGCTAAACAAAACACAAAACTTATCACTGCTGTATATCAGAATCGATTGGCACTAGACTAACTTCTAGCCCAGGAAGGCGGAGTATGTGGAAAATTTAATCTTTTTAATTGTTGTTTACAGATTGATGATAAGAGTCAAGTTATTGAAGAAATCACTGATCGTATGGTGCGACTAGCTCATGTTCCCGTACAGACCTGGTCTGGGGCCCTCGATTGGACTTCGTCAATGCCCAACTGGATATCTTCCATTCCAGGACTCAAGGAACTATTCATTCCTGTAATATTCTGTTTAATTTCTTGTGTTTTAATCCCTTTATGCTTTCCTCTTTTACTCAGGTACTTGCGTACAATGATGGAAACTATAGCTGATCGAAGAGCAGCAGCCCAAATCATGATGATGAACCAATATACTTCAATTTCAACACTTCCCTCAGATTCAGAAGATGAAGATACTTTAACTAACTTTTAATATAATCAAAATACAAGGACCATCATTCTTGTTAGGGTTAAGTCCGGATACAAAGGGGGGGGTGCTCCCCTAGGGACCCCTCGTCTCAACCCCGGTGAAGTAACCAACGACCTAACAGAATATTAGGGTCCACAGAAAATGATCATGATACTAATTGTTGTTTGTTTTTCAGCTACCTCATACATGATGATGATACTTACGCCTTCTAAAGAAGTTGAAGTATCAAAGGGGGGAATGTAGGAGCTCAATCCTATGAACAATCGTTGAATGAGATCGTTGAATGAGAAAACTGAGAACTTCTAATTAATAACGCCAGCATTGAAACGCATTGAAACGCACGGCCATATTGAATGTACTAACATTTGATACGCAATGGCATGCACTACGCACTTACGTACTGACATTCAGTGAAACGCACTACCATTTTGTAATAATATTTTGTATTGTATTAATACGATTGCTGCTATAAAATGTCTAACATATCATGTCTGTTAAATGATGTGTGCAATGGTCTGATTATAAGCTACACCTACTTGAAAGAATGTATAAAAGTTCACTCCCCACGGGGAGTGGCATGCAGTTTGTACTAAGCCTTTGTCTTACCTGCATCTTGCTGGCAATAAAAGTCTATCTTTACGGATCAGTTGTCTGGACCTCTTTCCTGACTTTTTACTGACGGTTACAAATGAAATGTATTTCGACAATTTATGTATGTTTCCTTAAATATATACATAATAAAATGTTTCACGACACAACCTATCTTGTGAAAACCTTTCATTTATATTAAATATATATAATATTTCAAGATTAATGTTATTGTTATAATTTCTGAGTAACAATAATAAAACAAAGTTATTGTGTTGTTCAATTTACCTTTTTAATGAGATATATGAGCTTGATGGGATGAACACAGCTTTTGAATATTTGGTGTTAATAAAAAAGTCCAAAGGGTATTCTGCATAATTTTAAAAAGCTGACCAGTTTCACATTATAAAATTATTTGATAGCCTCGTTCAACTAATTCTATGTGGCTATGAGAGTAAAGTCTGGAATTTATAGGAAGGGACAGAATGTCAATATAAATCCTGCACCTCCAGTTCTGTGACTCTGTACAGAGTCACAGAACTGAAATTCCCCTAAACCAGGGGTCGGGAACCCATGGCTCGCGAGCCAGATATGGCTCTTTTGAGGGCTGCATCTGGCTCGCAGACACGTGTCGCCATACTTCGCGGTTCCCCGCTGACCCAGCTGCTCCCCGGTCCTCCGCCGCCCGGGCTTAAAATGCTGTCAGCCCGGGCGGAACGCGGCAGGACAGCTGGAGTCAGCGGCACCGGCGTGCTCTCTTCTCCTCCCCCCCCCGCGGCCCGGAAGAGGAAGTGGAGAGCATCGGGTGCCTGCGCGGGAAGAAGAGACCACACTAGCGTGCTCTCTTCTCCTCCCCCCCGGGCCGCGGGGGGGAGGAGAAGAGAGCACGCCGACTGGAGTCATCCGGGTGCCTGCGCGGGAGTCATCGGGTGTCAGCCGGGTGCCAGCGCTGGAGTCATCGGGTGCCTGCGCGGGTCTTCCCGCGCAGGCACCCGATGCTCTCCACTTCCTCTTCCGGGCCGCGGGAAGAAGAGAGCACCGGCGTGCTCTCTTCTTCCCGCGGCCCGGAAGAGGAAGTGGAGAGCATCGGGTGCCTGCGCGGGAAGAAGACTGCAGCGCGGCTCGGAGGAAAATGAAAATCTTCCACCGCGGCCGATGGGACTCCGCCTTCGCCTCCGCGAGGGCTGAAAATGAAGGAGGTTAGCGTTGGGAGGTGGCTGCTGCTGCCGCGAGTTCCCGGGGGGGGGGGGGGGGGAGAGAGAGTGAATGAGCGAGCAAGCATGTGTGTTTGAGATCCTGTGTGTGTGAGTGAGAGATTGCATGTATGTGAATGATTGAGAGCCTGTATATGTGAAAGAGAGTATGTCTGTGATTGAGATCCTGCCTGTGAGAGAGAGAGCATGAATGTAAGTTTACCATTGGGAACCTGTATGTGTAAGTTTGTAATTGAAAACCTGTTTGTTTGAAAGAGTATGTGTGTATGATTGAGATCCTTTGTGTGTGAGAGAGATCATGTGTATGTATGATTAAGAGCCTGTGTGTATAAGTAAGAGAGAGATCATGTGTGTCTGTGTCTGATTGACAGCTGGTTTAGGTGATGGAGCATGTGAGTATGTGATTGAGAGCCTGTGTTTAAATGAGAGAGAGAGACCATGTGTGTCTGTGTGTGATTGAGAGCTGATTTAGGTGAGGGAGCATGTGAGTATGTGATTGAGAGCCTGTGTGTAAATGAGAGAAAGAGAGGACATGTTTGTAAGCATGTGAATGAGAGTCTGTGTGTGAGAGAAAAAGACAGCATGTATTTATGTGATTGAAAGCCTGTGTGTGTGTAAGCGTGAAAAGATAGACAGCATGTGTGTAAATGTGTAATTAAGAGCCTATATAAGTGAGAGAGAAAAAACATTTGTATATGTGAGTGACTGAGAGCATGTGTGTATAGGTGTGTCATTGAGAGCCAGTGTGAGAGAGAGCGCTGGTATGTGACAGAGAGGAGAAAGTTCCAAGCAAACCACCCCACCTCCTGCTAATTCAGAACAATCTCAGGACACCTGGATATCAAACGTTCCCAGGTATGCAGAGCAAAAAAATTTTTGTATCCTTATTATTTTTCATTACTGGATCTTTGTGTCTGCTATTTTGAAATATTTTGTTGGTATCTGGAAATGTTTTATATGAGTTTTTAATTATTGGATATTCCACTCATCAGCTGTTTCTAAATATGTTCTTTTTGTTAGTACAGTTTTACTGCTGATGATTTTATATTTCTTGATTTGTTTTATAAGGATGTGTGATGTTTCTTTTTTCCTTTGTTACACTGCATACAGAGACTCTGGCTTGTTGCAGTTTCCAATTCAGTTTTGTCTGCATGCTTCTTGTTATGCGTTTTGGTCTCTTTATTCTATGTTAGGTGAGGGACAGCACGTGATTCAGGTGAGGTTTTCTGCTGGCGTGTAGTTTCTGTGTAGGACTCTATAGCAGCCTGACTTGGTCCGTTTTCCTAATAGGAGATGTATTGGTGTCTTAAGGCCTGGTGTAATATTTTCAGAGACTTATTGTACTTTAAAAGTGTGATCTTACATAAAATGCACACATTTACTTGTATTTAGTTTTAAACATATTGTATGGCTCTCATGGAATTACATTTTAAAATATGTGGCGTTTATGGCTCTCTCAGCCAAAAAGGTTCCTGACCCCTGCCCTAAACAATGGAGCTTGGATGTTTCCCTTACAGCTCTTGAGGGGGAAATTCTAAGCACTGTGCAGGAAGGCTATGTGCTGGGCAATAGCAGTTTGACAAGGGTGGCCTCCTTGTGCAATCCTGCTGACGCAGCCAGCTTGAGTTTCCAGTAACAATGCTATCACTCCCCTAAGGGATTAGTAATCACGAGCTTCTTCGCAAATACACCTGTTTAAATACAGAGAGCAGCCTGGGCAAAGTCAAAAGCAGATCCTGCAACGTGGATGCAAGTTGGGAGTTCCCACAGTACCCGTTCCTGATGGCAGCCCCGGCTTCTTGGCTTGAGGAAATCGGATGGTAAGGTCTTGAAACAAGTACTGCTGGTGAAGCATCTAGTCTATTACATTGCTTTGTGATATGATGATTGTGTGTGTATATCGATTCAATCCTTTATAAATATAAGGTCTTGAAACAAGTACTGCTGGTGAAGCATCTAGTCTATTACCATTAGCAATGGTAACATGGACTAGACTTGGTTT
This sequence comes from Rhinatrema bivittatum, assembly GCF_901001135.1. NCBI lineage: Eukaryota > Metazoa > Chordata > Amphibia > Gymnophiona > Rhinatrematidae > Rhinatrema > Rhinatrema bivittatum. Next base: position 5,495,324 of record NC_042629.1, read on the forward strand.
TTGGGTACTTGCCAGGTTCTTATGGCCTGGATTGGCCACTGTTGGAAACAGGATGCTGGGCTTGATGGTCCCTTGGTCTGACGCAGTATGGCATTTTCTTATGTTCTAATATGATGATTGTGTGTGTATGTCAATTCAACCCTTTATAAATAAATTCTTGTTTTATACATCCTGACTGCATTCTTTTTGGGACCCCGTAGATAAGTGGTTCCAGACAAGGAGTATTCCCTGTACGTACCGGATCAGTCCAGATCCTTGGTACTACAGGAACGAAAATTAACAAAGGTAAGACCTAATTTTCTTTTCCATATTCCTTACAGCTCATCATACTAAAAGATATTTTCAAATTCTGGTGTCACCTCACAGTAACAGCAGCATAAACACCTTCCACCGCCAGGCACATTGTGAACTAACACAAAACCCCGCAAAAAAGACACTCAAAATTTATACTGCAATCCCATTGTAACATAACAGTAATAACACCAAGGACTCAAACAACAATAACCCTACCTGTGAAAAAGCAAGGGTAAATATTACAAACCAGATTGCTATAGATCCCTATGCTAGCAGAATCTCTCATCATGGTCACACACAGAGCAGAGGCAGACCCTCACCAAATACAGAATACAAAATAAAGGAGCACAAATTAGACAAAAACTGAAATGGAAACCTCAAGAAGCCAGACTCTGTGTATTAACAATGGAAAAACAGAACCACCATTCCTCATAAAACAAATAAAATCAAGAAATATAAAGCATCAGTTATAATAGTAAAACCATACTAATAAAAGAATATTTTAAAACTACTGATAAATAGAATTTCTATTAATTAAAATCATATACATTTTTTACAAACACCAATAAAATATTTCAAAACAGCACATATATCAAATAACACCCAATAATTAAAATAAGGATTTTAAAAAGCCCCTGCTCTCCATACGTGTGAGCTCGATTTCTAGTCACCCTGATATTGTCGAGGATTAGGTTATCCTCTCTCACTCACATGTCCATTCTCTCTCACACATACACTGTCACATACATACACATTCATGCTCTTATACCCACCATAACCTCTTGCTCTCACAGACACTGACACACTCTCAGGCTCTAACTCTTTCCCCCTCCACACCCCCCCCCCACACCCCCCCCCCCCCCCCACACACACACACACAAACTCTTACTCCCCTGGATTTTCTCATACACACTCATGCTCTCACTCTCTCTGGCTCCCTCTCATACACACAAACACACACACCCAGGCAAGCTCCCATTCATTTTCACACCACTCCCTCACCATCCCCCAGGCATGCACACATTCATTCTCACACACAGACCCCCAGGCAGGCACCAATTCATTCTCACACATATATACACCACACACAGGCAGGGACCTATTCTCACACATACAAACCCCAGGAAGACACCCATTCATTCTCATACAGACACACCCTCAGGCAGGCACCCATGCATACACATGCATACACTAAAGGCAGACCCCCTTCTCTTTCTTTTGCCAGCAACCTTGGAGCCTCTCTCATTCCTCTGCTGCCACTGTCACTGATGCCGCATGGCTATTGGGGAGGCGCTGATTGCTGATACTGGCACTGAAGCCCATTCTGCTGCCTCCTCTGTGCAGGCCCCGTGGGTTTCCACATGTTGATCTCGTACATTGTGAGATCCGCATAAAAGAAAGTGCACATTACCAAAAATTACATGTGCCAATCAGTAAAAATTAATTTTTTTTTTTTTACCTTTGCTGTCTTTTTAGTTTTCTAATCGGTTGGTCACAGGCTTTTTTGTTCCACCTTCCCTTTCTTATTTTTTTGCCAATTCCTTTCATATTGTCTTTTTTTCTATTTCTTTTCTCTCCATCTATCTTCTTCCCTCAAACACACAGTCAGGTTCTCATTCTCACATGCTTTCTCTCATATATTCATACACAGACTCTCTCTTGTACATGCTGTCTCTCACACACCCAGGCTCTCTCTTACTCCTACATGCTGTCTTGCTCAAGCACAGGCTCTCACTGTCACATGCTCTCTCTCATACAATCATTCATACACACAGGCTCTCACTGTCACATGCTGTCTCTCACACACACAGGCTCTCACATGCTGTCTCTGCAAACATTCAGGTCCTCACTCCCACACACAGTCTCTCAACTCATCTCATACACGCACACAATCTCTCAGTTCAACTCATGCACACACTCTACGGGCCCTCAGCCTCTCTCTTGCCTCTGGGCCTCCTCTTCACGGGTCGCTGCAGGATGGGTTCTGTAGCGGCCCTCATCTTCTCGGGCCAATCCGCGGTGGCAGCCCCGATCTTCTTGGGCCGATCCGTGGTGGTGGTCCTGCTACCGGGCCTCCTCCTCTTCTCAGCCCACTGCATCAATGCTGCTCCTCTTCTGCATGCGGCTGATGCTCCGCCTCCTTCCTGCCCACGTGGCTCCGGCAACATTTTTCTTCCGGGGCCATGCGGGCAGGAAGGAGGAGGAGTACCTGCACGTTTAGACGTGACCTTTTTCTTCGGGCCATGGTGACGTGAGCTCCACCACAGCCCTGCCGATCTTCCTGCTGTGTCTCTGGCACAGCACAGCGATACTTCACTACTCAGTCGCCAGTGGGATGAGGTCCACCGGCGGCCGCATTGGCTTCCTCTGACCTCTCCTCGGTATACCACTTGCTCCGGGCTTGCGTGGCACACTGCAGGCGACACACTAAAGTGTCGCGACACACACTTTGGAAAGCTCTGGTTTAGGGCCTGGTTTAATATTTGTAGTGTTGCCTTTTCAAAGAAAGGTTTGTTACTGTTTGAGTGTGTTCCATAATGCAGGTGTAACTTTGTGCAGATTAGTTTCTGTGCATTATTGCAGATCCTGGGACTGTGTTAGGTGCTATATTTCTCTTTCCATTTCTCCAGGTTTGCACCTAGTACAGAGTGGCTTTTTTTGGTTTTCCATTCCAGGTTCTGTGTCCATATTTATAATGTGTGGTCCTTCTGTACTTGGTGAAAGTCGGTTCTGTGTGTGTCACAGAGGTGAGGTATTTTACTAGCATGTAGGCATTTGTATCAATCTTATTTGTTGTGTTTTCTCAATAGAACATGCATTAGTGGTAAATTACTGTCTTTTCATAAGGAGAGGTATTGTGCCTGCCAGTAAAGAGAGTTTGTTTTGCTTTTACTGAGATATCATCAGAACCAGAATATCTTTTTTCTATGGTGAGTTGTATGGGTAATGCCCTAATTCTGCTCTGCACGCATTGTTGGGGGTCGAGGAGGTTCCTGTGGATGCAGAAAGGAAAATTAGTTCTTACCTGTTAATTTTCATTCCTGTAGTACCAAGGATCAGTCCAGACTGTGGGTTGAGTCTCCTTTCAAGCAGGTGGAGACAGACTAAAACTGAAAGGATATCCTATATGAGGACAGAGCCTATCCTATACCCTTCAGTATAACGAATGTCAAAGCAGAAAATAACAAAACCAGAGTAGGATCAAGCAAGTAACCATAAAGCTCAATGGAGAAGATGTAGAACAATGTAATAGATATGGTATGACTAACCGCTCTTGCATATACTTGGTGCTGGGCAACCAAAGCTTCCGGTGTATTTGCTCAGTATTCATGCACAAAAAAGATGTGTGGAAATCTACAAATCTGCAAGAGAAACAAGCTTCGAGAGGACAGAAAAAAAGACAAACAGGGAAGGGCATCTGGACTGATCCGTGGTACTACAGGAACGAAAATTAACAGATAAGAACTAATTTTCCTTTCCCTGTACGTACCCGGATCAGTCCAGACTGTGGGATGTACCAAAGCTTCCCTAAACCAGGTGGGACCGAGACAGTCCCGCTCGAAGCACTTGTAGCCCAAAAGAACCAAGAAGCGGAGCTTGCACATCCAGACGGTAGTGTCGAGTGAAAGTATGCAAGGACGTTGAAGTGGCGGCACTGCAAATCTCCTGCGGAGAGATCGATTGACTATCCGCCCAGGAAGTAGTTTGAGAACACAGTGAATGAGCTGTAAGGCCCTCGGGAACCGCCCGTCCTCTACAAAGAGAGGCCGAGGAGATCGCTTCCTTCAACCACCGCTCGATAGTGGTCTTAGAAGCCGACGTACCCCGAATGGGCCCACTCCAGAGGACAAAAGATGAACCAAGACCCGAAAGCCATGGGTAACCTGGAGATAGCGAAGTAGAACTCGTATAGTATCAAGTTTACGGAAATCATCCCCAGTCGCAGGGGAAAACGCAGGGAGTTCTGCCGACAGGTTGACATGGAGGTTAGAAGAACCTTCACTAAGAAGGAAGGGCCCGTCACGAGGGATACCCCGGAATCGGAAAATTGCAAAACAAAAGGTTCCCGACAAGACAGCGCGTGGATCACCGAGATCCGAAGAGCAGAAGAGACAGTCTTAAGCGTAAGAGCTTTCAAGGTAGCGTGACAGAGAGGTTCGAACAGAGCCGCACAGAGGGCCCGAAGGATCAGACTAAAACTCCCCGACGGGCAAGCGGCCGAGAAGGTGGACGTAGATGCTTGACACCCTTCAAGCACCAATCACATCTGGGTGGCCCGTTCAGTGATGACATTCTACCTGACCCAGGAGAGAGCCGAGAGGTGAGAAGATCTTCTTGGGGAAGAGAGGACTAACAAGATCGGGGCGGAGAGCGCTGAGATACCCGACTCCGCACAAACAGCTTCAAACACGTTCCAGATATGCGCGTACGCCAGGGAAGTCGACTGTTTCTGGGCCCGCAACAAGGTGAAGATGACCTCCTCCTAATAGCCCTTGCGCCTTAGGCGTCATCTTTCAAAAACCAGGCCGCTATACAGGAGCGATCGGCCTGGTCGAAAAATACAGGTCCTTGACGAAGGACCGAGGAAAATGGCGTAGCTGTAGAGGTCCGTCCGGCGGTAGGTTGAGAAAATCCGCGAATCACAGCCTGAGTGGCCACTCTGGTGCTACCAGAACCACGGGACCCCGGTGGAGATCCATTCTTTTGAGAACTTTCCCGACCAGGGGCCACGGGGGGGGGGGGGGGGGGACACGTACAGAAGGACGTCCACCGGCCAAGTAGAGCCAAAGCATCTACGCCCTCCGAGCTGTGTTCCCTCCAGCGGCGGAAGAACCATTTGCCTTGGCATTGCAAAGGGTCACCATGAGGCCCAGGTGGTGGGGTACCACCTGTCAACGATGAGATTCATGGCTGCGTCAGAGTTCCCACTCCCCAGAATTGAGCGACTGACGACTGAGAAAATCGGCCTGAACATTCCCCTTGCCCACAATGTGGGAGGCCGCCGGGCACTGTAGATGTTGCTCTGCCCAGGCAAAGAGACTGCTGGTTTCCAGGGCCATCAGCGGACTGCGGGCGCCTCCTTGGCGATTGACAAGCCACAGTGTCCAAGCTGTTGGACAAGACCCATATCGCCTTGCCGCGGATGAGGGGGAGAAACTCCAGAAGAGCTAGGAACATCGCCCGAGCCTCCAACCGAATGATGTGCCAGCGAGACTGAGCTGCCGGTCAGATCCCCTGGGCGTACTGGGAGAGGCAGACCGCACCCCAGCCCGAGAGACTGGCGTCCGTGGTTACTATCGTCCACTGAGGGACTCGGAGAGGCTTTCCCTGTGGCAAATGAGGAAGGGAAAGCCACCACTACAAGTCGGCGACGGTAAGGCCCAAAAAAAACCGGGAGGACTGTGTGAAACTGTTCCGACACTGTCTGCCAACGGGACAGCAAAGCTTTCTGGAACGGTAGCATATGAGCAAAAGCCCAAGGGACAAGGTCGATGGCAGAAGCCAAGGGGCCCAAGACCTGCAGGCAGACACAGGCCGCCGTAGAAGGCAGCATGACCCGACTCTGAAACCGGCCGATCAACTCGAGAGCCCGCGTGCGAGGCAAGAAGACCTTGCCCACCCAGTTGTCGAGGTGGGCTCCCAGGAATCCTAACTCCTGGGAGGGCTGAAGGTAGCTCTTGGAGAAATTCAGTATGCACCCGAGAGACGCAAGGAGAGGTAACACGCGATCCACCGCCTGCCGGCAAGAGCCTCCGCCTTGGCCCTGACGAGCCAGACGTCCCGGTAGGGGTGAACAAGGATCCCTTTCCGGCGGAGAGCTGCTGCCACCACCACCATGACTTTGGTGAAGGCGCGAGGTGCCATCGCGAGACCAAAGGGAAGCGCCCTGAACTGGAAGTCCCGGTGGAGGATGTGAACGCGAAGAGACTACGGTAGCCGCGATGAATCGGAATATGGAAACACGCCTCTGTCAAAGCAAGTGAGGCGAGGAACTCTCCGGGGTGAAACGGCACAAGGACCACTCGCAGAGTTTTCATGTGGAAAGCGGGATCTTGAGGGCCCGGTTGACTCTTGTGAGGTCTAAGATCGGACGACGAAGTAAATAGAATACTGGCCTGCGGCAAGTTTGCTGTCTGGAACAGGGACCACCACGCCCAGACACAGGGGCCAGGCGGGGGTTTGCTCCACAGCTTGCCGCTGGGACCAACCGCACGGGGAAATAGAAAAAGGATCAAATCTCGAGCAAAGCGAAGGCGTACCTGTCTCTGAGGACGTCGAGGACCCACTGGTCCGACATAAATTTGACCCATGTCACGAAAAACAGGGAGAGTCGACCACCTAGGAAGGGGACAGAGGAAAGAGTCAAGTGAACTTCATTGTGTGGCAGGCATAAGGATGGAGCGCGTGGGCTGGCCCTCACAAAAGGGATGGTGCCCACGGGAAGGCTGCAACCAAGACTGTGAGCCAGACGGAAAAACCCTGAGGAGTCACCCTGCCCGCGTGGAGTATACTGTCTCTGGCCTAGATAACGTGGACAAGAGGGTGTAAAGGAACGGGATGGTTTCGGAGGGTCCTTCGGAAGCCTATGGACCTTACTTTCCCCCAAGGAATCCATAGTTTCTCAAGGCCCTTGCCAAGGAGCAGCTTACCTTTGAACAGCAACGTGCCCAACCGGGCTTTGGAGGACGGATCGGCCGACCAATGGCGCAGCCAGAGGAGCCGTTTGGCGGACCTCGCCATAGCCATTGCTTTTTCCTGGTCGTGGAGAAGGTCGTAAGCACAGCCTCTGCCCACGGGGGGTCCTGGGTGCAGAGCAACTTTGAACCCACCTGAGACCTGCCCGCAGCATGAGACTGCTACAAATAGGCGCACGCACCCCCAGCACCAGGACATCAAAAATGCGCATCACATGAGCTTTGAGCATGCGGACCTGTGCGGCTTTAAAAGCCGGGAAACCCTCCTGTATTGTGATCACATAAGTAGTCCCCGGAGGGATTATTGTCTTGGTTTGTTTTTTTTTTAATCTAAGCATACCTCCGGGAGGGGGAGCTTATCTAGTGCACGGCTCACCTAGAGTCCCGTCTTGGGAACATTCCATTCCCGCAGGCGCTACAACTTGTGCGTGGGATGAGAGAGGAAGGCGATTGCCGGATCCCTGATTCCCGCCAGGACCGGGTCCATATCCTTGGGCAAAGAGGCCGTAAGGGGTGGAAGGGTATCCTCCGCATCCGGATTAGCGGCAAGATCCGAGGGTACCGGATCCTCCGGGAGGTCGAGGGAGGGGCACTCCCACACCCCAAGGGACCCCGGGGGCTCCGCAGCCGGTCTAACCGTCAACGGCACGGAGCGAGGACATTTTTTTTTTTGCCGGGGGGGGGGGGGGGGAACCTTCCTCCTCCTCCTGCAGGCTAGCTAAATAAAATCTTCGCAGGAGGAGGGCAAAATCAGATACAAAACGAGCCCTGGAAGTCCCGGAGAGGCAAGAGGGTGACAGAAAACCCATCCTGGGGGGCCAAGGGGCTGAAATCGGGAGGTAAAAAAAAAATCGGCCCCCCAGCCCCAGGGAGCTCCGAAAACGGAACCGACAAAAAATCCAAAATGGCCACCGTTCCCGGGCTTTCCCGGCCTGGTCAAGCTCTGGGGAGTTGATCCCTGGGCTAAATTTGCCAGCCCTGCCGAGGAGGAACCTACCCCACCCGGCAGGGAGGCAGAGAAGAGGTCCCCTCGCAAAAAAACACGAAAGGGCTGGCAGAGAAGAGGCAGGCTGCCTGCCGCGGCAAAGAGAGAGCCGCTCTGAAGAAAAAAAGGCTGCAGAGAAAAAGTTTGATTGACAGCCTGGAGACCCGGAGTGAAGCAGGGGGGAAACCTGCTGACTCCTGCCTGTCTGTTCAACCCAGGTGGGGGAGAAAGACACAGAATATTGGTCTGCTGCTGTAGGTAAGTATTAAAAGCACTGGGAGCACTTTTAAACTTAAGCCTGTTTCTGTGTCACTTTTTTTTTTTTTGTAAATAAACTGAGCACAGCAGCATAACATTAAGACCCGACGGCAGCCGGGGGGGGGGGGGGGAGACGAGCCCTGGACAGACTCGGTCCCCACACCTGGAAGCGGTAACAGACACAGGCTATGCACTGCACAAGGGGCAAAGCCCCTCCTGAGTCCGGCAAGAGCCAGGAGACGGAACCATCTCCTGAAGAAAAAATCCACAACTTCCTGACTAAACTTTTTAACTTTATTGTAACAGGAAGAAAACAACTACAAAATCCCTAAGGAATAAGAACTTGCTTGATCCCAGAAGGAAGGAAGAGAAAGAAGGCTGACTAGCCTAGATCAGGAGACCGAAGGGAGACGTGCTGCACCTGCTGGAGACAGACAAATACTGAAGGGTTACAGGATAGGCTCTGTCCTCATATAGGATATCCTTTCAGTTTTAGTCTGTCTCCACCTGCTGGAAAGGAGGCTCAACCCACAGTCTGGACTGATCCGGGTACATACAGGCAATGTGTATTTACTTTATCCACATGATGGTCACATGTTCAGTGTGTCACGCATGTGAGAACAATCTGTCCGGTGTGTCCCAGCCGAAAAAAGGTTGAGAACTACTGGTTTAGAGGATGGGTTACTTGAAGGTAGACATACAGGAGGGGTTGAGGGTTGGATAAGGTGGAACAAGATTGGCGGAGGAATGCCAGAAAATCAACTGGGGATGTAAGACGAGGTAAGGGTAAGAGGAGATCAACTGAGGGGATGTGAAGAAAGGGCTGGAGGGGAGGAGGTGAAGCAGGGGGTGAGGGAATGGAGATGGGATGAGAGGAAGGGGTTGACAAGATCAGTTGGGGGTTATAAGAAGGGCTTGGGTGAGAGAGGTAAAGACGGGGGAATGTGAAAAGGGCTTTCTGATCTTGTGGCATTCCAAGCCTACCTCCTTGCTCTGCAGCCTTCCAGCCTTACCTGCCTCACTTTGGGCCCTTCCAGGCTTCCTGGCCTTGCCCTGCTGCCTTTCAGGCCCACCTACCTTGCTCTGATTCCTCTTGGGCCTATCTTGTGCCATGTTTGGCTTTGTTTCCTGTTGTATGTCTAATCCTGTCTTTTTTTTTTTTTTACCCTGCCCAGTCCAGTCCTTTGTATGCTTTCCCAGGCCTTGCCCTTGCCTCTGGTCCAGGCCTTGTCAGTACCTAGTCCCAGCTCCTAGTCCATACTGTATTCCATCCCTGTCTATATCCAGCGCCTGCCTGCCCTCAGTATCAGTTCAGCCTCTAGTCCTGCCTGCCATTAATACCAGCCTTACCTTCAGCCCTGTCTGTATCCTGTTCCCAGTCTGTGTCTGAACCGTGCACCAGCCATGATGTTCTCAAAAGGACAAATCCTACCGGCCCCAGAACCAAAGAGGGGTCACCCTCTGGGGGAGGGGGCTGGCTAGGCAGAAGATCACTTACGCTCCTGCCTATGCCACTTTTGTTGGGGTGCTCTTTGATTACAGCTCACCACCCTGCGACAGGAGTGGAGGCTGAGAGGGAATCAACTAAAGTGCAGGAGAAGGTGAGGAGTGATTATTTAGAGGGGGACTGCATCTCTGCAATTTTGTTTTTATCATCCTTGTAAAACATGCGCAACATTAATTGCCCTCAATCCAGATACAGCCAATATGATGCATGCGCAGTTAACCACCACCGGCCCGGAAGCAACCACCATGGAGCATTCGCATTTTATCACTGCCGGTCCGGAAGTTGCCAACACAGAGCATGCGCAATTCATCACCGCCCGTCTGGAAGCATACAGCATGCGCAATATTAATCAGCACTGCACGTCCGCCAAAACTTGGAAACAGGGAAGGAGAGAATTAGTTGTAGCACATTGTTGGCGGGTAGCGCTGTAATAAAAAAACAACAAAACCCGTCCTCCGTACAAATTTTAAAAAGTAGGGCACTCTGGCGGGAAATCCACCTACTTAGCAGCACTGTCATCGCAGGTGCCCGATGAATGTGCTCCGGCCCAGGACTGAGGCGGAACGTTAATTTTGGACTCCAGTTTCCGATCGTGGTTCCGTGTGGGTTGCCTAATCCTGCACCATGGCAGTGACTGGGATTCGGGGCCTCCGCCTTTCCCCAGGATTTGGGACTAGTGAGTGCTGTAATCACCCGTTCGAGAGATCGCCACTCACCGAGGCAGTTCCCCCATCTCATCTGGTAGAGAATGCGCTCTAAGATTGCTGACAGGCTGATCCAGTCCTGGTTTTATCCTGCTGCTTTCTTGAACTTGTAGTCATCTTTTTCTTAGGGCCATCAGAGCAACAAATCCACACAGGCAGTGAGGTAAAGTTAAGACTGGATCAACCTGGCAAATCTATCCCCCACCCTGGGTTTCATTGGGATTTTACCAAGGTAATTCCACACCCCCAACCATTTCAGAGCATCATTGAGGCACTTCTGGGAGAGAACACCCCAACTCTAGGGTGTCACCGGGCAGCTGGGATTTGAAGGAGCAGCACCTCTTCCTGGAGAATTATGGGGCAGATCCCCCCTCCCTGAACTATCATGGTACAGTTCTTCCTCCCCCCCCACCCCCCCTGCTAGGTATCATAGGGAGTTTCCTTTCTCCCTTCCCTGGGATAACACCATTCTTGGCATCCTTTGCATTTCCCTCATTCTCAGGGGTGTCTATGTGAAGCACATGATGGGAGGCAGGTATGGTCTGTGAGGATGTTGTACAGTGGGTCTTTCTAGGATCCTCTTATTGCTCCAATATACAGTTTCCCCAGGGTACAGAAGCTGTCTTTGCTATTCCAGAGCTACTCTGCACATCCCTGGCTCCCAGACCAAGGAACATGCAGCTGCGCAGTGACCTGTTCCTTAGAGAAAAGGAGCAACAGCAGGCCTTGTACCCTCGCATCGAGAAGATTGAGGTCACATATGTGGGCAAATCACATCCTAGCACCACCTTTGTAATGAACAGAGGGCTGTCCACTCCATATAACTGCGCTATGCGTAAGTAAAGGCTGTATGATAGTGCTGGACTCCATGTGTAATATTAATTGTAAATGATTAAAGAGTCTCAGTGATCAGAACCTCGCCTAGAAGGTGCTGGTATAATAACTTGAGAAAATGGTAAGCAATGAGAGTGCCTATGCTCAAGTGTATGATGCATACCGTAAGCCTTTAGAATGGCAGAAGGATGTGTATTATTGTTTGAGGTTTCTAGCTCAGTGCTGCATGCAGAGGAGCAAAAATTGAGGATCGTGCTGAAACTTAAAACTCAAAGTTTTGTATCTATACACTCCTGTCTGCCTTTCACATTGACATTTTTTCTCAGCTCTCTTGCTTCCTTTTTTGGGGGTCTTATTTTTATCATTGTTTTGTTTTATATTGTAACCCCAAAAAGCATGTTTTACTGAATGAAAACAATGAGCCATTAAAACCCATAAGCTTATGAAATGCTTATATATGTGAAGTAATGCCGCATTAGCACCTATTTGATAGCTGCTTAAAGAAATATTTTTCCAGTTAGTCTCCAGTTTTCTCCCTTGAAGAGCTGGGTGCAGGATCAGCATTGGAGACTGGCTGTGATTCTATGCTATTGCTTATAGGATGCCAGCTTTGTGAATTAGGATTTCAAACCGTAACAGCTACAGACACAAACATATATTATAATGTAGATTTTAATCTGAAATAAAGTCTTTCTTTAGACCATTGGCCTCTGGCTGTGCAGTAGACTTACCATATCGAGCAAGCACTGAATATCCTAATATTTTCTGTTCTTCTGATTCTTGCTCAGATCTCAGTGAGTGGCATTGTCAGCGATCTGTGCTTGCACTCGTGGATGGAGAAATATGGGACATGTACAGACCTTTGACCAAATCTTGTGAAATCCAATTCCTAACTTTCAAAGATACAAATCCAGAGGAAGTGAATAAGGTACTCGCCTGATTTTGTAGCTAGAATCATTGTTCCTCTTCCAAAGACACAGGATGCATACAACTCAATATCAGTGCTTCCCTTCTCATAGTGCTTAGCCTGAAATTTCTCAATAGTTGTGCAGATGTTAGTGACTCTAGCACATATATACACAAGTGAGTCGTCAGACTGAAGGCATCCAAGTTCCAGAAAATTATTTAAATTTCTATGTGGCAAGGGTCTCAGAGTCTGGGTAGGGAAGATGGGAAAGCTACAAGTTTTGTCACAGTTGAATAATTTGTGCCTCAGGCTGTGCTTCACTCAAGTCAGGGTCTGACAAACTGTGGTTTATTCCAGGCCTATTGGCGTTCCTGTGCCATGCTACTGGGCTGTGTGTTAGAGCAGGCTTTCAAAGATGAGTACAGTGTGGAGCTGGTGCGAGCCCCGGAAGTACCAGGTATGGACAATATGAGCCTTGTTTTCTACTTTTACTCTGTGATGTGCTTGTGTGAGACTCTGGTTGACTGCAGTCCTTTGTCGCATTCTTGACATCAAGAAGGAGTTTCTGTACCTGGAAAATGTAACTGGATGATGAGGTGCACCCCCCCCCCCTACGTGGTGAAAGAAGAAGCAGGCGCCGAAAGTAAAGCCCTCCCCCTGCCTGTCCATGGCAAGAGGCCCGCCCAGCATCCTCGTTGGAGTGGCAGCAATGCCGGAGGCGCTTGTGCTGGCAGGCGCGTGCGTGAAGGAGCACAACAAAGGAGCTTGCTCCTTTGTGCGCACCTGAGTAGATGCCTAAAGAATCCTTTATCTACATGTCCTACCAAACAGGTCTCATAATGGAGCCAGCCCACTGCATTGAAATCATCACAGGATATGGAAGAAATTTAAAATCTTCAAAGAATCTCAAAACTAAAATAAAGAAAGAGTGCAAACCTGATCTATCCCAAGATGAGTAACAACTCTCCATTCCCTGTATGAACCCGTATCAGTCCATGCTGCCTATTGTTTCCGCTCATCCTATTAAATATTTAGTCACTATCAAAGAAAATCCCACTTATAAATGATCTACTAGAGCAGTAGTTCTCAACCTTTTTTCTGTCGGGACACACCTGACAGATGGTTCTCACATGCATGACACACTGACCCATGATTGTCATGGGGCTAGATGTAAAAGTACATCTAGCCCCGTAACGATCCACGGGAACCCCCTGACCCACAATAATGGATGTAAAGCAGAATTATGACATTCCCCATACAACTCACCCTACAAAAAAGATATTCTGGTTCTGGTGTCATCTCAGTAACAGCAACTCAAACTCCTTCTACTTCCAGGCTCAATAGCCCTACTTATGAAAAGACAGCAGTTTACCACCAATGCATGTCCTCTTGAGAAAACACAACAAATAAGACTAATACAAATGCTTACATGCTAGTAAAATATCTCATCTCGGTAACACACACAGAACCGACCTAACATACTCCCAGGATCTGTAGTAATGCACATAAACTAATCCGCACACAGTTACACCTGTATTATGGAATGCACTCAAACAGGAGCAACCCTATCTATGAAAAGGCAACACTACAAATATTAAATCAGGTCGTAAAAACACACATCAGGCCCTAAAAACACACATCTTATTAGGAAAACAGAACTAGCAAGCAGCTATATAGAAACATAGAAACATAGAAATGACGGCAGAAGAAGACCAAATGGCCCATCCAGTCTGCCCAGCAAGCTTCCCTCATTTTTTCTCTCATACTTATCTGTTTCTCTTAGCTCTTGGTTCTAATTCCCTTCCACCCCCGCCATTAATGTAGAGAGCGGTGATGGAGCTGCATCCAAGTGAAATATCTAGCTTGATTAGTTAGAGGTAGTAGGGGTAGTAACCGCCGCAATAAGCAAGCTACATCCATGCTTATTTGTTTTTACCCAGATTATGTTATACAGCCCTTATTGGTTGTTTATCTTCTCCCCTGCCGTTGAAGCAGGGAGTTATGCTGGATATGCGTGAGGTATCAGTTTTTTTCTTCTCCCCTGCCGTTGAAGCAGAGAGCTATGCTGGATATGCATCGAAAGTGAAGTATCAGGCACATTTGGTTTGGGGTAGTAACCGCCGTAACAAGCCAGCTACTCCCCGCTTTGTGAGTGTGAATACTTTTTTCTTCTCCCCTGCCGTTGAAGTTATGCTGGATATGCGTGAAGTATCAGTTTTTCTTTTCCCCTGCCGTTGAAGCAGAGAGCTATGCTGGATATGCATTGAAAGTGAAGTATCAGGCACATTTGGTTTGGGGTAGTAACCGCCGTAACAAGCCAGCTACTCCCCGCTTTGTGAGTGTGAATCCTTTTTTCTTCTCCCCTGCCGTTTAAGCAGAGAGCTCTGCTGGATGTGTGAAGTAACAGTTTTTCTTCTCCCCTGCTGTTGAAGCAGAGAACTATGCTGGATATGCATTGAAAGTGAAGTATAAGAATGGAGTGATCAAGCTAGTTGAAAGGCATCAGGAATAGAGGAAGGTGGAGGTAGTAATTTGGATATTTGGTTTGGGGTAGTAACCGCCGTAACAAGCCAGCTACTCCCGTCTTTGAGAGTGCAAATCCTTTTTTCCACATTTCCTCTTGCTGTTGAAGCTTAGAGTGATGTTGGAGTCACAGTAACCATGTGTATGTTTATTGAATAAGGGTATTGTCTCCAGGCAGTAGCCATCATTCTGGCGAGTCACCTACTCTTCATTGGCGGCCTCTTGACTTTATGGATCCACAGTGTTTATCCCACGCCCCTTTGAAGTCCTTCACAGTTCTGGTCTTCACCACTTCCTCCGGAAGGGCATTCCAGGCATCCACCACCCTCTCCGTGAAGAAATACTTCCTGACATTGGTTCTGAATCTTCCTCCCTGGAGCTTCAAATCGTGACCCCTGGTTCTGCTGATTTTTTTCCTTAGGAAAAGGTTTGTCGTTGTCTTTTGATCATTAACACCTTTCAAGTATCTGAAAGTCTGTATCATATCACCTCTGCTCCTCCTTTCCTCCAGGGTGTACATATTTAGATTCTTCAATCTCTCCTCGTACGTCATCCGATGAAGATCCTCCACCTTCCTGGTCGCCCTTCTCTGTACCGCCTCCATCTTGTCTTTGTCTTTTTGAAGGTACGGTCTCCAGAACTGAACACAGTACTCCAGGTGAGGCCTCACCAAGGACCTGTACAAGGGAATAATCACTTCCCTTTTCTTACTCGATATTCCTCTCTCTATGCAGCCCAGCATTCTTCTGGCTTTAGCTATCGCCTTGTCGCATTGTTTCGCAGACTTCATATCATTAGACACTATCACCCCAAGGTCCCTCTCCTGCTCCGTGCAGGATATATATCCTATATATAGATCCCTACACAGAAATAATTGTAAAACTGTATTAATAAGCAGAATAAATGTTTCAAAACAGCTATGAATAGAATAATATCCAACAATTAAAAACTCATAAAAACTATTAAAAATTCTCCAAACACCAATAAAATATTTCAAAAAAGCAGACACATCACATAATATTAAATAATTAAAATGATAGTCAATCAAGAAAAATAAACTTAAAAAGCCACCTTTACTTACCCCTCCAGCAGCTCTCCTACTCCCCTTCCATGCAGGCCATAGCACACAGCAGAAGCAGCAGTAGAGGCTAAGCTCTATATTCATGGTCCTCTTCCTTAGGGCCCATGTCTCTCACACACACACCATACCAGTCATGACCAGTTTCTGTCTCACACACCAATCATCTCTCAAATAGTCTTTGACTGTTTGGGAGATGAACAGTTTCTCTCATGCCATACACACACACACAGGCTTCCTACTCCCGTGTTCTACTTACATATATGGGCTTCTCACTCTCATAATCACTTTCTCTGTCTCACACACACTCTCCAGTCTCTCTCTCCTATGCTTGGTCTCTCCACATGCACAGGCTTCTCATTCCTATAATCACTTTCTTTCTCTCACACATACATACACAAACACACACCAGTCACCTGATCTCTCTCATGTCACCTGATCTCTCTCATGCATACCCACACACATACACAGGCTTCCCACTCCCATGTTCTCTTTCAGATATACAAGCTTCTCACTCCCATGCTGTGTCTCACACACGCACACAGGTTTCTCACTCCCATGCTCACTCTTTACATGCACAGGCTTCTCATTCCCATAATCACTTTCTCTCTGTTAAACACACACACATCAGTCTCTCTCTCATTTCCATGCTCGCTCTCCACGTGCACAGGCTTCTTATTCCCTGAATCAAATTCTTTCTCTCACATTCACACACACACACACACACACCAGTCTCTTTCTCTCACACACGCAGTCAGCTTACCAACCAGTCTCTCTCTCATGCATGCACATACACACAGGCTTCCCGCTCCCATGCTCTCTCTCACAAAATCAGGCTTCTCACTCCTATGCTTTCTTTCACACACACCCCCACACCACCAGGCTTCTTACTCCCATGCTTTCTCACATACCCAGATTTCTCACTTCCATGCTTTTTTTCTCTCTCTCTCACACACATACACACATCAGTCACCTCCGTTACCAATGTCTCACACTCTCACATGCACATCAGTCATCTCCCTGAGCAGTCACTTTCATTGTCTCTCACATATACACACACATCAGCTCTCTGACCAGTTTCTCTCAATCACACACAGGCTCTCAATCACACACACATTCTCTCCCTTACACACAGGCTGGCTGGCTGCTTCTCTTTCTTTCTCTCACTCACTTCCTCTCCCCTCCCCTGGAGCACAAATGGTAGCTGCAGCAGCCTCCTCCTCCAGCCCCGCAGGCCAAGAAAGAAGAATCCCATCGGCCACGGGAGGCTCATGCTGCTGTCTCCTTTCCCGATTACCGGCTGCTTCGATTGCTCGGGGGCCGCTGCTACTTTTCTACGCGGCACGGCTCTTTCTCCTTCCCGCGCACCACACTGTGTATCACTTCCTGTTCCGGGTCACGGGGGGGGGGCAGGCGCAGGAAGAAGAAAAGGCTAGCCGCAGGTGCCACTGCTTCTTCTACCACCGCTGCCGTTCCCGCTGGGCTTGAACGTGCTGATAGCCCAGCGGCAACGGCAGCAGGGAAGGAAGAGCAGCGGGAGAGACCGGGAGCACGCGAAACACCAGCTGGTGCTTGGCGACACACCGGTTGAGAAGCGCTGTACTAGAGGAACTAAATCCCACTATCCTCTGTATTACAGAAACATGGCTGAAAGAAAACGATAACGTCCTATTAAATCAAATTGATCACCCCAACTATGATATCTTCCACTTCCCCAGACAAAAACGCAAAGGCGGGGTCTATTAATAATCTGTAAATAAGAACTTAAACACTACAAAGTTGAGATCATTCCTCACCACAAAGTGGCAGTAGTAAAATCACTCCAAATAAACATTGGCTTAGTCTATTGCCCACCAGGAACATTCCAAAAAGACTGCTCACCACTAATCGAAATCTTCACTAAAGCGTTTTCAACCCCCGAATCAACTCGAATAGTAGGGTATATTACCTTACATGTGGACAGCATACTGAAAACCACACCGTGTGAAATATTTTTAGACACCATGGAAGCAATGGGATGGTCACAATATGTAACTAGCCTTTCTCACAAAGCAGAACACATCCTCAACCTAATTTTTGCCAATCACAATAACTGCATTATCAATACTGCGCACAACACAATACTCTGGTCAGATCACCAACCAAAGCAGAAATAATCCTCCTCACCACACGACAAACAAACCCACCTAATAATCAGTCCTTCACATACAGAAAAAAGGTAGAACCTGAAATACTCGAAAAAATAAACAATAAAATAACTGTTCAAACAAGATACAGGAGGACCTTGCAAGACTGGAAGATTGGGCATCCAAATGGCAGATGAAATTTAATGTGGACAAGTGCAAGGTGTTGCATATAGGGAAAAATAACCCTTGCTGTAGTTACACGAAGTTAGGTTTCATATTAGGAGCTACCACCCAGGAAAAAGATCTAGGCATCATAGTGGATAATACTTTAAAATCATCGGCTCAGTGTGCTGCAGCAGTCAAAAAAGCAAATAGAATGTTAAGAATTATTAGGAAGGGAATGGTTAATAGAGCGGAAAATGTCATAATGCCTCTGTATCGCTCCATGGTGAGACCACACCTTGAATACTGTGTACAGTTCTGGTCGCCGCATCTCAAAAAAGATACAGTTGCTATGGAGAAGGTACAGAGAAGAGCAACCAAAATGATAAAGGGAATGGAACAGTTCCCCTATGAGGAAAGGCTGAAGAAGTTAGGGCTATTCAGCTTGGAGAAGAGACGGCTGAGGGGGGATATGATAGAGGTCTTTAAGATCATGAGAGATCTTGAACGAATAGATGTGACTCGGTTATTTACACTTTCGAATAATAGGACTAGGGGCATTCCATGAAGTTAGCAAGTAGCACATTTAAGGCTAGTCGGAGAAAATCCTTTTTCACTCAACGCACAATAATGCTCTGGAATTTGTTGCCAGAGGATGTGGTTAGTGCAGTTAGTGTAGCTGGGTTCAAAAAAGGTTTGGATAAGTTCTTGGAGGAGAAGTCCATTAATGGCTATTAATCAATTATACTTAGGGAATAGCCACTGCTATTAATTGCATCAGTAGCATGGGTGGTTCTTAGTGTTTGGGTAATTGCCAGGTTCCTGTGGCCTGGTTTTGGCCTCTGTTGGAAACAGGATTCTGGGCTTGATGGACCCTTGGTCTGACCCAGCATGGCAATTTCTTATGTTCCCTGTACGTACCAGGATCAGTCCAGACTGCTGGGTTGTGCCTCCCCTCCAGCAGATGGAGTCAGAGAAAAGCTGAAAAGCACCCCCTAGATATACTGGTGTGCCACCTGTGATCCCTCAGTATTTGACTCCAGCAGATTGAGACCTGCGGTCCTGATCTTTCCACATTTCTACTTGGTTGTACAGGTTTTTCAGTTATTTTGAATAACCCTGACTAGATCAACTAGTTTGTTTAGCTTGTATGTAAAAAAAAAAAAAAAAAGAAGAGGTAGTCATTTCGTTCTTTCGTGTTTCCCGTGCAGCAAGGGGACAGGATTCAGGGCAAGCTTGGCAGGGCAATGCCCTAAGGCCATATTCCCAGAGGTAATCCCTAGGTGACCAGGGGAGAGTTTACCGGTGGGCCGGTCACCCTCCCCCCAGTTGAAGTATCCCAGAGGTTGGTTGCACAGACACCTCAGTCGTGTTGGTGACAGGCAGTGTACAAGTTGCTTTCAGCCTCAGCCTGCCGTCTTGCAGTCCCGGGTCTCCAGAGGGGGTGGCTGGCTCACCGGGCGCGCTTCTTTGCTCAGAGGCAGTAATTACCTTTTGGCACGCTTTCTTCCTCCTTTTCTTCCCGCCTCTTCATGCCGCAATCTTCGGCCTGCGGGGGGGGCAGGGGCGCGACTCTCCCGAGAGGGTCTTTGCTTCCGGGGGCGAGGGACCCTCTCTGGAACCGAGCACTGCTCGCAGTTCTACTTCTTCACGGACGCGGAGAGTTTCTGGGACCTGGGCGTCAGCCCCGCCTCCCACAGAGAAGGAGGCGGCGACCATTTTGACCACGTTGCCGTCGGAGACGGCATCGGAGGAGGAGGATTCCCCTCCCTCTCCGCCGGTTCTCAGCCCGCAGAGCACGCCAATTTCGGAGCCCCTCTGTCCCCCTCTCCCTCCCGACCCACGGGGGACACTTTTAAAAGGCCAGCCCTGTTTTCCTCGCAGTTTGTGCTTTTAATGCTCAAAGCCTTCTTAGAGGCAGAGGCGGGTTGGGAGGTTGCTGGACCCTCTCCACCCAAGATTCCCAAGGCAGCCCCAGACCAGGGGAAAGCGGGGGCTCGTGGTAACCGTCCACAGGGGGGGCTCGGGGTTTCCGGAGGCCCTGGATCCCTCTCAGGACCTCCCGGACACAGTTGGGGGTGGAGATTTGGACGGTCAGGTATCAGTGGAGGGGGATGATCCCCAGGTTCTTCATTTATTTATTTATTTATTTAAGTTTTTCTATACCGGCCATACACGAAGGAAATTGTATCATGCCGGTTTACACATAACAAGTGTGAGGAAACACAAAATAATAAAATTTAGCAAGGACGAGCTAATCATTTGATCCCGCACGTTTGAAGGAGCTGGAAATCCCGGCACCACATCAGGAAGCGGATACTTCTCCGGGGGGATGTAGCTTGGCGGGTCTTTGGGACCCCCCCGCGAACTTTTCCATTTCATCCCAAACCTGTTTCAGATTGTCTCTAAGGAATGGGAACTTCCAAAAGCTTCCTTGCGGGTCAGCAGGGCTATGGATAAGTTGTACCCCCTACTGACTGAGTCCTTGGCCCTTCTCAAGATTCCCAAAGTGAATTCGGTGGTCACGGCCATGATAAAGCATACTACCATTTCCGTGACAGGGGGAATAGCTCTGAAGGATCTCCAGGATCGAAAGTTGGAGATCTTATTGAAGCGGCATTTTTGAAAGTTTCGGCTTTAGGTGTCCGAGCGGCGGTCTGTAGCAGCCTCGTGCAGCGGACCACACTTCGCTGGGTTCAACAATTGCTTACAGCCCAGGATCTTCCGCCGGACGAAGCGGAGCAGGCTAACTGCATGGAGGCTGCGGTCGCCTACACGGACTTCAGCTCGCACTATGTCCTCGGCTGTATCCGCAAGGAGGTTGCTCTGGCTCTGGTGCTGGGCGGCAGATGCTTCCTCTAAGTCGAGCTTGGGTTCTTTTCCCTTCAAGGAAAAGTTGTTGTTTGGAGACGAGCTGGATCAGTTCATCAAGGACTTGGGGGACAACAAGGTTTATAAGTTGCCAGAGGACAAGCCCCAACAGTGTCGAACCTTCGGAAATTCCAGGGGCCGGTTTCAGGGCCAACGCCGTTTCCATATGGGAAGGCGTGGTTCCTTTCCTCAGAGACAGCAGGCATCGAGGCCCCAATCTTGGACACCTTCCTTTCGTGGCAGACAGCCTCAGCGGTCAGGATCCTCGCAGGCCTTTACCCCCAACAAAGCTACACAATGAAGACGCGCAGGCCCATTCCTCCATTCCGCGCATCGGGGGTCGGTTGTCCCTATTTCAGGAAGAATGGGCCAAGATAACCTCGGACCAGTGGGTTCTTGACCTTATAAGTCACGGTTACGTTTTGGATTTTGCTCGCCCGCTCCGGGATCTGTTTCTGATGTCGCCATGCGGTCCTCCGACAAAGCAGCTCGTTATTACATAGACGTTGGACCGGTTGCGGGCACTGGGGGCGGTGATCCCAGTTCCGCCTGCCGAATGTCGGACTGGCCGGTACTCCATATACTTTGTGGTTCCGAAGAAGGAAGGCACTTTCAGACTGATTTTGGACTTAAAACGGGTCAACAGGGCCTTACGCATTCCGCGTTATCGTATGGAGACGCTGCGGTCTGTTATTGCGGCCGTCCACAAGGGAGAATTTTTGGCTTCTTTGGATCTAACCGAGGCGAATCTCCCACATTGGAATCCAGGAACATCATCAGCCATCCCTGAGGTCATGGTGATAGGGGGAACCAGTTCTGTGCCCTTCAGTTCGGGTTAGCGACTGCCCCCAGAGTTTTCACCAAGGTTCTGGTGGTCGTGGCAGCTTCTCTTCGCCGTCAAGTTCGACGATTGGCTCATCCGGGAAAAGTCGGAAGCATTGTTCAAGCGAGCGGTTCGGTTAGTGGTGGAACAACTTCATAAGTTAGGTTGGATAATCAACTTCGCGAAGAGCCGTCTAGAACCGACACAGCAATTGGAGTTCCTGGGAGCCAGGTTCGATACTTCGGTGGGCAAAGTGTTCCTGCCGCATCAGCGAATGGTCAATCTGATGGCGCAGGTGCGAAACCTGTTGGACCTGCCACTGCCTACGGCCTGGGATTATTTACAAGTCATTGGGCATATGGCGTCTACTCTACTCTGGAAATGGTGCCTTGGGCCTTTGCGCATATGCAGCTTTACAAAGAGCACTTCTTTTCCCGCTGGGATCCCAGGTCCGAGGACTACGACATGCTGTTACCATTGGTGGAACCGACCCGGTTCAGTCTCGCTTGGTGGTTGATCCGGACCATCTTCTGCAGGGGTGGACTTAGAACCTCCACCTTGGTCAGTCCGTGACGATGGATGCCAGTCTGTCCGGATTAGGGGCTGTATGTCAGTCATGAGCAGTGCAGGGGAAATGGTCCCCTCGACAGTCCACTTGGTCCATCAATCGCCTGGAGACCAGGGCGGTCCATCTGGCCTTGCGTCAACTCCTACCGATGGTTGCACCGTTGGGCGGTGCGAATTCTATCGGACAACGCGACCACTGTGGCATATATAAACAGGCAAGGGGGCACAAAAAAGTTGTCCGTGTGGCGGCCGAAGCGTCCTTGTTGATGACCTGGGCGGAATGCCATTTATCTCGCATAGCGGCAGGTGTGGACAACGTTCAGGCGGATTATCTCAGTCGGCAACACCTAGACCCAGGAGAGTGGGAGCTGTCGGCCGAGGCGATGCACCTCATAACTCAACGATGGGGGGGTTTCCGCGCTTGGACTTGATGGCAACTTGGCTAAATGCCAAGGCGGAGCGTTTCTTCAGCCGAAGGCGAGAGCACAGATCGGAGGGGGTGGATGCGCTAGTGCTTCCATGGTCTCGCATTCTCCTTTATGTGTTTCCTCCGTGGCCCCTGGTGGGGAAGGTTTTAAGGCGCATAGAATCCCATTGGGGTCTGGTAATTCTCGTGGCTCCGGAGTGGCCAAGGCGCCCGTGGTTCGCAGATCTCGTCAATCTGGCAGTGGACAGACCTTTGCGTCTCGGTCATCTCCCAAATCTTCTTCGGCAGGGCCCGGTATTTTTCGATCTGGCGGATCGCTTTTGTCTGGCGGCTTGGCTTATGAACGGAGACAGCTGAGAAAGAAAGGTTATCCTGAAGTGGTGATTTCTACCCTCCTTCGGGCGCGCAGATCCTCGACTACTCTTACGTATGCTAGAGTATGGAAGGTCTTTGACTCCTGGTGTGGTGAGTTAAAGATTCCTCCACGGCAGGCTTCTGTAGGATATATCCTTACGTTTTTGCAGGACAGTTTGAAGAAAGGTTTGGCCTACAGTTCACTTTGGGTTCAGGTGGTGGCTCTGGGCTGCCTGAGGGGCAAGATTGAAGGTTCTTCTCTTGAATATCATCCAGCTGTTGCTCGTTTTTTGTGTGGCGTTAGGAATTTGCGTCCCCCTGTGAGGGTTCTGTGTCCTTTCTGGAGCTTAAACTTGGTTCTCCGTGGCTTTTGCTCGGCTCCCTTTGAGCCTATTAAGAGGGCCACCTTGAAGGATTTAACTCTCAAGACAGTATTCCTAGTGGCCATTTCGTCCGCGCGTCGCATTTCGGAACTTCAGGCTCTTTCATGCAGGGAACCGTTCTTGCGTATTTCCGAGTCTGGGTTTCTTTGCGCACAGTACCTTCCTTCTTGCCTAAGGTGGTATCGGTCTTTCATGTCAATCAGACGGTGGAATTGCCTTCCTTTACGGAGGAGGAGCTCTGGTCTTCTCAAGGTCGGGATTTGAGGCGTTTGGATGTCCGTCGAGTACTCCTGTGGTACTTGGAGGTTACTAATGAATTTCGAAGGTCGGATCACTTGTTTGTGTTGTGGAATGGGCCCAAGAAGGGTCTGCAGGCATCCAAGACGACTGTCGCCCGCTGGTTGAAGAGCGCGATCACGTCCACATACATTGGCTACGGAAAGT
Source organism: Rhinatrema bivittatum (assembly GCF_901001135.1). NCBI lineage: Eukaryota > Metazoa > Chordata > Amphibia > Gymnophiona > Rhinatrematidae > Rhinatrema > Rhinatrema bivittatum. Next base: position 5,519,266 of record NC_042629.1, read on the forward strand.
CTGTTCCTGAGGGGCTTAAGACTCACTCTCTGCGTTCTCAGGCGGCTTCGTGGGCTGAAAGCCAGTTTGTGTCTTGCCAGGAGATTTGCAGGGCGGCCACTTGGAAATCCTGCATACATTTGCTAGGCATTATCGCTTGGATGTTCTTGGTCCATCGACAGAGTCCTTTGGGAGCAGCGTGCTTCGAGCGGGACTCTCTGGGTCCCACCCAATTTAAGGCGGCTTGGGTACATCCCAGCAGTCTGGACTGATCCTGGTACGTACAGGGAAAGGAAAATTAGTCTCTTACCTGATAATTTTCGTTCCTGTAGTACCAAGGATCAGTCCAGATGCCCGCCCAAGTCAGTTTAGGGAGAGTCCGCTCGTGGTTCTATCTGTTTTTCCTTTCTTTTTGCAGTTTTCTACATCTGCGGATTATGGTGCTAAGTATTGCTGCATATTCTCCGGTAAGTTGTTCTGAGTTTCGTTTCTATTTTTTGTGAATAGGGAGACAGGTTTGTTTATGTCTTTAGGGCAATGTTACTACTTGATCTTGTCAGTGGTTGAGTTAAAAAGGTTTATTCATCAGCGGAAGTGTATGATTAGTTTTCCTTCTGCTTGGATATTCTTTATAACTGAGGGATCGCAGGTGGCACACCAGTATATGTAGGGGGTGCTTTTCAGCTTTTCTCTGACTCTATCTGCTGGAGGGGAGGCATAACTTAGCAGGCTGGACTGATCCTTGGTACTACAGGAACGAAAATTATCAGGTAAGAAACTCATTTTCCTTTCTTATGTTCTTATAATGCCACCTCATCCTTCGACTTCTGGGGTAAAATCATCAATGAAATAGTGGATACCCAATGCCTAATCCAGAAAAAAAATTCCAAAAGGACAGCAACACAACTAAACAAAAGAATCCTTGGTATAGCGAGGAGCTAAGACACAGTAAACAAACCCTGATAAAATCTGAAAAGCAATGGCGGAAATGCCAGTCTATGATATCCTTAGAAAAATATAAATCCCTATTAACAAAATACCGTGAGCAAATCAATAAAGCAAAAAAAGAATACTACGCAAAACAGATTCATGGTGTAATTTTAAATTTCAAATTGCTCTTTGAAACAGTTAAAAACCTAATCAAGGACTCTTCCTTCTCCATCTCAAATAACTACAACTTTTCAAAAAACTCATGCAACGAATATGCTACCTCGCTATTAAACACAATAAATAAACTAAAATCACCAATTCTCCACTTGCATACCAACAAAAGAGCCTGAAGATAAATGGTCAAGTGAAATGGACCTCATTTGACCCAGTAACTAAATTTGAAATAAACCAAATCATCATAAAAATGAGAACTTGCTTCCCACCCACTAGACTCTATCCCTGCAAATACGCCGAAAACAGTAAAACAGCATAATAATTCCGATATTTAAAACCATAATAAACCATTTGCTAGCTGAGGGATTAGTCCCTGATAAAGCCAAACAAGCAGTGATCAAACCAATCCAAAAAAATAAAATGGCAGAATCAATGATTTCCTAGCATGTAGCCAAATGGACTCAGGACCAATGGGTTATGTACTCCCCTGCTGGCAGATGGAGGAGGAGTCAGATTTCAAAACTAACATTATCCTAGATATACCCCTGCAGTGACCTCAGCCATTCAGTATCTCTCCGTCTCCTAGCAAATGTCGACATGCTATCCCTGCACCAGCAGTGGTGTTAGCGGGATTGCAGCACTACTTGGAAGAAGAAATTCAAAACTTTACCTCTAAATTGGGAGAAAGATCGAGCCCCGCTCTCCTGCGGTGATACCTAAGGGTCCCTCCCCCAGTTGAGGATTCTTGAGGTGATTTCTGAGATCCCTCAGAGGTGTGCCTTGATCTGGTAGCCGGTTCCCAGCATGGACTTTGTTGCTGAAGCAGCTGAAAGGCAGTGGGTGCAGGAAGCCAAGTGCGGCGGTGACGGCCTAAGCCCTCTCCTACCGCAGCTGGAGACCATCTCTGTACTCAGCCGGTAAGCGCTGAGCCCATGTAAGTAGAGAAGAACGATCCAGAGACGCGGAAGGACTTCGGTAAGTCTTTCCCCCGGTCTCCTTGCTCGGCGCGCCGTACCAAAGTTGTTCCCGATCCTGTTAGGGCTAGAGAAGGGGGTTGTTGAGCGGCCCCCTGATGTCCTAGGCCCCGCTTCAGGCTCAGTGGGCACTCCACATGGCAGGCTGCAATGGCGCCATCTTGCACACAGTTTGTTGTGGCGCCATTTTCCCCATTGTCTGTTGGTATGCACAGTGCTGGCTGGCCCTTTGTGCACCTGTTCTATTTGGAGTTAGCAGTCTGCTAGGGAGATAGCAATCTGTTATTATTTAGGAGAGTTGTGGGTGGATCCTTGGACTGGTGGCAGATGACCACGCCCCCGGGGGAAGACCCCAAGAGGGACCACCGGTCAGGCTCAGAGTTAGGAGATAGACACACACTAGTTCTTTTATTAGACAGTATACTGAACCACCAGAGGTGGCAGTAGTGAGCTAGAATGCCCGGCTGGGCTGTAGTCCCTCAGATACTGGAACAGCGATCCTTAGAGGCTGAGCTGTAGAGAAACTGAAATACAGTGAGTAGGCAGGGTTTGCAGAGTTCATGGACAGAACCTGATGGTAACACTCACACAAAGTCTCATAGAAGCCCAGGAGCTGGAATGAAGTAGGCCCTCGAGGAGCAAGTACCTGGTTCCAGGGAAAGCTCTGAGAAAGCGATGGTAACTCACAGATGTAGTAGGCAGCGATGGCTTCTAGGCAGAAGTGAATTCCGAAGAAGTCTGGGAACGAGGGCCCTCCAGGAGCGAGTATTGGTTCCAGACTGCAATCTACAAAATAAGAGAGCGAGGCCCCTGAGGAGCGGGTACCCCTGGTAAGTCCGAGGAGGCAGAGTAGCGTAGATAGAACAAATCCATATCCTTGCTAACTCAATCTGTAAGCAAATTCTAAGACCTTATATATCCGTCGTGGGTGACGTCATCTCAGGGGGACACCCCTGAGGTTCGCCCCATCTCCAGTACTTCAGTCAGGGCCGCGCGCGCCCCTAGGCCTCCAGGAAACATGGCGGGTTGCAGCATCTAGTCGGTCTGGGGACGCTGGAGGACTTCGGCAGAAGGACGCCGCGGCAGCCAATCTTCCCGCGGATGAAGAGGGGGCGCCAAAGAGGTGAAGAGGGCAGAGAGAGGGCATCCGGAACCGACGGACACAACAGCGCCTAATGCCCGCGGATAACCGTGCGCATAACCATGCGCATAACTCCACGCACAACCGGCCGCTTAGATTTATGTGCGCCGAGGCAGGTCTGTGCGCGCTCGAGAAGCACTAACCAGCTGAACGCACAAGCTACAGAGTATTATGGCAAGGGCAGCAAAGAAGCTCAAGTGACACTCCCTTTGTGCTGCCTGCCTTATTAGGGCTGCGCATTCTTGTGTTAGCACTGTGAGGAAGCCCAGGGAGGGCTGGACTCTCAGAACTTTTCCAAGACCGGCCCCTCCCCAGTTGGAGGATGGGTCAGCCATAACCTTATCTGGTAGCACTCTAGACCTGAGCAATTCCGGGGAGGCATCCTCCCCGGGAGAGGGCAGTTCAAAGGCACCTTCCCCAGTTCCTCCTAGGCTAAATATGGACCCAGCAGCCTTTTCTTGGTTGGAATTCTTTCAGGGACTACAAGCCTTTGTTCAGGCACAGTCGGCTACTGCTCCTGGCCGGTCTGAGCCCCAGCTAGGAGGGCCTCACCCTTCCCCAACCCTATCAGCATGCCTCAGGACATGCTTCGCCTCACCAAGGGTAAACCTGACAGGTACCCAGACACCACGGATGACGAAGGGGATGTGGACTCATTGGAGGATGGGGAAATCCCTGCAGGCGAGGAGCTATACTGGTCCATGCTTCGATTTTTCCACAGAGATGAATTACCAGCCCTGGTCTCCCAGACCCTGAAGACACTGGGAATTCCTGGCACAGACCCTATGTTGGAACCAAAGAAGAATACCAACCTTGTGTCTCTATGGCAAGCCTCTTGCTATTTCCTGATGCTGGAAGCCATCCAGGAGTTGACTGACCTGGAATGGGGTGCCCCGCAAGCCAGTTTTAAAGGAGGTCAGGCCTTGGAGGCCTTATACCCTCTGGACCCGGCAGCCAAAGAACGCCTGCATTTCCCGAAAGTGGACGTCCTAGTCTGCGCCGTCTCGAAGCGAACAACTATCCCAATAGAGGGAGGACTGGCCTTGAAGGATGCCCATGATAGGCGGTTGGAATCCATCATTAAGTAAGCCTTCAACGTGACAGCAATGACACTGCAGATTGCTTCCTTTTGTGCCCTGGTGGCTCGTTCCTGTCTGCTTCTCTCGAGAGAGGGAGATAACTCAGGGGCGCATGCCAGAGAGGCGATTGAGCCCGTCGCGGCCTTTCTAGCGGTTGTACGCTCGGACCTAGTTCGCACCTCGGCCAGAGGAGAGGCCTCAGTGGTGGCGGCCAGAAGACAGCTATGATTGCGAAATTGGTCAGCGGACGTGGCCTCTATGGCAAACCTCACAAAGATGCCATTTAAGGGATCCTTCCTATTCGGAAATGAATTGGAAAAGCTAGCCAGTAAGTGGGGTGAATCTCCAGTGCCTAGGCTACCAGAAGATAAGAAAAAGAGGTTGCAGCACCCTTCACCCATGAAGGGTTGGGCCAGGGGCTCCCAGCGCTTCAGACATCTCTGCCCTCGAGAAGGTCTTTCGGAACAGACAACCAAAAAGAGGACCGGGTTCGGGCTCAGGGTCGACCCGAGGTTCCCAATGAAGTTTGGCCAACCCATCCATGGCATGAGGAGATAGGGGGCAAACTATCCCTCTTCTTTCAGTGGTGGGTTGAGATTATGTCAGAAAAATGGCTACTGGATATCATCGAGAAGGATACGCTCTGGAATTTCGCAGTATCCCTCGGGACATGGTCATGATCTCACCTTGCCACTTTCTCTTCACAAAAAACTGGCAATGGAATTCATGTTGATAAGGCTCCTCAGTCTGAGGGCTATTAACCCGGTACCTACACCCCAAGTAAATACGAGGAATTATTCCATCTATTTCATCGTACCCAAGAAGGAGGGTTCATTCCGACCCATCTTGGATCTCAAGAGCATCAGTCGTCATCTGCAGATAATTCACTTCCCCCTGGAAACTCTTTGCTCCATCATAATGTCCATACAGCCAAGAGAGTTCTTAACCTCCCTAGACCTCCCAGAAGCCTGCCTGAATATTCCGTCAAGATCACCAGCATTTCCTACACTTTGCAGTACTGGGCTGCCACTACCAGTTCCAAGATACCCAATCCTGGCTAATTATTTATATATCACAAACCAATTGCAGCTAATACATATATTGTGACATCAATCCAATTCAATAATCTTTATTGGTGAAAAATTCATGAAAAATATTCACAATTAATCCATAATACCCCACACAATAGACATAATATCTTTATAAAAACAATAGACAAAATTCACACACCACCCATACTACACATATACACATCCGTTCTACATTCAACTCCTTATAAAAATCATTTCCAATTTTCTAAACATTCAAATATAACCATTAAATATAAATCTTCACATAACATATCATCAGATGTTAATACATTTCACTTCGTAAGCAGAAAGAGTTATATTGCACTTTAATTCTTGCGTTACAAGAACGTCAATCTTGTAACGCAAGAATTAAAGTGCAATATAACTCTTTCTGCTTACGAAGTGAAATGTATTAACATCTGATGATATGTTATGTGAAGATTTATATTTAATGGTTATATTTGAATGTTTAGAAAATTGGAAATGATTTTTATAAGGAGTTGAATGTAGAACGGATGTGTATATGTGTAGTATGGGTGGTGTGTGAATTTTGTCTATTGTTTTTATAAAGATATTATGTCTATTGTGTGGGGTATTATGGATTAATTGTGAATATTTTTCATGAATTTTTCACCAATAAAGATTATTGAATTGGATTGATGTCACAATATATGTATTAACTACCAGTTCCAGGCATTGCCCTTCGGCCTGGCAACCGCTCCCAGAACATTCTCCAAAATCATGGTAGTTGTGGCAGCGGCACTGAGGAAAGAAGAGATCCTGGTGCACTCTTGCTTAGATGTTTGGCTGATCCGGGCGAAGTCGTTGGAAGAGAGCCTCCAGGTGACCAGCGGGGTCAGGACCCTTCTACAGGAACTCGGTTGGGTCGTGAACATGGACAAGAGCAGCCTCAAGCCCTCCCAGTCCTTAGAGTACCTGGGAGTCTGGTTCGACACCAAGAGGGACAATGTCTTCCTCCCTCCCTCGAGGATAAGGAAACTGATGTACCAAGTGCGTCAGTTGATGAGCACAATGTACCCAAGGGTGTGGAGCTACCTCCAGGACCTCGGCCTCATTGCGTCAACCCTGGAAGTAGTACCGTGGGTGAGGGCACCATGTGGCTCCACCAACACTCCCTGCTGTCATGTTGGAACCCACTGTCTCAAGATTACTCGATTCGCCTCCACCTACTGATGGAAGTATGTTCTCGGTTCCAGTGGTGGCTACAGGAATTTCATCTAAGCAAGGATGTAAGCTTGTCCCCACTGAACTGGATTGTCCTCACGACGGATGTGAGCCTCCGTAGGTGGGGAGCTTACTGTCGGGAATAGATAATCCAGGGGCTATGGACCGAGGAAGAGGCGCGCTGGAACATAAACTGCCTGGAAGTGCGAGCGGTCAGATTAGCTTGCCTGCAGTTTAGTCTCAGGCTCCAGGGACAGGCAGTCCGCGTGATGTCAGACAATGCAACAATGGTAGCCTACATCAGCTGCCAGGGAGGAACCAAAAGCCACCAAGTATCTCTGGCGATAGACCCCCTTAAGGAATGAGCGGAGTTAAACCTACAAGGGATCTTGGCCTCTCACATCGAGGGAAAAGACATCAGAGCAGACTTTCTCAGCAGGGAGAGTCTGAATCCAGGGGAATGGACATTGTCGACCAGAGCCTTCCAGCTCCTAGTAGATCGCTGGGACCTCCCATCCATCAACTTACTGGCTACATCTCACAATGCGAAGATCCCACAATTCTTCAGTCGCAGACTAGATCAGTGCACCCAAGGGATCGATAACCTTGTCCAGACCTGACCGGAGGAGGACTTACTGTACGCCTTTCCTCCGTGGCCCAAGATCATCCGCAAGATTGAACACCACGGAGGGCTGGATCTTCTGGTGGCCCCGGATTGGCTCAGATGCCAATGGTATGCAGACATGCAGAAGCGTCTCGTGGAGAGTCCCCTTTGCCTCCCCCCCGGACAGGGACCTTCTCCAACAAGGTCTGATTCTTCATGGGGATCCAACTCGCCTGACAAAGCATGGTTCCCTGCACGTACCCAGATCAGTCCAGACTCCTGGGTTTTGCCCCCCCCCCCCCCCCCCTCTAGCAGATGGAGACAGAAGTTTAATCAAACAAAACTCTGACTCCAGCGGTGGAGGAAGTGCAAAACCTACAGTCTGTGCTAGGGCCTAGCTGGTTGTTTGGTGACATGGTAGTTAGGTCATTTAAAAAAAAAAAAGAAAGAAAGAAAGAGACATAGGGAGTTCTTAAGACTGCAGAGTGTCCCTGCATGTCACGATTTACGCCTCCCGGGGGTGATGAGGTTCTGAGGGGACCATCCCCACCCCCTTGTTTCAGAGGCAGCTGAGGTACTGGGGGTTATTACACTGGTTTTGCCAGCTTGTGGAGGTCACTGGGGGGTGATACTGGGGGTGATACCGGGGAGCCTGGCTCACTCACCCCAGTTTGATCCAGGACCCGGAGGCTTGTTCAGGTATTTAAAAAAAAAAAAAAAAAAAGTCTAATTTCTAACTCCTTTTCTTTGCGGGGCTTGACTCTCCCTTCTTTTCGTTCAGCTTGGGGGGGGCTCGGGCGCTCCGTTTTCGTGTTTCGCAGTTTTCATAGGGCTCAGGCTGTTGGTGAGTGGCAGCATGCCGTGCCGGGTCGCATGTAGGGCCTGCGGCGCCGTGCGACAGGGTCTGTGCGGATTGCCTCCCGGGGGGAGAGAGAGCCTCTACGACCCGAGGTCGGGTCTTCCTTTGGGTCCAAACAGTGACCGGCGCGTTCGGGGACCTACAGCCTCCGTCCCGTTCCCGCGATGCACGGGAACGGGCGCCATTTTGGGTGCACTCGGCTCGGCACCTCAGACGGCGGGCGCCATTTTGCCCCCGATTGTGCCAGCGGTCTCAGCAGAGCACCCTGCGAGGGAGGAGGAAGACCCTCCCCCTCACTTGTCACCGCAGCGCAAGGTCCCCAAGGGGGACAAACCTGCTGAGTCTGAAGGCCCTATTGATGCGGACCCCGATGTGGATGAGGATGATTTCTCCTCAGATTCCTCCTTTTCTTCTGACTTTGTGTTACTCATGCACAAGGCTTTTAAGGCCCGGAGGGCTGGTAAAAAAGAGGGGTCATAGTCAGGACTACCTCTTGGGTCCGCAAGCGCACCAAGCCAGCCCAGGATTCGGGTCCACTGGGGGGACTGCGTCCTTTGGGCTTACGGCCTCCGATCGGTGATCCGGATTCTACTTCTTCGGATACGGATGGCCAGGATGACCTGGACGTACCCTCCCAGCCTCCGAGGGGTGTTGAGGGGGAGTCAGATTCCCGGCAGGGAGCTCTCCGGGGTTCTTCGGCGATGATCCGAAGGTTGTCAGTCTTTTTAGGAAAGACGAGCTGGGTCCACTAATTCCTGCTATCCTGGGGGAACTGGGGATCCAGCTCCCCAGAAGAATCCAGGTTAGGGGCTACAGATCCGGTAGTCCTAGGCCTGAGGGGGTTCCCCTACGGCTGTTCCTTTCCATTTTTCTGCCACAGACTTACTTTTCAAGGAATGGGATACTCCAGAATTACGTCTTAAGGTAACGAAGGCAATGGACAAGCTTTACCCCCTGCCGGAGGACGCCTTGGAATTATTAAGAGCTAAGGTGGATGCGGCAGTAGCAGCAGTCACGAAAAAGACTACCATCCCGGTTAAGGGGGGAACGGCCCTTAAGGATTTGCAGGATCGCAATTAGAGGTCCAACTTAAGAAGATTTTTGAAGTATCGGCTCTGGGAGTCCGTGCGGCTATCTGCAGTAATTTTTCCTTATGTGCTAGTCTCCGTTGGGTGCAACAGCTGCTAGCCAACGAGTCACTTTCGCAGGAAGAAGCGCTTCAGGCAGGCAGGCTTGAGGCCGTGATTGCCTACAGTGCGGATGCTTTTCATGATCTGCTTCGCACCTCGGCCAGATCTATGGTGTCGGCGGTGTCTGCACGGTGTTTGTTGTGGCTCCGTAACTGGGCAGCAGATGTTTCTTCTAAATCTTCTGGGTTCTTTACCTTTTAAGGGTAAGCTGCTTTTTGGCAAAGAGCTGGAGGACCTGATTCAGTCTTTAGGTGAGAATAAGACGCATCGCTTACCGGAGGATAGGAGGATAGGCCACGGTCCAGGGGGTCCTTTGCTTTGCACTCTCGTTTCCGAGGAGGTCGGAGGCCTCTGACTTCCAGAGGATCCGTCTCTTCCTTCCGGCATAACGCCAGCAGGCAGCAAGCGTACACTCAGTCCTTTCGTGGGCGACGCTTTGGTAGACCTTGGGTAATGATTCAGATGGACTGAATCAAATCACGGTGAACCTAGAAGATGTGGTAGGCCTGATTGACAAACTGAAGAGTAGTAAATCACCTGGACCGGATGGTATACACCCCAGAGTTCTGAAGGAACTAAAAAATGAAATTTCAGACCTATTAGTAAAAATGTGTAACCTATCATTAAAATCATCCATTGTACCTGAAGACTGGAGGATAGCAAATGTAACCCCAATATTTAAAAAGGGCTCCAGGGGCGATCCGGGAAACTACAGACCGGTTAGCCTAACTTCAGTGCCAGGAAAAATAGTGGAAAGTGTTCTAAACATCAAAATCACAGAACATATAGAAAGACATGGTTTAATGGAACAAAGTCAGCATGGCTTTACCCAGGGCAAGTCTTGCCTCACAAATCTGCTTCACTTTTTTGAAGGAGTTAAACACGTGGATAAAAGTGAACCGGCAGATGTAGTATACTTGGATTTTCAGAAGGCGTTTGACAAAGTTCCTCATGAGAGGCTTCTAGGAAAAGTAAAAAGTCATGGGATAGGTGGCGATGTCCTTTCGTGGATTGCAAACTGGCTAAAAAATAGGAAACAGACAGTAGGATTAAATGGACAATTTTCTCAGTGGAAGGGAGTGGACAGTGGAGTGCCTCAGGGATCTGTATTGGGACCCTTACTTTTCAATATATTTATAAATGATCTGGAAAGAAATACGACGAGTGAGATAATCAAATTTGCAGATGACACAAAACTATTCAGAGTAGTTAAATCACAAGTAGATTGTGATAAATTGCAGGAAGACCTTATGAGACTGGAAAATTGGGCATCCAAATGGCAGATGAAATTTAATGTGGATAAGTGCAAGGTGCTGCATATAGGGAAAAATAACCCATGCCATAATTACACAATGTTGGGTTCCATATTAGGTGCTATAACCCAAGAAAGAGATCTAGGCGTCATAGTGGATAACACATTGAAATTGTCGATTCAGTGTGCTGCGGCAGTCAAAAAAGCAAACAGAATGTTGGGAATTATTAGAAAGGGAATGGTGAATAAAACGGAAAATGTCATAATGCCTCTGTATCGCTCCATGGTGAGACCGCACCTTGAATACTGTGTACAATTCTGGTCACAGCATCTCAAAAAAGATATAATTGCGATGGAGAAGGTACAGAGAAGGGCTACCAAAATGATAAGGGGAATGGAACATCTCCCCTATGAGGAAAGACTAAAGAGGTTAGGACTTTTCAGTTTGGAGAAGAGACGGCTGAGGGGGGTTATGATAGAGATGTTTAAAATTATGAGAGGTCTAGAACGGGTAGATGTGAATCGGTTATTTACTTTTTCGGATAGTAGAAAGACTAGGGGGGCACTCATGAAGTTTGTATGGGCACATTTAAAACTAATCGGAGAAAGTTCTTTTTTACTCACGCACAATTAAGCTCTGGAATTTGTTGCCAGAGGATGTGGTTAGTGCAGTTAGTATAGCGGTGTTTAAAAAAGGATTGGATAGGTTCTTGGAGGAAAAGTCCATTACCTGCTATTAAGTTGACTTAGAGAATAGCCACTGCCATTAGCAATGGTAACATGGAATAGACTTAGTTTTTGGGTACTTGCAAGGTTCTTATGGCTGGATTGGCCACTGTTGGAAACAGTATGCTGACCCATTATGGCATTTTCTTATGTTCTTATGTTCTAGCATTTCCAATTTCAAGCGCTTCCCTTTGGACTTGCCACAGCTCCTCGCATGTTCACCAAAGTAATGGTGGTGGTGGCGGCAGCTCTTCGGCGCAAGGGAGTGTTGGTGCACCCTTATCTCGACAATTGGTTGATTCGGGAGAAATTATTGGAGGGTTGCCGTTCGGCGGTTCAGAAAGTTGTTTGTCTGCTAGAGTCTCTCAGCTGGGTGGTCAATCGGGAGAAGAGTGATCTGGAGCCGTCGCAGATGCTAGACTACCTCTGGGATCGTTGTGACACGAGGCAAGGCAGAGTGTTCCTCACACACGAGAGAATGCTCAAGCTACAGTCACAAGTTTGCCGCTTTCTGTCGTTGAAGGTACCTCGAGCCTGGGATTTTTTGCAGGTTCTGGGATCGATGGCCTCAACACTGGAATTGGAGCCGTGGGCCTTCGTGCATATGCGCCCACTTCAGAGAGGGCCCTGTTGGACAAATGGAATCCTCTATCACAGGCTTTTCATTTACCGGTTTTGCTGGATGCTTCGGCATGGATCAGCCTCTCGTGGTGGCTACAGTCCAATCTACCGCATGGAGTCAGTCTCGAAGTCCCGAAGTGGGTGGTTCTCACTACCGATGCCAGTCTCTCTCTGGTTGGGGAGCGGTCTACGAGCGACAGTTGGCCCAGGGCACTTGGTCGGCGGTGGAAGCCTTGTGGCTTATCAATCGGTTGGAGACCAGGGCGGTGCGGCTGGCACTTCAAACCTTTCTCCCCCTCGTTCAGGGTCGTTCAGTCAGGGTTCTATCAGACAACACCTGCTTACATCAATCGTCAGGGCGAGACCAAGAGCCAGGGGGTGGCTCTGGAAGCTCAGGAGTTTGTTTCAATGGGTAGAGAGCGGTACTTGGTTCAGCTAGCGGCTTCTCAATTCACAGGGGTCGACAACATTCAGGCCAATTTCCTCAGTCGTCAGAGCTTAGATCAGGCGAGTGGGAGTTGACAGAGTTCGCGATGCGGCTCATCCAAAGAAGGTAGGGCTGTCCCCACGTCAATTTGATGGCAACTCGGCTCAATGCGAAAGCTCCTCGGTTCTTCAGTCGCAGGAGAGAGTACGGGGCCAAGGGAGTCGATGCTCTAGTAGTGCCTTGGCCTCGGGAAATCTTGCTGTATGTGTTTCCGCTGTGGCCTCTGGTGGGCAAAGTGTTGCGTTGCATAGAGAGGCACCCCAGGAAAGTGATCCTGGTGGCTCCGGAATGGCCACGTCGACCATGGTTCGCAGATCTAGTCAATTTAGCGGTGGACGGTCCACTGAGCCTCAGTCATCTTCCGGATCTTCTCCGTCAAGGTCCCGTATTTTCCGACCTGGCAGATCGCTTTTGTCTAGCGACTTGGCTTTTGAAAGACGTCATGTAAGGCGGAGAGGATATACAGAGCCAGTGATCACTACTGTTTTACAGGCTAGGCGGCAGTCTACTTCCCTTTCGTATGTTCGGGTCTGGAAAGTGTTTGAGGCTTGATGTACCGCCCGAGGGATACATGTGGTTCAGGCCTTGATTTCTCAAGTCTTATCTTTCCTACAAGAGGGTTTAGCTAAATGTCTTGCCTTTAATTCTCTTAGAGTGCAGGTAGCGGCTCTTGCCTGCTTGCAAGGAAAGATTGAGGGTTATTCCTTATCTTCTCATCCGGACATACAGAGGTTTCTTCGGGGAGTTAAGAATTTGCGTCCTCCGATGCGGAAAGTATGTCCTCCCTGTAACCTTAATCTTCTTCTGCGAGTATTGTGTAGCGCTCCATTTGAACCAATTCGGAGAGCGACCCTTAAGGATCTGACTCTCAAGGTGGTGTTCTTGGTGGCCATCTGTTCCTCCAGGAAGATTTCGGAATTGCAAGCTTTGTCATGTAGGGATCCGTTTTTTAAAATATCTGATTCCGGTATTACGTTGCATATGGTTCCTTCCTTTTTCCCAAAGGAATTTTCTGCCTTTCATGTTAATCAGACTATTGAGCTCTCAGCGTTTGCAGACTTGAATGATTCTATGCAGATTGCTCGGGAGCTTAAACTGTAGGATGTCTGCAGAACCTTGCTTCACTATCTCTAGGTTACTAATGATTTCAGGAGGTCTGACCATCTTTTTGTTTTATGGAGTGGATCAAAGAAGGGTACCCATGCCTCCAAAGCAACTAATGCCAGATGGCTTAAGGAGGCTATTGGGTCGGCGTACATTCTCAAGGGTCGTCAAGTCCCTGAGGGTTTGGGGGCCCATTCGACGCGGGCTCAGGCCGCTTCATGGGCGGAGGTGCGGTTGGTGTCTCTGCAGGAAATTTGCAGAGCGGCGACTTCGAAGTTGCTGCATATTTTTGCAAGGGCATTACCGATTGGATTTGGGATTCTCTGATTCCAGGTCTTTTTGGGGAAGCGAACGGGACTCTCCAGGTCCCACCCCATCCTTTTTGGTACATCTCTTTGGGACATCCCAGGAGTCTGGACTGATCCGGGTACGTACAGGGAAAAGAAAATTGGTTCTTACCTGCTAATTTTCGTTCCCGTAGTACCAACAGATCAGTCCAGAACCCACCCGGGTTGGAGGGGAGAGTCTTTCCGCTCAGCTATAATCTTTTCAGCAAACTTCTGTTCTTTGTTGTTAATTTACAAATTTTTTCAAGTTTTTTGACAAGTTTGTTAGTCAGTTTATTGCACATAATGTTTTCAGCCTGGGTACAGATCAATACTGAGCTACTGCAGGTGGCACCAGGGCTTTTCAAGCAGTGTCAGCAAGGCTTTTCTCTGTCTCCATCTGCTGGCAGTGATGAATAAACCCAGGAGTCTGGACTGATCCGTTGGTACTATAGGAACGAAAATTAGCAGGTAAGAACCAATTTTCTTATCGCCGCAAGAAATATGTAGGGTGGCTACTTGGAAGTCTTTGCACACCTTTGCCAGGCATTACCGTTTGGATGTCCGGGTTCTGGAGTCTGGCGGTTTTGGCAAAAGTATACTCCAAGTGGGACTCTTTTAGTTCCACCCACAGTAGGGAAGCTTTGGTACACATCCAGCTGTCTGGACTGATCCGGGTACGTACAGGGAAAGGAAAATTGGTTCTTACCTGTACCACAGATCAGTCCAGATGCCCGCCCGGTTTGGGAAGGGGGTATTGGAGAGTCTGCTCGGTTGCCTGTTTTCTCAGCAGAGCCTGCTTAATCACTTGTGGTGCTGCTATGAAGAATGGCTCAGGTTCTTGATAATCCTGCACAGGGGTTGCTGCAGGCACTGTTCGTTGTTCTTGTAAGATAGTTCAATTGGTTCTCTTCAAGGTTTTGTTTGTATCTGGCTTGGGTATAGTTCCATACTGGGCAGACTGCAGGTGGCGCCTTGGGTTAAGTAACACAGTCAGTCAAAATTTCTCTGTCTCCATCTGCTGGATGGGAGGCAAAACCCAGCTGTCTGGACTGATCTGTGTACTACAGGAACGAAAATTAGCAGGTAAGAACCAATTTTCCTTTCAAGTACAAGACCTAGGATTCAGATCGATGAAAAGTTCAATATGAAAAAACATATAAACAAATTAATCAAAACTGGATACGCCAAGCTGAGAATATTACATTGGCTGAAACCACTGCTAACAATACAGGACTTCCGTACTATCTTAACAAACACTATATTCTTGAACTTGGACTACTGCAACTCCCTATTACTAGGCCTACCATTAAGTATACTAAAACCACTACAGTTACTACAAAATGCCTCCACTATACTCTTATTAGGGACAAGAAAATTCGAACACATCACCCCCTCGCTGATAGAACTGCACTGGCTTCTTATACAATCCAGAATTTATTATTAAGTATTAACTCTAATTTTCAATATCATGAACAATATTAACCTAGGTTTATTAAGAGTTACACTTCAACTTTATACACCACAGAGAGCCCTAAGATCCAAAACAAAGGACTCCTAATGGTTCCTTCTACTCGGAACACACATCTAACACACATAAGAGACTGAATGTTTTCCATAGCGGGCCCCAAATTGTGAAACTCTCTTCCAGAGTCAATATGCCAGGTAACAGAAAGAAAGAATTTCAAGCAAGACCTGAAAACGTAACACTTTAGAAAAGCATATGATTTAACGTAAAATAACAATATGCTGATAATCTCAACATCAGTACCAGAGAGAATGTTGGTATAGAGAGCAATAAGTAGTGAACAATGTAAAGTGTTTTGTTAGTTGAATTTACTGTTGGGTCGACCTAAAAATGTACGAATATGAACTAGATTAGATCCTGACTATTACAATGTCCTAGAATATATGTGAATATGAACTAGAATATATATAGTTATTGTGGTGTTAACCAAGAATGTGAATGTGAACACACAGCATGTGATTGTTGACCAAGAATATGAATACTGATATTGTAAACCATTGTGATCTTCATTTGGAATGACTGTATATAAAACGCCTAAATAAATATTCTATGTGAGTGATATGAACAGGATTGGAAGTTTGCAGTATTGCAAAGAGTCCACTCTTCACTCCCTCGAAAACTAAGACAGGAGAAGAGGTGATGAGGATGAAAGGGCAGATAAATGAAGTATTATCAAATGATAGAGCAGGCCATGGGGTAGTCAGGTTGATACTAGCAGCTTGCAGTGCTCCAGAAACCAACTGTGTTGATGCTAGCAAGTTAGTTGTAACTGGATGCTGTTCACAAGACTTGGGGGACTAGGAAACAGGATTTTTAGGCAACAGTCACTCTGGTTTTGGTGGTAGTTGAGATTATTACAAAGCTTGGATGTAGGAATTGAATAAAGTTTGGGATATTGTATGCTCATCTACCTGGGAGGGTAGAGAACAAAGGAGAAAGAAACCAAAAACTGAGTGGATAGCCAAGCCTTAATGGCAGGATCTATCCCAATTACCATTCATTATAGACAGGGTGGGCCAATTGGTCTTTTTCTTCCATCATCTACTGTGTTGGACACACACTGCATGCTATGATGGATTGTCTTGGTTTTATCAGAATAGTTTAGAAATAACACTGTTCTTGATAAATCTTTTTGATTTTGGCTGGATGCGGTATGCAGTCATCTCTGGAGCCTTTTGCTATGATGTCGTTCTGGACGAGAAACTTGATGGCTGGTCACCATCAGCGGTAAGACTAAGTTCAGACTCACTCTCATCACACACTCCTTCCTTGGAAATATTATAGTGCTAAAGCAGGAAAATATTAAAGCCAAAAGTATGAAAGCAAGCAGTAAAACATGCTTTCCTTCATCTTCAACACTATGCAGCATTCTGGAACTTAAATAATTGTGTAGAAGTCACTGTTTGAATGCAAGCCATTAAAACATCCATAGCTCATTAGGATCCCAGAAATATGTTGCTTCTCTTTTCTTTCTACTATGGTGTTTATTGTATTATACAATAAATCACAATGACTGACAGTTACATGAGACATGGTTTAGGCTTGTTAGGCAACACCTACAAATGATTCTGGATTTGGGACTGCATATATCTATAATCTATGTATATCTATCTATAGGTATATATATATATATATATAAGCACTCTATATGCATTCCTAGGTGCAGAGTGGTTGAATCTGTCTCCTTGGAAACTGATTTGTTGCTGCTCTGCTTGTGGGAAGGACTCTGCAGAGCTTCAGGAAAATTGCTTATGTATGAACTGTGGGAAGGAGAAATTCATGTGAATCCCTAGCATTGGCAATCACTGCTGCTTTATCAGGAGTGGAAGGGTGGGAGAGGATGTAAGAGGGTTCTGTACAGAGGGGCTAATGAAGAGAACGGACACGTCTATTCAAGGCACTGGTGGGGAGAGGGGTACACGGACTGATTGAGGTAAGGAGGGAGGTTATGGGCTCATCATGGTGTATTTGTATTTAAGGAGAACCTACATTCTCTTACCAGAGACGCTCAGAAACCTTATTCACAAGACCTGCCATTTGAACCTTTGGAAGTAAAAGCTAAAGTGGCAATGGAGATGTTTCAGCATGATAAGTAAGTGCTCATGATATAAATATACGTACACTGGCAGGAGAATTTTCAAAGAAATTTCCATGGGTAAATTAGCCGTCTTGAGAATTGCCCATCCTGAAGCCACCTAAAAGTACATGCAGGTGCCATAATGTGTGTGTGTCTTGCCACAATTGGTGGAGGCATCTAGGAGACATGTTTAGGGTGGATCAGAAAAATACATGTGCGTTCTTTTCCTTTAAAATTGTACCCTCACAAAAAGTAGGTACATAGTAACCCTGGCAGTTTTTCAAAGGGAAAATACAGGTGTTCTATCCCTTTGAAAGTTGATGCAAAGTCCTTGGGTTAAAAAGTACTCATGGAGTTTGTTTGTTTATTTATCTATTTATTTAACATTTTTATATACCGACATTCATGAAAAAAGATCATATCATATCGGTTTACAAGGAACAAAGAAATAACATAACCTTAATTAGTGGAAGTTTAAAGTTACAATAAAACAGGGGTATGTAACTGGGGAGGAAGAGCATAGAGGGGACAGATAACTCATGAACTAATAGAAGAGGAAGTAAGTGCAAGAGAGTCATGATCTTATCTAGATGTGGCTGATGCTATGTGTCTGTTGTTAGCCCTGGTTAGAGAAGGCTTGTCTGAACAGCCACGTCTTAAGAGTTTTTTTGAAAGTCTGTACCAAAGTTTGTATCAAACTTTGGTACAGACTTACTGGTACTTTGGTACAAACTTTGAAAGTTTGTACCAAAGCAGATAGTGTATTATAGAAACAGGCACCCAGATGAACATAACCTGGAGGAAACATTTTTTTAGCATTACTAAAAGCTGGTCCTTGCTAATGCAATGAGTTTGTCTCTGTGGAGACAGCGAGTATCAGCGCTGGGGTGCAGGACTGCCTAAGAGAAAGGGTAATGATGATGCAGTACTGGGCTGTTGGGGTAGGAGTGAAGAGCTACCTGTGTTGGATTATGGTTGTTAACTCTGGGGGCTTTATGAGGGTAGGGATTACAGTGACCCCTGGTGAGTTGCTGCTGCGTTACATTTCTCCTTTTTGTCTTTGGGTAGTGCTTCTGAAACATGTCCACACTGTTTTCAATTTACATGCAAGCCAAACAGGACTAGTTTTCTGGGGATATGGTTCATGGACTAAGTTCACAAGCAGGTTAGAATATTTGAAATGTCTTCATTTTTTGTACATTTTTTAAAAAATTGATGTAAATTTACTTCCTGAACATACCCAGATCAGTTCAGAAAAGTGGGTTGTGTATCCTTACCAGCAGATGGAGTCAGAGAGCAAAAACTTTGGGTACTGCCATATATACAAGCGTGCCACCTGCAGTCCCCCAGTATTTCTCTGGCTCCAGCAGATGGTAGAGATGCACTCCTGCAGTCTTCGTTAGTTTTTTGGTTTGGTTTTTGTAGTTTAGATAGGCAGAGTTTTTTCTTTTGTTGCAGTCGCTTCCTGAGGTGTTAGGCACCTTTGTGGGCCATCCCTCAGTGGAAGCCGGGCGTCCGGGGGGTTAGACATCCCTGTCAGGTTTCGCCCGCCTCAGTTCGGTGAGTGAAGGCCAGGGGCTCCTGGTTACTCACCACCAACACTGCTGCAGTTGCTCTCTTGGCCTCTGCAATACCAATCAGTGGACTCCATAAAATTTGTTTAAAAAAAAAAAAAAAGATATTGATTGAGAGTCTAATCGGCTGCTGCCTTTCACTGAGGTAAGGAGTCATTGCAGGGGGAGGGCCGGCTCTTCAGCGGCCGTTCAGGGAGTTTGGCAGCGTTTTCCCTCAGCTCCTGGGGCTTTGGAGTGCCTTAGAGGGAAGGGATAAGTTTTTACTTGTTGGTCCCGTTTGTAGTGCGTTACCCCATGGTCGGATCTCGGCAAGTTCAGTCGGGGCCTGTCTGCCCTTAATTTGTTTTGCCGCACCATGGCAATGCGCGTCTACTCGCAGAGCCAGCTTTATTTCTGCCTGCCTTTTTTTCCTGTGCTGCAGTAGCGCGCACCAGCGGCAGACTAGGACTTTACATCTCCCCTCAGAGCTGCATGGCAGCGTGGCCTGGATCTTCGGCTCCGCTTCAGTTCGTCGGCCTGCAGTGTGTGTAGTACACGCGATCAGCGCTATGAAACGGGCTCCCAGTGCTCGGCCTAGTGCCCGAGGATTGAGGGCTCGTTGGGACCCGTTGCCCCCTCCCCTCCCCCCCCCCCCCCCCCCCGCGGGGAGGGGGGAGAGGGCCTCGCGCTCCAGATCGCGGGAGGAGGACTCCCTTCCCGTTTTAGCCCCGGTGGGGAAGGAGAGCAGCTTGGGGGCTGGTGATTTGGCACCACGCGATCCCCTGGAGGGGGATGGGGACCCGGAGAGGTTTTCCCCGGAATTTATTCTATTGATGCACCAAGCCTTCCTAGCTAGGAAGCACTTGGTGCTTAAAAGGCCTGGTCACCCTGGGGAGCTGTCGGAACTACCAGTAAAGAGGGGTCAGGGCTCAGAGTCTCGGCTGCCTCCTGCGGAGCAGCCTCGTCCGGGGGGAGACAATACCTGGGGGCCACAGGATTCTCTTTCTGGGTCAGGAGCTCTGCCAACTCCAGGGACGGACACGGGTGCAGACCCGGATCCAATTCCTGTTCTGGGAGATGTGGATACGAACGACCCAGATGATGAGTTACCGCCTGCTGAGGGAGATGATCCCATCGTGGTTCAACTTTTTAAGCGGGACAAGCTGTGGCCCCTTATTCCACAGGTCTTGGACATCCTGGGACTTAAGGTTTCTCAAGAGGAGTCAGACAATGAAGGAGTTAATCCTGTCCTCGATTGGATTAGAGGTCCCACTACTTCCTTTCCCCTGGCTAAGAAAGTCTGTAAGCTGGTGACCTGAGAGTGGGAGGCTCCAGATGCAGAGCTGAAGGTGGGCAGGGCTATGGCAAAGCTATATCCCCTATCGTCTGATGTTTTATACCTTCTGAAGATTCCGAAGGTGCACACTGCGGTCACAAAGAAGACCACTATCCCAGTGGCTGGGGCTTCCGCTTTGAAGGATATGCAGGACCGCAAACTAGAGATTCAGTTGAAGCGGGCATTTGAGGTGGCCGCTTTGAGCCTTCGGGCCACGGTTTGTGCTAGCCTTATGCAGAGGGCATGCCTGTGCTGGGTTCAGGACGCTGCTTCCAGTTCTGGGATCGGCAGCAGCGGGGGGCTGCAGACCGCCCGATTGGGAGGCGGTTGTCGCATATGTAGCAGATGCGCTGTATGATCTGGTGCGGACCTCGGCGAGGAGTATGGTGTCCATGGTAACAGCGCGTCGACTCCTCTGGCTGAGGAATTGGGTGGCGGATTTGTCCTCAAAATCCCAGCTTCCCTGTACGTACCAGGATCAGTCCAGACTGCTGGGTTATGCCTCCCCTCCAGCAGATGGAGTCAGAGAAAAGCTGAAAAGCACCCCCTAGATATACTGGTGTGCCACCTGCGATCCCTCAGTATTTTCTCTGACTCCAGCAGATTGAGAGGCATAACCTGCGGTCCTGATCTCTCCAAATTTCTACTTTGGGTGTACAGGTTGGAGTGACCCTGACTAGATCAATTAGTGTATTTACATAGTTAAAAATAAAGGTGAAATCTTTGATTTTTTGTTCTAACGCTGTGAGGGGGTCTTGTTAAGGGCAGGCTTGGCAGGGCAATGCCCTATGGCCACATATCCGGAGGTAGTTAGTTCCTAGGGGACCGGGGGAAGTATTTACCGGTGGGCCGGTCACTATCGCCCCCCCAGATTGCGTATCCCAGAGGTTTTCCTCTGAAGGGGGCTTGTTGTTTATAAAATAAAATAAGGAGAGACGCTTCCCTGAAACAAGTGCCTGTAAGACCTGTTGGGGACAGGCAGAGCACACTCATTTTCAGCCCCAGCCTGCCACATTCGGTCCCGGGACTCCGGAGGGGGTAGCTTAGTCGCCCGACGCATTCTCAGGCGCTGTTTCACTGTCTTACTTGTTTGGCGCGCTTTTTGTGGTTGTTCTGCCTGCGGCCTCATGCGCGATCTTCGGCCTGCGCGACTCTCCCGAGAGGGTCTCTGCTCCCGAGGTCTTCCTGGGGGCGAGGGACCCCCTTGGGGGCCGAGCACTGCCCGCAGTTCGTCTACTTCGTCTTCTGCTTCGCGGCCGCGGAGAGCCGCGGTCCCTCGGCAATCGGGCCCACCTCCTGCCGCCGAAGGGGCAGCGGCCATTTTGACTATGCGGCACTCGGACGAGTCAGCATCGGAGGAGCGGGACTTCCCTTCTCCTTCCCCGCCGGCACTAAGTCCGCAGCGAATTCAGGATTTTGGGGCACGCCCTCCCGACCCGCGGGGGATGCTTCAAAAAGGCCAGTTCCGTTTTCCTCACAGTTTGTGCTCTTGATGCACAAAGCTTTTTTGGAGGCAGAAGCAGGCTCGGAGGACTCGGGGCCCTCCCCACCTAAGGTTCCAAGGGTGAATCCGGATCAGAGCACGGCGGGGTCTCGCTGTCCCTGGCCACAACGAGAATTGGAGCCTCCGGAGCCCTTGGATCCCTTACAGGATCCTTTGGCAGTCGGGGGAGGGGATTTGGACGGGCAGGTGTCCGTGGAGGGAGATGATCCCCAGGTCCTGCGATTATTTAGCAAGGACGAGCTTGATCACATGATCACCCTTGTTTTGAAGGAATTGGGGATTCCGGCGCCTCCCCAGGATGCGGATTCTTCCCCAGGGGATGAAGTCTTGGCGGGGCTCCGGGGTCCCCCACAAACCTTCAAATTTCACCCAAAATTGTTTCAAATTGTTTCTAAGGAATGGAAACTTCCGGAAGCTTCCTTGCGAGTCAGCAGGGCTATGGATAAGTTGTACCCCCTACCGGCTGAGTCCTTAGACCTCCTCAAGATTCCCAAAGTGGATTCAGCAGTCATGGCGGTGATAAAACACACTACTATTCCCGTGACAGGAGGCACAGCGATTAAGGATCTCCAGGATCGGAAATTGGAGAGCTTATTGAAGCGCATTTTTGAGGTGTCTGCGTCCGGGCGGCCGTTTATAGCAGTCTCATGCAGCGGGCCACGTTTCGTTGGGTCCAACAATTGCTTACGGCCCAGGACCTTCCGCCGGGGGAGGCGGAACAAGCCAACCGTATGGAGGCTGCGGTTGCCTATACTGCAGACGCCTTATATGATCTTCTACGGACTTCGGCTCACGCTATGTCCTCGGCTGTTTCCGCCAGGAGGTTGCTCTGGCTTCGTCACTGGGTGGCGGATGCTTCCTCTAAGTCGCGTTTAGGTTCCTTTCCCTTCAGGGGGAAATTGTTGTTTGGCGACGAACTTGAACAGCTCATTAAGGACTTAAGAGACAACAAGGTTTATAAGTTACCAGAGGACAAGCCCAAACAGTCTCGCCCCTTTGGGAATTCAAGGGGTCGGTTTCGGGGACAACGTCGTTTCCGTATGGGGAGAGGGGGCTCCTTCTCTCAGAGGCCACAGGCGTCTCGTTCCCAACCTTGGTCACATTCCTTTCGTGGCAGAAGGCCTCAGTGATCGGGCACATCGCATGCTTTTACCCCCAATAAGTCAACACAATGAGGAAGCGCAGACCCATTCCTCCGTTCCGTGCATCGGGGGTCGGCTATCCCTGTTTCGAGAGGAATGGGTCAAGATAACCTTGGACCAGTGGGTCCTCGACGTTGTAAGTCACGGTTACGCTTTGGATTTTGCTTGACCGCTCCGAGATCTATTTCTGGTATCGCCCTGTGGGCCTCTGGCAAAACAACAGGTGATTGCGCAGACATTGGTTCGTCTACAGGCACTGGGTGCAGTGGTCCCGGTTCCGCCCGCCGAGCACCGTACCGGCCGGTATTCCATTTACTTCATGGTCCCGAAGACGGAAGGGACGTTCCGGCCCATCTTGGATTTGAAACAGGTCAACAGGGCGTTACAAGTTCCGCGTTTTCGCATGGAGACACTAAGGTCTGTCATTGCGGCCATCCACAAGGGAGAATTTTTGGCTTCTTTGGACCTAACCGAGGCGTATCTCCATATTGGAATTCAGGAGCATTATCAACGGTTCCTCAGGTTCATGGTGATGGGGGGACCATTACCAGTTTTGCGCTCTGCCGTTCGGGTTGGCGACAGCCCCCAGGATTTTCACCAAGGTTCTGGTGGTAGTAGCGGCTTCCCTTCGACGTCAAGGGATATTGGTGCCTCCATATCTGGACGAATGGCTCATCCGGGCCAAGTCACAAGCTCTGTGCAAGCGAGCGGTTCGGTTAGTGGTGGAGCAGATACAGAAGTTAGGTTGGGTAATCAACTTTTCCAAGAGCCATCTGGACCCAACCCAGCACTTGGAGTTCCTGGGAGCCCGGTTCGATACTTCGGTGGGCAAGGTATTCCTTCCCCACCAAAGGATGGTGAATCTAATGGATCAGGTACGGAACCTGTTGGAGTGGCCATTGCCTACGTCTTGGGATTATTTGCAAGTAATTGGGCATATGGCCTCTACCCTGGAAATGGTTCCTTAGCCATTTGCTCATATGCGACCTCTGCAGAGGGAGCTCCTTTCCTGCTGGGATCCCAGGTCCGAGGACTACGATCTGCTCTTGCCCTTGTTGGAACTGGCCCGGTCCAGTCTTGCTTGGTGGCTGAGTCTGGACCATCTCCTTCAGGGGGTGGACTTAGAACCCCCATGCTGGACTGTAGTGACAACGGATGCCATCCTATCAAGGTGGGTGGCAGTATGTCCGTCCCGGGCGGTACAGGGACGTTGGTCTCCTCGGCAGACCACTTGGTCTATCAATCGGTTGTAGACCAGAGAGGTTTGTCTGGCCTTGCGACAACTCTTACCGTTGGTGCAGCATCGGGCGGTGCGAGTTTTGTCAGACAACGCGACCACCGTGGCTTACATAAACCGGCAGGGCAGCACAAGAAGTCGCCCGGTGGCTACCAAAGCGGCCTTGTTGATGGCGTGGGTGGAACGCCATCTGAACCGCATCGCGGCGCCCATATCGTGGGTGTGGACAACGTTCAGGCAGATTTTCTCAGTCAACAACATCTGGACCCCGGAGAGTGGGAACTGTCGGCAGAGGCGATGCACCTCATAACTCGACGTTGGGGGATTCCACGCCTGGACTTGATGGCGACGCGGTTAAATGCCAAGGCGGCTCATTTCTTCAGCCGAAGGCGAGAGCACGGTTCGGAGGGGGTGGATGCGCTAGTGCTCCTGTGGCCTCCGCACATCCTCCTCTACGTGTTTCCCCCGTGGCCTCTGGTGGGAAAGGTTCTAAGGCGCATAGAATCCCACCGGGGTCTAGTCATTCTGGTAGCCCCGGAGTGGTCAAGAAGGCTGTGGTTCGCGGATCTGGTCAACCTAGCGGTGGACGGGCCCCTGCGTCTCGCTCATCTTCCAAATCTACTCTGTCAGGGCCCAGTATTTTTCGATCTGGCGGATCGCTTTTGTCTGGCGGCTTGGCTTATGAGCGGAGACAATTGAGAAAGAAGGGTTATCCAGAACCGGTAATTTCTACTCTCCTTCGGGCTCGCAGGTCTTCGACTTCTCTTACCTATGCCAGGGTTTGGAAGGTCTTTGAATCATGGTATAGTGGTTTACAACTGTCCCCGCGAAAGGTTTCTTTGGGGCATATTCTCATGTTTTTGCAGGAAGGTTTGAAGAAGGGCTTGGTGTACAGTTCTCTGCGGGTTCAGGTAGCAGCCCTGGGCTGTCTGAGAGGTAAAGTTGAGGGTTCCTCGCTTGCATGTCACCCTGATGTCGTGCGTTTTTTGCGTGGGGTTTGGAATTTGCGTCCCTCCGTTAGGAATCCATGTCCATCTTGGAGCTTGAATTTGGTTCTCTGTGGTCTCTGCGCTTCTCCTTTTGAGCCACTTAGGAGAGCCACCTTGAAGGATTTAACTCTCAAGACAGTATTTCTAGTGGCCATTTCGTCCGCGCATCATGTTTCGGAACTTCAGGCTTTTTCGTGCAGGGAACCGTTCTTGCGTATTTCTGAGTCCGGGGTTTCCTTGCACACAGTACCTTCCTTCTTACCTAAGGTGGTATCGGCCTTCCACATTAATCAAACGGTGGAGTTACCTTCCTTTCCGGAGGAGGACATCAAGTCTTCTCAAGGTCGGGATTTGAGGAGTTTGGATGTCCGTCGGGTACTCCTGTGGTACTTGGAGGTGACTAATGAATTTCGAAGGTCGGATCATTTATTTGTGTTGTGGAATGGGCCCAAGAAGGGTCTTCAGGCATCCAAAACGACTATCGCCCGCTAGTTGAAAGGCGCGATTACATCAGTTGCGGAAAGTCTGTACCTGATGGGCTTAAGGCTCACTCGCTGCGTTCTCTGGCGACCTTGTGGGCTGAGAGCCAGTTTGTGTCTTCCCAAGAGATTTGCAGGGCGGCCACTTGCAAGTCCTTGCATACGTTCTCTAGGCATTATCGCTTGGACGTTCGTGGTCCGTTGACAGAGGCTTTTGGGTGCAGTGTGCTTCGAGCGGGACTCTCTGGGTCCCACCCCATTTAAGGTGGCTCGGGTACATCCCAGCAGTCTGGACTGATCCTGGTACGTACAGGGAAGGGAAAATTAGTTTCTTACCTGATAATTTTCATTCCTGTAGTACCAAGGATCAGTCCAGACGCCTGCCCAAGTATGCTACATGAAAGTCCGCTCGTTTTCCGCTACTACTGCCGCGGTTGCAGTTATTACAATTACAGAGCATCGGCACAAGTGATCGTTCATTGTTACTGGCAAGTTTTACAGGGTTTCCTTTCTCCTATTCGATTTGAGAGACAGGATTGTTTGTTTTGTTAGGGCAATAGTCAAGGGCGGATTGTGGGAAAATAGTGGCCCGGGGGATTTTTCTCCATACTGGCCCATGGGTACCCAATTACATATACAATATAATTTACATAAATATGTACACACCCCTATATTTCGGTATGGTCCTCCCATATCAACACAGTACTATTTGCCAACACTCAAAGAATAACAACCCCACCTATGAAAAAATAAATAAATAAAAGTTTATTGTAAACCGGTACGATAAGACCTGGTCTTGAGCATCGGTATATTAAAAGAACTTAAATAAATAAATAAATAAAAAGAATACCACAAATATTATACCAGAATCTAAAATATCAATATACCTCCTATCAGGAAAACAGATCCCTACAGAGAAACCACATGCTAAAAGAATGCTTCATCTCAGTCTTTGCATGCAGAACACAAACTCTCACCAAATACAGAATACAAAATGAAGGAGCACAAATGACAAAAACTGAAATGGAAACTCCAAGAAGCCAGACTCCGTGTATTAACAATAGAAAAATAGAACCACCATTCCTCATAAAACAAATAAAATCAAGAAACATAAAGCATCAATTATAATAGTAAAACCATAATAAAAGAATATTTTAGAACTACTGATAAATAGAATTTCTATTAATTAAAATCATATACATTTTTTACAATGTCCCAAACACTAATAAAATATTTCAAAACAGCACATATATCAAATAACATTCAATAATTAAAACTAATAAGGATTTTAAAAAGCTTTCTGTGGGAGCTCTTTATTTCCAGTCACCCTGATATTGTCGAGGATTAGGAGGTTATCATCTCTCTCTCACACATACTCACATGTCCATTCTCTCTCACACATACACTGTCACATACATACACATTCATGCTCTTATACCCACCATAACCTCTCGCTCTCACTGACACACTCTCAGGCTCTGACACTCTCTCTCCCTCCAAACACCCCGCCCCCCCCCCCCCCCCCCCCCCCCCCACACACACACACAAACTCTTACTCCCTTGGATTTTCTCATACACACTCATGCTCTCACACTCACACACTGACCCCCAGGCAGGCTCCCATTCATTTTTCACACCACTCCCTCCCCATCCCCCAGGCATGCACATATTAATTCTCACACAGACCCCCAGGCAGGCACCTATGCATTCACACACACACACCCAGGCAGAGTCCCATTCATACACATGCACACACTAAAGGCAGATCCCCCTCTTTCTTTTGCCAGCAACCTCAGAACCTCTCTCATTCCTCTGCTGCCACTGTCACTGCTGCCACATGGCTATTGGGGAGGCGTCGATTGCTGCTACTGACACCGAAGCCCATTCTGCTGCCTCCTCTGTGCAGGCCCTGTGGGCTTCCACTTTCTCCATGCTGATCTCGTACATTGTGAGATCCACATAGAGAAAGTGTTATTCTTCCACATTCCCAAAGATTACATGTGCCAATCACTAAAAAATTATTTATTTTTTTACCTTTGCTGGCTGATCTTAGTTTTCTAATCGGTTGGCCACAGGCTTTTTTTTTTCCACCTTCCCTTTCTTATTTTTTTTCCAATTCCTTTTATATTATCTTTTTTTCTATTTCTTTTCTCTCCATCTTCTTCCCTCAAACACACAGTCAGGTTCTCATTCTCACATGCATTTCTCTCTCTCACACACACACACACACACAAACACACAGGCTCTCACTGTCACATGCTGCTCCATCACTGTCACATGCAGCTCCATCACTGTCACATGCAGCTCCATCACTGCTCTCTACATTAATGGTGGGGGTGGGAGGGAAATAGAACCAAAGAGCTAAGAGAAACAGATAAGTATGAGAAAAAAATGTGAAGCTTGCTGGGCAGACTGGATGGGCCATTTGGTCTTCTTCTGCCGTCATTTCTATGTTTCTATGTTTCTATTCATACACACAGTCTCTCACTGGCACATGCTGTCTGACACACACACAGGCTCTCTCTCACTCCCACATGCTGTCTTGTTCAAGCACAGGCTCTCACTGTCACATGCGCTCTCTCATACAATCATTCATACACACAGGCTCTCACTGTCACATGCTCTCTCATACAATCATTCATACACACAGGCTCTCACTGTCACATGCTGTCTCTCATACAATCATTCATACACACAGGCTCTCACTGTCACATGCTGTCTCTCTCACACACAGAGGCTCTCACATGCTGTCTCTGCAAATATTCAGATCCTCACTCCCTCACACAATCTCTCAACTCATCTCATACACACGCACACCCTCTACAGACCCTCAGCCTCTCTCTCACCTCTGTGCCTCCTCTTCGCGAGTCACCGCAGGATGGGCCCCTGCAGCGGCCCTGATCTTCTCGGGCCACGGCGGCCGTGCTACCGGGCCTCTTCCTCTTCTCGGGCCGAGGCGGCCCTGTTACCGGGCCTCTTCCTCTTCTCGGCCCGTAAGCGCTACTCCTCTTCTGCACGCGCTGATGCTCCTCCTCCTTCCTGCCCACGCAGCTCCGGCAACATTTACTTCCGGGGTCGCACAGGCAGGAAGGAGGAAGAGCATTAGCGCATTTAAACACGATCTTTTTCTTCGGGCCGTGGTGACGTGAGCCTCACCTCGGCCCTGCCGATCTGCCTGCTATATACGTGTCGCTGCTCAGCGGCCGCATGAGCCTCCTTGCGCCCTGGGGCATTGGCTCCCCTCGGGATACCACTGCTCGCGGCACCCCCTAATACTTTGTTTGGAAACTTTATAATACAAAAAAAAAAAAAATCACGTGACAGGAGTGACCGGCCCACTGGGGGAAACCCTATCCCCCAATAGGTCAATCCGCCCCTGGCAATAGTCCTACTTGATCTAGTCATTGGTTGGGTTTTAAACAGTTTATTATTCAGCAGAAGTGTATTTTTTTTTACATATTTCTTCTGCTTTGATATTCTTTATACTGAGGGATCGCAGGTGGCACACCAGTGTATCTAGGGGGTGCTTTTCAGCTTTTCTCTGACTCCATCTGCTGGAGGGGAGGCATAACCCAGCAGCCTGGACTGATCCTTGGTACTACAGGAACGAAAATTATCAGGTAAGAAACTAATTTTCCATTTCCAATCTACCCTTTAAGGGCAAGCTCCTGTTCAGGGAAGACCTTGATCAGCTGGTTAAGCTACTTGGGGAGTCCAAGGGCAATAAGTTGCCAGAAGATAGGAGATCTTCTAAGAAGGTTTTTCCTCCTCGGGCTTGTTTTCGGGATTCTCGCCGTTATTGAGATGGCAGATATGCCATGTCTTCTGGTCCAAAGCAAACTCCAGGTTGACAGCAGTCCTTTCACGGGGTTCGCCGCTCTGGTAGAGACTCTGGACACCTCGCGGCAGGAACCAGTAAATCCTCCCAATGAAGCCACGAACACCCATTCCTGTGTCGAAGCTGTCGGAGGCAGATTATCCAACCTTTACATGGAATAGGCAAGGATTACCTCAGACCACTGGGTCCAGGAGGTGATCAGAGACAGTTACACTCTGGAGTTCTCATG
The DNA here is from genome assembly GCF_901001135.1 of Rhinatrema bivittatum. Classification (NCBI taxonomy): domain Eukaryota; kingdom Metazoa; phylum Chordata; class Amphibia; order Gymnophiona; family Rhinatrematidae; genus Rhinatrema; species Rhinatrema bivittatum. The sequence goes on from NC_042629.1 coordinate 5,548,879, forward strand.
GCTGGTTCGGGGGGTCTTTGTGGAGTCCCGCGTGGCCTCACGCACCAAGCGCAACGTGGTACGGGACACCCTGCAACGACCGCTCGAGCTCAGAGCGACTGTCCCAGTTCCAGGGATACAGCAGGGACGGAGACAGTACTCTGTTTATTTTGTAGTCCCCAAAAAGGAGGGTACCTTTCATCCCATCCTCAATCTGCAGAAGGTGAATGTTGTCTTCAGGTCCCTCGTTTTCGAATGGAGACTCTGAGAACGGTAATGGCTGCGGTACGGAAAGGGGAGTTTCTAGCATCCCTGGACCTCACGGAGGCGTATCTACACATACTGATCCGGCTGAGCCACCAGAGATTTCTGCGCTTCAAGGTATTGGGGCAGCACTTCCAATTTCGAGCCCTCCCGTTTGGTCTCGCGACAGCTCCTCGAACATTCACCAAGGTGATGGTGGTGGTGGCGGCTTTTCTTCGGAAGGAGGGGATTTTAGTCCACCCTTACCTAGACCAGTGGTTCTCAACCTTTTTTCTGTCAGGACACACCTGATAGATGGTTCTCACTTGCATGACACACTGACCCATGATTGTCACAGGGCTAGATGTAAAAGTACAGTTTGCATCCACGGGAACCCCCTGACCCCAATAATGGATGTAAAGCAGAATTATGACATTCCCCATACAACTCACCCTACAAAAAAGATATTCTGGTTCTGGTGTCATCTCAGTAACAGCAACTCAAACTCCTTCTACTTCCAGGCTAAATAGCCCTACTTATGAAAAGACAGCAGTTTACCACCAATGCATGTCCTCTTGAGAAAACACAACAAATAAGACTGATACAAACGCTTACATGCTAGTAAAATATCTCATCTCAGTAACAGACACAAAACCGACCTAACATACTCCCAGGATCTGTAGTAATGCACATAAACTAATCCGCACACAGTTACACCTGTATTATGGAATACACTCAAACAGGAGCAACCCTATCTATGAAAAGGCAACACTACAAATATTAAATCAGGCCCTAAAAACCAATACACATCTTATTAGGAAAACAGAACTAGCAAGCAGCTATAGATCCCCACACAGAAATAATTGTAAAGCTATACTAATAAGCAGAATAAATGTTTCAAAACAGCTATGAACAGAATAACATCCAACAATTAAAAACTCATAAAAACTATTAAACATTCTCCAGACACCAATAAAATATTTTAAAAAAGCAGACATCACATAATATTAAATAATTAAAATGGCAGTCAATCAAGAAAAATAAACTTAAAAAGCCACCTTTACTTACCCCCTCCAGCAGCTCTCCTACTCCCCTTCCATGCAGGCCGTGGCACACACCAGAAGCAGCAGTAGAAGCTAAGCTCTATACTCATGGTCCTCTTCCTTAGTGCCCATGTCTCTCACACACACACCATACCAGTCATGCTCCCATGACCAGTTTCTGTCTCTCACACACCAATCATCTCCCAGTCTTTGACACACACACACACCAGTCACCTTCCTGAACAGTTTCTCTCATGCCATACACATTTATATACCGGCATTAGTAAGCATACATCATACCGGTTCACATTGTAACTGAAAGGCTGAAATTACAATCAACAGGGAGGGGAAGCAGGGAGGAATATACATAGTGCAGGAGACAATGAAAAAGAAGCATTAAAACTGTAACAGGCTATTTACAGGTCTGGATATACAGGCTATTTACAGGTCTGGATATACAGGCTTAAACGTGTTGCTTACAGGGTCTATATACTTACAAGGGCCCAAGGGTCTATATACAAGAGGTTCAATGAAGGAGGGTGGAGATTAGACAGGGTAGGCTTGTTGGAAGAGCCATGTTTTAAGTTTTTTTCTGAACTTGGAGTAACATGGCTCAAGCCTGAGCGTGGTAGGGAGGGCGTTCCATTGTTTAGGGCCTGCAATGGATAGTGCGCGATCTCTGGTGGCGGAGAGGTGGGCTTTTTTCAAAGGGGGAATGGAGAGGGTACCTATGTTGACAGAATGAATAGGTCGGTCAGAACGTATGGGACAGAAGGGTTCATCCAGCCAGTTAGAGTTGTGAGAGTGGATAGATTTGTGTAATATAGTTAAGACTTTAAAGAGAATACGAGATGCGATGGGGAGCCAGTGGAGTTCTTTGAGTATGGGGGTGATATGATCGGTTTTCCGAGTGTTGGTGATAACCCTGGCAATTGCATTTTGGAGCAACTGTAAGGGTTTGGTAGTGGAGGAGGCTTCCCACTCCCATGTTCTACTTACATATATGGGCTTCTCACTCCCATGTTCTACTTACATATATGGGCTTCTCACTCTGATAATCACTTTCTCTGTCATACACACACATGCACACACACACACACACTTGTTCTCTCCACATGCACAGGCTTCTCATTCCCATAATCACTTTCTTTCTCTCTCTCACATACACACAAACACACACCAGTCACCTGATCTCTCTCATGCATACACACACACACCAGTCACCTGATCTCTCTCATGCATACACACACACACAGAGGCTTCCCACTCCCATGTTCTCTTTCAGATATACAGGCTTCTCAATCCCATGCTTACTCTTCACATGCACAGGCTTCTCATTCCCATAATCACTTTCTCTCTGTTACACACACACACACACCAGTCTGTATCTCATTTCCATGCTCGCTCTCCACGTGCACAGGCTTCTCATTCCCTGAATCACATTCTTTCTCTCACATTCACACACACACACCAGTCTCTTTCTCTCACACACACCATCACCTTACCAACCAGTCTCTCTCTCTCATGCATGCACACACACACAGGCTTCCCACTCCCATGCTCTCTCTCAATAATCAGGCTTCCCACTCCCATGCTTTTTCACATACCCAGATTTCTCACTTCCATGCTTTTTCTCTCTCACACACACACACACACACACACACCAGTCACCTCCCTGACTAATGTCTCTCACTCTCACATACACATCAGTCATCTCCCTGAGCAGTCACTTTCATTGTCTCTCACATATACACACACATCAGCTCTCTGACCAGTTTCTCTCAGTCACACACATGCACTCAATCACACACTGGCTGGCTGGCTCATTCACTTCCTCTTACTTCCCCCCCCCCCCCCCACCCCAAGCACAAATGGTAGCTGCAGCAGCCTCCTCCTCCAGCCCCTACAGGCCAAGAAGGAAGAATCTCATCGGCCGCGGGAGGCTCATGCTGCTGTCTCGTTTCCCGATTACCGGCTGCTTCGATTATTTGGGGGCCGATGCTGCTGCCGCCACTGCTATTTTTCCACACGGCACGGCTCTTTCTCCTTCCTGCACACCGCGTATCACTTTCTGTTCCGGGTCACGGGGGGGGGGGGCGCGGGAAGAAGAAAAGGCCAGCCGCAGGTGCCACTGCTTCTTCTACCACCGCTGCTGTTCCCACTGGGCTTGAACGTACTGATAGCCCAGTGGCAACGGCAGCAGGGAAGGAAGAGCAGTGGGAGAGACCGGGAGCACGCGACACACCTGCCGGTGCTTGGCGACACACTGGTTGAGAAGCGTTGACCTAGACGTCTGGTTGATTCGGGCAAAGTCACGGGAGGATTGTGAGAGATCAGTTCGTCTGGTGATGTTCACCTTACAGTCGCAGGAGTGGGTCATCAATCTGCAGAAGAGTCACTTGGAACCCACACGAGCTGATTTACCTGGGAGCACGGTTTGATACCTTGCGCAGCAAGGTATTTCTGGCAGTGGACCGAGTGATGAAGTTACAAGCCAGATCCACGCCCTTCATCGGAGGGACTCCCACAGTATGGCATCATCTGCAAGTCCTGGGTTCCATGGCTTCCACATTGGATTTGGTTCCATGGGCATTCGCTCACTTACGACCGTTACAGCGGGTGCTTTTGTTGCGTTGGAGTCCGGTGGCGGAACAATTCCATCTTCCAGTGCTGCTGCTTCCAGAGTCAGTCTGTTGTGGTGGTTATCGCGCGAGAATCTGGAGCGGGGGGTGGGCTTGGACCCTCCGAATTGGCTGATAATCTCCACCGATGCCAGCCTCTCCGGTTGGGGAGCAGTGTGTGCAGACAAGTCCGCCCACGGTCTCTGGTCAACAACAGAAGGATCGTGGTCTATCAATCGGCTCGAGACAAGAGCGGTGCGTCTAGCCCTTCAGGCGTTCCTCTCCTGGATCCAGGGCAGAATGGTTCTCCGACAATGCGACAATGGTGGCGTACATCAACCAGCAAGGTGGGACGAGAAGCCCCGCGGTGGCGCTAGAGACGTGACTCCTGTTCACCTGGGCAGAGCGTCATCTCAAGGGCATTGCCGCTTCTCATGTCGCCGGGGTGGAGAAACGTGCAAGCGGATTTTCTCAGCAGACAGCAACTCGATCCTGGAGAATGGGAGCTGACCCCCAAAGTGTGGAGCCTCATTTGCACCAGATAGGGCGTTTTACAGTTGGATCTGATGGCAACGCGGGCGAATGCGAAGAAGGAACAATTCTTCAGCCATTGACGGGAACAGGGCTCGGTGGGTCTCGATGCCCTAGTGTGCCCCTAGCCCATGGGAATTCTACTTTATGCCTTCCTTCCCTGGCCCCTCATCGGCCGGCTTCTCCGCTGCATAGAACTCCATCCAGGAAGGGTGGTACTGGTGGTGCCGAAGTGGCCGTGTCGACCGTGGTTTGCGGATCTGGTTCGCATGGCTCTAGAGGGTCCATCGCAGCTTGCTCATCTGCCCCATCTACTTCGGCAGGGTCCAATATTTTCGGATTGGGAGGATCACTTCTCTTGGCTTGGCTTTTGAGAGGCGACGTTTACGTTTGAAGGGTTTTTCCGAACAGGTCATTTCCACACTGCTGCAGGCATGACGTCCGTCCACCTCTATGGCCTATGTGAGAGTCTGGAAGCTTTTTGAGACGTGGTGTCACCAGCGTTCCTGCAATCCATTAGCAGTTGATGTTCCTCTGGTTCTCGATTTTCTGCAGCAGGGCTTCGCTAAGGGTTTAGCGTTCAATTCCCTTCATGTTCAAGTTGTGGCTCTGGGGGCTTTGCGGTGAAAGTTTAACAGCTGTTCGCTTGCCGCACACCCTGATATTGCTTGGTTTCTCAAGGGGGTCAAGCATTTGCGGCCTCCTGTCCGTTCTGTGTGTCCAGATTGGAACTTGAATGTAGTGCTGCGTATGTTATGTGGAGCCCCTTTAGAACCGCTCCGCAGGGCTTCGCTGAAAGATCTGACTTTGAAAACAGTATTTTTGGTAGCCATTTCCTCGGCGCGTTGGATCTCAGAATTACAAGCGCTGTCGTGTCGGGACCCGTTTCTTCGGATTTACGATGATAGAGTGTCATTGCGCAAGGTTCCATCCTTTGTCCCTAAGGTTGTTTCGGCCTTTCACGTAAATCAGACTGTGGAGCTCCCGGGGTTCCCTAAAGGCTCCCGAGAGTCTTTGCAGGATAAAGACCTTCATCTTTTGGATGTACGGTGTGTTTTGTTGCGTTATCTGGAGGTTACCAGTGACTTCCGGCGTTCCCATCATTTGTTCATTATCTTTGGTGGTCCAAAGAGAAGGGGACAAAGCGTCCAAGGCGACCATCTCGCGGTGGATCAAAGAAGCCATTTGTTCATCATACATAGGCCAAGGATGCCAAGTTCCTTTGGGTCTCAGAGCTCGTTCCACCAGGGCCCAGGCTATTTCCTGGGCAGAGTGTCAGCTCCTGTCTCCTCAGGAGATCTGTCGGGCAGCTGTTTGGTCCTCTTTTCACACTTTCACTAAGCATTATCGATCAGATGTTAAAGCTACTGAAGAGTCATCCTTTGGTGAGAGTGTCTTGTGTGCGGGTCTTTTGGGTTCCCGCCCAGTGAAGGGTGGCTTGAGTACATCCCACTTTTCTGGACTGATCTGGGTATGTTCAGGAAATGAAAATTGGTTCTTACCTGCTAATTTTCGTTCCTGTAATACCACAGATCAGTCCAGAGGCCCACCCCTTTCTTCAGATTCCGAAAGACTGTCTTGATTAGACTTGACTATGTTTTCATGATGCTCCTTTTTTGCAGAAGTGATTGGTGGAGCAGTTGGTTCGGTTTATGTTTTTTCTTAGGGCGAAGTGGTAGTTAGTTTTTTGTTGGTTGCTACCCTTCGTTCCTTAGTTCTGTTCGCATGTGCTTGGGTACAGGACAATACTGGGGGACTGCAGGTGGCACTCTTGTATATATGGCAGTGCCCAAAGGTTTTGCTCTCTGACTCCATCTGCTGGTAGGGATACACAACCCACTTTTATGGACTGATCTGTGGTATTACAGGAATGAAAATTAGCAGGTAAGAACCAGTTTTCATATCTAGTGAACCATCCAGCCCATAACACTTAACATAATGTTCTTGTTCCCAGTTATGTTATCCAAGTTGTTCTCTCCCTGTTCTCTGTAAGACACTTGTCATTGTTTAATGTTTATTTATATCTGTTGCAATGAAAACTGGAGTGATAAGTAACTCTGTTACCTGAACTTCGGTATAGAAAAAGTTATAAATAAATAAATAATAAGCCCCACAATTTATAGGTCACTCTTATTTTGTTTTATTTTAGGTACAAACTGGCAATGGTAGAAGAGAGAGCCTCCCATGACCCCACAGGAATGGTCAGGTTACATAGGTAATTGGTCTTTAGCAGATCTCTGTGTACCAAACAGAGATCTGCATAGGATAAAAAAAATCCTAGTAGGATGACATTAGGAAGAGAGTAGTTAAACACTTAGAGTAAGTTACCAAGGCAAGTAGTATTACACTGATGTTACAATCCTAATGTCAGCAGTACGGCTGAATGAGATGTACAGGAAGGCTGGAATGGCCATGGTTACAGCGCTAACATTAAGGAATGTGCTTGGGATGGATACGGAGAACAGTGATAGGAGCAGAGTTGAGAAATCGGGAAAACACATTGGGGAAGCTGGTGTTGGTTTCATTATGGGAATATATCTTCAGAACGCAGTACACGTGCCCCTTGTGTGTGCTGATTTAAGTGCATCAGCGCCTGTCTTTCTATGATTTATATATAGGGAGATTTCAGACTGAGAGTGGGTGCCTGCAGTAAGATCTTTGCTTATCCTTCAGAAAAATGATTTGGAGCAAGGAGCATGGGAATTGGGTGTTTAACACAGTTCACTGATTTATTGTTGTTATAAATCAGATGCGGTGACTTTGTGGATCTCAGTGAAGGACCTCATATCCCAAGGACAAGCTTCTGTTTGCAGTACCAAGTGACCGCTGCTCATTACCTTCCTGATGATCGTATCCCGCACATCCGAAGGTTCCAGGGGCTTTCTTTGCCCAGACACCTAAAGGCAAGCTGTTAAGGGCAAGGGAGGTGACCTGGCTACAAACATTTCAGCATTTTCCATCATTACTAGGAGACAAAGGCCATTCTTTTATTAAACATGTTTACGATAGAAAATTTAATTTTATTGTGTTTTTCACACTGAATACTAAAATGGAAGGCATGGAGAAAGTGCATTCCATTCTCTTGAGGAGGACTGGTGGTGTAATATTGAAACTATAAAGAGCTTGCAGGCAGCAGAGAGATATGGAAGGTGGATTCTTTAAGTGGTGCTGTGACCTGTTTTACTCATTAGTGACTGCTTTACTCCATCCCTGAGCTGGGTTCCTCTCCCTATAACTTTCACATGGCATGCGTCGCAGTTACACATAGCACTGAGAGTTAGGTTTTGAAATCACAGATTTTTGATTGGAGCTCTGATTCCTAGACTTCAGCAGCATTGTGAGCCTTGAAAGAGTCTCTCTAACCTTCATTACCATCACCTATGGGTTCTTGATTGGGGTGGGTGGGGGAGTTTGTGTATGGTCTCTGAAATGCTAATGAGATGTGTATGATTGATTGAGGTTATTGAAGTTATGATAAAGGGAATGGAACAGCTCCCTTATGAGGAAAGGCTGAAGAGGTTAGGGGTGTTCAGCTTGGAGAAGAGACGGCTGAGGAGGGATATGATAGAGGTCTTTAAGATCATGAGAGGCCTTAAACGAATAGATGTGAATCTGTTATTTACACTTTCGGATAATAGAAGGACCAGGGGGCATTCCATGAAGTTAACAAGTAGCACATTTAAGACTAACCGGAGAAAATTCTTTTTCACTCAGCTCACAATTATTTATTTATTTATTTATTTAGTGATTCTTATATACCACGGCACGTATAGATATACATCACCTCGGTTTACAGTAAACAATAACTTAGCAACAGGCTTTACATACAACAGGTTTTACAGGATGTAAACAAATGACAGCAACAGGCTTTACATAGATAACGGAAGCTCTGGAATTTGTTGCCAGAGGATGTGGTTAGTGCAGTTAGTATAGCTGGCTTCAAAAAAGGTTTGGATAAGTTCTTGGAGGAGAAGTCCATTAACTGCTATTATTTATTTATTTAAACGTTTTTATATACCGGTATTCGTCGAAACATCATATCGGTTTATATGGAACTGAACAGAGAAAATACAAAAATCAGGGGGATCGGAACTGAGGGGAATAACTTGTACAGTATTAATGGGAACAGGTATATACAGTAGATAATAGGGTACGGTAATATATAGTAGAATCGAGGGTATGGAAATATATACATGAGTATAGTCATGTTATATACAAAGGTGCAGTGAAATTTGTATATATACAAAGGTACAGTGATATTCATGTTATATACTAAGGTACAGTGATATTCATGTAAGGGGTAAGAAGAGGGAGGAGGGCTTTAGGGGGAGAGTAAAATAAGAATTTAGGAGGTAGTGGGAGGAACATTATAGTAGGAAAGGTTTCAAGGGCTTCTGCAATTGTCCAGTGAAGCGGTAGGAGGGGCAGGGAGGGGGGTAAGGGGGTGGTACTATTCAGGGAAGTCTTGTTTAAATAGCCAAGTCTTGAGTTTTTTTTTTTTTTTTAATGTTTGTGTACTTGGCTCTAGCCAAAGATCAGTTGGCATCGAGTTCCAGAGGGTGGGTCCGGCTAGGGAAAAGGCGCGGTCTTTTGTGGTGCAGAGGTGTGTGGACTTGAGGGTAGGGGTGTGGAGGGTTCCCTTATAGGTGTATCTGATTGGGCGGCTGGAAGTGTGTAGGCGGAGAGAGTTGTCGAGCCAATGAAAGTCATTGTTGTGGATTGTTTTGTGAATAATGGAGAGGCATTTGTAGGTGATACGAAAGGAAATAGGGAGCCAGTGAAGTTGCTTGAGGACAGGAGTGATGTGGTCTGTTTTGCGGGTGCTTGTAAGAATTCTTGCAGTTGCATTCTGTAGCATTTGGAGGGGTTTAAGGGTTGAGGCGGGGAGACCTAGTAACAGGGCGTTACAGTAATCGATTTTTGAGAATATAGAGGATTGGAGGATGGTACGGTAGTCATTGAGGTGGAGGAGAGGTTTGAGCTTTTTGAGTACATGGAGCTTGTAGTAGCCTTCTTTAATGGTAGTATTGATGAAGGTTTTTAGGTTGTTGTCAAATATGACACCAAGGTTTCGTACATTTTGTGGAGAGAAGTTGGGCAGGGGTGGGGGTTGTGGTTGGGAAGAGGTGGGGGGTCATTGCAGATGGAGATGATGATGAGTTCGGTTTTCGCAGTGTTAAGAGCAAGGTGGAAGTTGGTGAGGAGGCAGTTTATAGAGTGGAGGCAGTTATCCCAGAATTCAAGGGATTTATGTAGGGATTCTTGTATAGGGATGAGTATTTGTACATCATCTGCATAGAGGTAATGGGTGAGGCCGAGGTCTGTGAGAAGTTGGCAGAGGGGCAGGAGATATATGTTAAAGAGGGTGGATGAGAGAGATGAGCCTTGGGGGACTCCTTGCGAGAGATGAACGGGTTTAGATTCAGTGTTGGCGATTTGGACTGTATACTGCCTGTTTTCCAGGTAGGATATGAACCAGAGTAAGGCCGATCCAGAGATCCTGATTTCTGTGAGGTGTTTGATGAGAATGCTGTGGTTAATAGTGTCAAAGGTGGCGGAGATATCTAATAGGGCGAGTATGTATGAGTGTCCTTGGTCAAGGCCTTTAAGGAGAGGGAGATGAGTAGGGTTTCAGTACTGAAAAATTTACGGAAGCCGAATTGGGCTGGGGATAGGATGTGGTGGATCTCCAAGTGATCGGTGAGTTGTGTGTTGACAATTTTTTCCATTACTTTCGCCAGGAAGGGGAGGTTGGAGATCGGTCTGTAGTTGGCTAGGTCAGCAGGGTTGAGGTTGTGTCTTTTTAGAATGGGTTTAACTATGGTATGTTTTAAGGAATTGGGGACTATGCCATGGGAGAGAGAGCAGTTGATTATCTCAGCCAAGGGTTTGGCAATTATGCTTGCAATGGGTAGGAGAGCTTTACTGGGGATAGTGTCAGCCGTGGTGGTGTCGAGGGCTTCTAGTATGGCGTTTGTGTATTTAGAGGAGGACATGGAGGGAGAGGGTGCTGAGAATCGTCGAAGGATGTTTGCGATTTTTTTCTTTGAAGAAGTCGGCGATCTGTTCGCATTTCACTTTTGTGTCCTCTTCAGAGATTTGGGGGGGTGATGGTTTGGTGAGTTCTGCTACGTATATGAAGAGGGCTTTTGGGTTGTAGATAGCGTAATAGTCTCGTTTGGTCTTACGTATGGAGGTTTTATAGTGGTGTAAGGAGGTTTTGTAGTCATCTTGTGTAGAGTCTGAGGGTTCTTTGCGCCACTTTCTTTCTTTTTGTCTGAGGTCATGTTTTAATCAAGTTTACTTAGGTAATAGGCACTACTATTAATTTCTTCAGTAGCATGGAATCTTCTTGGTATTTGGGTTCTTACCAGGTTCTTGTGGCCTGGTTTGGCCACTGTTGGAAACAGGATGCTGGGCTTGATGGACCCTTGGTCTGACCCAGCATGGCAATTTCTTATGTTCTTATGTTAGGGTGTGTATGTGCGGGGTGCGGAGGTGGTCTGTTTGTAATCTGTACCACATTGATGAAGTGTGTATGACTCAGAGTTTTGTTAGGCTTGGAGAATGGACTGGAGTTTAGAAATGAACTATGCATTATTTTTTTGATTAAAGCATTAGTAAATTTCAGGATGGTATTAAATTGGGAGCAGCAGTTGCAGCAAGGGTTTCTATGTATATTCCTAGGTTTTTGAGCTTTTATTTTGAAGTGTTGTTATTCTTTTAATTATTTTCAGGTTCATTTTATTCTTTTTATTTTTTGGTTAGTTTTATTGTTTGTATTAAATGTGATAACTGTGTGTGTTTTTTTTTAATTGTAAACCACTTAGACAGTATGGTAGACGGTATAGAAATTTCCTGAACATACCCAGATCAATCCAGACCAGTGGGTTTTGCATCCCTACCAGAAGATGGAGTCAGAGAAACAAAACTGTGAGTTACTGCTACATAACTGAGAGTGCCACCTGCAATCGCTCAGTATTTCTCTTTCTCCAGAAAATAGTAGAGGTGCACACCTGCAGTCTAGGTGTTAGTTAAAAAAAGAAAAGAGAAAATAGTTATTTCCTAGCGTGTAGCAGATGGACTCAAAACAAATGGGTATTGTGTGCTCGTGCTAGCAGTTGGAGACGGATCTGACGTCAGCACGTGTACATATACCCCCACAGGAAGTGTAGCTATTCAGTAATTTCCGTCTCCAAAGCAGTTTGGAGCTACCCCACGCTCGCTGAGCGTGTTTCCAAATTCTAACGACTAAATTCATAGAAGAAACCTACCGAAGACGAGCCCCGCACTCCTGTGGTGATACCAGGCGGTCACTCACCCAGTTGAGTTTCCCGAGCTGACTTCCGTGGTCCCTCGGAGGTAAGAGCCTCGGTCCGGTGGCCGGTTCGCAGCAGGGACCCAGCCCCCGAGTGAGAATGGCTTGGGCGCGGCTTGGCCCCTGAGCGAGACGAGTTCGGGCGCGGCCTAGAGGCAGCCTCGGTCCCGGCGTGGACTTGGCCCCCGAGCGAGACGAGTTTGGGCGTGGCCTAGAGGCAGCGGGTGCACGTCCTTAAAGCGCAGCGGTGAAGGTATTCCCCTCTCCCCCCGCAGCCGGAGACCGCCCGGGTCGCAGCCGGGAAGCGCCGAAGACCAGGTAAGGCATACATCTTTACTTGGTCTCCGAGGAAGTGTGGACTAACTGGGCCTGCCTACAAGGCCGCCCGCCTGGGAGGTCGCCATTTGCCTGCCTACTCATCTTTTCCAATTCAGCGCACTTTGCTTGCTAAAGCGCTCGCGATAGGCGCACGTTGTTCGCGCACGCGATAGGCGCACGTTGTTCGCGCACGTTGTTAGTGCACACAATAGGCGCACGTTGTTAGCGCACGCGATAGGCGCACGTTGTTAGCGCACGCTACTAGGATTCGCGCACTTTCTAAGACGCCCGTTAGAGGCGCACATTTATGAGGCGCACGTTCTAAGACGCCCGTTCTAGGCGCACGTATTAGGCGCACCTCGTTGGGTGACGCTGCATTTCAGGCGAATGGATCATAAGAAAGCCCAGGTGTCCGCAGAGCCGGCACCTCCAGAATCAGGCATGAACGCTCTAAGCCTCTGCTCAGCATGCAACCTCAGAGCCACACAGAGCGAGGAAGCAGACTCCCTATGTGCCCAATGTGAGGAAGCCATGGGAGTCCCAGGACAAGACCGGTCCCAGCCCAGCGGTTCCTCAGGGACCACACCGGACTTCGCAGGCCACGGCGAGCAGCCAGGGAACCCGAGAGACCTGGTGCCCCTGTGGCCAGATCCGGCTTCGCTTTCCTGGGTGGAATTATTTAAGGGGATTCACGCCTTTGTCCAGATGCAGTCTGCTCCTCGAATGGGTCCTCCCGTTCCGGCTGATCCGGTCCCTGGACCCTCGAGACCTAGGCGCAGCCACTCACCACCCGACAGCCCCGCTTATGGGGATTCGGATTATTCCCAGGTAAGTGAGGAGCCCCCCGAGGAGGGTGAACTTCCCTCGGATATAGAACCATATCGCACCATGAGACGCTTCTTTCGGACGGAAGATCTGCCAGGCCTGGTCTCACAATGCTTATCGGAGCTGGCCATTCCGGGCCAGGACCCCCCAGGGGACCCTATAAAGAACCCCCTGCTAGAGGGCCTGCACCAAACGGCTCACCATTTTCCCCTACTACTAGCAGCACAGCAGCTAATCGAGCTGGAATGGAAGGCACCGGAGGCCTCATTCAAAGGGGGTCGGGCATGTACCCTCTGGATCCGGCGTCCAAGGAGCTGCTGGCGTGCCCCAGGGTAGACGCCATAGTTAGCGCAATTGTGAAGCGCACCACCATTCCAGTGGAGGGGGGAGCGGCCCTCAAGGATACGCATGACCGATGCATGGACACCATTCTGAAACAAGCTTTTGAGGTAGCAGCCATGTCCCTTCGAATCGCGACTTGCTGCACCGTGGTGACGCGCTCCTGTTTATCACAGGCAAGAAACAACACCTCGGGAGAAGACATGGAATCAGCTCTCGCATTTCTCACTGAAGCAGCCTCCGACCTCGTCCATACGGCAGCCAAGGGAGTGTCCTCCTCAGTGGCAGCCAGGAGACAGCTTTGGCTACGCAATTGGGCGGCCGACGCGTCCTCCAAGACATGACTCACAAGAATGCCCTTTAAGGGATCCCTACTGTTCGGCAGCGACCTCGAGAACTGGGCTACTAAATGGGGTGCCTCTCCATTACCCCGTCTACCAGAAGACAGGTCGAGGAGGAGCCAGCGTTCTGTTTCTAGACCAGCCAGAGGTAGAACCTCGCAGCGCTTCAACCCCTACAGGTCTCGCTATCAAGCACCTCATTCTCAGGCCAGGAACCAGCCCTTTCGGGCTAAGCACACCAAGAAGAGAACCGGCCCGGGTTCTGGCCCCGGCCGTAACCCACAATGACAATCAGCCGACCCATCCGAGGGTAGCAGCCATAGGGGGCAGGCTAACCCTCTTCTACCACAGGTGGGTCGAGATCACTTCGGACCAGTGGGTCCTCGCCATCATCCGGGAAGGATATTACCTGGATTTCTTTCGGCTTCCGCTGAACAAGTTTGTGGAATCTCCTTGTTCGCCACTCAAGACAGTGGCACTAGAAGTGACCTTACAGAGGCTCCTGGCCCTAAAAGCCATAATCCCAGTACCTGCGGAAGAGGTAACTTCTGGGCATTATTCCATTTATTTCATAGTACCCAAGAAGGAGGGCACCTTCAGGCCCGTCCTGGACCTCAAGTCAGTCAATCGACACCTACGGGTCCCCAGCTTTCGCATGGAAACTCTACAGTCTGTCAAGAATTCAGTACAGCCAGGGTAGTTTCTCACCTCCCTAGATCTGTCGGAAGCCTACCTGCATATCCCAATCCATCGGGATCACCAGCGCTATTTACACTTCAAAGTCCTGAATCAGCACTTCCAGTTCTGAGCTTTACCCTTCGGGTTAGCCACCGCGCCGCGGATCTTTACCAAGGTAATAGTATTAGTGGTGGCGGCACTCAGGAAGGAAGGAATCCTCGTCCATCCCTACCTGGACGATTGGCTGATCAGGGCAAAGTCACCGGAGGAGAGTCACCGGGCAACCAACAGAGTTATAGCTCTTCTGGAAAGCCTAGGATGGGTAGTCAACATAAAGAAGAGTTCCCTACAGCCATCCCAGTTGCTGGAATACCTAGGGGTCCAATTCGACACCCAAGACGACAAGGTCAGTCTGACCTCCAAGAGACAGTCCAAACTCCGGAATCATCTGCAGGTCCTGCTGAGCGCCAGCCGCCCACAGCTCGGGATTACCTACAAGTCCTCGGCCTCATGGCATCCACTCTGGAAGTGGTGCCTTGGGCGCGGGCTCATATGAGACCATTGCAACGCGCCCTTCTATCTCGATGGAGTCCACGATCGCGGAACTACACCATACACCTACCTCTGCCGGCCAGAGTGCGGACTCAGCTACGGTGGTGGTTACAGCCCGGCCACATAAGCCGGGGGTCAAGAATGTCCTCCCCAACCTGGATTCTGCTCACCACATATGCCAGCCTGAACGGATGGGGAGCACACTGCGAGGAACTCACCGCCCAAGGGCGGTGGACCAGAGAAGAGTCAAGGTGGAACATCAACCGACTAGAGGCACGGGCAGTCAGGCTTGCATGCCTGCAATTTGCCCACAGACTTCGCGACAGAGCGGTCAGAGTGATGTCAGACAACGCCACCACAGTGGCATACATCAGTCGACAGGGCGGAGCCAGAAGCCAACAAGTGTCCCTAGAAATAACTCCCCTGATGATTTGGGCAGAAGCAAATCTTCAGGACATCTCCGCCGTCCACATTGCCGGGAAGGACAACACGACGGCCGACTTCCTCAGCAGAGAAAGCCTAAACCCGGGGGAGTGGCAGCTGTCACCCACAGTTTTTCAGATAATTGTGGATCGATGGGGGACACCAGCCATGGACCTATTAGCGGGGACAGGTCCAACTCTCAAGTTCCCAGTTATTTCAGCCGCAGGTGGGATCCTCGAGCCCAGGGGATTGATGCCCTGGTACAACCATGACCTCAGGGGATCCTGCTATACGCCTTTCCTCCGTGGCCCCTGCTGGGCGCCATTGTACACAGGATTCAGCGACACAGAGGCCTAGTTCTTCTAGTGGCCCCGGACTGGCCAAGAAGAACCTGGTACGCAGACATGAGAAGACTACTGGCAGGGAATCCTCTACACCTGCCTCCACACAGGGACCTGCTGCAGCAAGGTCCCATCCTCCACGAGGATCCAGCTCAATTCTCTCTTACGGTCTGGCCATTGAGAGGGCTAGACTGAAGAAAAGAGGATACTCGGAGCCGGTAATAGATACACTCCTCCGAGCACACAAGTTCTCCACATCACTGACATATATCAGGATCTGGAGAGTTTTTGAAGCCTGGTGTGACTCTCACAGCACCAATTCACATGCCGCTAAGATTCCTCTCATCTTGGACTTCCTACAAGATGGACTTCAGAAGGGTCTGTCCCTCAGCTCCATCAAGGTTCAGGTAGCAGCGCTGTCTTGCTACGGTCCCAGGAGTGACGGCAACTCCATTGCCAAACACCCAGACGTTTCACGCTTCCTGAAAGGAGTTAAACACATTCGCCCGCCACTGAAGTGGCCAGTGCCCTTGTGGAACCTCAACCTAGTATTGGAATTTCTAGCGGGATCCGCCTTCAGGCCCCTTCAAGGCCTGTCCCTCCGTTTACTAACCTTGAAGATGGTGTTCTTGCTGGCTGTGTGTTCAGCATGCCGCATCTCAGAGCTACAAGCACTATCCTGTTGTGATCCATTTCTCAGAATCACTCCAGAGGCTATCCATCTTCGTACAGTTCCCTCCTTTTTACCCAAAGTGGTCTCACACTTTCACCTCAACCAAACCATATCCTTGCCTACCACGGAAGGTTTGAAGAAGTCGGAGGAAGGTCGAATGCTACGCCATCTCGATATCGGCAGACTGCTGTCCAGATACCTGGAAATGTCTGAAGCAGTACAAAAGACGGACCACCTGTTCGTCCTGCACAGCGGGAAGAAGCAAGGGGAAGCAGCCTCACAGCCAACCATCGCCCACTGGATTAAAGAGGTTATCAAGGCGGCCTACGTAGAGGCAGGAAAACTACCACCTCTACAGGTCAAGGCTCATTCTACCAGAGCACAATCAGCCTCTTGGGCAGAAGCTAAGCTGCTGTCCCCTGCAGAGATATGCAAAGCGGCGACGTGGTCCTCCCTCCATACCTTCTCCAGATTCTATCGTCTGGACGTCCAGGCCAGGGAGGGGACAGCATTTGCGAGGGCGATCCTACACGGTCCTTGGGCAGCCTCCCGCCCAGTCCGGGAGTAGCTTTTGTACATCCCATTTGTTTTGAGTCCATCTGCTACATGCTAGGAAATGTTGAGATTACTTACCTGATAATCTCCTTTTCCTTTGTGTATGCAGATGGACTCAGCATCCCGCCCGGCTGCCGGTATACATGGGGATTCGCCGACTCACGGTAAGCCATGTTTTGCTTATAATAGGGCTTCCACCCTGCCGGGTGTCGACGCCTTCCGGTTGAGAACACTGGCGGTCTCCAGCTACCATCAATTGGTCAGGGTAATCCTGTTGATTAATCGATCGGTCAGTCACACATATATCCATAAAGCTTTTGCTAAGAAGATTACTGAATAGCTACACTTCCTGTGGGGGTATATGTACCCGTGCTGATGTCAGATCCGTCTCCAGCTGCTAGCACGAGCACACAATACCCATTTGTTTTGAGTCCATCTGCATACACTAAGGAAAAGGAGATTATCAGGTAAGTAATCTCAACAATACATTTTTTCTTTTAAGGTGTTAGTAGTAGGGCAGTAGGGGACGACGGAAGCTCCCTGAGGTGTTAGGCACCTTTGTGGGCCATCCCTCAGGTGGAGCTGAGTGAACGGAGGGTTTGGATACCTCTAACTGGGCTTGATCCGCAACGTACCGGAGGGTCAGAGAGCCAGGGGATCTGGCTCCCTTGACCCTCTAAGGCTCCCTTCTTGGTCACTACTGATCCTGTCAGGAGAGTATTTCTTCAATTTTTTTCTTTCTTAAAAGAAAATAATAATAAAATACAGAGTTTTTTTCTGCAGGAAAGGCTGTCTATAGTTGTCTGTGGTGGACCTGGACAGTGGGGGCTGTTGGCCAGTGCTGAGGGGTGGAGGAGTTATCTTTGTGCAGGGGCATCGGACAGCCCATGGCTCCGGATTTGTGTGGTGAGCAGCACCGGCTCAGGGGAGGGGGGCCATGGTGCAACCATTCTTTCCCTCGCTGTCTTTTTTTTTTTTTTTGTAGGTGGGCTGGTCGACAACTGCATTTTGAGTGAGTATGCCAGCGGAAGTTGGTGGTTGGCGCAGCTGCTGTCCCATGTCAGAGCTTGTCCACGGCCTAGCGGGTGCTGCGCCGCATGGAGGCCCTATTGGCGCCAAGACAGAAAATGGCTGCATGCCACGCTTGTGGCTCCTCTGTGGCATGGCTGGACAACTGGTCCCTCTGCCTGGAGTGCAGATCTGGACATGAGGGCTCTTCGATGGGGGCCGGGGAAGGAAACCAGGCCTCCTTTCGGCTGGGCTCGTTTCTGCTCCTGCTAAGGAGGAAACTCAGGAAGATGCGGCTCGCCATGATTCCCTGCCCCCTCTTTTCCCGGTGGGGTTGAGAGCCTCTAATGGGGAGGGGACTCTATGGAAGAAACCCCAGGTTTGGGGGAGGCTGATTCAGGGCATTTCTCCCCAGAATTTATTCTCCTTCTTCATGAGGCCTACCTAGCCAGGAAAGGTTCCGGGAGAAAGACTGCAGCAAGACCCTGCTGACCCTCGGAGAAGAAGCTCAGGAAGGCCTCACAAGGGGCTAATGAGATCCCACAGCATCTGGGGTCGCGTTAAGCGGAAGCCAAAGGCAATCCCAGGGATGGTGAGGAGTCCATTCACTCGCAGAAGGAACTTCTCAATTGTTATGGGACAGATCCAAATGCGACACCAGCCCCTAATGCAGATGGCTTCAAGGATGACCCTGATCTGGATAAGTTTCTGGTGCCTGAAGGGGGTGGTGCGTTTGTTCAGGCGGCAAGAGCTACGGCCTGTGATTCCTCAGATCTTGGAGGAGTTAGGCTTGAAGGTTGCTCAGGAGAAGTCTGATAATGAAGGAGTCAATCCGGTCCTGGATGGTCTTCGAGGGTCCCCAAGTGCTTTTCCTTTGCCATAGAAGATCCAGAAGCTGGTGAACCGGGAGTGGGACTCCCTAGACGCGGGTCTGAAGGTGGGCAGAGCGATGGCTAAGCTTTATCCCTTGATGGAGTAAGCCCTTGACCTGCTGAAGATTCTGAAGGTGGACATTGCTGTTTCGGCTGTTACCAAGAAGACTACAATTCCGGTGGCGGAGGCGGCCACTGTGAAGGATGTTCAGGACCACAAGCTGGTGGTGCAGCTCAAGCGGATGTTTGAGGTCTCTGCGTTGAGTCTTTGAGCGATGGTATTTATTTATTTAAAGGCTTTTTTATACCGGTATTCGTGGGTACATCATATCGGTTTACATATAACTTGAACACTGTACGAAGAACGGGGAGCGAAACTTGGAGGGGGTAGCATAACACTTTACAGAGAACTTGATTTAGATTATGTACAGGGGTAGGAGATATACATTATCGTGGTACACAGGGGGCAGGCAAGTGAGGTATAAATAAAGTAAATAATTTGGGAGAACATGTTGGGGGATGGAGGGGGGAAAAGCATGGAACAATATAATTGGAAATACCTTATTCAAGATAGTGCAAGGGGTTAATTCAGCATACACTTAACATTATTGGGGCAGAGGAGTGGGGAGCAGGAGGGAAGAAGTGCAGGGGGTTATTTGGACATATACATAACATTATTGGAGCAGGGATGGGAGAGGATAAGGGAGCAAAGACATATCATTATTGAGCATATACATAGTTATTTGGGCAAAAACATGCAGAGGACCTGTCTGTGCTGGGTGCAAAAGGCTCCAGAGCATACGGTGGCAGGAGATGGTGGTTCTCTGCAGGCGGCTCATCTAGAAGCTGGGATCACCTATGTGGCAGATGCGCTGTATGACTTGGTGAATATGTCGGCTCGTAGCATGGTCTCGGTTTGTAGACATCTGTGGTTGCGTAATTTGTCGGCGGACTTATCGTCCAAGGTCCAGCTCTGTAATTTCCCATTCAAGGGGAAGCTTTTGTTCGGAGAGGACTTGGATCAGTTGATGGTGTTGGGGGGAGTCGAAGGGGAACTAGTTGCCGAAGAACAGGAAACTCACTAGGAAGATGTTTCCAGCTCGGGTCCGTTTTAGGGATTCTCGTAGGTTCCAGTCCGGCAAGCCCTCTTCTGGCTCCACAGCAAAGCAGAGCATTGGACGTCAGCAGTCCTTTTGTGGAGCCCGCAGGCCAATCAGAGATGGGAGAAGCCAGGGCTCTGGTGGTGGAAAGTCAACCCAATGAAGCCAGGGGTCCCCACACCCTCGAAGAAGCTGTAGGAGGTAGATTGTCCAACTTTTATGAGGAGTGGGAAAGGATTACCTCGAACCGCTAGGTGCTGGAGGTAATTCGAGAGGGCTATGCTCTAAAGCTTCTAAGGCTACCATCTCTCGATGGCCTAGGGAGGCAATTTGTTCACCATACATTTGTAAAGGTTGGCCGATTCCTGTGGGTTTGAGGGCGCAATCCACAAGGGCGCAGGCCGCGTCCTGGGCTGAGTGTCAGCTTCTGTCGCCGCAGGAGATTTGTAGGACTCCGGTGTGGTCCTCGATTCATACTTTCACCAGACATTATTGGTTAGATGTGAAGGCACAAGACGAGGTGTCTATTGGTGAGAGTGTTCTGCGCGGGGCTCTTTCGGGTTCCCGCCCAGTTTAGGGATGTTTGGGTACATCCCACTAGTCTAGACTGATCTGGGTATGTTCAGGAAAGGAAAATTGGTTCTTACCTGCTAATTTTCATTTCCTGTAATACCACATATCAGTCCAAAGACCAACCCACTTGACTCCGAAAGACTGAATTTTCCTGCCCCCTTCCAAAAAAAAAAAAAAAGAAGAAAAGAGGAGAGAAAGTGAAGATATTAATAAGCAAAATTTTTGCTATAAGGAGTGTCTTGGTTGGACAGGATCTGTGGTGTTCCAGTTCTTGTTTTGTTTCGATGCGGATGCGCAAAGTTTACAGTTTTTAGGGGTTTCCAACCCTTTGATCCCTTCTCCCGATTTGAGGGGTGATTTGATTACTCTTGGCTTGGATACAGGTTAATACTGAGGGACTGCAGGTGGCACTTTGTTTTGTAGCAGTGCCTCAAAGTTTTGTTTCTCTGACTCCATCTGCTGGTAGAGATGCAAAACTAACTAGTCTGGACTGATCTATGGTATTTCAGGAAACGAAAATTAGCAGGTAAGAACCAAGTTTCCCTTAGTAAGTAAATACCAATGGAATCTTGATAGTGTAGGAGGTGAAGGATGTCTGTCTGTGCATTGAGATGTGTGCAACTCATTGAGGTTCTTTGTTTTTCTCACAGGCCCATCACACTGTGTGGCACAGGTTGGTGAAGCGCTCGCAGACTCTGGTATGTGCTTGACTTTATTGTATGTGAGGATTTTCACTTTACTAATCTACAGTGCAGTGAACATTATATAGAGTGGTGCAGTGCTTGGAGGCAGTATGCAAAGTGTAAAATAACCTGGCAGGCACAGTTAACAAATGCCGACACGCAGGACTCTGAGTTAGCCATTCTGCCGTAATTACCAAGAGATTGGCTCTTAGCTTATATTTCCATTTTTTTTCATGTTTTAGTTGGGACTTGAGAAGTAGCAACTGTTTGCAGTATTTTCTGAATGTTAGTAATTTCTTGACATTTCAACTTAAAGGCTTCTATAGACTTCCCAAAGCAGTTTGGGAAGATACTGCTGCAGAATAGTGACATGACAGGTCCTGGTGCCAGTTACAGGTCCTGATGCTGTTACTGTCAATAGTAAAACAAAATTCTTTTGTGTCTGAGCCATTCAGTGTGAAGAGTGATAAGCAGCGTAACAAATGTTTTGCTGTTTTCTATTAGGAAGGCCTTCCTTTTACAGCATTCAGGATGTTATTTGGGTGGTAATAAAGCATTAAATCTGAGCTCTGTGAGAGCTGCTGGACCAGTTAATATGTTAATGGTGCCAAGGCAGGAGAACTCAGAATCATTCTTTGCCCTTCTGCTTTTCTGATAATGCTGGGGTTATGGAGAGCCCACGTCCCTGAGGTTAGAAAGAATTCTTAAAGGGCCAGCTGAGTACACTGCCATACTGAGATCCTGGATTTAATTCCTGCCTCAGTTCTTCTGCTTCCCAGGCTGGGTAGGGCTGGGGGTGCTGCAAAGGCAGCTTTTACCGCCCTTGGGGGGAGCGGGAATACTTAGTGGAGAGATTTAAGGCCCATGATTGTAGGGCTCAGAAGGAGCCCTGTCGCATTGTCTCTGGCTGAGTTGGAAAGAAATATAAAATAGGGGCAAACATCCCAGGTTCATGTCCCAGTCCTGGTTCTGACTGAGCTGGAAGCCCAAAAATAGAAGGCGGAGGAAATTGCCAGCTAACAAGAAAAACAAATGAAGGAAGGAAGAACACTTAATATTTATTCTGTTTTACAGGTCATGGAAGAAACGGAAGCCCCTACATAGTTTAGGAGTTTTCTAATATTTTTATATGTAGGTTATGTTACAGCAAAATTTTCAACTCATCTGTATGTGTAAACACTGAATAAACATTTGAAGCTAGTGTCACAGTAAAAGTGTGCTTATTGTGTGAGGCCACCAATTGCACTTAATGCTGGTTTCCATTGCAGGATGAGGCAATATATAAAGCTTGAAAGGCCTTCGGTAACAGGCTACGTTCACTCTGCCGTGGCTCTACATGGCACACTCCAACTGCACTCTGACAGCTATCCACAGTGTGAGACAATGCCAGCTGTCCATGGTGCACTGTACCCATGCAGTGGATGTGAGTGCCATGGGTTTATATGCCTTGTTTAACCAGTGATACTGTGATGCCTGAAGGTCATAGCAGCGCCGTCAGCAATTCCCTCATTATATGGTTGTGACTCCATTTAAACAGCTGTAAAAGTAGAATTGTCAAGCATGTCTTCTCAGTTTATATTCTATTATCAGACTATCATCGTTCAAAAAAAAAACTAGTGGGAGTCAGTAGCAAAATAGGAAATTTTATTGCTTAGTTATGAAAGGTTACATATCAGCATATGTTGGTAAGTAAACATCTTATTGCAACATGTCAGACCCACCTTTTGATTCCCTGCTTGGAATCTTCATCGGGTAACCCTATACATAAGGATGTTTGTGCTGCAATTATAACCCTGATACAAATTCCAAGCAGAGAATCAAGAGGTATTAGGAATGGTGCCTGGTGGGGAACATTCTACACATGCGCTACCAGAATGTGGGATTCTAGGGGAGAGGGGACTCTTGGTATACGTGCAGGTTACTCTAGCACAATGGTTCTCAACAAGTGTGTCGCAAATTCCCGGGAGGTGTGTCACAGAGCCAGCAGAAGACTGATCTTTCCTCAGCAGTCTGGGCAGGAGTTGGCTGACTTCTCTTTTATTGGGTATGACAGGAAGCTGCTCTTGCCTCTTCCTTCATTTCCTGGCCAGTGGGAGGTTATTCCCTCTTCCTACACCCAGATCAGAGCACGGTATCACCAACTCTTATTCATATGTGCCCGGGAGGACACCAATTTTATCTTCCCCTGCCTGACCTAGCAGTGAGGCTGTTGATGCTCTCTTCACCCCATGGAGCCTGGATGTGGAAGCAGGAACATTAGGGAGAAAGGTGCGTGCTCTTAGATCTGCTGCTGCCTCCTCATCTTCCTCTCCTCAATGCTTCTTGCCCTCATCTGCTGCTGATAAAGAGGGAAGGAGACTCTGGATTGGACTAAAGTCTTTTCTGCTGGAGGGAGTCAGAAGGGGAGGGCAGGAAGGTGTGGGGAGATAGGGACTCAGGGGTCTGCTGAATAGGAAGGGTTGGGGAAAGGAGATTGGGATTGTTGGGTAGGGAGGGGTTGGGGCTGCTGGGCAGGAGAGAGAGATGGAAGTATGGGGCTTCTGGGGCGGGGGAAGCTGCAGGTAGAGGTATTCTGGGTAGGAAAGGGGAGAGGGAAGGGCAGAAAGTTGAACAAGGGATAGAGGGCACAGGGAAGAGGATGTGGAGTGCGGTGTCGGGAATATTGGGCAGGGATATGAGTATGTGAAGGGATGACTGAGTAGTTGGAAGAAGTAAGGGATGATGGGGGCATGGAGGGGAGTGACTGGGTACAAGGGCCATACTATGTCCGTTTTGAGAATATACATTTCTTCTCTCTTTGAACTCTGCTTAGTGGAGGAGGAAATATATTTTTGTTTCTAGTCTCCAGTTTTGCACAGCAAGCAGAAGGTGATCTTGGGGTTTCCAGTCCAGGTTTTGTTTGCACATTTGTAATTTGTGGTCTTTTATTCTATATTTGGTGAAGGCAGGTCTGTCTGTGTTCTGTGTGTATGTGACTGAGATGAGGTACTTTACTAGAGGTTTGTATCAGCCCTTATTTGCTGTATTTTCTCAATATTATATTGCACTGGTGGATAACTGCTGCCTTTTCATGGGTAAGGCTATTCCTGTTCCATTTCTTGGAGTTACTGCTGCTGAGGTATGGCAGGTTTGATAGACACGTATAGTGTGAGGTTTGTGTGTATTATTTTACAATGCACCTGGTAGTAGAGGGAGTTTGTGATCTGTTATTAAGATGACACAGGAATCAAAATATCTTTTTTTTTTTCAATTTACACTTTTATTAGAATTCAAAAGTGGAGCAAGCATACAATAAGGCAAAAACAATGAACCATTGCGTTATAATGTGATAACATAGAGAACAATATGAACCACGGTATACATAACAATTGGCTCCCCTATTTCCCCCCAGTCCCCCCCCTCCCCCCATCCATGAGTCCAGCCAAATGGTAACTGTGATGATTCAGAAAACTTGCGATTGGCAACAAAGCAAGTGAGAAACTGCAAAATCTATGTGTAGGGGTTGTTCAGTCTCTTAAGTGCAGGTGGTTGCACCCAATGCAGAAGGAGTCTTTGAGCTGGATTGCCCAGTTTCCCATTGTAGGTACGGGGTCCATGTCTCTCAGAACTTTAAGGAAGTGTCGTGTAGTTCTGCTGTGATGACAGCCATTTTACAATAAAAATGTACTTTCTGTTGTACCATGGCTAAAGATGGCACTTCAGTCTGCTTCCAGAGGCTGGCTATTATAAGCCTGGTGGCAATAAAGACTTGTTGACAAAATGCTCTGTGTGGTTTCTCCAAGGGAATGTGGGGGTAGTGGAGTAACATGAAGCCAGGGTCTAGAATTCCATGTAAGCCTAAAAGCTGCTCTATCCACAACGCAACCTGCTTCCATAGAGGCTGTATTTTGTCACAGTACCACCACATGTGAAAGAAGGTCCCAAGTTGGCCACAGGCTCTCCAACAACGATCACTCACGTGGGTAAGTCGTTGGTGTAGGGTGTGCGGTGTTATATACCACCGAGTGATGAGTTTATAACCGTTCTCCTGGAGTGTAGCCGACAGAGAACATCTTCGGGCCGAAATATATATCTGTGTCCAATCATCGGGACTGATAGTGCTGCCCAAGTCCTTTTCCCATTTCAAAACATGGGAAAATGGCTGAGTCTCAATACCCAATAATAAAACATACAATTTGGATATCACCCCCTTCTTCTTAATGTCCTCGCATAAATGTTCTAAAAGTGTTTTGCCCATCGCCAAAGATTTAGAAATGGAAGGCATACGCAAAAAATGGATTATCTGGCTGCCTGCCAGAAAATCCGCTTGTCAGCTGATACATTTGTTGCAGTTCTGGCCAAGACATAAGGGAGCCCCCTCTAAATAAATGTTCTACAGTATAAATACCTTTCGCTTGCCATTTACGAAAGGAGCTGTTGCTCTGTCCTGCGATGAAGTATGTGTTGAAATAAAGGTGTGTAGAATAAAAATAAGTCCTAGCGCCGACTAAACGCACTTTCCACTTGTTCCAGATTTTCATGGTCGTTGCGAGGGCCACAGTCTGCTTCCCTTGGGGAGGCCAAGTATCACTCGGCTGCCAAAACAGCATCATCAAGGGAGTCCCTCCTAGTAAATATTCCTCGAATTGTACCCACTATTTTACATAGCCCTTTCTATGCATATCGTAATGGTGGTTAGCTGAGCGGCTGCGTAGTAATGCTTCAAGTTAGGCACTCTGAGGCCTCCTCTATCCCTTGGTTGGTAAAGTAGTCGTCTGGCTATCCGCGGCGGCCGCCTGCGCCAGATAAAATCAAATAAAATCTTTTGCCAGGATCGTAAAATGGCATTACTAATAAAAATGGGTAAGTATTAAACAAATATAGAAGTCTAGGTAAAATGTTCATTTTCATTATAGCCACTCGTCCCAGCCAGGAGTATGATTCCGTTCCCATTTTTGAAGGTCACATTTTAATGCTCCTATAAGAGGAGTATAGTTGAGGTGGAATAGCTTCCGGACTTCTGGACAAATATGCACTCCGAGATATTTAAGCGAGTTATGCGCTAGCTTGAATGGATAGCTCCGCTGGTCCGTCTGGATTACCGAAGGGTCCGCCGTGACGTTCAGTAGTTCAGTTTTATCAAGGTTAATTTTAAATCCAGAAACGCTGCTAAATGCTCATATTTCTGCAGCTACGCCTTGTAAGGACTTAAGGGGGTTAGTAAGGGTCATGAGGATATCATCTGCAAATAATGATAGTTTAAGTTGTGACGTCCCTAGATCTATTCCCTCAATCTGGTCAGTCTCCCTAATTCTGGTGGTAAATGGTTCTAAAAAGAGAGCGAACAGGAGTGGGGATAATGGACAACCCTGTCGCATCCCTCTTTGTACGGGAAAGGGGTCCCCATATCCTCCATTGACTTTAATTCTGGCTACTGGGTTATGATAAAAGCTCCTTATCCATCCCAAGAACCTAGACCCAAAATGCATCTTTTCCAGTGTGGCAAATAAAAAATTCCAATGAACAAGGTCAAACGCCTTTTCGGCATCGACGGCTAAAAGAATCAGAGGCACCTGTTCACTTTTGGCCCACCATAATATATCAGTAACTTTTCTATCGTTGTCTGCCGCCATTCTCTGTGGGATAAAGCCAACCTGGTCCTTATGGACCAGCTGCGGTAGGATGGCATTTAATCTATTGGCCAGCACTTTGGCTAAAAGCTTGAGGTCAATATTTGAGTGATATCGGGCGGTAGGACCCGCATTGAGTGGGGTCCCTCCCCGGTTTCGCAGTAACTGTAATACCCGCAACATTAGAGTGGAGCGGTAAAGGGGAATCCTCATGCAAACTATTAAAAAAAACTCTGCCAGTGGGCCTACCAGCTGTGCTTGGCATTTTTTGTAATAACCTCCTGTAAATCCATCAAGCCCGGGAGACTTTCCAGAATTTAAGTCTTGGATAGCTGTTTGTACTTCCGCTATTGTAATTGGGGTGTCTAAATATTGTTGTTGTTGCATTGTTAAGTCGGGGAGCGTGACCGTCTGGAGATATTGGTCAATAGCTTCCTGTGATACTGTTTGATCTTTGCTATAGAGTGACGAGAAAAATTGTGTAAAACACTTTCTAATATCCTGGCTGGAAGTCTGAATGTTCCCCTTACTATCCTTGATTTTAGCAATGTTGTTAAGAGTTATGCGCTGCTTCAATTGTCTGGCTAAAATCTGACCCGCTCTGTTGTGGCCCTCAAAGTGCTTTTCTTTAGTTCTGTCTAAGGCGTGAGCTATTTGGGTGGAGTCCAGAATGTTTTAATTCCGTGCGTGCAGCCCTCAATGCATGCAGTGTAGAGCCCTGAAAAGTCCTGGAATGCTGGTATGTTAAAGTATTGATAATATGGATCAACTCATTCCGCCTCTTATCCCTCTTCTTCCGGAGGGCTGAAGAGAGAGCAATGAGACATCCCCGGATTACCAACTTGGAGCATTCCCATACTGAGCTCGCCGCTGATACTGACCCCTTATTTAGAATAAAATATTCCCGCAAGGAATCCTGGATGAGTTTAGTATTGTCCAGGTTTTTCAACAGGTCCTCACGTAGGCGCCAAAATTGTAGGCCTGAATCTGGGGCAGCGACCCTCTCTGAAGCCCACACTGGAGCGTGGTCAGACCACATGATATTTCCGATACCACTTCGTCAACAAGATTTTGCAAACCTTTGTCAATGAGTAAGAAATCAAGCCTAGAATATGTATCATGTGAGATGGAGTAGAATGTGTATGTCCTATCGGTAGGGTAGTGCTGCCTCCAAATATCAACAATGCCCCAAGTACGCATAAGGTGAGACAGTTCCGAGGTGGCTTTCCAGTCCTCTGCATTTCTATAGTTAGATGTGTCTATCCTGGGGTTTTGTACTAAATTATGATCTCCTCCCCAAAATATATCTCCTTCAGCGAATATAGTAAGCGCCTCGTTCAGAGTTTGTAAAAAGGTATTCTGACCAGTATTTGGGGCATAGAGGTTAACAATAGTAAATAGTTTCCTATCAATTTGGATTTTCAAAAATTGGTAGCGGCCCAAGGGATCAACGAAGTGGGATTTAAAAGCAAAGGTCACCCGTTGAGCCAACAATATTTATTTATTTAGCATTTTTTTTTTTTTTTTCTATACCGAACTTCATGGTTAAATATTCCAGCATATCTGGATTTTTTCATGCTAGCCGCAAGATAGACTGATGGGAATCCCCTAAACTGTAAATGTTTTTCGTGGCATTTACGTACATGCGTTTCTTGTATCAGAGCGATATCTACATGTTGATGGAGCAAGTCTCGTTGTAGAGACTGCCTCTTAGCATGAGAATTAAGTCCCTTAACGTTAAGGGACCAAATTTTCAAAGCCATATCTCTCCCAATTAAGCCAGCGCAAACGCCTCCTCCCGTCTCCAGGAAAATAACCACCCCCACATATAACTCTAAAAAAAATTGCATATATATCCTCACAGGGTGCTCATGGATGTAAATCGCCCCTCGTCCCGTCCCCCCCCCAAAAGGTCATGTGTATCCCACCTATGGATACCTCCAATCACAGGGGTCTCAGTCACCAACGAGTGAGTCTCATTCCCCGCGACATGTGATTATCTAAGCTAGTAATAGTCCTCAGTCCCGAATCCAAGTTCTATGTCTCGTGCTGTTGTAGTCACTGTAGTGTCATCCAGCAGGCAACCTTACAGGCCAATACAGTAAAGAGCGGTAGGAAGAGCTGCGTTAGTGCCGGACGCAACCGCGGTTGCCACACGCACAGTCCGGCTCACCTACCGCTCGATACTGTATTTAAATTGCTTGCAAATGCAAGCCGCGTCCAAGAAGCGTCCGTGAAGCGTCCGGCATGCGCAACCCATTTTACTGTATAGAGCGCTATACAGTATCCTGGGTGCGCTGGCCTAACGCTTCACGGACACGCTGGTATCTGTCATTTCAAATGTCATTTCAAATGACATTTGAAATGACAGGTACCAGGAAGTGGACGGTTCTCCTACGCTCGAGATTGCCAGTCCTCTCTCCCCTCCTCCCGAAGCAAGGCGCGTAAAGCAGCCTTGCTTCGGGAGGAGGGGAGAGAGGACTGGCAGTGTAAAGCAACAACTTACTTTTTTCACAGCCCTCCTCCGGAGACGGACATCGGCGGAGAAGGACCGCGGCTCCCCTGCCTCCCGGCGAAGATGGATGCCTGCACGGGCGAAAGCGGCCCCTGTGCGTGCAATTGGGCCGCTCAAGGCGTGACGTCACATGTCGTGACGCCAAACGTCATGACGTCACGCCTTGAGCGGCCCAATTGCACGCACAGGGGCCGCTTTCGCCCGTGCAGGCATCCATCTTCGCCTCCGGGAGGCAGGGGAGCAGCGGTCCGTCTCCGCCGATGTCCGTCTCCGGAGGAGGGCTGTGAAAAAAGTAAGTTGTTGCTTTACACTGCCAGTCCTCTCTCCCCTCCTCCCGAAGCAAGGCTGCTTTACGCGCCTTGCTTCGGGAGGAGGGGAGAGAGGACTGGCAATCCCAAGCGTAGGAGAACCGTCCACTTCGTTGCTACTTTTTTTTTTTTTCGCTTTTTCGCTTTTTTAGATTTTTTCCGCTTTCGTTGCTTCGGGAGGATGGGGGAGAGGACTGGGGCTGCCCCGGAGACCAGCACCCATTGACGCGGCCAGGGCAGGTGAGCGGGGGCTGGGGGAAAGTTTGCCGCCTACCCTTACCCCTGCCTCTAACGCAGGGGTAAGAGTAGGCGGTAAGTTAGCAGGTTAAACGCACGGCAAAACGGCAGGGTAAAAAAAGCCATAGTCGGGGCGCGCGTTACTGTATGGGAGGGAATAGCTAATTCGATCGTTTACATCTAATATACATGCCGCGGGCGGAAGGGGTTACCCGGTGATTTAAAGAGGCGGTAAGAATCGGTTAAAGGGGATTGTGTATCGCAGGAAGGGCTAACGCAGCCGGAAAGTGAGTAGAAAGAGGGTTAGGAGCAGGGTAACTGCGGCCGCACTTTACTGTATTGACCTGACTGTGAGTTGAGATGGATGCTGTTCTTTCCTTAGCGAGTAGGTGGTTGCTGTGGATCCCGGAGTGATCCCTTCTGGCGCTCCAAATGCCGATTGTTACCCGCCCTCTGCCACCTGGGTGTGTTGATTGCTCTGTTAGGTCTCATTTGAGCAGTCGGAGCGGGGTCTGGCAGTGGTAGATTGGCCTTGCAAAAAGCATCCTTCGCCTCACCCATGTCTTTCATTGGATGCGTGACTGCATCCACCGTGAACATCATACTGAAAGGGAATGTCCATCTGTAGCGTATATTATGTTCCTGTAGGACTGCGGTCACTGCTCTCAGGTCAAAGCGCTTCTGCAAGGTTGTGGCTGCCAGATCATTATAAATGTAAATCTTATGGCTTTCCCAGAGCCATTCTCTCTTTTTCGCGAGGCGTTGTAAATGAGTGTTTTTTCCTGGAATGTTTGTAAACATGTCAGGATGTCCCTAGGCCTTTCAGATGTTCGCGGCCCTTGCGCCCTGTGAGCTCTCTCAATGTGAAAGGCCGCAGATCCTGGCTCAGTGTCCTTGTCTGCCTTGTCCCCATCTGCTAGTAGGAATTTAAATATTTTGGTGACTACCTCCCTGCAGTCAACGTATTCTTGGAGTTCTGGGATGCCCCGAATACGTATATTATTACACCGGGATCTGTTTTCAAGATCCTCTAATTTTTCAGCGATCGTTGTTAGGTCTGCCATTTTGTTTATTACCTCTTCTTAGGTAATAAACTCGGGCATCTAGGTCGTCCACTCTGTGACCCACCACTGCAAGTTCCTCCCGAACCTCTGATATTGAATGCAGGAGCTCCTGCTTATGTTGCTTGAGGTCCTTTCACAGATCAATGAACCACTCCCGCAGTTCAACGCAGGTAGTCAGCTCGGAGAGCGACATGGGCTCTGCATGGTCCATTTCCAGCTCCGGGGCCTCGGTCTCGGCCTGTTCCTGCACTGGCGCGCCATGAACTTCGTTGGATTTTGCATAAGAAAATTGTGCTAAATCCGGGTTTTTTCGTTTGGATGCCATCGCGGCACTCCGGTAAGCGATCTGGAGATCCTTGCGGCGTTTTTACCAGCTGGATGCAGGTGATTCGGCTGATTAAAAAATTGTCGCTGGGAGCTTCCGCACTAGGCAGCCATTCCCGTCGGTGACTTCAGCGCGCCCCCTCCAAAATATCTTTTTTATATGGTGAGTTGTACAGGGAAATGTCTTAGTTTTGCTCTGCACACATTGTTAGGAAGTGATATTTTGATTCTGGTGTCATCTTAATAACAGATCACAAACTCCCTCTACTACCAGGTGCATTGTAAAATAATACAAACAAACCTCACTCTATACATGTTTCTCAAACCTGCCATACCTCAGCAGTAGAAACTCCAAGAAATGAAACAGCAATAGTCTTACCCATGAAAAGGCAGCAGTTATCCACCAGTGCAATATAATATTGAGAAAATACAGCAAATAAGGGCTGATACAAACCTCTAGTAAAGTACCTCATCTCAGTCACATACACACAGAACACAGACAGACCTGCCTTCACCAAATATAGAATAAAAGACCACAAATTACAAATGTGCAAACAAAACCTGGACTGGAAACCCCAAGATCACCTTCTGCTTGCTGTGCAAAACTGGAGACTAGAAACAAAAATATATTTCCTCCTCCACTAAGCAGAGTTCAAAGAGAGAAGAAATGTATATTCTCAAAACGGACATAGTATGGCCCTTGTACCCAGTCACTCCCCTCCATGCCCCCATCATCCCTTACTTCTTCCAACTACTCAGTCATCCCTTCACATACTCATATCCCTGCCCAATATTCCCGATACCGCACCCCACATCCTCTTCCCTGTGCTCTCTCTATCCCTTGTTCAACTCTTTCTTACCCCTTCCTGCTCAGCATCCCCTGCTTCTCTCTCCCCTCTCCCCCAACCCAACAGCCCCATATTTCCATCTCTCTCTCTCCTGCCCAGTAGCCCCCAACCCTTCCTATTCAGCAGACCCCTGAGTCCCTATCTCCCCATGCCTTCCTGCCCAGTAGACTCTTGAACTCCTATCTTCCCACACCTTCCTGCCCAGTACATTTCCCCCTTCTTCTGGCTCCCAGCCAGCAGAAAAGACTTTAGTCCAATCCAGAGACTCCTTCCCTCTTTATTGGCAGCAGATGAAGGCAGGAAGCATTGAGGAGAGGAAGATGAGGAGGCAGCAGCAGCAGATGATCTATAGAGGATGCACCTTTCTCCCTAATGTTCCTGCTTCCACATCCAGGCTCCATGGGGTGAAGAGAGCATCAACAGCCTCACGGCCAGGCAGGGGAAGATAAAGTTGGTGTCCTCCCGGGCACATATGAGTAAATGTTGGTGATATCGTGCTCTGATCTGGGTGTATGAAGAGGGAATAACCTCCCACTGGCCAGGAAGAGAAGGAAGCAAGAGCAGCTTCCTGTCATACCCAATAAAAGAGAAGTCGGCCAGCTCCTGCCCAGACTGCTGAGGAAAGATCAGTCTTCTGCTGACTCTGCGACACACTAGCTGAGAACCATTGCTCTATGCTAGTGGCAGTCACTTTGTGATTTGATTGTGTGCAGTGCTCACTCAATTCCTTTCTGATGGGCTTCCCTTTTATAATTGCTGCTTTCTGTGATGCCCTCTTGTCAGAGTGATAGAAATGTTTTCTGACACTGCAGGCAATTAAATAAATTTGACTAAAATTTTTGTGGCTTTACTTCTGTTTGTAACTCCCCTGTTCTGCTTCTTAAACTTATAACCTCAGAGCAGAGGTTTGAAGACCTGGAAAAAATGGTAAAAAGTTTGGAAAAAAGTTTTATTTCTGTTTTATTTGCACGGTCAGAAATGGAACAATTGGAAAAACATCTTTTAAAATATTTTCTCTCTTAAAATGATGTGTGACACAGCTAATCGAAATACAGTCCAAGTCAGGGGACTGTGAAAGTGGATTATAAATGTACTGTTTACCTGACAAATCTTTGAGGTTAAATAAAACCTTGATTTAATTTTGCAAAAGCTTTGGACATTCTACTTCTGACCACTCCTTTTTGCTTGATTGCATTATTATTGATGGTTTGGTCCTCCACTCTTCTGTGCCTGAAATGGTGTTCTGGGAAGGCAGCGTGCTGTACGTGTCAGTGTGTCAGCATTCTTAGTTGTCTATTACACATTTACTTGCATCCAGCCCGTCATTGGAATGTTTCATAAGGAAATGCGTAAGTATGTGGGAGTTATAATATTACCCTCTTAGCTCTTTCTAGTACAGCTAGTCCCTTTGTGTCTGCATGATTGGTGTGTTGGTGTGGATGGGCAGACAGAGTAGGCCATATGTTTTTATTTTATTTATTTAGAAACTTTTATATACCGGTATTAGTGGGGACATCATACCGGTTCACATAATAACTGAAAGATTGGAAAATACATTTCAACAAGGGGAATGTAACTGGGCGAGGGTAGAACAGAGAGGCAGTAGGAAGGACAGGGAAAACAAGAAAGTCATAACCAAAACAATTTTCTATGTTTAATTAGTCCAATGTTAAATATATTTTGTGATTTTATTACATATGTGTATTTTCATTTTGAAAATAATATAATCTCACTTCATACATAGAAACAGAAATGACGGCAGAAGAAGACCAATAGGCCTATCCAGTCTGCCCAGCAAGCTTTCACATTTATTTTCTCATACTTACCTGTTACTCCGACCGCTGAGTTCGGGGCCCTTATTGGTAGCTTTTTGATTCTAATTTCCTTCCACCCCCTGCCATTGATGCAGAGAGCAGTGTTGGAGCTGTATCAAAGTAAAGTATAAGGCTTAATGTTTGAGGGTAATTACCGTCATATCGAGCAAGTTACCCCGATGTTTGTATACTCATACTGCTCAGATCAAAGCCTTGTTAGATGTTGGCTGGATGTAAATCCTATTTCTTCATTCCCCCTGAAGCAGTGAGCTGCGCTGGATATGCATATGAATGTTAGAGGGAACGGAGCACATAGGATCTTAAAATATGACTTTCATACGACTGTGGGACTGACACAACTATCTGTGTTCAAATTCAGAACTGTTTCGTCTGCAAGTTCCCTGTACGTACCCGGATCAGCTCAGACCATGGGTTGAGCCTCCTTTCTAGCAGGTGGAGACAGACCAAAACTGAAAGGGTATCCTATATGAGGACAGAGCCTACCCTGTAGCCCTTCAGTATTTGTCTCCAGCAGGTGGAACAGCTCACCCTGTGGTTCCCTGTTAACTTCTGCTTGTCCCTTTTGGGCATTTTTTCCCTTCTGTGTGTCTGTCGTGTTTGGATCAAGCAAGTATTTCTGAGTTATTAATTAAAAAAAAAAACAGTTTGTTCCTTGATTTGTGTGAACTCTTTGGATCCTTCACGGGAGACAGTCCCTGTCTCCTTACTCTTGCAGGGGCCTAGGGGGCTTGGCTCCTTGTTTTATATAGCCTAGGCTCCCTTTTCCCGGTGTCCTCGGCTGCAGGGGTGGAAATTGGTGGTGCCAGTCACTCCCCCTGTTCAGCTCTTTCTCCCTCTCTCCTGTACTGCTCTCCCTTCATTGGGATCCATTGCTTCTGTAGCTGCTGACAGGGACCGTTTAAAAAAAAAAAAAAAAAAAAAGGATTTTAATTAAAAGGAGTCCCTGACAGGATCAGGAGAAGGCTCCTGCCTTCCCTCTTTACTCTTGCAGCTCGAGAGAGAACTGTGAGCGTGCACAGTTCATTCTGTGCCTCTGCTCCATCAGCACCGGCAGCGCAGCTTATTTTTAGTGCTGCCCCTCCCCCACCCAGCAGCCATGCCACTGGGTGGGGGAGGGGCTCTGTTCTTGCTGCCTACCGGGGGGGGGGGGGGGGGGGGGGGGGGGGAAGGTTCCTCTGAGTCCCTGATGCCCTCAGGGACCCAGGCCAGGCCTCCAAAGCGATTATCCCCACTGTTCCCGGGCTGTCAAACCGCAGGAACGCAGCCATTTTGGGGTTTTCTCCAGTTTCTTTCTCGGAGCACCCTGAAGCTCCGGACCTGATTTTTTTCGGTCTGCCCCCCCCCCTCCCCCCCCGCCAATTTGAGCCCCGCACACTCTCCTCTTCCAGATCCAGACTCCCCCCACACCCCCGACCTCCTCCCTGGGGGCGTTAGGACCCATTTTTCCACTGAATTTGTGCTTTTGCTGCACAAATCCTATTTAGCAAGTTTGCAGGAGGAAGCGGCCCCCCCTCCAGCTAAGGTCCCTCGGCTCTCTGTCCCTCCCTCCACTACGGCTCTTGATGGGCAGGGGGCGACCCGTGTCCGTGTGGTCCAGGGGGTCCCCCCCACCCCCGTCTCCTCCACCAGATCCTACCGCTCCCCCGCCTGCCCAGGATCCGGACCAGGACCCAGATTCTGCTAATGTCCCCCCCCCCCCCCCCGGAGAGGAATGACCCCCGGGTCCTCCATCTTTTCCGCAGGGAGAAATTGGAGCCTCTCCTCCCTTTCATCTCCCAGGAATTGGGGGTTGACTGTCCCCCGGTGGATGAGTTTTCGGCAGCAATGCCAGCTTCTTCGGATCCGGTTCTAGCAGGACTTAGGGCCCTGCCGTGCTCCTTCCCCTTCCATCCCATGCACAAATTAATGCTCCTTAGGGAATGACAGGCCCCCGAGATGGGCCTCCGGGTCGGGAGGGCCATGGAAAAGCTTTATCCCCTCCCGGAGGAGTGTTTAGAGTTATTGAAAATGCTTACGGTGGACTCTTCTGTGACGGCTGTCACTAAGCATACCACCATCCTGGTCGTGGGGGGCTACGGCTTTGAGGGATGTCCAAGATCGTAAGCTGGAATTACATCTCAAGTGCATTTTTGAAATCCTAGCCTTGTGTGTTCGGGCGTCCATCTGCAGCAGTCTCATGCATCGGGCAAGCCTTAGGTGGGTACAACAATTACTCAGCACCCAAGACCTCCCGTCTGCAGAGGCAGAGCAGGCTGACAGGTTGGAAGACGCCATAGCTTATGGGGTGAAGGCTAAGGCGGAGGGGATATGCTGAGGACGTCATCTCCACTATTTTGCGGGCCCGCAAAACTTCTACTTCCCTTGCTTATGTCCGGGTCTGGAAGGTTTTCGAGCTGGCCTGCGTGGAAGCGGGCGTTACGACGTGGTCGGCCCCAGTCTTGCTAGTCCTCTCGTTCCTCCAGCGGGGTCTCTCTAAGGGTCTCTCCTTTGGCTCACTCCGTGTTCAGGTGTCTGCCATCGGTTCTCTCTTGGGAAGCCTCGATGGCTACGTGGTTGCTTCTCATCTGGATATTGCCCGTTTTCTCAAAGGGGTCAAACATTTGAAGCCTCTGTTGCATCCTACTTGTCCCTCGTGGAGTTTGAATTTGGTCCTTCGGGCGCTCTGTCAAGCTCCTTTTGAGCCCTTCGCCGTTCCACCCTCAAGGATTTGACGCTCAAGACGGTATTTCTGTTTTCTATTTGCTCCACCAGATGGGTGTCTGAGATCCAAGAGTTGTCTTGCTGCGAGCACTTCTTACGTTTCTCGGATTCCGGGGTCTCTCACTGTCCCATCATTCTTACTGAAGGTTGTGTCTTCATTTCATGTCAATCAGTCGGGAGCTCCCCGCGTTCTCTTCTGCGGACATTGCAAGCCCCGGCGGGGATGATCTACGCCGTCTGGATGTGAAACGCGTTCTCATGCGTTATCTTGAGGTAACTAATGACTTTCGAATGTTGGATCACCTTTTTGTCTTATGGAGCAGCCCCAACCGGGGCAAACAGACCTCTAAGAGGTCTGTTTGCCCCGGTTTGTCCTGGTTGAAGGAAGCAATCTCATCGGCTTACATCTGTCAGGGACGTCCGGTCCTGGAGGGCCTTAAGGCCCATTCCTTGTGTTCTCAGGCTGCTTCCTGGGCGGAGAGCCAGTCGGTCTCATAAGAAAATGCCATACTGGGTCAGACCAAGGGTCCATCAAGCCCAGCATCCTGTTTCCAACAGTGGCCAATCCAGGCCATAAGAACCTGGCAAGTACCCAAAAACTAAGACTATTCCATGTTACCGTTGCTAATAATAGCAGTGGCAATTCTCTAAGTGAACTTAATAGCAGGTAATTAACTTCTCCTCCAAGAACTTATCCAATCCTTTTTTTAAACACAGCTATACTAACTGCACTAACCACATCCTCTGGCAACAAATTCCAGAGTTTAATTGTGCGTTGAGTAAAAAAGAACTTTCTCCGATTAGTTTTAAATGTGCCACATGCTAACTTCATGGCGTGCCCCCTAGTCTTTCTATTATCCGAAAGAGTAAATAATCGATTCACATCTACCCATTCTAGACCTCTCATGATTTTAAACACCTCTATCATATCCCCCCTCAGCCGTCTCTTTTCCAAGCTGAAAAGTCCTAACCTCTTTAGTCTTTCCTCATAGGGGAGCTGTTCCATTCCCCTTATCCTTTTTGTAGCCCTTCTCTGTACCTTCTCCATCGCAATTATATCTTTTTTGAGATGCGGTGACCAGAATTGTACACAGTATTCAAGGTGCGGTCTCACCATGGAGCGGTACAGAGGCATTATGACATTTTCTGTTTTATTCACCATTCCCTTTCTAATAATTCCCAACATTCTGTTTGCTTTTTTGAATGCCGCAGCACACTGAACAGACTATTTCAATGTGTTATCAGATCTTTCTTGGGTTGTAGCACCTAATATGGAATCTAACATTGTGTAACTATAGCATGGGTTATTTTTCCCTATATGCATCACCTTGCACTTATCCACATTAAATTTCATCTGCCATTTTGATGTCGAATTTTCCAGTCTCACAAGGTCTTCCTGCAATTTGTCACAATCTGCTTGTGATTTAACTACTCTGAACAATTTTGTGTCATCTGCAAATTTGATTATCTCACTCATATTTCTTTCCAGATCATTTATAAATATATTGAAAAGTAAGGGTCCCAATACAGATCCCTGAGGCACTCCACTGAGAAAATTGTCCATTCAATCCTACTCTCTGTTTCCTGTCTTTTAGCCAGTTTGCAATCCACGAAAGGACATCGCCACCTATCCCATGACTTTTTACTTTTCCTAGAAGCCTCTTATGAGGAGCTTTGTCAAACGCCTTCTGAAAATCCAAGTATACTACATCTACCGGTTCACCTTTTTCCACATGTTTATTAACTCCTTCAAAAAAATGAAGCAGATTTGTGAGGCAAGACTTGCCTTGGGTAAAGCCATGCTGACTTTGTTCCATTAAACCATGTCTTTCTATATGTTCTGTGATTTTGATGTTTAGAACACTTTCCACTATTTTTCCTGGCACTGAAGTTAGGCTAACCGGTCTGTAGTTTCCCGGATCACCCCTGGAGCCCTTTTTAAATACTGGAGTTACATTAGCCACCCTCCAGTCTTCAGGTACAATGGATGATTTTAATGATAAGTTACAAATTTTTACTAATAGGTCTGAAATTTCATTTTTTAGTTCCTTCAGAACTCCCCGCAGGAGATATGCAGGGCAGCTACTTGGAAGTCTCTGCATACGTTTGCTCGACATTACCGCCTTGATGTTCAGGCACCAGCTTTTGGTTTCTTTGGGCGGCAGGTACTTCGAGCGGGCCTGTCAAGGTCCCACCCTGTCTAGGGAAGCTTTGGTACATCCCATGGTCTGGACTGATCCGGGTACGTACAGGGAAAGGAAAATTAGTTCTTACCTGTTAATTTTCGTTCCTGTAGTACCACGGATCAGTCCAGACACTCTTCCCTTTCTATCTTCCTGTCCACTCGAAGATCCTTATTCTATGTGTCCCTTCATGGGAGGCACCAGAAGCATCCATGTGATGATTGTGGGCATTCATGCAAGAGTGTCCATGCACGGAGTTCATTCATTCATCCACTATTTTCTCTTGTTCAATATTTTCAGAGTTCTCTTATTGTTTGCTCAAGTTCTTCTGTTACTTGCTTGTTCCATAGTGTTTTTTCTTCTCTGCTTTGACAATGGTTATACTGAAGGGCTACAGGGTAGGCTCTGTCCTCATATAGGATACCCTTTCAGTTTTGGTCTGTCTCCACCTGCTGGAAAGGAGGCTCAACCCATGGTCTGGACTGATCCGTGGTACTAGAGGAACAAAAATTAACAGGTAAGAACTAATTTTCCTTTCATGCAGGCAACAGTAATGGCAACTGTGTTACCCATATAGAGCCTGCTGTTTAACACCCGGGATTTTAAAATGAATATTGTGTGAGCTGACCAACCCCTGAAGAAGGTAGTTTTCCTTCTGAAACATTGCAGTATCGGGCTGGTTGCAAGTAAAAGTGCAATAGACAACTAATAATGCTGACACATTGACGCATACTGCACACTGCCTTCCCGGACCTCCAAGCACAAAGATAAGGGCAATCTTATAAGGTTTAAAGTGGTAAGGACAAAAAATGCTTGAAAAATATTTGTATGAACTAAACAATTGAGAAACAGAGAATCACACTGGATGTTTGAAGACCAATGATTACAAATTGAGGTGCAATGAATGGACAATTTGAACACATCCCATATCCATATGAAGGTCACATTTTAAGATCCTGTGTATTCCGTTCCCTCTAACATTCATATAAAGTGAGATTATATTATCATTTTGAAATGAATATTTTTGGGTTGATTTATATTTGCAGAATACAGATCTGCAGATATTTGGTTCAGGAGTGCAATCTGGGACTCTGCTCCTGTGATATGGTGGTGAGGACTTTGTACAGTGCAGCCTCTAGCTGAAAGAATACATGCCTTATCCCATACAGTTTTTCTTTTCATATATAAAACTGAGTTGTATATATTTTTTGTGTCCTGTAAACAGTAAAGTAAGTTTAGAATTTTAAAAAAGTCAAAAAGACCTTTTTTTGTCACTTCTGTCTTATCATAAATGTAACTACTGTACCTCTGCGGAATATTTTAGGAACCAGCAGCGCCCTAGTAACTAAGGAATCAAGCAGCTGGCCATGTAAGAAAACTACAAGTCTTTTCTTTGGTAGTAGCTGCCCAGGATCTGAAAAGCTGCTAATTCTTGCAGAGGACTGTGGAGCATCTGAAAGTGGTAATGCTGTCACGCCGAGGTCTGCATTGTGTTGTAACCCCAGTCATGGACAGCATTACCATTTTTCAGAGGAAAGCCTTCTGGCGGTATGTGCTGCTTGTCCTAATGCCCCTCCGCCATGTGTGTAGGAAAGGAGAAGAGATGTGAGCTGATCTCTGTCAGTTCATCTGCGAGATCATCGCCTGCCTACTCACTGCTCTTCTTATGAGAACAAACTCTAAAGAGTGACATGAAATGGATCAAATCTAGGATTTTTATGACTAATCAGCATACTGTATTGTGGAGAGCCCAAGCCCTCTCAGAGAATTTCACAAAAAGAATACAGATGTAATGTAGCCATATTTACAAGATGAGCAGAATGGAGATTCCTTTTCACGTGTGAGTGGAAGAGCGGGACGAGTCATTGCCCAGACCCAGTCTGCAGTTGAGTGTGAAGTTGACACTGCTTTTCTGTGAGATCGGGGAATGTAAGTGCTACAACAGTGACTCAGGCATCCTCCACAGGCTGAAGTTTATTCCATGTGTAATCGGCATCATACAGTGTTAATGCTAAGATGTAGGAGTCCTTCAGATTTAAAACCCCTATCACATTTAGCATTAACATCATATGGTCCTTGGACAGATTCCAAGCTGGGAAGAGGGAGGCAAAGATTACAGCTTTCCTTTTACAACACCTAAGAGAAAAAGAATAAAGATTCAATACCCATCTTATACTCACTATATAACACAATATTATTACAGATTATCCAGGATGAGGATAGGGGCTTTTAAAGAAACAAGTTAGATACTGTCTGGGTCTTTTAGTGGAAAGGCTTGTGTACTAGGCCTGGTTTCATGCTTGTTATAAGAACCAGGAAGAAGGATTTGGCTTGAAGTTTTGCATATAACTCCTGAGCGACGATATAGAGCACAAATTGTAGGGAGCCTGGCTGCAGTATTCAGGGAAAGACCAGCACTAGAAGAGAGAAGCAGCTGTGGCAGAAGGCAGAGCTTTTAGAAAAGTCTCACTGCCAAGCTGTTCATATCACTAGACTGTGCTTGTGCAATAAGATGAGCATTGCTCTGTCAGATATGATCCGTGGCACCGCAGGTCCCTCCTGCAGCTTGGTGAGTCTCCCTATGAGGGGTTCTGAATGGTAGCTTGCTAGTAAATGGAGATAGTTACCGTATATTTAAACAAAATATATTTTTAAGATTTTGCCCAGCAAGGGCTTTTACATTGATATGGAGTACCTGCTTGTGAATTGTCATGCAGTGAACATAGGTGCACACTTTAGAAAAACATTTCCCGTGGGACTAGCTTGATGGCCCATTGGCAGTGTGAGAGACCCAGCTGTGGTTCCTGAGCCTGGTTTCTGCATCTCAGGCCCATTGGGGCTGGATATAATGCAGAGGCAGTGTTCACAGCCCCAAGGCGGTAGGGAATTGTGGTCGTCACACAACATGGAGAGAACAGGTAGAAACCCTGTCTCTGAACTAGGATTGTCACTGTATTGGCTGACCTGGATGGGAGGGAAATGGAATGGGGAAACTCTGGCAAAACTGCAAAAGAAAGTTTATGTTGTGTTAGTCCAGTTAGAACCAGTGGCAATTTGAGCAGGAGGAAACTGTTGTGCCATTAAAAGCAGCACAGTAGCTGTATTTTCAACCATTTCCCTGTTTCCGTTCTCTGTGAACAAGACCTGGATGTGTCCTTGCGATGGCCAGCATGCAGCGTGGAAATGAGTGTGTGTGCTTTTAGGAAAGTGTGTGTGAGAAGACCTGGATGTGTCCTTGCGATGGCCGGCATGCAGCGTGGAAGTGAATGCGTGTGCTTTTCGGAAAGCGTGTGTGAGAAGAACTGGATGTGTCCTTGCGATGGCCGGCATGCAGCGTGGAAGTGATTGTGTGTGCTTTTAGGAAAGCGTGTGTGAGAAGACCTGGATGTGTCCTTGCGATGGCCGGCATGCAGCGTGGAAGTGAGTGTGTGTGCTTTTAGGAAAGCGTGTGTGAGAAGATCTGGATGTGTCCTTGCGATGGCCGGCATGCAGCGTGGAAGTGAATGCGTGTGCTTTTCGGAAAGCGTGTGTGAGAA
Source organism: Rhinatrema bivittatum (assembly GCF_901001135.1). Lineage (NCBI taxonomy): Eukaryota > Metazoa > Chordata > Amphibia > Gymnophiona > Rhinatrematidae > Rhinatrema > Rhinatrema bivittatum. Next base: position 5,591,054 of record NC_042629.1, read on the forward strand.
GACCTGGATGTGTCCTTGCGATGGCCGGCATGCAGCGTGGAAGTGAATGCGTGTGCTTTTAGGAAAGCGTGTGTGAGAAGACCTGGATGTGTCCTTGCGATGGCCGGCATGCAGCGTGGAAGTGAGTGTGTGTGCTTTTAGGAAAGCGTGTGTGAGAAGACCTGGATGTGTCCTTGTGATGGCCGGCATGCAGCGTGGAAGTGAGTGTGTGTGCTTTTAGGAAAGCGTGTGTGAGAAGACCTGGATGTGTCCTTGCGATGGCCGGCATGCAGCGTGGAAGTGAATGCGTGTGCTTTTCGGAAAGCGTGTGTGAGAAGACCTGGATGTGTCCTTGCGATGGCCGGCATGCAGCGTGGAAGTGAGTGTGTGTGCTTTTAGGAAAGCGTGTGTGAGAAGACCTGGATGTGTCCTTGCGATGGCCGGCATGCAGCGTGGAAGTGAGTGTGTGTGCTTTTAGGAAAGCGTGTGTGAGAAGACCTGGATGTGTCCTTGCGATGGCCGGCATGCAGCGTGGAAGTGAGTGTGTGTGCTTTTAGGAAAGCGTGTGTGAGAAGACCTGGATGTGTCCTTGCGATGGCCGGCATGCAGCGTGGAAGTGAATGCGTGTGCTTTTAGGAAAGCGTGTGTGTGAATAGTTCTAGATCTGCAAACATTCTATGGTTGAGGTTAACTTTGAGTTCCTCGTTGCCAGGAAGTGGCATGGTTTCCTTTCACTGAAGGTTTCTAACTGAAATGTGTTTTGTATTGCAGCTGAGGCCCTGTCTCCTGTCTCTCATTTCTAGTATCTTTTGGCTGCAGCTTATCAGGTAAAGAAAAAGCATCCTTCCGGCCTTCCTTCCTGCAGCTCCACCCCCACAAGTGGTGTTTGAGTCTTGGGGCGTTAGAGGGGTAATTTTCATGCTTCCTTCATTGCTGCTCCTCCCACCTCCCCAAATATTGCTGCTGCCTCCTGGGCACAGCTGAGAGGTGAAAGGTTCTTCAGGCAGGAGAACTAGCAAATCTGCCTCCATTGCTCAATATCTGTTGGGCCTTCAGCAAACCAATTTGCCACTTTATTTCTGGGTTGAAGCAGTCTAATACTAACCCTTGAAACTCCCTTTAAGGAGCTGTTACAGAGCAGGGTACATTTTCAAAAGCTTAGATGGTACCTATGCAGAGAACTTGGCTGAATGTGCTTAAGTGGCTTCTTATCCACCTAAAACTAAACTCGCAGCATGCTTAAATGTGGCCACATGGAAAAGGTATTATGAATCTACACACGTGACTTACATTTTCACTGGGCATAACAGTGTGAAGTCACCTTAGGACACTAAGGGACCGAGTACATTATCCAACAAAATTGGTCCAAAAGCTGCCCTAGGGCTGTACCCATGTCCATCCTTACTAGCTCTTTTGTTTTTTAAAACAAAACAGTAAAGTAGCTTATGCTTTGTAGTATAAAACCTTTATAATGTAACTGTTCTAGCACTGCACACATTTCTTTCATTTTTGCCAGTGCTCATTGATAATTTAAAGTAGAGTAACAATAATCCGTTGCATACATTAAGTAAATTAAAACTGGGTATGTATGGCATAATTTTCTTCAGCATTAATGACAGAGCCCACACGTTAAACAACTCTGCAAATCCTTGGAACAATCATTTATTTTATTTTTTATATACCGACATTCTTACATCCGATGTAAATCGGTTTACATTAAACAGAATAGCAGGAAATAAATTTCCATAGTCTAATACAATGAACATTTCGAATTTAATTTATTTATTTATTATTTTTATATACCAACATTCATCTCAATTGAGATATCACACCGGTTTACATTCAGGTACTGTAGGTATTTCTCTATCCCCAGAGGGCTTACAATCTAAGTTTTTGTACCTGAGGCAATGTAGGGTAAAGGGACTTGCCCAAGGTCACAAGGAGCAACAGTGGGACTTGAACCTTGGTCTCCTGGTTCATAGTCCACTGCTCTAACCACTAGGCTATTCCTCCTCCCTTAATTAAATTATTAACAAGCAAAAAGAAAAGGTAAAGAATTGGAATAAAGGTTAAATTACAGAAAAATATAAAATCATAAATCATATAATTGAAATGACCTGTCAGAATAGGCACTACCAGCAAAGTCTTGCCTTTATTACCTTATAATTAATGATTGCTTGGAATTTTTATTTGCAAATGAAAAATGTGTAAAAAATATATTGAAGAAATTCTCAGTCACTCATATTATGACCAATCATTAATTATAGGCAATAAAAGCAAGACTCTGCCGATAGTGCCTATTCTGACAGGTCATATCAATTATATTGAGAGCTAAAATCTGGTGAAGCGACAGACGATATACCTACCTCTGTACATATGTTCCTGATTTATGGTTCCCAGTTACATTTAATTGAGTTTATGAAAGTTCTCTTTAATAGTTTTCCTGTATACTTGTGTTAATGTATTCTGCCTTGAGGCGACTGTTTTAATGTATTTCCGCCCTGGAGGCGACTGTTCAGTTCCTTGTAAACCGGTGCGATATGTATTCTTTACAGGAACATCGGTATATAAAAATTAAAAATAAATAAATAAATAAATAAATATGATTTATGATTGTTCCAGGGATTTGGAGAGTTGTTCCCTCACAATTTTTGACACGATATTGACTTTGATAATTTTCTTCAGCCCACCTTAAGAGAGAGGCTGCAGGTTCCTAACCACATTAAATCAGCTTCCTTACTGCTTTTTCCTACTCTCAAATTCTCTACTTGCACTCATCTTAAAACACAAGTCTGACTGCCATATTTCTATCTTCCTGGCACTGCTATTGTGTCTAGCAGGTGTGCAGACATTATTTAACCTAGAGCATCAAAAGTGGTTCGCTGCATCCACTTATATGGGTTGGACGAGAAAGAAGAAATAGAAAATACCTTTTCTTTATTGTGTGAGAACTATATCCCAGTTTCCTGTTTAATCATAAACCGATCACTTTTCCCATCATACATTCCAGTAACAAATCCTTCTTATAATAAACACATTTTTTGGCTTTCAGCCTGCTTGTTATAAAGAAGCCCCTGTTTCATATTGGGTCTTGCTGTTCTCTTGTCCCTAATAAAAGCCATTCCAAGAGCCCATGGACTCAGCAGCATGGGCTTGAAGCCAGAACTGGCTTATTCTGTCCTTAATAATCAGGAGCTATCTGGAGATCACTTTCTAAAACTGTGTACCGCACAGTCTAATAGGTGTATTAAGAAAAGTAGAGCCAACACGTACCAGATTTTCCCTTTTTTTGGAAGTTCTTGTTTTTTTAATGTTAAACTCTATTTGGCTGAGACTGAAAGGGAGTTGTGGTTGAGGAAAGTAACCAGGTAGCTCCATGTCACAGGAGACAGTCTGAGCCAAGCCTGGTTTTACCCCAGTGCATCCAGGGACTTGTAGTCCTTGGAACTGCAAAAAGCAGCTCTGGTTTAGCCTGTCCCTTATACCATGGAGCTATCTGATCACCTTATCTTAAAACAGCGTCACTAGAACCTCAGGGTAACAAGACCTTGCTGAGTTAGCTGTGCCTGTCCCTTCTCCCCTTGTCTCTCTTCAATCTCTGGCCCTTCAGCTGCTGCAGCTTGTGGCATTTTCAGTCAAAAGAACAGAGCAAAAAAGTACGATACACTGTACCTGTTCATAGTCGTTTCTACACAAAGATGCAAAAACTCCACTGTCTGTGTTGAGGGCTCAGATTTCCTCTGTTCTTCCATGCATGAAACAATACGGCTGGTTTTTAACAATTATTCTGAAGTGAGAAAACACCAGAATGAGACACCAAGTGCAGGAGCAGACATCAGCTCTGTGTCTGTGTGTCCTGCAGTCTTGTAGTGCTCCAGCAGAATTACTGCAGAAAACTGCTCCCGCCAACCTGATACCCTTTTATAAAGCAGATGGAGGTGACTCATAAACCAAGCAACAGACTTTACTTTCAGTAATTTCCCTCTGCATTTTTTCTCGGAACCTCAACTTCAAGAAAAAAGTCAGGAACAAGAAAAATCCCGTTGTGTGCCTTAGTTTCTGCTGCCTTATTTGTTTTGTACTTTCCTTCCAATGTGCTTAAAACCTTTTTGTCATCTGGTTTCTACAGAAAAGATGAAAATTTGTGTTTAGAACTCTAAAATATTTAGTAAAAGTTTGAGTCCCAAAAACATCTCTGGAAACATATTCTAAGCTATTAATTACTGTAAGAAACCAAATAATATCTAGGGGTCTCGAGGTTTGGGTGGCTTGTTGGGGAGACTAGAGAAATACTGAGGCAATGAGCAAATCCTTCCAAACAGCTGAAGGAAATATTCTGTAAAAATCCAGGCAAGGAGCGTGATGCTCTGGTATACTGTGAGCTGAAATTATTAACCCTTCAATGGGAGGGAGGAGAGAAGACTTGCTTTAAGGCTTTAGATTTTTTCCATTAAATCTTTCTGATTAACAGCTGTGAATTGATGTATATTTAGATAATACTTCATGTTGCTATCAATTGTCAGAGCTAAAAGACTCTCATTTCCTGGTCCTAGGCTGGGATCTGTGTGGTTTCTTTCTCATCCCCTAGTCTAGAGATGGGTCCTGTTTGGCTTCTGAGTGACTCTCTCATCCCCTGGTCCAGGGATGGGATCTGTGTGGCTTATGAATATGTCACATACCCTGGGCCTAGGCTGGGCTCGCTGTGACTCCTGAGTGACCCTCTCATCCCCTGGTCCAGGACTGGGATCTCTGGGGTTCTTGAACGACTCTCTCATACCTGGTCCAGGGCTCAGCTCTCTGCAGTTCCTGAGTGACTCTCATATCCTGGTCCTGGATTGAGCTGCTTCTCTTTTATTTACAATATTTTGGCTGATTTTTACCTCGACTGGTTTTTTCTTTAGATATAGACCCTTTTTATACTGAATTTGGCATCTTGCATGGAATAGCCTCCTTGTGGACTGTATCAGAATTCAAGAAAACGGGCAGGCATAAAGGATTTCTGAGAGAGAAGAAAGGACTTTAGGCTGAGCAGAAGAAGCAGATGGGCAGACTGCAAGGGCTGCATGGTACTTATTGGCCTTCTTGTTCTTTGTTTCATTCAAGAGAATTTGTTGTATCTCTAATAATTCTATATTTACTGTAATATATCCTAAATTTTCATCCTTGTTTCCTATGCTGTCACTCTCCTCATTCTCCATAAAAATGAGGATCATAGTCTATTGGCCATTTGAGAACTTCCTGTGTACCCTTCAGCATCTCCCAAAATCCATGTTTTCATTGGTTGGAAATCTGTGCTGTACTTGTTACTACCACTACCACTACTACTACTACTACTACTTTACTACTACTTCTTCTTCTTAACATTTCTATAGCAGTACATGACATACACAGCACTGTACAAACACACAAACGACAGTGCCTGCTCGATAGAGCTTCCTGCTTATCTTTCTGGTTTTATTTATGTGCTGTCCACCTCTCTAAATTGAGCCATCCCTCCCTCTCATTAGCAGTAGAGAGTGGTAAATCTTTTTCAGTGACTCACCATTCTCATATTGTGAAGGCTTATCTTTTCTTTTCACTGCTGCATGTATTTCTACATCACTTCTAATCTACTGCTGTCTATTTAATTTTACCATTGTAACATAGTAATGGTGGCAGAAAAAGATCAGATAGTCCACCAGTCTACCCAGCAAGTTTCTTATGGCATTAACTGCTGCTCCATGCAAGCTACCCCCCAAACCTTATGGTTGCAATCCAAACCAAGCAACTGTCAAACCCATTACAAAATTATTGCCAGCAATGTTTTTACAGGGTGAGCAGCCTTCCTGATAATTCAGACAATACTGCTTGAATGTGCTCTGTTTTTGGACTTGGCCATAGAAGCAGTCCAGTGCTTTCTCCCTAATGTCTGCATATCAGTACCCCAGACTATAAAAGTTGAGGCCCAGCGTTAGCTATTGTCTGAATCCAGTTCCCCCTTTCCCCCTTTATCCAGTCATCTAGGGCAGGGTATTACATTGATTCTTGATGAAAGGAATTTTAGTGTAGTTTTGAAAGACACTTTAGAAGATTCTTTATTGTATTGCTCTAATATAAAAACTATTACTATTGAAAAGACTTGTGTCAGGGTAACAGTGAAATAATTTACATGTGATCTACCCTTCAGCACAAAAAGTGTCATTTCTTGAAGTTTTTTTTTCCACTTTGTGCCCAGGAGAATGTGCTTATAGAGGTCAGGACCTGTTCCTGTTCCTGCGCCTACTAGCTGGATGATTGTACTGACTTCTGTGTTCAAGGCCTGATAAATGAGATGAGATAAAAATTGTACAAGAGATCTGCTAGATAACAGGCCTGGAGCTATGAATACAGAAGTATCCAGGACTGGTCTGACAGGAAGCTACTCTGTATTTTGCCGATATGCTGATGATAGTTTTGTGATGCTGCCATAAAGAAATTTGAGCATCATAACAATGTGACTGTGGAAGAGTAACTACCTGAAAGCTAATGAACCAAGACGTATATCATACTAAGGACATGTTCAGAGCAGAACTGTGTGAAATGGGAGTTATGTGGCTGTACATGTAATTAAATAAATGAAAGCATTATTTATGCCTTAACTATGATTAGAATGTGTATTATACAGTTATTTGAACAAAGTGAACAATTTTTCAGTATAATATTTTTTTTCTGTTTTAATTTAGATAACTAGAGTAATGAAAACACATTTTAGAGGGCCAGATTAGGAAATTATAAAATACCATGAATTATTGAGCCAATCAGATAACTTGTTTGGTTGACATCCGACCGCCTTCTAGTGTGGTATAGTTGATGTAACAATAAGCCAAATATTTCTCACTGTCCTCTGATTCAGCTAAAGAATCTATTTTCACAAGAATGCTTCACGTTTGCTTCATGTAACAGCTGGTCTAACCCACATCTCTCTGAAGAATGATCATTATATTGTGAGGAAAGGCAGCTTGGCAGCAGGCATGAATACTGTAAGGAATCCTGAGCGTAATTTTTGAGATGCACTTTGGATTGGAAGGTGTTTCAAGGACCATCTGTATTCGGAGTGCGCTTGTCTACAAATGAAATTGTTTTGACTACTCTTATGTAATTCTACATGATAATGAAGGTCTTCAAAGTCACAAAGAAGAGACGGGGAAAAATAGTATTAGCGCCCAGGAGATGAAGATTCATTCCAAGAAGAGGTTCCTAGATTTCAAGAAAACTAACTTTGTTAAAATGGGGGAGTATCTCAAGGAGTCTTTAGCTGGTTGGGAAAATCTAGGGGAAGCAGAAGAGCAGTGGGCAAAACTAAAATGAGATATTATAAGGGTAAGTAACCTTATTGTTAGGAAAGTAAACAAAAATAAGAGGAAAAAAAGGCTGCTAAGGTTTTCTAAACGAATATTGAAAGGATGTGCAAAAGTGGCATTGTGAGACTTAGAGATGAGAGAGAGGAATATGCAGAGGCTGATGAGGAAAAAGCAAAATTGCTTAACAAATATTTCTCTTCTATGTTCACTGTGGAAGGGCCTGGAGCAGGACCAAATAAAACAAACACATAAGATTAGAAGTGAGATAAATCTTAATCAATTTTCAGAACTGCATTCATGAGGAGTTAACTAAATTTAATGGGATAAATCCGAGGGTAATAAGGGAACTTAGAGAAGTCCTGGCTGTTGTGTCCATTGGTTCCCGACGCCCTCTCTCCGCCCTCCTTACCTCTTTGGCGCCTCCCTCTTCGTCCGCGGGAAGATTGGCTGTCGCGGCGTCCTTCTGCCGAGGATCTACGGCATCCCCGGATTGGCTAGACGCTGCAACCCGCCATGTTTCCTGGAGGCCTAGGGTGCGCGCGCAGTGCGGCCCCGACTGAAGTACCGGCGATGGAGCAAACCTCGGGGGCGTCCCCCGAAGATGACGTAACCCGCGACGGATATATAAGGTCTTAGATTTTGCTAACAGATTGAGTTAGCAAGGAATGACTATGGACTTGCTTCGACTTTCCAAGCTACTCTGCCTCCTTGGAGTTAGCAAGGGTTACTCTACCTAAGCTACTCTGCCTCCTCGGACTTACTAGGGGTATCCGCTCCTCAGGGGCCTCGCTCTCTCCTTTGTTTTTCAGGTGACAGTCTGGAACCGGTACTCGCTCCTCAAGGGCCCTCGTTACCAGACTTACTCAGTACTCTCTTCTGCCTGGAAGTCATCTCTGCCAACTACATCTGTGAGTTACCATCACTCTCTCAGAGCTTTCCCTGGAACCGGGTACTCGCTCCTCGAGGGCCTATACATTCCAGCTCCTGGGCTTCTATGAGACATTGTGTGAGTGTTACCATCTGGTTCCGTACATGAACTCTGCATACCCTGCCTACTCACTATATTTCAGTTTCGCTACAGCTCAGCCTCCAGGGATCGCTGTTCCAGTATCTGAGGGATTACAGCCCAGCCGGGCATTCCAGCTCACTACTGCCACCTCTGGTGGTTCAGTATACTGTCTAATAAAAGAACTAGCATGTGTCTGTCTCCATACTCTGAGCCTGACCGGTGGTCCCTCTCGGGATCTTCCCCCGGGGGCGTGGTCATCTGCCAACAGTCCAAGAATCCACCCACAACTCTCTTAAATAACAACAGATTGCTAATTCCCAGCAGACTGTTAACTCCGAACTGAACACTGGCAGCTCCGCCAGGAATAGTTCTGGAGGATCCGAGATGGACAGATATGGTTCTGGAAGTGAGGAGGAGGTGTGGGAACTTCAGGCTACTTAGTCTGTGGTGAGTAAATTAATGGAATCGCTGCTAAAACAGAGGACTGCAGTTTCTGGTCTCCAATGGTTTGCAAAATCCGAGGTAGCATGGTGTTACCAGAGGCAAATCTTGTCAGACGAATCTGATCAATTTCTTTGACTGGGTGACCAGAGAGTTGGACCAAAGGAAAGCGCTAAATGTAATGTATGTTTGTTTTATTTTTATTTAAAGATTTTTTTATACTGCTATTCAATAAATTGTAGCGGTTTACAGACATGCCATACATAATAAAATACACTTATGTATATACAAATTCAAGAAAAAAAAACCAAGGGGGGAGGGCAATACAATATTATCTGCTGGTTTTTTACTCTTATGCCATTCTTCATTAAGATGGAATTCCTACTACGAACTCCTGTATGTACAACCAGGATTTTACACCTCTCTTGAATGCCTTTGTTGCTCCGGCAGGGTGTTCCACAAGGTTGAGACAGCTATAGAGGAGGCCTGATCCCAGACTCCGCCAATATGTGCCTGACACATTTATAAGACCACATAGGCGACTTATAAATAAATTGAGCACTATTGGTATGTGCCCTAGAGTGACTAACTGGGATGGAAGCTGGTTGGGTGGCAGGCAACAAAGGGTAATAGTAAATTGAGTTCACTCTGAAGAGGGAGAGTGTTACTAGCAGTGTTTCTCAGGGATTGGCCCTTGTACAGGTTCTTTTCAACATTTTCATTAAATTACAGAAGGATTGTTGGAAAAGTTTTGTTGTTTTGCCAATGATACCAAAATTTGCAACAGGGTAGAAAAACAGGAAGGTCTGGAAAAAATGAGAGATCTAGTGAAACTTGAGAAATGGTCTAGAGTCAGGAAGCTAAGATTTAATGCTAAAAAATGTAGAGTTAAGCATTTAAAGTAAGTAGCTTCTACTCGCATACTCTATATTTTATAAATATAAATATGCCTGTATTTTCACTTCCATGTGTACTTTATGGGGCAGATTTTAAAAAGTTGCGCGAGCGCGTACTTTTGTTCGCACAGCAGGCGGGAACAAAAGTACGCCTGATTTTATAAGATACGTGCGTAGCCGCGCGTATCTTATAAAATCTGGGGTTGGCGCGCGCAAGGCTGCGCAGAATCGGCAACCTGCGCGCGCCGAGCTGCGCAGAATCGGCAGCCTGCGCGCGCCGAGCTGCGCAGCCTGCCTCCGTTCCCTCCAAGGCCGCTCCGATTTCGGAGCGGCCTCGGAGGGAACTTTCCTTCACCCTCCCCGCACCTTCCCCTCCCTTCCCCTACCTAACCCACCCCCCCGGCCCTATCTAACCCCCCCTTACCTTTGCGCGCGTCGGCCGGCAGCCCCGCTCCGTCCTCCGGTCCCGGGGGCTGGTCCAAAGGCCCCGCCCCCGACACGCCCCCTTACAAAAGCCCCGGGACTTACGCACGTCCCGGGGCTTTACACGTGCCGGCGGCCTATGCAAAATAGGCGCGCCGGCGCGCGCGGGCCTTTGAAAATCCGCCCCTATATGTGTGTAAAAAAGGAGAGGTATAGGGACATTCCGGGATGGCAATGCGCATGTTATAAATTACTATGGTAAAACTACATAGGGCCCATACATATATATATGCCACTGTGTGCAGTTGCTTGAAAGTTACCCTCCCTGACTGCAAGGGAGAGGTACAGTATTGGGGAGTGAAATTTTTCTAATTGGGTTCTGATGACCTTAAGGTGGCCAAACACGTGGCTAAAGCAACAGTAAAAGCCAGAAAGATGCATGGCTGCATAGGGAGAGGACTGGTCAGCAGAAAAAGGGAGGTGATATTGCCCCCGTCTAGGTCCCTGGTGAGACCTCACTTGGAATACTGAGTACAATTCTGGAGACCCCACCTTCAAAATTATATGAACTGGATGGGTGGCAACAAAGGGTAATAGTAAATTGAGTTCACTCTGAAGAGGGAGAGTGTTACTAGCAGTGTTTCTCAGGGATTGGCCCTTGTACAGGTTCTTTTCAACATTTTCATTAAATTACAGAAGGATTGTTGGAAAAGTTTTGTTGTTTTGCCAATGATACCAAAATTTGCAACAGGGTAGAAAAACAGGAAGGTCTGGAAAAAATGAGAGATCTAGTGAAACTTGAGAAATGGTCTAGAGTCAGGAAGCTAAGATTTAATGCTAAAAAATGTAGAGTTAAGCATTTAAAGTAAGTAGCTTCTACTCGCATACTCTATATTTTATAAATATAAATATGCCTGTATTTTCACTTCCATGTGTACTTTATGGGGCAGATTTTAAAAAGTTGCGCGAGCGCGTACTTTTGTTCGCACAGCAGGCGGGAACAAAAGTACGCCTGATTTTATAAGATACGTGCGTAGCCGCGCGTATCTTATAAAATCTGGGGTTGGCGCGCGCAAGGCTGCGCAGAATCGGCAGCCTGCGCGCGCCGAGCTGCGCAGAATCGGCAGCCTGCGCGCGCCGAGCTGCGCAGCCTGCCTCCGTTCCCTCCAAGGCCGCTCCGATTTCGGAGCGGCCTCGGAGGGAACTTTCCTTCACCCTCCCCGCACCTTCCCCTCCCTTCCCCTACCTAACCCACCCCCCCGGCCCTATCTAACCCCCCCTTACCTTTGCGCGCGTCGGCCGGCAGCCCCGCTCCGTCCTCCGGTCCCGGGGGCTGGTCCAAAGGCCCCGCCCCCGACACGCCCCCTTACAAAAGCCCCGGGACTTACGCACGTCCCGGGGCTTTACACGTGCCGGCGGCCTATGCAAAATAGGCGCGCCGGCGCGCGCGGGCCTTTGAAAATCCGCCCCTATATGTGTGTAAAAAAGGAGAGGTATAGGGACATTCCGGGATGGCAATGCGCATGTTATAAATTACTATGGTAAAACTACATAGGGCCCATACATATATATATGCCACTGTGTGCAGTTGCTTGAAAGTTACCCTCCCTGACTGCAAGGGAGAGGTACAGTATTGGGGAGTGAAATTTTTCTAATTGGGTTCTGATGACCTTAAGGTGGCCAAACACGTGGCTAAAGCAACAGTAAAAGCCAGAAAGATGCATGGCTGCATAGGGAGAGGACTGGTCAGCAGAAAAAGGGAGGTGATATTGCCCCCGTCTAGGTCCCTGGTGAGACCTCACTTGGAATACTGAGTACAATTCTGGAGACCCCACCTTCAAAATTATATGAACTGGATGGAGTTGGCCCAGAGGGTGGCTACTAAAATGGTCAGTGGTCTTCATTCTAAAGTATATAGGGGCACACTTAAAGATCTGAGCATATATACCCTAGAGAAAAGGCAAGATAGGGAAGGTATGATAGAGATGTTTAAATACCTTTTTTTTTTTTTTTTTTTTGGAGGCTGTGGGTTTTTACTTGTGCTTCCCACTTAAGCAAAATAAAATCCTGAACTGACACTACATGTAGTATATTTGGCCACAGGACTAGTTCAGGAATGCAATAAGACTGGGCCAACTTAGTTATGGTGCAAGTATTTATTTACAGTGCTTCAAAGACACAAAAATCAAAATAGTAGCTCACCTTGTGACAAGCACAACTACAGGTAAATGTCCACAGTGAGTGTATTGTGAGGTCCTACCAGCTCCCTGGGGCCAGGGCCAGTGCTAGTGTTTTTGCTGTCCTGTGCGAACAATCACTGTGCTGCCCCCCCCCCAATTCATTCATTCTCTGTCCAGGGCCCACCAAAAAAAAGCCCAGCTTCCTTCAGTGATACAAAGTTTAAAAACTGACACCCCCCCTCCCCCGTACCAATGCCTCGTGCAAGGGTATTAGGTGCCCCAGGTGAACCTTATAGCCTTACACAACGCAAAGTACAGTATTCTGAGGAAAGAAAAATATCACTTACATTATATTACATTACATTTACATGCAGTGCTGTGATGCCAACCAGAAATTCCTGAAAAAAAAACCACACCTGGAACCCATATGGTATTAGGCTTATTGTGATGTGGGCTTGATCTGCTGAAAGAGGCGTGGTCATTGTTAACAAATACCATTCTAGAAGCACAGTCCAGATGTATTCCACACATTAAGAAAGATGGAAAGAAGGCAAAACGATTACCGGCATGGTTAAAAGGGGAGGTGAAAGAAGCTATTTTAGCCAAAAGATCTTCATTCAAAAATTGGAAGAAGGATCCAACAGAAGAAAATAGGATAAAGCATAAACATTGGCAAGTTAAATGTAAGACATTGATAAGACAGGCTAAGAGAGAATTTGAAAAGAAGTTGGCTGTAGAGGCAAAAACTCACAGTAAAAACTTTTTAAAATATATCCGAAGCAGAAAGCCTGTGAGGGAGTCAGTTGGACCGTTAGATGATCGAGGGGTTAAAGGGGCACTTAGAGAAGATAAATCCATCGCGGAAAGATTAAATGATTTCTTTGCTTCGGTGTTTACTGAAGAGGATGTTGGGGAGGTACCCGTAATGGAGAAGGTTTTCATGGGTAATGATTCAGATGGACTGAATCAAATCACGGTGAACCTAGAAGATGTGGTAGGCCTGATTGACAAACTGAAGAGTAGTAAATCACCTGGACCGGATGGTATACACCCCAGAGTTCTGAAGGAACTAAAAAATGAAATTTCAGACCTATTAGTAAAAATTTGTAACTTATCATTAAAATCATCCATTGTACCTGAAGACTGGAGGATAGCAAATGTAACCCCAATATTTAAAAAGGGCTCCAGGGGCGATCCGGGAAACTACAGACCGGTTAGCCTGACTTCAGTGCCAGGAAAAATAGTGGAAAGTGTTCTAAACATCAAAATCACAGAACATATAGAAAGACATGGTTTAATGGAACAAAGTCAGCATGGCTTTACCCAGGGCAAGTCTTGCCTCACAAATCTGCTTCACTTTTTTGAAGGAGTTAATAAACATGTGGATAAAGGTGAACCGGTAGATATAGTATACTTGGATTTTCAGAAGGCGTTTGACAAAGTTCCTCATGAGAGGCTTCTAGGAAAAGTAAAAAGTCATGGGATAGGTGGCGATGTCCTTTCGTGGATTGCAAACTGGCTAAAAGACAGGAAACAGAGAGTAGGATTAAATGGGCAATTTTTTCAGTGGAAGGGAGTGGACAGTGGCGTGCCTCAGGGATCTGTATTGGGACCCTTACTGTTCAATATATTTATAAATGACCTGGAAAGAAATACGACGAGTGAGATAATCAAATTTGCAGATGACACAAAATTGTTCAGAGTAGTTAAATCACAAGCAGATTGTGATAAATTGCAGGAAGACCTTGTGAGACTGGAAAATTGGGCATCCAAATGGCAGATGAAATTTAATGTGGATAAGTGCAAGGTGATGCATATAGGGAAAAATAACCCATGCTATAATTACACAATGTTGGGTTTCATATTAGGTGCTACAACCCAAGAAAGAGATCTAGGTGTCATAGTGGATAACACATTGAAATCGTCGGTGCAGTGTGCTGCGGCAGTCAAAAAAGCAAACAGAATGTTGGGAATTATTAGAAAGGGAATGGTGAATAAAACGGAAAATGTCATAATGCCTCTGTATCGCTCCATGGTGAGACCGCACCTTGAATATTGTGTACAATTCTGGTCGCCGCTAGGGATGTGAATCGTTTTAGGACAATTAAAATTATCGTCCGATAATTTTAATATCGTCTTAAACCGTTATGGAACACAATACAATAGAGATTCTAACGATTTATCGTTATAAATCGTTAGAATCGTGAGCCGGCACACTAAAACCCCCTAAAACCCACCCCCGACCCTTTAAATTAAATCCCCCACCCTCCCGAACCCCCCCCCCAAATGACTTAAATAACCTGCGGGTCCAGCGGCGGTCCGGAACGGCAGCGGTCCGGAACGGGCTCCTGCTACTGAATCTTGTTGTCTTCGGCCGGCGCCATTTTCCAAAATGCGCCGAAAAATGGCGGCGGCCATAGACGAACACGATTGGACGGCAGGAGGTCCTTCCAGACCCCCGCTGGACTTTTGGCAAGTCTTGTGGGGGTCAGGAGGCCCCCGCCAAGCTGGCCAAAAGTTCCTGGAGGTCCAGCGGGGGTCAGGGAGCGATTTCCCGCCGCGAATCGTTTTCGTACGGAAAATGGCGCCGGCAGGAGATCGACTGCAGGAGGTCATTCAGCGAGGGTTCCGGCGCCTCGCTGAACGACCTCCTGCAGTCGATCTCCTGCCGGCGCCATTTTCCGTATGAAAACGATTCGCGGCGGGAAATCGCTCCCTGACCCCCGCTGGACCTCCAGGAACTTTTGGCCAGCTTGGGGGGGGCCTCCTGACCCCCACAAGACTTGCCAAAAGTCCAGCGGGGGTCCGGAAGGACCTCCTGCCGTCCAATCGTGTTCGTCTATGGCCGCCGCCATTTTTCGGCGCCATTTTGGAAAATGGCGCCGGCCGAAGACAACAAGATTCAGTAGCAGGAGCCTGTTCCGGACCGCTGCCGTTCCGGACCGCCGCTGGACCCGCAGGTTATTTAAGTCATTTGGGGGGGGGTTCGGGAGGGTGGGGGATTTAATTTAAAGGGTCGGGGGTGGGTTTTAGGGGGTTTTAATGTGCCGGTTTTGCGATTTTACGTTTTTTCGATTTTTTACGATTTTTCACGATTTTTCACGATATTTTACCCCCCCAAACGGCAACAATACGATTCCCTCCCCCTCCCAGCCGAAATCGATCGTTAAGACGATCGAGGACACGATTCACATCTCTAGTCGCCGCATCTCAAAAAAGATATAATTGCGATGGAGAAGGTACAGAGAAGGGCTACCAAAATGATAAAGGGAATTGAACAACTCCCCTATGAGGAAAGACTAAAGAGGTTAGGACTTTTCAGCTTGGAGAAGAGACGACTGAGGGGGAATATGATAGAGGTGTTTAAAATCATGAGAGGTCTAGAACGGGTAGATGTGAATCGGTTATTTACTCTTTCGGATAATAGAAAGACTAGGGGGCACTCCATGAAGTTAGCATGGGGCACATTTAAAACTAATCGGAGAAAGTTCTTTTTTACTCAACGCACAATTAAACTCTGGAATTTGTTGCCAGAGAATGTGGTTAGAGCAGTTAGTATAGCTGTGTTTAAAAAAGGATTGGATAAGTTCTTGGAGGAGAAGTCCATTACCTGCTATTAAGTTCACTTAGAGAATAGCCACTGCCATTAGCAATGGTTACATGGAATAGACTTAGTTTTTGGGAACTTGCCAGGTTCTTATGGCCTGGATTGGCCACTGTTGGAAACAGGATGCTGGGCTTGATGGACCCTTGGTCTGACCCAGTATGGCATTTTCTTATGTTCTTATGTTCTTAAAGCCTAAATTCAGTAATACACTTCCTATTAGGAAAATGCCTCACCTCACTCACATGTAGTACTTAAACAGACCCTCATCAAATACAGAATTGAGCAACCATAAAGTAGAAATACAAACACGCAGACAAAAACTGAACTGGAAACCACAAGAAACCAGACACTCTATGCAGTGCAACAATGAAAAAACAGAACCATCACCATTCCTCAAACATCAAACAATAAAATCAAGAAATAAAATAAATACATAATCATAATACTAAAAACATACTAATAATATTTCAAAAAAAGATGAATAAAAGATCAAATAATTAAAAACTCATATAAAAGTTTTTTTTTAAATGTCCCAAACACCAATGAAATATTTCAAAACAGCAGACACATCAAATAACATCTGAAAAAAAAGAAAAAAAGATTTTTAAAAATTCATGCTGTCTGTACCTGGGAACTTCTTATTTCCAGTTGCCCTGAGATTGTCGTGGAGTAGTGGGAGTGGGATCACAAACTTTCTCCTCTCTTACACACACACACCCACACACACACTCAGAAAATCAGCATGCATTTCCAGCTCTTCTTTGGTTTGGATTTACCAGCAGTCCCAGGTACTCATCTTCATTTCAGCTGCTGGCAGGTTGGAATCCACCTGCACCACCCATTTTCTCTTTCTCTCTCATATACACCCCCCCCCCATCGCAGGCAGTCTCCCATTCACACACACATCCACCCATCACAGGCAGTCTCCTACTCTCTCTCACACACACACACCCATCAAAAGCAGCCTCCCACTCTCACACACTCACACTCACATTCCCATCACAGGCAGCCTCCCACTCTCACACACTCACATTCCCATCACAGGAAGCCTCCCACTCACACACACACACCCATCATAGGCAGCCTCCCATTCACACACACACATACATACTCATCACAGGCAGCCTCCCGCTCACACACACACATACTCATCACAGGCAGCCTCCATTTCACTCACACACATATATTCATTCCTCCTCTGCTGCTACTGCTGGCTGCCTGTACCTTTTACTTTGTGGAGAGCAGCCCTTCTGCAGCTCCTCTTCCTGTGCTGGCACCGCGGTAATTCAATACTTATGGTGCTAGCATTTCCTGTATTGTTATCTTGTGAGAATACAGAAAGTTGTAGCACCTTGAGTGTTCAATACCGTGGGGCCAGCCCTAGAGGAGGAGCTGCAGAAGGGCTTCCTCTGCTGTAATCACCTCTTCTGCTGCTGGTGGGATTGGGTCCATCGGCGGCACCACAGGCCTCCCGCCGCTGGTGGGATCGGGTCAGCTGGCAGCAGCACGGGCATCTTCTTCTTCTGCCACTGGTGGGATTGGGTCCACCGGCAGCAGCACAGACTTCTCTCTGCTCCCGACACCGCCCCTCTGGATGTGCCGCCCTGTGCAATTGCACAATTTGCACACCTGGTGGCACCTCCTCAAGCTCTCCAAGCCTGGGCTCATGGCCAGTGAAGGGAAGCTCCCTTCACCCAGAATATCTTGTGGCCTTCTGCCTTAAGGAGTCCTGGGTTAAAAGCCTGAACCGGGCTCTTAAGGTAGAATGAGGGAATTGTCGGTATACTCCTGTCACAGAACTGAGATGATTGTGAGTGGAGGTAGTAGTGACTTCATCTCATGTTGTCATGACTGATTTTGACTTATTTTTTATTTGATCTTCTTCTTAGGCTACCTTTCTTTTCGGCACTACTATTTTATAACTTATCTTCTTATACTTTTAGATTAAATTTGCACACTTATTAATTTATTTTTTTACACTACGGTCACATCCCAAATGTTTTAATATCTCTTTCATGTGTTCATGTTGCTTTCGTGCTTTAGGTGTGATGACTGAATTGCATTGTGAAGCAGGTCAGCATAGGAGGGCACTCGGTTACTAAAGTAGGTGATAAAAAGATTAAGTAGTAGGAGCTATTAAAAATATAAATCCATTTTTCTTTATAAAGTGAATAAAATACAGACTATCCTTCCCAGAAAGCTGCTGTAGCGGTGTGGAATTTTGTCAGGTCTGATCTGTGAAGCAGTTAACAAGCAAACCCAATTTACAAACATGGCCATTTGCCCTGAATTATTGATTGATATTCTACATGTAAATTCTGTTTCTGATGAATAGCAGTGTCTTTCCAACTCTATCTCCTGCCACTGCCCTCCCAGACCCCAAAAAATTCAAACTTAGAAGTTCATATTCGGAGGCATATAGCTAGATAACTCACAAATTATCTAGCTAAATGCCAACTTTTGAATATTTTGGGCAGTTATCTGGCTAACTTTAGCTGGATATCTCATTATACAGATGAAATTTAACCAGATAACATAGAGGCATTCTGGATGCTTTCTGGGAGATTAGGTTAGCCAGATTCTATATCCAACGAACTCTCATCATGCCATAGAACTGTCCTACGGTTATCCAGCTTTATTCAATAGTGTGGCTGCATTACTGAATATGCCTCCAAAATTAGCCGGATAAGCTTATCCAGCCAACTTTGCAATCTGGCCAGTAACTGAATACAGACCTCTAAATGTGAGTGTGCTTAATTTTTCCATATTCAGAACTTCAAAAATTTTCAGGCAGAAATAAATTTACGATTTTGGTGCATTTATTGATTTTGGCCAGATCTTGAAAGATTAACATTTATTTATTTATTTATTTATTTATTTATTTATTTAAAATCATGTATTAATTGCTTTCCAAATGAGTCTTCCAAAGCGATTTA